>NC_139555.1:69875113-70475113 GCF_965112155.1 Podarcis liolepis | reverse complement strand
CTAAAATTATCATTTAAAACCTTAATCATTATGATAGTCCAGCTTGTTCACTAAGTTTAATATGAACTCTGTGGTCATTCTTTTGGGTTAGCCCTTTACCATAACAAAGGAAAAAGACTGAGAATTTTTAGGGGGCTTGATGATCAGCAGCAAATAGTTATTGAAACCTCTTCACCACAAATGGAAAGGGTCCTGCTTTAAATCATGATGAATCCCTCTGTTCCGCTAATTTCATATAGCTTCCAAGCTGAAAGTCCAAAATTTAAACATCGTTTTTACATCAGTTCTCTCCTCATAAAACATAGACAGTTACATTCTTACAATGAGGAATGTGCATAAATCAAACAGTGCATAACTGAGGGAAAATCCTCCTATTTGTCAAATCTGCATTTGATTATCTATATAGCTTTTTGAATATCATAACTGAGGAAATCTGTATGCTTGCAACATATGGGGCTAAGTTTTAGCAGGTACCAATGCACTGTTAAGTGACGCAGAATGCAGAAGTGTATATTTCCCCCCAATCTGGTCGTCTCCCTTCTGCCATGATGAAGGAATAACACTAAGCCATTTTGAGGTAAGTCTAAATCTGTGCCTCTGTTTGACAATTGTCTTGCATATTATTAGTTGCAGGAACACAGCAGTAGTGTGCTACATCTGATTTGTGTGAATTATCAGAAGCTTTCGCTGCAGCAAGTTGTGTGACCTTTCTTAACTATAAATGGAGTTAATTTTAGCTGGGTAGATATATTCCAATGTGCATTTAATGATGGGATAGAGGAGAGGCTGCTGGAACTGTTTTCTCAGGGCATAATTGCTTGTGGGGAAAGACCTATATCTCTGATTATTACAAGGGATTTTTAAAAAGGAACCACAAATGAACTGCTTTTGCAATTAAATCTGGATAAAAATGCCTTTGACCCCAACTGTGAAGATTTCCCCTGTTGAAATTTGAAATAGCTGTCCCTGCTTTAGAGTTGCCCTTTTGTTGCAGTAGGTGGCAAAACAGGAAATGTTTCTGATGCCACTTACTGACAGGAAATGGCCATAAATAACAGACTGAAATAAACTAAATTAGTGTCAGGGGCAATCTGCTCATCAAAAGGATTGATTGACAGTTGGTGGTACCATTCCTTTACTGTCTTTTAAACCATTTTTTATGGTACAGACACTTTTCATATGCCACCTGATGCTTAAGCCCCTTTGAAAATGACAGTGTCTGACAGAAAGAGGCAATAGGAACTCTGCTTTTTTCCAACGGATAGAACAAACAGAAATAAACCTTTTCCTTGACAGCTTTTCTCCAACAGCTCGTCTCTTAGAAGCACCAACATGGCGACAGGCACAGCAGTTAAGGAGAAGGCCTCTCTTCTATTCCGGGGGGGGGGGGGGGACCTCCATCATGGCATCGAACAGCTCCATTTTTACCTCAGACATTTCTCAGGCAAGAAACACCTATGCAAACAAGGGGGGAGTAGTAGTTTTGCTCCTGACAATCAGGACGCCTATAGGAGCATTATGCTTGTTCCCAACCCTACCTGCAGTCTGCAAACAATGAAAGCCCCTCACTATTATCACTATTATCTATTCTGCACCATCCAAATCCAATTTTAAAGCTTGCCTCTGCAGTTGAAGTGGCTCAGCAAGGTATGTTGGACGTCAGTGGAGCAACCTTTCACTCAGCCAGCTCTGCCTGTGCCAGTTTGGCATGGCAGCTGAGGAGAAGGCGAAGTAGTGTAGCAATATAGTGGAGCTGGGGATAGGTGGTGGAACAGATGTGTATTGCTTTGGGTCTTGTTCTATAGAGTGGGTGCTCCAAAGGGGATCAACTACTGATGACCCTCTTGCCATTTTTGTGTGAGATAAAGACACTATCCCACATTTTGGGATCCGCTGGAAATAGAAGGTTGTTTCCAATTAAGTCATACTCAGAGTAGACCCATGGAAATCAGAAGACCTAAGCTGGTTGTTTCTATTCATTTCAGTTTATCTACTTGGAACATAACTAACACTGTTTTCAAACCTACACATGTCTGCTGTGAGTGTTAAATTTAATAATTTCACAATTAATTATTATTTTAAAAATCTAACAGGATGAAAAGAGCATACACACACAGAGAGAGAGACTTCAATTACAGTGGTACCTTGGTTTTTGAACGGCTTGGCTCCTGAACAAATTGGCTCCCGAATGCTGCAACCCCAGAAGTGAGTGCTCCGGTTTGCGAACATTTTTTGAAAGCGGAACGTCCAACGCAATTACCACTTGGACCGCTTGAATGCAGGAAGCTCCTGCAGCCAATCAGAAGCCACACCTTGGTTTTCAAACGGTTCCAAGAGTCGAACGGACTCCCGGAACAGATTAAATTCGACAACTAAGGTACCACTGTACAATGAATGGGCTAGTTTCACCTAACAAACTGAATGTGTGATTAAGAGAGAGAAGAGTTTTTAGTGGAAATGAGGCTTTGGACTGGGGCAGGGGGTCCCTGCTGTTGCTTTGGGGGATCTGATATAGGTTCCCTTGCATGTTATTTAGGTGTCTGCAGACTCTGTCTAATATTTGGAAATACTAGTATGAACTCACCAGTCTGTTCTTGCATCTCAGAAAACTGTACACTTTAGTGCTGCTCCTAATCATCTCACCCCTCATGGCAGTGAGAGGATACTTGGGAAAGGACTGCAGCTCAACAGTGGAACATCCCTGGCACCTCCAGGCACAGGAGAGGATGTATTTATTAGATATTATCCTTCCTTCTCCACATCTGTGAGTTCAGCAGAGTGCCAACCATTTGCTTAAAGGGCAGCTTAGATAGGCTAGTTTTAGCCTTTAAGTAATCCAGAGAGCTTTAAGGCAGACTGGGTTTTCCTGGTATTCCCCCCTCCCTTAAAACAATAATTACACAAACAGTCTTGTAAAAAGTAAACATAACATTTACTCATTCAAAATACTTGTTGAAGAGTAACAGGTCAAGCAACTTTTTCCAGGCAGGCTTAAAATGGTAATTCAAGGACATACTGAAGTCTGGTTTAAAATGGAGTCTGAGCATGTTGCTCTGACTTAGCAGGTGTCCTCACATTGCTGGCAGAGCAGAAAGAGATGGAAAGAGAGGAAGAGGGTGAGCCCAGACAGGCAGGAGGATATATAGCTATGCCCTCCCGCTGTCAGGGCACAGTGGGAATGTCTCTCACAGAATTCTCTCTAACATACTTACAGGGAAACTTTGTGAGCTTCAGCTCCTATCATGTTCCTCACTAGCAAAACATGAATTGTTGGTTTGACTGCACTTTAAATACCGTATTTTTCACGCCATAAGACGCACCTGACCATAAGACGCACCTAGTTTTTAGAGGGGGAATGCAAGGGAAAAAATATTATTTAAAGGGAGTGCTGAGCAGAGCCTGTATGCATCCCAGGCTCTGCTCAGTGCTCCCTTTCACGAGCTGCGTCGAGCATGTGTGCGGCGCTTGCAGGCTGTTCCCCAAGGAGGGAGAAGGGATAGTCCCCGTGCCCTGCAGAGGCAGTGCTCCCTCTAGCTGTTCTGGCTTTGGGATACCCCCTGCGAAGCCTCCGCAGGGCAGCAGGATGAAGGCTCCCCGTGCCCTGCGGAGGCTTCCCACGGCTAAGCCAGAAGCTAGAACAGCAAGAAGGAGCGCTGCTCAGTGCTCCCTCTAGCTGTTCTGGCTTCTGGGATAGCCATGCAGCCTGCATTCGCTCCATAAGACACACACACATTTCCCCTTACTTTTTAGGAGGGGGAAAGTGCGTCTAATAGAGCGAAGAATATGGTAACCCACAAGCTGGGTGAGACCCCTCCCTGAAACCCTGGAGAGCTGTTGCCAGTCACTGTAGATAGTGGCCTGACTATGCGCAAGGCAGCTTCCTGTGTGCGCGCGCATGCACAAACACATGTTCATTGAGATTCCCTTGGGCAAGCATTTTTCTCTCCCATTAAGTAATATTTAATACAGAACAGGTGCACAGAAATTCTCATTGATCTCTTAATAAATCACACAGCTCTTTCAGACAGATTTTACTTACTCATTTGCTTGTATGGCAATTGTTTTCTAAGAAAGAGGGAGAAAGGCAATAACGGTAGAATGGATGGTTGTATTACTGGAGTTAAATATTCTGCGCAAAAATAACGGCAATGTATTTCCTTCGGAAACGGTGCTTTTTGTAGCCAGAAAGATTAATGAAATTGTTGTTTGTTGTGGAAAGCGTCAGGATCCATACATTTCAAATACAGTACATTGCTGAGTGTATTTAAACTAAGTATAAAAGCAAGAAACTGTATGCAAATTGGGAGGGGAATAGTTTGCTAATATATGTATATGTTTATGTTCATGTAGGCCACAAATAACTGAAAGACCACCTCCTCTATAGGCTCTCTCAGGTTTTAAGATTGGGAGGGGCAGTCCCATTGCCCTCAGAAGTTGTGGGGTGACAGCCTGTAGCAACCCCTAGCCCTTGGAATTCCCTCCCCACAGAGGTGCATCTGGAACCTTCATTATACTGTATATAGTTTTTGTTGTATGCTGAAACCACATCTCCTTACCCTGGCCTCTGACACTTGAAATATATTTTTTGGAACTACCCTCTTCTTCTTACTGTAAATTGTTTCAATGGGTTTTAATATTTAATATTGTATTTTTTATATTATTGCAACTCATCCATGGACCTTATGGTGAAAAGTGGTAAGAAATACAAGGACAACCAATAGATGCATACACACACACACACACACACACACACACACGTGCTTTAAAAGTATAGGTGTTCACTGTCCAAAATTACATACTGCAGGGTATAGAAAAATACATAATAAATTTGATGTATTTTTGCTATCCTGCAATATATGTTAAGATTATGAATATTAAAAAAATGAAGATAATATTTCTACATATACATGTAATCTAGAAACTAATGTTTCCTGTTAAAACAGCTTCCACTCAAATGCCAAGAAGCAGATTTTTAATGTATGGAAGAATCTTGGGGAAGTGATTAATTTCTCAGCCTCAGGTTCCCCATCTGTAATAATGAATAACTTATATAAGCTACTTTGTATACATTGGATACAATATTTTCCAAACAACATTTAAGGGGGATAGGATACAAAAAATATTGCATGCTGACTGGGGATGATGGGAGCTGTAGCCCCAAACATCAGAAGAAGAAGAAGAAGAAGAAGAAGAAGAAGAAGAAGAAGAAGAAGAAGAGTTTGGATTTGCTATCCCGCCTTTCACTCCCTTTAAGGAGTCTCAAAGCGGCTAACATTCTCCTTTCCCTTCCTCCCCCACAACAAACACTCTGTGAGGTGAGTGGGGCTGAGAGACTTCAGAGAAGTGTGACTGGCCCAAGGTCACCCAGCAGCTGCATGTGGAGGAGCGGAGACTCGAACCCGGTTCTCCAGATTACGAGACTACCGCTCTTAACCACTACATCAGGAAGTTGGCAAAGACTGTTCTAAAAGGAATATCCCTTCCTGCCTCTAAGCCAGGCATAGGCAAGCTCAGCCCTCCAGCTGTTTTTGGCCTACAACTCCCATGATCCCTAGCTAGCAGACCAGTGGTCAGGGATGATGGGAATTGTAGTCCCAAAACATCTGGAGGGCCAAGTTTGCCTATGCCTGCTCTAAGCATAATTATCAGGGCTGTTATACAATGGTCTATAAGCAAGAACATATTTATCAGAGAGAAAACATCTGAGGGTTACTTTGACTAGTGGGTCGTCTCCAGTGGTCACCAATTCTGATGCCTTCTAAGGAATAAAAAGTAAAGCACAGCATCTTAGATGAGTGCTGAGACATCAGTTTAAAACACCTCGGGTCAATATCACTCACATTTATCTGGCTGTATTAAATATACATATATAGTCGGCAAGGAATTAATACTGTATCGTAAATATCTTTTGATACAAGCTACTCCCAGAGCAAAGGTTCTTTCACACCTTCATCAGTTTGAAACTGGTATACCCCATGAGGCAGATAAGGTTATAATTCTGGCATGCCAAGCCTAGATAGAGACAGTGGCTGATCATTATCTACAAAGAGATGGACTTCTTTAAATATAAAAAGTAATTGTACAGCACTTTTAAGCTGTGCAGCCCAAGGAGCTGTGAGCATACATCTTTGTGGTGATTCTAAAAATAACTAGTTTGCTCTCTTTAAAAAAGAGAGAGAGGGGAAAGATTAAAAAATAAGGTGTCTTATTGCTTTGAAATCGGGATCATCCAAAGCATATTTGCCTTGCCCTCGAGACAGAAGTCACTGGAGCAACTGTTCTGGCATAAAATCAGTATGGCTATAGCCTCAATATTACTAATGGCAAGGTTTAAATGTATATTAATGTTACAGAATTACAGAATTGTAGAGTTGGAAAGGAACTCAAGGGTCATCTAGTCCAATCCCCTGCAATGCAGGAATCTCAATTCAACATCCATAACAGATGTCCATCCAATCTCTGCTTAAAAACCTCCAAGAAAGGAGAGTCTACGACATTCAAAGGGAGCCTGTTCCACTGTCAAACAGCTCTTACTGTCAGAAAGTTCTTCCTGCTGTTTAGTCGGAATCTCCTTTCTCATAACTTGAAGCCATTGGCTCAAGTCCTCCCTTCCTGAACAGTAGAAAACAAGCATGGTCCATCTTCCATGTGACAATCCTTTGGATATTTGAAGATGGTTAGCATATCTCCTCTCAGTCTCCTCTTTTCCAGGCTAAACATACCCACCTCCGAAACCATTCATCATAAGGCTTAGTTTCCAGACCCTTGATCATCTTGGTTGCCCTCCTCTGCACACGTTCCAGCTTGTCAACGTCCTTCTTGAATTGTGGCGCCCAGAATTGGACACAGTATTCCAAGTACAGTACTGCTATTTACCTTCATTTGGACACTATACTTCTGTTGATGCAACCTAGAATAGCATTAGCTTTCTATGCATTAAGTCCTTCTCCCTCACTGCAAATCAAAAAATTATATTGAATCCTCTCTTTTCCCTTTTTCCATCGGGCACGTCACACTTTAGAGGTCACATTTCCAAAAGCGTTTTTTTGTCTGCAGTTCTGCAGTTCTGCAGGGCAGAAAACTTTTGAATTCAAAATGAAAACTGAAACTCCTGCGCAAACCCATTCCAGCAGAAAGGAATCAAAGGAAAATGCTGTAAGAATCATACATTAATTACATTTAGTAGGGTGCTCCACCCTGTGCACCCATCACTGCACCATAATGCAAGAGAATGGGACTCACTGGAAGTGGGACCCCTCTAGACCATTCAGCCCCATTCTGTCTTGTGCAACTAGTGAAATACCTTCTTGCACACAGTGCAGTGACAGTGCATGGTGTGAGAAGCAGATATGGAGGTTGCGTCTTCCAACTCCCAAACAGCAGCCATCATCCCTGACAGCTGATGAGACCCATTTTTGAGAGAGGTGTGCTGCTGTTACCTTCACTGTGTCGTTTTGCCAGTGCTCAGCATGCAGGTCCATAGCCCACAGCACAAATAAGAACTGGTCTGCTGCCCAGAAAGTCCCTTGTAGAGATGGATTGTGCTATGACTAGTAACACAGAATTGGTACCACGGTGTATATTTTAATTTGCTGCAGAGTCAAAAATATATTATTCGGACAAGTGTGTTCCTCTGATAGGCATCCATTTTCTGTATACGCAAGCAGGCCACAGCCACCCTGTAAATCCCAGGGTGCTACTGAAGTAGAATGATTAACAGAATGCCATTTCTAGAGAGTTGCAAAATGTGATTATGTGCAGCCCCTGATTTAAGAGCAAAGTAACAGTGTAATTTAGTAATTGGCTCACAAACACTTGTAGGTACAATTCCATCTCTGGCCATAAATCGTAAAGCTGAATGTGTGGCCCCAGGTAATCCACACCACCTGTGTGCCCCCATGCCCTACTTTGTAATATATAGCTAACACTGGTGCGCCTCATGGATTTTCCTTAATTGTCAACTAAGGCCCTATTTCCAATGTTTCTCTTCCTTGTAATGCTAACTTTCCATCAGGAAGCTGCTGCTAAGTCCCAGTCTCACCAACACATAGTATAGCAAGCCTAGGTATGAGCTGATGGAATTGTAATGAGTCATCAGGTCTATGCACACGAATAACATGAAATATTATGTGTGTCTATATTAACAGTGCTGGGAACAACTCAGTCATGTCAATGAAACCTTTAAAAAAAACCAATCCTGAAGAATATGTAACCTGCGCAGAAAATCTCGTGAACAATCCTGTAATGTCATATCTGGAGAAGTCTGCAAACGTCATGTTTGTGAGCTGGCTGGCAGGTAACTGGAGTTCTAATCAAATCTTTTCATTCATTCTTGGAAATGAACTGCCTCAGCTCTGGTTCCTTTACACAGGAAGCCACCTTGTACCAAGACAAACAGTCCATCACCATCAGTAGCCATTGTCTACACCCAGGATGGGAACCTGTGGCCCTATGGAAGATGTTGGACTCCAACTCTCATCAGCCCTGGCCACATTGGCCCATGGTCAGGGATGATGGGAGCTGTAGTCTAGCAGTATCTGAAAGTCCACAGGTTCCCTGTTCCCAGAATGCACTGACTAGCAGTAGCTCTCCAGGGTTTCGGACAGGGTTCTTTCCCAGCCAAACGTGGAAAAGCCAGGAACTGAACCTGGGATATGTTTTTTTCTGCAACACTCACACTGTGTTTGACTGCTCAACTGCAGCCCTACTGCATATGAAGTGAATCCCATGATCTTCTAGCCAAGCATAATGTATCAGGTCACTGCAGCGTTGTGAACTGCATGCACTGAGCATCCACATGTCCAGGATATCGACCACAATACATGGGCATGGGCAAAAAAGACATGATGTGGGAGGAAAGCTCTTGCCCATCAATGAATCTCTTTTCCTTGCATTCACCTCTCTTTTACACCTTCTCTGTCTACATAAATCAGTTAAAAAGGAAGCAATTTACTGTTATTCTGGGATAATCCCTGTAGGGCGTGATTTCAGGTGCGTATCGTAATCAAACTTGTCATGCCCGTGAGACCTCTTCTTCTTGGAGCCTGCGAGAGGACTCAGGGAAGGTATGACTTTAGACAGCTAGCCTGCCAACTGTGTGTCTCTAAAGGGGAGAATGTCAATCAGCGAGACAAATGCTTATTCTCCAGCCTCCCTTAGGTATACAATTACATCTTTTGCAACAAGAATGCCGTTTCGCAACCATATCCAAAAATAGTTCTTTCACCATTAAGCCTAATGTGCCACCGATGATTCTTTTCCTGTTATATCTGTCTCTGGTTTGCTATCGGTTGATGACGGGGTTCAGTCCCGATGTAATGAACATGCAACGAATCCCAGCGCTGTGTGACAAAAGTGTACGATACGAGCATATTCTATCGCTCTGGGGTGCTACAAATGTCGTATATTATACAGGTTAAACTACAGGGAAAACATGAAATACGTCACTGTAATGAACAGAGTTTCATGGAAAGGCTTTTCTCTTGGGACAGATCAGGTTGGTTTGGAATATGATGCGCGTCTTCCTAGTTTCCCCTCTCTAAACCAGCCTGGGAGATGATTTTGTCCCGGACCTGGAGAACGTAACCCGGGCAGGGCCCAGGATCAATTGTTAAAAGTAGTGGGAGGGGCGTAAAGTTTCCGGGTGACGTCAGCCGCCCGTGGCCCCACCCTTCCTGGGCGGGCCCTTGTCAGTTTCATCCTTTGTAACTTTCCCACTTGGAACTCAACTGAGATGCTCAACTTGCGAGGAGCCGCGGAGCACCGAGCGCTCTCGGCTCCATCTTCAGTCGACGGGATCCTACGGCGGATTCGGACGCCACATCTCGCCTTGCAACCCTGCAGCCACCCTCGCCCCGGGAAGAGCCGGGCGGGCTATTGAGGAGGGCCGATCACCACGGGGAGGGCGAGAAGTCCCCGCTGCGAGAAATAGGGCAGCTCCCCCCGCCGCCGCCACCGGAACGCTTCCCACCCTTCTGATCCCTTCCAGCGGCAGAGCAGATTTGCAGGTGGGTCTTGGCGCGGCGCGGGGCCCCCATGGCTTGCTGCAGTGAGGCGAGGGGAGGAGGGCCCCTGCTGGAGCCTTGGCGCCGGAGACGGCTGGGAAGACACCCGGGCATGTGCCTTAAGAAGCTCGGTCGGCAAGCTTTCCCTCTCGGGGTTCTGAGGCTGCGGCTGTAAGGGGGAAAGGTTGCGCGTTGGGAAGTAGCCGCCTGTCCCGCCGGGGAGCAAGTGGCTTCCCTGCGGCGATCCAACCTGTGGGGTCGACCGGGCTGCGCGCGAATGCTCCCCTTCGTTGCCGCCGTGAATTGCTCGGAGTGTTTCTGCGCTGCACCTTCACTTCGGCAAAGTGACTCCGAGCTGAGTAATTGCGGATCTTCATTCCCGCACCTACCCACCCACTCGCGCTGTCTTCGTTTCCCCAGCCCGTGCAGTGAGCGCGCGCACACATTCAAATATTAATTGGAGGGGGGTCCGCGTGCAAAAGGGGGGTTCAGAGTGGGACGGGGGCGGTGGAGTCAGGAGGCTGGCGGAGGGTTAAGAAAAGGAGCAAGCTCAGACCCCACGTGGAAGTCGATCTGCAGCTGCTGCAAAAGGAACTGGCGTCTGCTCCCTTTGCTGCTAGGTGCGCGCGCCCACCCTCTCCCGCGGCGATCGGGGATTCTCGCTTGGGCCCGGGGCAGAAAGAGGCACGTCGCCCCCTGTGGGGCGGGAGGTGCTGGTCGTCGTCTGCGCGCTTCTCATGGGAGAGACTCGGCGAGGCTGGCTTCCCAGCCTTGCGCAGAGAGCCATGGAGGCGCGGCGCGGGGTAGGGGCAGCTCGGATTCGGGCTGGCCACGCGGCAGATGCGCGCGCGGGGGGGGGTCTGCTTCCGAGTCAGGCGCCCACTCCTCCCACTGAGACTTTTGGGGTCCTTCTCGCCTTCCTTTACTCCCGTAGCATAGGGGAGAGAGAGAGAGAGAGAGAGGGAGGAGGCAAAGCTTCCTCGGCTTCACTTTCCCCAGCAATCCATGCGCGCGCACGGGGCTGGTGGAAGCAACGTACAGGTTGCAGCTATGCGCTTGCAAGTTTCGTGCCTCGAGAAAAGGTTGGTGCTGCTGGCTAGTCTGGATGGGACAATCTGCGGAAGCCCAACTGGAGCTGGTGGCATTAGCCGGCATTAGCAACTGTAAATCCACACGCACACATTAACTCTTTCTCGCTGCCGCCCGCTCCCCCTCTCCCCGGGCAGATTCTGCTATTTTGATTTCCTTTCCCCCGCCCATCAACTCGCTCTCTCGCGCTTATTTCCATGACAACAGCGAATGTCACAACTAAAAGATTCTGTCTTAATTGCAGGTTGGAGAGTGCGGGGGGGGGGGTGTTGTTTTGAGAACAGGAGTTTTTATGCTTGGAGTCAGATCCAGGCTAAAGATGCCTCTAAAAAGGGAACGATCTCCATAGACTAGAGGATCTGCGCTCAGACGGTGCTTGGGGAGGCATCTTGTAAGTTTAGCTGTTCTGTTTTGGCGCCCGGGTGGAGATGCTGCCTGCCTCCCCTGGCCTTGTGGGTGGGAAGCTCGACCTGCGTTTTCTCGCATGTGTGGTCCTCGGGCTACGGCGTGTCCCTCGCTTTCTTGTCCTTCGTTACAGAAACTCCCGGGGTTGGAGTGCGCAGCGCCACCAGCGTTCGCTGTGGTTCGCAGAAGAGCGCCCGCGGGGCTGCGTTAGCAAACGGAACTCATCCGCAAGGAAGGAGGCGCGCTCAACTCCTTTGCCCTGGCTTTGGGTTTCTCTGTGTTTTATTTAATCACCCGATAAGCTGAGATTCGAAGGGGTGGCTGCTGAGGCTTTTAAATACCCCCTATATGCGCTCATATCCAGTTAACATTATTAAGATCCGTACAGAACTTAGAGTTCATTTTTAATAACAGAGCAGCCTTTTTGACTAGGGCTCCAGAGCACGGATAAAACAACTCACCAAGAAAACCTCTTCTATAGATATATATTTGGAGCGGGGTGTAAATATCATCTGGCATTGTTTTGGACCAGCTCTGTAAATCTCTGCCTTCCACAGCCATAAACATTGTGACTAGCCAAAATAAAAGATCCCCATTTTTTATTTTTGTTTTAAACCCTCAAACCGATGCCTGTATCAGATATATTAAATTCATTCGCAGTCAGGGTGGGAAGTATTTCAGAGGCCTCTTGCTTATATGTGCTTTTTCAGAGCCCTGTTGCCATATCCTAAAATCACATCCGCCTTAAACATACTGGATTACTTGATGTGGAACACCATGTCAAACTAGGGATACAAGAAGGGCTAATTAATACATGCTGAAGAGGGTGGATCTCACTTCATATGCCTGTTGGCACCCTAAAGAGGAAACTATGCCATCTGAAACAGAAGATCCCTTTCCTGCCAATTCGTATTGGATTCTTTTCCTACCTTTGCCATATTAGCATCATTTGACTGAGCTAGGGATATTGGAGTTGCAGAAGAAGACTCCTTCCACCTCTGTGCCTTCCCAAATGCTCAGGGACTCTGAGCAAACCTTGTAAACAAAAGTAAGAGAACTCCGTTTGGGCTCACCCCTAGGCCTCGGGTCCCAGCAGCTGCAAATGACATGCACTGTTTTCGTTATCAGTAGCAGTGTGAACCAATTAAAGGATTTTTAGTTGATTGATCATCTGTCTCTTTAATTAGCAGATTAACTATAGCTAGTTATAATTTGATTGAGTTTTCATATTACAAAACATCATTAATAGGTGCCAAAGAGCTACCAATTGTTCTTAAAAAGACTGTCTTTAATATTTTTCACTTGTGACTCTTAAAGGTATTAACAGGATGAGATGAGTTACACTTACATACTAGAACCAAAATATTCTCAAAAGTGGACAAGTGTGCCATTAATCTGAAGTCGCCTGATTAAAAATTACACTCTGGTTACAATTGGCTCCTGGAAGTTTTAGATAATTGGTCTACTTATTAAAGCATGTGGCCCTTGCTGTCACGTTTCACTTTCCACAGAGCTGCCAATGCGCCCCTTCTGATTCCTCCCTGTGGAGCCCTGTGGCCTATGCCCATTGTTGGTCATTCCCAGAACTATGTTGGATTTGCTGCCTTCACAGTGATTGTGTGCCCCAAAAGACACTTCAGCTCAGAATTCCTTAAACCAAAAGGATATATAGTGGGTTTTTAAAGTAAACACTTTAATGGCTCATCTATTAAGGACTGAGCTTAGAAAACAAAACAAAAAATGGCTGCACAGATGCACTTTTAAAATGTAATATGTGGAGTCCAATACTATGCATGTTTACTCAGAAGTTAGCCCCAGTGTCTTTTGTGTGGTTCACTCTCTGAGAAGAGTGCATAGGAGTGCAGCTTTAAGAATTAGTTGTGCAACAGTAGCACCTTCCTGCAACAATGAATGTGGATCTTACTGAAAAATCTGCCATATGGGTGCAGACTCATAACATACATAACCGGTACATCCTCCCCACAGAATGTCCTTTGAGGTATATTTTATAAATGCTGGAAAGTTTCCGGAAGCCAAACCTTTCTTTGGCTTTCTGCTTCAGGACATCTGCTCCTTCTCCCTTACATTCTGAAAAGGAAAGAGGGCTCACCTAGTCTCAATCAAGTTAATTGAAAGTTGGGTGCAAATGAACACAAGTGCATCTGGGCTCAAGATAAGAGAGAATCTTATGTTGGATGGAAATCAGCTTTTAAAAAAAGTACAATGTTAGGCATGGCACCTTGTAAACAGAGAGAGATGGGGAACCCTTGAGCCAGCAAGTGCCGTTGAGCAGATACACACACAATTCCTGGAATGGTCTGCACGTTGCCCTTTCAGCTATCATCTATGACTTGGCAGAGCTAGAATTCCCCAAACCCACCTCCCAGCCTATCAACTCAAATCCAAACAGGCATGTGGAAAAACATGCCATCTTTCAAAATTCACATGTGTTTTATAAAGATTTGTGAACTGGAATGGGCAAGTCACCTGGTGGTATGTGCCTTTTCTGCAAAATCTGCCTGGACCCTTCAACTTGTGCTTTCACATACATTTCTTCATTAAGGGGTTAAGCATTGCTATGAGCCACAATGACTGTGTACTACTATCCACTATCAGAGGTAGAATGTGTTTGAATTCCAGTTGTTGAAGAGCACAAGTGGGAAGAGTGGTGTTGTACTCATGTCCTGGTTTGCAGGGTTTTTGTAGGGAATTGGTTGGCCGCACTGGAAAGCAGGTTGCTGAACAAGATAGGCCTTGGGGTCTGATCCCACAGGGATCTTTTTGTGTTCTTATGATTCCATAGGATTGGTCCCTAGGTTCCATAGGTTTGGCTGCACATTTTTTTTTAATTCATGAGCTTTCTGATATATCCCCTTCCTCCATCATCCTGTATTGTGAATGACAGTTGAGTTGTATTCATGCAGATGGATTGTGCAGTTGGCACATAAAATGGCTTCAATCACATGTGCAGATCAACTGATCTCCTACTGTAATGGAGGGTGAGGGGAGGACCTGTTCTGCCCCTCATTTATTTTAAAGCCCAAACCTGTAGCTCAGCTTCACAAACCTTGGTGTATTTTGCTTTCATGACCCTGGGGTGCCTTCTTTCCCCCAAGGCGCTTAAGATAAATACTGCATACGGAGCTCTTGACGCATTTCACAGACAGAGTTCACTGTTGAGATGAAAAGCCTTCAGCTCAGGAATAGATTCAGGATAGAGACGGTCTTTCTTCCCGCAGTTGAAAGAGGTTTGAAATAAAGGTGGCTGCTTTCGGTGGGTACATTTCATCCCACTTCTGCAGCCACTAAAGAGATTTTGCAAGTTCCTGTATTGTTTTTTTTTTTAAAAAAACCGACCAGAATTCAGAGTGAGTCAAAAGAAACGTGTGGGCAGCGCTCACAATGGGAGGTGATGCCTCTCTAAAACCCATGCAAAACATTCTTTAAAAACGATTCCCTTTCTCCAACCTCAGTTGGTAGAAGCGGCTGTTGGCACCCCTTTGGGGTAGAGAAATGCACAGGCAGGGAGAGATATTTGCTCCACGTAGCTGCCAGCAGATTGACTTACGTAGGGAAACAATCCTTGCATTTACTTGGTTCTTTTCCTAAGTGTCTGGGAACACAAGAACATAGGAAGCATCACAGAAAGTCAAACCAATGGTCTCTTGAGATCTGTCGTGTCTATACTGGCAAGAGGCTATCGTATTGTTAAGGCCTGTCTATAAACAGCAGTTTCCAGAAGATGTGTAAAAGAAGGCAGGGATGGTTCCTTGCAAAACTCTACAGGTAGAGAGTTCCAGCTGATCCTCAAGGGCTTGAGAAACACCAGAAGTTCTCCATCAGAGGATCTCATTGGCAAAGGTGGAGCATAAGGAATCAGACGGTGCTTAAGGTAATGTTGGGTCCAAGCTACTTAGGGCTTTGTAAATTAACACAAGGACCTTAAACCAGGCATGATAGCAAATCAGCAAGCGGTGCATATCTCTTGGCAGAATAGCATGCTGCCAGTAATTTGCTCTTGTGAGCAGTCTGGCTGCTGCATCCTGCACTAGGTGCAGCTTCTGGACCCCATACAAGGGCAGCCCCATATAAAGGGCATTACAGGAGTCCAGTCTTGAGGTCACCCATGTATGGACTACTTGGGTCAGATTATTGCCCACCTCATCATTTCCCATTTAATGGAGAATCAAAGCCTTCAAGGAGAAGCAGAGGAAAGACATCTTGGCGCCCAATCTGTGAACAGTTAATGTTGTGGGTCTGTTCAGATACTGCCAAGTCTGTGTGCTATCTCGGCACCTGGTGTGAAAACCACCAGCTCAGCCTGGCCTTGCTGGCATGCTTGAGTTCCTGACAGAGATATAGGTCTTTGCCTAGGCAGGGGGAGAGCAGGGCAGAAGGGTTTGAAAAGACGTGACTTGCGGAAGATACAGATATACATGCATGTCAGTAATCTGCATATCTGTCTGCTTGCCTGTTCTGTTATTGAGATGTTGGGAAAGGGTTAATTCATTAATTATATATGCTTCAACATTGATCCATCCTGGTTTATTAATATGCAAGGAAACATATGGTAAAGGGCTAAACTAAGGAGAACAGCCCATTTTTAATTGTCTAGGCAATTGCTCTTTATTTATATAGTCAGCCCACCTGAGAGGATCCTATGAAGCCCTGAGAATTTGGAATTTAGTAATGCTGTTGGCTTCCCTCCTCCTAGGGCATTGGTTCTCAAGCTTTTTTCCCTGGGCCGCATTTTCAGAATAAAAATTTGCTTGCGCCTCTCACTTAATTTTTTTTATTGATAAGAAATACATTGGAAAGCAAAAAGTAACAACTCCTCGCAGTGCTTGATTTATAACATAAAACACAACTACTTTATAATGCGATCATGGGACATGCAGAAAGTATAAAAACAATGCAGCTACATTAGATCATGAATCATTCCCAGTGAGAGGTGTGAGCTTGCTTTTGCCGGGTAATCTCATTTATATTAGGTCTAATTTGAGACAAACATACTCTTGTCTGCTCATTAACAGAAAGAAGCTCTTTTCTTTTTTCTGATCTTTCATACTTGTCAGAATTGAAAATCCCTGTTCAGAACAATATGTCATGGAGAACTGTAGAAGAATAGCCAATGTGCTTGAAGAGAGGTGTGGACATATTTAAAATTATTTTGAGACTATACTATACTATACTATACTATACTATACTATACTATACTATACTGACAAGTTGAAATGTTTCTTTGATTGTCCTTTAATCTTACTGCCACACTTGCCATCTTCTCCTGCCACACCAATGTGGCGTGCCACACCCTTTGTGAACCACTGTTCTAGGGGAAAGCCATCACTCAGGGAGGGGGTCTGGCCTCTGACACTTCACAATGAAACCTTTTGCTCCTATCTCTGAAACTGCAGTTTAACATTGGAACTGAACCTTAGATAAACAAAGTTCCCACTTAGGATCAGCTCTACTAGGACATCAGGTGGCAGATTTTTAGGGTACTGGTACAGAAAAGCAAAATGTCAATCAATATCTTAGTTTGATACATTTCCCAAAATGGGATCACCACTTGGATTTTCTGCCAGGCAGCAAAATGTCTCTAGTTATGATGACCAACAGCAAGCTTGCTTAGTAGCATGTTACATATTTGATGCCTGCAGAGCCTCTGTCTTCATAAAGTCTATAGAAGTGGATTGTGCCTTTTCTTCTCACCCAATCCTGGCAACAAACAATGTAAGACATAATCCACAGGGATGACTCCTGCATGGAATGTGATGGGTGCATAAAGGTGACCATGTTTTGTTTGGAAAATTCCAGTGGGGTAGCGATATGACTTTTGTTACAGCAAAAACAAATGCCTTATTAGATAAGGTGTCACAAGACACTTTGAGGAAATGTTTATTTTAGCTGAAAGGATAATTCACAAGTGGACTTTATGTCCGTGGATTTCAGGACGCAGGCTGGAGTGCTTATGGTAGTTCAAGATCAAAAAGGTCTATTTGATTGCTCACCTCCCTGTAAAAAAATATTTCCTGTGATACAGGATTCACACTTGTTCAAGGCAGGTGCTCTGGGTCTGGGAATTCTGGCTGCAGTGACTCATTACAACTTGTTAAAAGAGGTCCAAAGGGAAGCCAGATTTGCAAATCTAAGGGCATGCAGCTATTTGAAATGAAACAGTCAAACTTAAAGTGGCTTCTCTCTTGGGTACAGATAATTTATAAACATGGCTGAAGATCAAATGTGCCAGCCGGCATCTCATCTGATCTTAAGGAAAATATCCCCCTAAGAACTCCTTCATGAAGCACTCAGCCATTTAAATTCAATCAAAGTCAATATATTGGCATAATGAGTGGTACAAATGTTGGCGAAGTGTGACAGAATGCTACATTCGTCCCCCCAAAAAACCTGCCATGGGGAAACACGAAGTAGATAGGAACAACCTATACGCAACAGATCTAAAGCCTTTTGCTGTGACCGGAATCTTTTGTGTGTGATTTAGGGAGGGTGGGCTCATTTATTCCACTTTGTAGCTTGTTTCGCTGATATACTCAACTGATTCTTGGAAAACTGATTCCATTTTAGGACTTTTATGTTCAGACTATAAATGTCAATTGCTTTGTTCAAGCTCATTTGTTCTCCTGAGGTACGTGATTCAGTTATGACTCGCATTACAAAGTATACTAGGTTGCCTGCCTGCCTCCAATGTTTTGTTTTTGTACACTGCTCTGTTAAAAAAAAAGGTTTTCATGTTCTTCCCTGAAGATAGACTGATTTATTTTCAAGTTAATTGAGACCCAAAGTGATAACTCAGTTAAAGAGTGTTATATTTAAATCCCTGCTCAGCCATGACGTTCACTGGGCAACCTTGGGCTAGTCACTATGGTTGCTCTACATACTTACACATACTTATATGTCAGGGCTTTTTTCAAATAAACCTGAAAACCAGTTTGATTGGGCTGGGGGTGTTTCAGAGTCTCTGTGCAACCTTAGCTCCTCGGAGGAGTGGAAGATGGATATTTATTCTGAATAATTACTAGTGTTTTCTCAAACTGGGATGGCGGGACATTTTCCCAGGGCTCAGGTTCAAGTGGAAGAGCGGGCAAAGGCCAGACCTAAATGGTACCATCACTCCACGACATTTGGAGTTTTGACGCCATGCCTTTACTTGTCTGTAATGTGCATATCATGTGCGGGTGGTGTGTTGAGTCTCCCGCTTTCCAGCTCAGCATGGCATGCTGTTCTAATTGTGTGGGAAGTGAAACATCACGTGGGACATGGCATGGAAGGAATTTTTATTTGTCTGCCAGAGCGGTTTGTGCAGTGGCCAGAAGGCCAAGCTTATGGAAACAGTCTAGCCCTCTTGCTACCTATCATGGTCTGTAAAAGCACTTGCACAAAGGGAGGGAGTCCAAGGTCTGCCTGTGCAAGGTATCTATATTCATTAAAGGAAGAGTCTATGGAAACAATAGGCAACCTTTCAATGCTGCTGTCTCTCTTGGTATATGATGCTTCCACAACACACACACACCACAGTAGACTACTATGTAGCAGAGATGGAGAGCCTGTGGCCCCCAGATGTTGTACTCCAACGCCTGTATCCCTAACACCAGGCCATGCTGGATGGGCCTGATTGAAGTTGGGAGCCCAGCAATATCTGAACGGCCATGGGTTCCCCATTCCTGATGCAGAACAAACACCACACTTGTCAACATTACACTCCAGTTTCTAAACTGGCACCTAGCAATGCGGTAAGTGTAACATTTAGACCTAGCTGAAGACCAGGTAGTATCTGGAGGATTGAGGGAACACAGTCAGGGCGTACTGTTCTTGCTTCCTCTCTGGCACAGCTGTTAGGCGCCGGGATCACTTGCTAAGCAGCTGCTGCCAATTCCATCCTTTTCCCCAATCCTTGTATGTGGCAGTCATGCAGAAGGCGGTGGAAAGAAAGGCAAAGCCCAGAGAGAATTCTCTCAGCAACCATGAGAGCTAGGTGGGGGTAGGTGTGCCTCTTGCAGTTATTAATATTACACATTTGGAGCAATAGGATGACTCTTCTTGGAATAAAAATTGTCCAGACCAAAAATATGGTTCCAAAGCTTTAATAACTTTCTTCAAAACAGACTTACAACAATAGCGATACATTCAAATAGTTGCATAAAACCATGTGCTTGTCCAAGCAAATGTACATCTTCTTAGAAATGTAAAATTACTCCAAACAGAACTGAAATCAAAGTTATTTCTCTCCATGCAGCCTGCATTCCAGCCTGAGGCTGTTCTCTCCAGGAGAGAATCATCAGTGCAAGGTGGCTTGAGAACAAAGACAACTCCCACAAAATGGAGATTTGCAACTGAATACCCCTCCCATGTAATCTAAGTTAAACAGCACATGAGAGAGTAGCAGAGATACATTCTCAGTTAATTATCAGCCTGTTTGGTGCTCAGAGAGCTTCACTGGAAATTTCCATGCTCCTTTTAGCAATACACATACAGAGCTATTTTCCATTTACAATTAAACAATTACGCTTAACAGTGCCCCCCCCCCCACAGTTTGAGTTTCGAAACAGCAACCACAAATCTCCAGTGTGTGGGGGGTTACTAATTACACAATACTTGTTAAAAGCCTGTCCTCTGATGAAGTTCTCTGCTAATTCAGTAACTGTTAATGCCCCATTTTTGTCTCCCCAAACCTGATGCCCTGCAGGTGTTTTGGACTACACCTTCCATCAGCCTCAGTTGACTGGGTCTGATGAGAGTTGTAGTCCAAAACATCTGGAGGGCACCTGGTTGAGGCACACTGGCCTATAGTGTGGTGCCAAAATAACTTGAACCAGCCCATTGCTAGAGCAGTGGCAATTCTCCTTCTTGTATGTAATCATCTCTCCCCACATTGCCCTGATGACTCTCAGTGTTCCTGCTGCCTTTTCTCAGCATGTTCTCTTGCTGCTAAGCCCAGGAGAACAGTAACGGAAGGCAGTGTTTGAAGTAAGAACAAGCTGCTGATTTATAAAACAGCATCTTTCTGCTACTCCTCTCCTTAGTACTGCCTAGCATCCAACTTGATGGTGTGGTTTTTTCCCCTGTTGGTGCGCCTATGATTGATGTTAGCAATGCCATTAGATTTGGTACAGGCTATTTTGGAGGGGTTCGTGTGTGTTCTGCCTCTGGCTCTTGCTATTTTCCTATGAATTCTCAGAGCAAAGTTGAGACAGCAGCATGTGGATGGGATACCAGCAAGGAGCATCTGTTCAAAGAAACACAGTGAGGAAATTCCAGTATGGGGTCAGTGCTAGGGCCCCAAGCCTCTCTCTCCTTACCCCCACCTCCACTGATATGCCAAATTCATTGTTTGCACTCACCTGCATACACAGAGTAGTAGTGTACGCAATGTGTGCCTTCCCACGTTAGCAGATTTTAGGGCAATAAATGCACATTTGTTTATCACTTCTTACACATCGGCCCCAAAAATTAGTCCCTTTCAAGGATAGTTAATAATAATAATAATAATAATAATAATAATAATAATAATAATATATTTTCTCTTCATAGCACTATAATGGCAATATTTTGCAGCAAGGGGAGATGTGATCCTGTAGAAAAATCGCATTTGTATACTTATTGGAGGTTTTCTGAGGTAAAGGTTTTGCTTTTATCTGAATTCACATTGTGGAATGTACAGAGTTAACTGTCTATATGCTACCTTTACTTGCTCCTAGGAGATGGTAAGAGGTAAAAAGTTTCCACAATAGGGCTGCAGTTGGCTGGACTTTGAGTTACATTCTGTCAAAGCAAGCACTGAGTTAAGAGTGGCCAGGATCATAAGGTATTGGTTTAGACAAGAGGAAGAACTTAATATCTCAGAATTACCGTATTTTTCGCTCTATAACACGCACCTGACCATAACACGCACATCGTTTTTAGAGGAGGAAAACAAGGGAAAAAATATTCTGAATGAAACAGTGGACGTATCATTTTTGTGATTCATGCTGTGGCCACAGACATGTGATCTGATGGTGAATTTGGGGTGACCCAATGCAAAAATCCTGAGAATCCCTGTGGATCCATGCTTTGTAACCACGTTTTTGCACCATTGCAGCCCCAGGCAACAGTGGGTGCGTGATTTTTTTTGGGGGGGACAGGCTGTAGCCATGGACATGCTATGTGCTCTGATGGTGAATTTTGGCTGACCCAATGCAAAGATCCTGAGGATCCCTGTGGATCCATGCTTTGTAACCACGTTTTTGCACCATTGCAGCCCCAGGCAACAATGGGTGTGTGATTTTTTTTGGGGGGGGGGACAGGCTGTAGCCATGGACATGCTGTGTGCTCTGATGGTGAATTTGGGGTGACCCAATGCAAAGATCCTGAGGATCCATGTGGATCCATGCTTTGTAACCACATTTTAAGTGGGGAGGGAAGGAAAAACACAGAAGGCTAAGAATGCAGGAGAGGGCTATAACGTGAGGAAAGGAAGGCAAAAGTTTTCCCCCACCCACCCACACAAGCCAGCCACTGTTTAAGGATTTCATCCTTTTAAATGGAAGAAAGCATATTTGAATGCTGTGTGTCTCCAAAAACAAAAAGCAGGAAGTCAAATCAGAATTTTAAGCCGAACCTGTAATCTCTCTTCCCTTCACAAACATTGTTCCCTCCGGAGCAGGGACAGGATAGAGCGAGGGACGCTCTGCTTTCCCCTCTACTTGCCTGGAGGGGAGGGGCTTTCCCTGCTCTTTGTTCGGACGCTCTGCTTTCCTCTCTACTTGCCTGGAGGGGAGGGGCTTTCCCTGCTCTTTGTTCCGTTTGAGCAAACACAGCAACGAAACAGAGCAGGGTGGGCAGAGAGACCCTGAGGCAGAATGCAGGAAAGCAACAGCTTTCTCACGGAGCTCCCTTCTCCCTGAAGCGCGGTTTGATTTTTGCCTTATTTTTCGGCTACAGGGACCACACATTCGCTGCATAACACGCACAGACATTTCCCCTTCCTTTTTAGGAGAAAAAATCTGCGTGTTATAGAGCGAAAAATACGGTATCTTTTTAACGTTAAAGCAACCTGGTAGAGTGAACAGTCTGATTTATAGTAAGAGCAGCCAAGTTAAGTTTATTATATATTAAATTTAAAGCTAAGCATGACCGCCCATTTTTAATTATTTGTTGATCAAAGACAAAAGACATCTTACGTACATTGTTTTACTTGGAAGTGGTGCCTGTACTATTTCGTACCGTGCTTTGCCACAGCTATTAGCGGGTGAATAGAGGTTTATCATTAACTTGCAATTTAAATATATGGTGGCAGTGAGGAAACAGGGTCAAACAAATAAGTAAAGGGGCGTAAGAGCTGAAGTGGAGCGGGATAACAGGAGTTAATCCTTGACAGCTTGGTGGCAGCAAACTGGGATTATAGTAAGAGTAGCTATAATAATCTTTTAACAAGTGGTGGCATCGCTGTGGGATAATAGAGGAATCCTTTACAGATTCTTCCTGGAGCTATTGCATTCATTGCTGCTGCGATGGCTGTGCTGGACCACATATGTTTGATGGTTTATTTGGGAGGGGAGGGTAAGATAGGAGGGCCTAACTGTAGCATAGGCCCCCTACACAGTCTGTTGTTGTATCTGCACGTAATGGAATATTGAGAGGGTAGTGCCAGGATCACTAAAATGGTACCCATGGATGCAGATGTGCCCATGGAAGCTTTCCTTGATGCCTGCAGGGTCCCCTTTCCCCCCTGAAATTAGACTTGAAAGAAGCACTGTATTATAGCCAATATACTTGCTGGCAGTCTGTGCTTGGTTGCTGGTGTATGTGGTGCCCACGATAGTTTCTTCGATTTGCAAATCTGCACAGGGTAGAGGATGTTGGCATTAAAGTAGTGAACACTGCGACCCAATGCATTTCTGCTCAGCGCTACGTCCCACTATATTAAATGGAGCTTGCTCCCAGGCAAGTGAGGAATAGGACTACAGTCTTAGCACAGGTACATTACAAAGAGTTAGCTGCCATTTGGAGTACAATCAGAGCCAGCGCTCCCGTGAGGCGGGGTGAAGCAACCGCCTCAGGTGGTGGAAATGCAAGAGGCAGCGCCCTGCCCGCCCCACTGCCTCTGGAGAAGCAACACAGGTAAGGGAGGCTTTGGCGGAGGCAGAGTAACAGCATTCTGCCACCCATCTTTGCTGCTGGGCAGGAAGGGAGATTCTGCCCAATCTTCCACGCTCAGTGGCAAGGCTCTGCAAGGAATTTTCCTTGAGGGGGAGCCCTTGCAGAGCATCCCACAAGCACACTATTGTGGGGGTGCTTTGCCTCAGGTGCCAAAACATCTGAGGCCACCCCTGAGTGCAGTTGGGCTGATCATTTTAAAGAAAGAGCCTTAGAGTTGAATGTTTTTTATCCTTCCCCACTCATTTGTGTCTGAAATCTACCAGGTAGAGAGTGTGCCTTTCCCTTACATCCTCATGCTGATTAATCTCCCAGACTGACTGTAAAACTTAAAGATAGGATGCTGCTCTCCTGTCATGTGGTGAGAAGGGTCTCCATCTTGTTGTGTTGCTAGCAAGAAGCACGGATGTTCTTACAGGCGACTTGGAAATAGTTTTAGACAAAATCATTTCCATGTCTTTGAATACCAGTTGCTTAGGTGCCACAGCACAGACCTGTGAACCAAATGTGCATGAAATTTGCATATGCTAATTTATATGTATGGATGCCCCTGAGAAATTGAGACGGTGGGTGCCACAAGCCCTGATCTAAAGTTTGACATGGGGGAAACAGACAAAGGAGAGGAAAGTGGAGGGGAGGGATAAACAGCCGATGAATATGCCGCTATTTCCATTTACGAGTGCTTCGGCTTCGTTACAGTAAGAGTTGCTTTAGAGAGCGTAGGAACGAGCGGCGTTGGGTCAAAAGCTGCATGGACAAGGTGGTTTTGGAGGAGGTTGGCATCCACAGGTATTCTGGCAAGCTGCTCAAGGCACAAGGGGCATCAAAGGTGAAAGGGGGAGTGTTTGAGGGAGAGGGCGACCAAAGAGGAAAATTGCATCATCTGAAACAGGGATTCCCAAACTTGGGTCTCCAGCTGCTTTTGGACTACAATTCCCACCATCCCTGACCACTGGTCCTGCTAGCTAGGGATGATGGGAGTTGTAGTCCAACAACAGCTGGAGACCCAAGTTTGAGAAACTGTGATGTAAAAGCAGAGGATACAGATTTGAAGAATGCATACAAATTAGTTAAATTTAAATAGAGATACATCTCACTTAGCCTAATGAGGAAGACTGTGACCAGGTGACTCTGTGTGCCCACTCAGCCTTCTCCCCTGGTGCTAGTGCTGATGGGGAACGTCAAGATCCTCCTGCTCTCCCTTCTTCTTTAAGGTGGACTTGAACTGGACAACCCTTCAAATGGAGGACTCGCTACTGTAAAGTAGGGTATGTGGCCACCTTATGCGGGTGATGAAGCAGAGGAGCAAATGACATAAGAGCAGCCAGGTGATGGAGGGGCAAGGGAGGTATTTCAAGGTAAAGATGAGGAGCTCAGACTGGGTCCAGGTAGCCTGAAGAGGGATGTCACAATCTTCAGTAGATAGTCCTATGATCTCATCTGGGCTACAGCAAGACTTCTCCTCTATAAATATTTAGATTAGACTTCCACCGCCACCGATCATTTTTACAGCTCTGTCCCTCGATTTATCAGTGTCTTTCAGGAGAGGCAAGGCAGCCCAGCTTCCCTGGTGAAATAGCTGTAGAGCTGTGTACAGCAGGGCTGATGCTTCACACATTCATGATGGAATGCTTCCGCGTTAGCAAAATGACACAGGCTGTTATTTTTCTTTTTTCAGCTATATTTCATCCCTGGAAATGCAAGCAGTGGGGTTTTTTTTTCTTTTTTCTTTTAAAGGATTCTAAGCAGTGCTGGGAAATTTTTAGCGCAGCAGCAGCAGCTGGGGATGGAGCAGGGAGTGGGTGGACCCTGACTGAAGCGGCAGAATCCAGACTTCCAAAGAAAACCAGACAAAGATGGGGCTTATTCACTCTTCCTCTGGTCGCACTGCTTCCCCCCCCCACCCCCGGGGAAACGCTCTTTAGAGCTCAGTCGGAGCAAACAGCAATTCCAGTTTTCTCTAGATTGACATTTGTTCCCATTTAGAGCTAAAGAAAAAGTTTTTCCTGGGAAAGGAGCAGGGAATTGGGGAAACTACTCAGATCCATGCTTTCTAGGCACGGGATAAGTGGAAGTGTTGGCGAGCCCATAGATGGATGAAGTACCTAACTGAGCAATCCTGACTATGTGAATTAAAAGCAAATCATGCTTTAGGGCAATGGAAGACTGATTTCGGTCTTGCAATCTATCGTTTTACTGTCCCAGTGGTTCAACAATTATCTTGGGCCAGATTCAATAAAATAGTTGAGCTAGTAAGAGCCAGTACAATGCATCCTGCTAGAGCAGTGGGTCTTTCCCCCTCTCCCCAATGTGTCCTCTCCCCAAATTGGTTCTGGGCTGATGGGATAACCCCTGGAGCAGCATGGAGGGGGAGGAGAGGGGAGATAATTCCATCAGCAGAAGCAGAAATGCTGGTGCTAACGGAGAAGTTGGCTTAGTGCAAGAGTGAATTCTACCCCTTTAAATTTACAAAGCTACAGTGTGTTCTCCAGAACAGGACCAACCCAAGGCAGTTTGTTGCCTGAGGCGAAAGACAAGATGGCAATCCCGACCGCTGCCACGCACACACCATCTAGATGGACCTGCTCTGCCTAATGCTGGGCTGCCCCTGCTCCAGATCTCCCAAAAGTAAACTAAGTCTTTAAAAATTCTGTGTTAATTGATCCTGATGATGCACTCTTGCTTAACAGTCTTACTGAATTGAACAGATGTTCACCACATCCAACATCCTTTGGAATCCACAGGGTGTGAACCTTCTTAGCCCTGTGTCATTTTTGCCGTTATTAATCAATCCTCCCATTTTGCACCATTGTCTGCCACACCCACTTGCTAAGTCTTGTTTCAAACAGAATGGTGAAACACTGAGGATAGATGGGGGGGGTGAGAAAGAGAGGGGGAGAGAGAGAGGTTGCTTATACAGTGGTACCTCTGGTTGCGAATAGGATCCGTTCCAGAGGCCCGTTCGCAACATGAAAGGAACACAACCCACAGTGGTGCGTCTGCACATGCACGGGTTGTGATTTGCCCCTTCTGCGCATGCTCATGATGTCATTTTGCGTGTCTGTGCATGCACAAGCAGCGAAACCCGGAAGTAACCCTTTCCGGTACTTCCGGGTTGCCGCGGGACATAACCTGAAAGAACGTAACATGAAGCGGACGTAACATGAGGTATGACTGTATAGGCAAAATAGCTCTTCAAACATATCCCTGGGCTTTTATACTGGCCGTTACACAAATTACCCCTACATATTGACAGTCTTTTTAAATACAGTCGTACCTCAGAAGTCGAATGCCTTGCGAGTAGAATGTTTTGGCTCCCGAACGCCGCAAACCTGGAGGTGAGCGTTCCGGTTTGCAAACGTTCTTTGGAACCTGAACATCTGATGCAGCTTCCGATTGGCTGCAGGAGCCGCAACTTGGTTTCCAAATATTTTAGAAGTCAAATGGACTTCTGGAATGGATTCCATTCGACTTCCAAGGTACATCTGTATACCTCAGAGTAGCCTTGCCCCTCTCCCCCAAAATAAGGGCCATAAGCAGACGTCCAGTCCAGATAAGATGGAAGTGCTGTGTATAGTGGTTTGTTTGCCCAGGGGAGTGATCCTACACTAGACTAAATTGCACTCCCCCCGAAGGAGCAGGTTTGCAACTTGGGAGTTCTCCTTGATCCATCTTTCTTGTTAGAGCTACAAGTTGCTTCTGTGGCAAGGAGTGCCTCTTGCCAGCTTAGCTATTCCAAGTTTGACCCTACCTGGAGATAGCCATGTGCCATTATTCATGCTTTGATAACTCCGGGTTACACTCCTATAATGCACTATACTTGGGGGCTGCCTCTGAACTATGCTTTCTGCTGCAGAATGCAGCTACTAGATTGCTGGCTGGATATTATAATCATAATATTATAATATTATGCCTGTGTTATGCCAACTGCACTGGCTCACACTCATTTCAGTTCAAAATGCTCTTTTTTCTTTTCTTTTTACCTTTTGAAGCTCCTCATGGCTTCAGACCATCAGTCTCTATATTTGCCTTTCTATGGAGGCCCTTCTGTGAATGCTCTCGCCATCAAAAGGGTGGATACCAGAGAGCCTTCTAAGTGGTGGTGCCCCAGTTCCGGAATACTCTTTCCAGAAGGTTTGCCTGGCACTTTTTTGTCATTTTCACTTTCTTGGTGTTATTAGATGTGGGGGGTTTTCCTTTCCTTTAGAATACAGCTCATTGTTTTATGCTGCTTTTATAAGGTTGTAGCTTTTAGCTGATTTTGTTGTTGTAGTTGTGTTTTAATTGTTCTTTTTCGTAAAACCGCCCTGGGGATGCAATTGAAGGATGGTATAAATATACGGGAGGTGTGAGGAGGTCGTGGAAATAAGTGAATGAAAGATAAGATATTGAAATTGGATTGTGTTTTAAATGGTTTTTGTTTTGTTTTGTTTTGTTAGTTGTTTGTGTTAGTGTTTTGTAGTGTTTTTTCTATTGTATTGTATTGTATTGTTGTTGTTTTTTTGTTTTCTGTAGTGTTGTGTTTAAACTGTTGAAAAATTAATAAATATTATATATATATATATATATATATATATATATATATATATATATATGTATGTATTTGCTTTCGTAGATTTTCACGGGTACAGGAATGCAGGTTTTGGTGTCTTCGGGTGTCTTCCCGTGTAAGAGTTGGGGTGTCTAGGCGACGTTTCGACGAGGTCTCACTCGTCATCTTCAGGCTGGTGCTTTCGGCTTCTTGTTACTGTTCCAGTAACAAGAAGCCGAAAGCACCAGCCTGAAGATGACGAGTGAGACCTCGTCGAAACGTCGCCTAGACACCCCAACTCTTACACGGGAAGACACCCGAAGACACCAAAACCTGCATATATATGTATATATATATATGAAAGGAATAAGTAATAAATATACACAACCCCCGAGTGATTCTTCTGGCAGCCTTTTTAGATCACTTCTCATCTCTTTTGGCCTTTTGAATACACTTGTATTTCTGCTAGTCCCTGTGCCTTCACATTTGGTCTTTGGCACAAATTGAATTAGTATGCCTCTCATGCCTGCTTCCCCATCCTTAATGAAGATGTTAATGGGACTGGAGCTGAACCCTGATCTCTGCTAAAGTTCTTTTTCTTTAGTCTTATGCATCAATGCTAAGCATTATCCTGTAACCTTGGGGCTGTCCCTGGAGTCATGTCTGAGTTCAATGGAAGCAGAAAGCATTAACCTCTCATCAGAAACGAGTGTAGATAACATGCTGCATCTGGAGGAAACCCTATTCAAGCCAACACAATCAAATTCTGCAAGTGAGGCTCCCTTCAGATGCACTCAAAATGCTGTAATAAAATTCCGGTCTATTAAACCATCCTGCTTCTACTTGGCCACTAATTCTGTAATTACAGAAAAATAAAAGCTGTCAAATTCCCTGGCAAGATTTATTCCTGGTAATCTCCTTGTGCAAGTTTTGGCTTACGGTTCCATTATTCTCTAATAGCTCAGAGTCATCCCCCCCCCCCTGCTGTGTGCTTTGGTAGGGTTGCTACATTAGATTTGCAGGTCATCAAATGGTCAAGGGTCAGTGTGCTTGAAAATCAATACCATATTTACTTAGATCTGATCCCTGATTAGGTCTTACTGAAAAAGTGTGCTCCTGGGAGGCGGGGTGGGGGGTGGGACACAACCTTTCTTGAATAACACAATGTCGGGGTGGAGAACCTCCAGGCTGCAGTCCAAATCCAGACAGCCGGACCTCAGAATTCGAACAATTAAAATCTCTCTAGATCACGCCCTCCCGTGATGAAGTGGACCATAAGATTGTGCCCTAAGTCTATAGAAAGCCTAAACAGGTCCCTTTTGCCCTCTGGGTCCACCTCTACTACTGGAAATGCTTTGGTCACATTCATAACAGCCTCTCAAATGGAATTTACACCTTTTGTTTGATGTCAAAACAACCCACCTTATATTTCTTCAGATGTTCCCATTTACGCACCCACAATTATTTACATATTTGTATTTATGAGATATTTTATTTCCCCCCCCCCCCCATGCTGGATGCTTTCCTCTTATGCCTTACCTTCTAGTTGTTCTGTTACAAAATCTGTTTTGCTCTGGACTCCATGGGATCTCACTGGGATATATCAAAAAGTTTGAATGAGAATTTTGGCATCATAGAATATATGCCAGGTATAGAGGAACAGAGGTGGCAGCTCCTCATCCAATTAACTTTTTTTCTTTATGGTAAATATTGGTAAAACAGAAAAGGGTGTTGGGATCTACTTGTGGACGTGTCTCTTGGCCCTAGAAAACAGTTAATTGTACTCAGATTCTGCTAAAATCAATAAAAAAATATATAGTTGAGTGAGAAATCAATTCATTTCAACTGTCATTGCATGCAGTTGACTTTCTATGGGTTGAGCTTATGTGCCTTCTTCTGCTAGGCTCAGAAAGTGAGATAATTATAGTCAGAAAGTCTCCCTTTTTTGTGTACTCTAATATTATCTAGATCCCCCTCTGTTTTGACTAAATGCAACTATTGTTTATGCCCACTTCAGAATCAAAGCTGTCGGTGGAACAAAGATCACTGAGCAACCATAAAGTGTGCAGTTCAAGGGTTTATCTGTTGAGCCTACCATAATCTGTGTAGCCCCACTTTGTGTTCCATTTCTTGGTTACACTAGAGCAGGCATGGCCAAGCTTGGCCCTCCAGCTGTTTTGGGGACTACAACTCCCATCAACCCTAGCTAACAGGACCAGTGGTCAGGGATGATGGGAATTGTAGTCCCAAAACAGCTGGAGGGCCAAGTTTGGCCATGCCTGCACTAGAGCATAACCAAGAGATGTAGCCTAAGGATTGGCTCTTGTGGTAATCCAAGTCTCTGCACAAAAAGACACAGGAGAGGAGAGTTATCTGGTCCGCTCATCACAGGCATCTTGCTTAGTCCAGCTGCAGTTCCCATTTGGGTTGTAGTGGTCACCACTTGAGATCATAATGCTGCTGCAGGTGTGACCAAGCCCATCAGCTGTCTGTCTTGATGCTTCTTCCCTAAAAGCTCCAAACGAAGCCTGTAGCATATTTTTAGTTTCTTTCCAAGACCAACATCTTGCCAATTACTTTCAGGGATTCTTCATATTTGAAGGGCTATCTAGACCATTACTACAGCACACAGTTATTACTAGGAATCATAAGTCATTATTGTATTTATTCTTTCTTTCTTTTCCTAGTAAATGCCTGGCTCTCTCCATTAAAAAACGAAAACAAAAACAACCCTTTCTCCCTGACCTTCCTGTAACAACATTAATGCATTCCGCTAACATTAGCTTCTCTCTGCTGGAGATGCCACGGGCTTTAGTTGCTTCTGACTTCCCATCTCACATACTGGTGTCACTTTCTAACCCTGGCTGTGTTCTCAGCCCCCATGTAACCATACAATCTGTCTCTCTTGGTCCCCCCCCCCCCCTTTGGAAAAATCTGAGCTTAGCTTCACTGTAATGAGGCTCCTCTCTAGAATGAACAGACTGCAGTTTAGCACTTCCTCCCACTGTTCTTTTTATTCACACGGTTTATTCTCAAAGCTTTCCAAAATTCCGGCTCCCTTACAGATTTGCTTTGTGCAACAGCTCTGCGGGGCCTCTAGCGAAGCTGAGCTTCGTGTCCTTGCTCAAGAGGAGACACCATTTCTTCCCTCTCGGACATTATGCCGTCCGTGCCTGTGCTCTCATCTTAATCCTGCCCAACAAGCAAAAATAAAGGAGGCAGTTAAGCATGTTGCTGGCCGAATGGGAAGATGAACAGGGCTTCTGTACTATTAATAGTGGCATGGGAAAGGGAATTTCAGCAGGTGCAGCTTATCATGCAAGAGGGAGAAAAGCAATTGGAATGTTCTCTTCTGCTCAGCTATTTATGGGACGTGTGTCTTATCCTCCTTCACATCTGGCCAACCTACTACTTAGCAGGAAGAGAGAACAAAAGTGCCAAATCGTTCACTTCCAGATGTTGGCCAAGGGTGGCTAAGTATACAGTGCTAACACCCATGACAACAATCTGTCCATCTTATAAATTTTGTTTGTTCCAGAAAGACACATCCATCCCCATGTTTTTTGGGGTGGAAGAAAGCATAGGTAGACAAATTGACAGAAACAGTCTACACTTGGACAATGACTAGGACCACCCAAAAATTTACAAAACAGGGGCAAGCTTTTGAGTTCTACAGAACTCTTTGTCATCAGGCAAAGATGTTACACAACACAGGAAGTAAGAGGATGAGGGTTTGGGGTTTATTTAAAAGAAGCCAAACACCACATAATTAAGCTGGATGTTATAGCCATAAGGCCAGCTTTTAGGCTTGGTTCCTACATGCAGATTTCAAACTGACTAAGTATCTGCTAAGTTCTACAAGTATGAGGATTCTGGAAGCAAGAAGCAATGGCTGTTCCCCACAGTGAAAGGTCAGCTGCTACCCAGATCCATCCCACGCTGTTCGCATAGTTCTCCTGATGCCCTTTTGCCCTTCCTACACCTCCCTGTTTTCTCTTGAGGCTTAGTGTCTAAGCCTTACCCCTGCTTGTTCCCCAGCTACGTTGCTGTTCCATGATGGCACTTGCAGGCTTTCCTGACTCAGCTGTCACTGTCCTGCGGTCCTGCTTTATAGCTGGCTGTCTTCTTTGCAATGTGATATGGTGCGCTAGCACTTTTTGCCTGTGCTCCGTTGTCATCTGGACACATGATGCGAATGAATCAGCAAGACGGTTTACCCGTTGTGACCTCTAGTATTCTTGGCACACAGCCCAAGATACTTCACACCTCCTTTTGGACTTCAGAGCTTCCCACAGTACTAGGTTCTAGGTCAGATCCTAGTGGTGGGCATTGCAGCCACAGTATAGAAGAGAGGTGGTTATTTTTTGTTGGCAATAGAAACCAGCAGGCAGCAAGTCCCCAGCCTCACTTCTCTGAGAGAAAGAGAGAGCCAGAGAACCTGATGTGCCTTCTTTTGAATTCTGATCTAAAACGCACCTGGCACGAACTTCTGTGAACTTGTCAGGCAGGAGAGGTGTGTTTTTATTGCTTCATAGAGAATTTCTGGAACTGTTCATTTCAGCATGAGTATCTGCTGTGGCCACTGTGCACCCTCGTCCAAAAACTTAAGCATATGAACTGGACTTTATCTATTCTGTGCGTTGGGAGCACACCACAAAATGAAAACTACCTTCACAGTTTTTCTAGCAGTTGTGGCTATAGGGAAAGCTACTGAAAATGCATCTTCAAGGTATTGTAGACAGTTTGTGATAGAAGCAAAGGCCCACAGACCAGATTGGGGGTTGGTCTGGGTGGGACAATGGGGCTTGATTTTGAGTTAGAGTGTCCCCTGCCAATATTCACCACACATATGTTGTTGTTTAGTCGTTTAGTCGTGTCCAACTCTTCGTGACCCCATGGACCAGAGCACGCCAGGCACTTCTGTCTTCCACTGCCACCCGCAGTTTGGTCAAACTCATCACCACACATATATGTACAGCAAATGATAAGAGTTATTCACTAAGTAATGATAAGGAGGAAGTGAGAAAACTTGAGTATTTTTCAAGACCGACGACATGACTCTATGCCATCATCCAATCGAATGAAAGTACTGTTAAGATGTAGGTTCTGAAGGGATTTCTATGCAATGGGATGTGACCCACTAGGCTTGTTCTTTGCCTGTGTATGGCTTGGAGGGCATCCCATTTTTCACCATATCCTAGCTGCACCTGAGCGTGGAATTTAAGAAATGAGTGTCAATTGCAATAGGCTGTGAAAGAATCACAACCTACCCCAGCTAGGAGACCACATTTAATCCTTTTGTTTGTGTCAAGGGGTAGAGCCAAAATTTATCAGCCCTAGGCAGTATGGCTTACAATTGTCTCAGAAGAGCCCTTTCTGAGCTTTCAATCCAGGCTCTTCCTTGGCCTGTCTCCCCCCCCCCCCCCCAATACTGTATTGATATTCAACACCACCAAACCATCTGTCTGTAGCTGAGTTGCTGGTCAATAAAATAGCAAAATTCCACCTTAATTAAGAGAGCGTGTGAGCATTTAACTTAAGTAACTGAGCCTTGGTAAGCAGAGTGCAAAAGCAACCCTAAGTATACTTAGAAGTCTTCTGTATCTGTAGCAGCACTACATGGTAAGTTTTTAAAACGGGATTGTAGCACATCAGGCTGTAGGAGACGGGCTGCATTTAGAATGTTCTCCTTTCTCCCCTCCCCAGAAACACCCCCACACCACCTTGCATGTAGAAAACTAGTGTGTCAGGGAATGAAGGTCTCAGCCTTGCCTTCTTCCTGACATTTTAATGTGTGCAAGGTGGCTCCGCCAGCTCAGAATTCAGCACTACGTGTAACCACACCTTCCACACTCTCACACACTTGTGAGCTGAAGTGGCAAGGAGCAAAGAGCAAGGCAAGTGCTGTCAGGAGGTTCTCCAGCTTTATTGACTGCTGGAAGAAGGCTAATGGCTGAAGTGTCCCACGGCTGTGACATGGACTAGGGGAGCACTCAGTTTGCTGACACTGCATGGTGTGTTTGGGAGGCGAAAGAGAGAGACCACTCAGCAAGAAGAAGCAGCAAGGTCTCAGAGCGAGATCCGTTTACTACAGTCACCAGGTCAGCATGGGAGGCTGAGCAGCTAATTCTAACTTCCTTGCCTCTTTATTAGCCCCATAAACTAGCCAAGCATTTCATTAAGGGGAAGGAAACAGTAGGCCATGCATGCCAAGATGGTTGTGCAACAACACCTGAGGGATGCATAACAACGGGCTGCTTTTCAGGAAGGCTTGTGCATCTGTCAGGAACTCAGGGCCGGACTAGCTGAACCAGCACATTTCTTGCCCTCAGATGGAGAGGGGTGGCTTAGAACGCAAGAAACAGCCTTTTACTGTGTCAGACCACCAGACCATGCACCTCAGTATTATATACACTAGGAGTAGGGAAGCTTCTTCAGCTTGAGGGCCATATTTCCTCATATGATGAGGACAGTGCTACAGACAAAGGAGGGGTAGAGGAGGTGTGACATGTGACATTGGCACTGGGCTGTGGTCTGGGGAGAGTCTCAGGGGCCACATGTGTGGGGCTGGAGGGGCTGCATTTGCCTTTGGGGCCTGGGGTTCTCCATCCTGGTCTGTAGTGACTGCCAGCAGCTCTCTAGGATTTCAGACCAGAGTCTCTCTCATCCCCAACTGCAGTTGTCAGAGATTGAACCAGGGACCTTCTGCAACCAAAGCTGATGCTCTTCTGCTGAGCTACAGCCCTTCCCTGTTTGTAACATGAAAGAAGAAAGGTGGAGACAGGAATTGATATGGATAGAGCTGAAAGTGGTATGAGAGGAATCACTTCCTTTGGTGTACTGTATTCACATTTTGTTTTACTGTCGATTCTGTGCAGGCAGGTTGGGGGGGGGGATATATTTTAAAAACATATAAATCCTGTTTACTAGAGGTGGCAGGATGTACCCACCACCATGAACTTCTTTGAAACTGCCTTCTGCTCTCTTAAAAAAAAGAAAAAGCCAGCTATTTGCAGGTTAAGTCCACTAAATTTTACATTGGTGCATAATCTGCAGTAGCTGTCACTACTCTGACTCCTATTTAGCCCTCAAGAAAGAAGTACCTGGTTACCATATTGCATTCTATCTGGGGAATTTGTGTGAAGTCTAGGCAAGCTCTCTCGATGTTTGCATTGAAAGAGAAGATGCATATAGATCATTTTGCCATTCATTAACCCAACAATTACCCATTCTCAGCACCGTTGCTTGCCTTCACGAGGGTAAGCATAGTTAATATGTTTTGACATCGCCACCACGGGACCAGGTTTGTCTTCTCTATGAGATACTCATCTTCTCTGTTAGGATAAAATACGTTTTTCTGCAGCAGCCAGAGCAGCTTTTAGAGAAAATAAATTCCAACCGTGTTTTCCACAATCCCCTTTAGATAATAGCCCTAGAGAGCTAATACAGTGTAATGGCTGAGACATTGCACTACAAATCTCCAGTTCACAACTTGCCTCTGCCATGAGTTCATGGCAGTCTCAGGTAGACACTGCAATATGGGGATAATGTCAATATATGTCAGTATTCTCAGCACGCAGTCAGAGGTAACTGGCCTCAACCCAGGCAATCGGCTGAGATACTTGTTGACCTTCCCGTCTGCGTCTCCCGGCAGGATACAGGCAAGGCCATAAATCGGCGATCCTCCTCAAACGTGAGAAGAACACACCTTCCTCCCTCCTCCCTGCTTTCCCCCGGGGAGGGGAAAAGAGACAGACAGGAGTCTATTTACATGTTTTTATTCCTGTCATTTTAGCAGTACAGAGAAACGTGTCTGCACTCTCCAGACTCCAGCAGTAGAGTCACAACTCCACCCCTGTACTTCCAGTACAGGTCAGATGACACTCTGAGCTAACATCCGGTGCTCAGTACAGAGAATAGACTGCCCCCTTTTTCCACTAGTACAGTTCCAGACATCAACATCCTGTTTTGCATTCCAGCCACCTGCAGCTGGCTTTTGCATTGCTGCTTTTTTCTGACAGATAATACTTGCCATATAAGATTCAAACTAAATATTTAAAGCAGGGATAGGCAATCCATAGCTCTGCAGATGTTGCTGTACTACAACACCCATCAGTCAGGGCTATTGGCCATGCTGGCCTGGGCTGATGGGTGGTGGAGTCCAGAAGGGCCACAGATTTCTCATGCATGCTCTAAAGTCTAAACTGCTACCATTACTATCAGGAATATCATAATCAGATCAGTCCTTCATTGCTTGTGTTTTCCTTTTCCAATGCTTCTTGACATATATACACATCTTCCCTTAGTTCTTTTCCATTATGCGCCCATCTTAAGGAATATTATAGTGCAGGACAAGCACAAAACAGATAAAGCTTAATGAAAGGCAAATCCAGGGCAAAATGGGTTGCCTTAAAAATTGTATTTATTTAAGAAATAAGAATACAAATACAGCCTATATGAAAATGCATACAATAACTTTAAACTTGTGGCAGAAAATGCTATGGTAGGACATGCTGCACAGAGTTTTGATTAGGAGTGTAACTTGATTAAATCAAATTAAATTATTTGTTAATCAAATAATTAATTGTGTATGTACTTAGCATATGAACATTGGGTGGGTGGGTCTTTTAAAAGGCATTCTTTCTTTGTTTTTAGATTGTGTATACCATAGAATCATGGGGTTGGAAGAGACCTTGGGAGTCATCTGGTCCAAACCCCAACACAGTGAAGGATGTAAACACAGAATCCCTTCCAGCTGGCTGTGCAGCCTCCACTTCAGTATCTCCAGAAAAACATAACCTCTGAAGGCAGCATGTCCCACTGCCCACCATCAGGAGGTTCCTCCTAATCATGTTTATCTGAAATCTGCTTCCTTGATATTTCTAGCCATCAGCCTGCCCTCTGGAGCCAAAGAGCAAGTCTCCAGCTTCTTTGCGACAGACCTCCAGATATTTCAGGATTGTCAGTTAATCTTCTTAAATATGGCATTCCATCCTTTGTGAGAGTCAAGGGGGAATACCTCCTTTAAGACAATGTCTGCCATCTGTTGTTTTATAAAGTACTAAATTATTATAACATTTCTTTTTTTAAAAAAAAGTTGCCCGGCTAATGAAGGATGCCCTTTAATCGACTGAGAACCTCTCTAATAGACTACATCCAACTCATTAATTAATGAAAGGTTGAAAACCTGTTTGTAATTGTTCTTTGGGAAATTACAGTACTACTGCAAATATTGCCAAATGTCAGCACAAGCTTTGCTGCCACGCTTGACAAGCTGGAATCCAAACAAGCTACCACATTATTGCTGTCCCCATAAAAAAAAACCCTAGCCCTCACCCACGCATATTCCAGAATGATTATCTGAGTCTTTCAACGTTAAACTTTTACTCTGAAATCTTTGTGCTTTGGTTGAGAAAAATACCAGAACAGATGTACAGTCCATCATCATATATCCTATCTCTACTACCATTATGATTTTTACTCTGAGCTTGTAAATCAGGGCTGTCCAATGGGGTGGATTCTGGATGTTGCTGAACTGCAACTTTTATCATTCCTTACCATTTGGATATGCTAGCTGCTGGAAATTGGAGTCCCAGCAAAATCTGGAGGGCACCACGTTGGCTACCCCTGCTATTAACAATGCCTTTGTTGGTTTCTTATGATATATGCCTAATTAGTTTGCTGAGACTTGCCTTATCACCGAACAAGCACAAGATTGTGATTTATAGAAGAAAAATCTATTTGCTTCACACACACACACACACACACACACACACACACTCATGTGTACATAGCAGACTTGCTTGTCTGCAAAGGAGAGGAAACAAAGAGGGTGTGTGTGTGTGTGTGTGTGTGTGTGTGTGTGTAATGGAACACGAACACACACACACACACACACACACACACACACACACACACACACACTTTGTATTACATGCCTAGGAGGAAAATCTGTACTGGCTACTGTTCCTGGCTCTCTAGCTCTTGATATTTGCTGGATGAGTCACTTTCGATGACAAATACATTAAAGAGTATCTTTAACCCTGCTTTCCAATCATTCTTCTTTTGTGCAAAATACAGCACAGTATAGTCACAGCTGCTGTGGCATCATTTGCAATATACAAATCAATTGTACATTAAGCTCTTGTCTGAAACATGATGGGTCCAAGCCAGAACACTCCCCAGGACAATTTCACTGTATACAAGCTTAAATCCTGTCAACACACTTTTCTTCCAACTGAACTTGAAGATTTGTGGCTATGATGAATGATATTCTGAGAGGTGTTTTCTCCCACTGGTCTGTCAAACCAGATCAACAATAGCTGTTCTGTTTGTCCTGTTAGAGATGTTTTCTTAATTTTTTTAAAAATGACAAAGAGACTTTTTCCATGTTAGGTAACAGACAAGACACTGACACACAGGACCAATGAAATTGGCCAGAACATTACTTAAGCCCAGAAGTCTCATATTACATAACCTCTAGGGTAGGTATATGAGAGAGCACAGAAAAATATAGGCAAATCTTGTGTAAACATGAAGGTGTCATTCTACTTCAAGCTAATAGGATCAGGTTTCTTATTCCAAAAGGGAAGATATTTGGTGATAGCAACAGTAGCTGCAAAAAAGAAAATGGTGGGTGGTGCATGCACCATGACCCTTGTCCAATTGTGAGTCTCGTGCCATTCAAAGTAAGTAGAATGGCTGCAGAACCCTTTCAGTGCAGCCTGCCCTCCCATTTTCCTTTGTAAAACAACTGTGAAGTGGAAATCTATCCCATATGATAGAAGCCCATCAAATATTATTCAGTACCAGCTCTCCTGCCCCCATCCTTTAGCACCAAAGCAGCCTGGTTCTTGGTTTTGTTTAAGGTCTTGTTTCTCTTTCTTTCCTGCCACTTGTAATCAAAAATATCTCTCTTTTTTCTACATAATGACTAGCAATAAGAAGATTCCTTGATCCATTCTACAAATGACACTGATCACAATGGAAATTGATCAAAATACCAGAGACAGGCAGCATGCGGCTCCTGAAACCTTTTTGTGCATACATGGTCTCCTTTCCTGTTGTTTGTCCTCACCATCTGGAATTCAGAAAGAGAGGGGTCTGTTTATGTTATTATCCCTAAGGCTTGAAAAAAATTCTTCTTTACATCTTTCTCTCTCTCAAGCTTAAGTGTAATGTTCCCATTTTTAAAATGGGCAGATTTTTCTGGACGGTCTTCTACGTGCTTAATTCCTTGATGAGACAATGCACCTTCTGTGTGGCTCGACTAACTTTCTTGTCAACTTTGCACATAAGGCATTTCCCACTGGTGGTTCAAGAGTACTCAGACCCAGATGGGAGATTCCTATCCTGCTAGATGAGCATCAAAATGGTAAAATCAGTAGTCCGAAAGATGGCACCATGTTGCACAGGAGTTGAAAAAAAATATCCCTTGGACTGTGCACCCCTAAATCTCCTTCTCTTCTACCCCAGACATATTAATAGTTAAGACTACACTAAATTTATTTTATCTTCAAAGTGCTCTGCAAACATTAGTCAATTAATTCTCAGAGCTTGCCTGTGAGTCACTATTATTCCTGCATGTGTTTCCAGCATCTGCGTGATTAGCTGTCCACTCTGAGCTTTCTCCTCAGTTTAGCTTCCCAGGGACTCTCTGTGGAGTACTTTCCTCGCAGATATCTACTTGCTGCCATTGGCAGTTGTCATCTTCCGCCAGCATTCCTCCATCCATATCCCTTGCTCCCTGTTTCTCTGCTGTGGCTGAAGCTTACAACTCTTTCCATTAAAGAAATCTCCAGAGTGGAGGAGTCATTAGTCTTGACAAAATGAAAGTGTGTGGGGATGGGGGGGGGGGGAGAGAGAACCACAGAAAGAGACCAAAGATGAGGAAAATAAATATTTCCCAAAGAGTTAATGAGCTCTCTGTGGAATTTGAACTCAAGCCCCTCAGTACTGCTGCTCAGATCTGTACCATATTCACTTAAACAGTAACTCTGTTTCGGTTTCTGAGTAACAAAATTGTTTGATTCCCTGGTATATTTGCCTCACCCTGTTTAAAATCCCTGGGGCTCCCAGCTCCTACTGCAGTCAGTGAATTAGGCAAACTGACTCAGTTGACGTAAGGATTACATCTGAGATACAATTCTCTTCTTGGAGAGATCTAAATTGATTTAAGGCAGGACCAGCTTAGTCCTCAAAGGAAACTCAGATCTTCTTAATGTAGCTTGATGCTTTTTTGCTTAGTACCAAACTTTTAAAAACTCTGGTGTTTTAAGAATTTAAACTCAGAGATCATCGTGTACATTTTGAACACATTTAGCGCCATGTTTGACATTTCCTTGCCTACTGTAGTGTTTTCATGAACTTAGTCACTACAACTATACTTTATGCTCAATTAATATCAAGGGCTTTTGAAGTGGAACATGCTACATACAAGCATGTTGAATTAAGATTAAGACTGCATTGCATCAGAGCATAGCAGGTGGATGCATTCAGAGATTCCTGGTCCCAGCAACTTTATTATTTATTATCTTATTTTCTCCTCAGAAATCTCCTTCACAAATCTGGATTTCATACATCTAAATCAAACACCAACCACTGCAAATTACTGGATTTCACATGATGATCTCCCTGGGCTGCTGCTCCAGAAATATACCCAAAACTTCCAGATTCACTGTCCCCAAAGATATGTTATTTCATCCCTTCAGTGTATAACTAGAAGTTTAAACGGTGCAGAATCACCAGCTCTTCAGAGTGTTGAATGTGGGTATTTCATACATCCCAGAGCATGAGATGCTGGTAGAGCTTAAAATGGACTCCCACACTTTGGGGGACTTCTAATAATAAAAATGAGGAGGAGGAGGAGGGGGGGGAAACATGGACTGGGAGATCAAGGGTGTGAAAGGCTGGTGGCTGGAGATGGCTGCCTTTGGGTAGATGCTGGTGGGAGGGGAGAGAACTGCATTTTGGGGGATTTGGGTTGCAGTCCCAGAGACACTGCTTTGCTGAGGACAGCAAGAATAATGGTAAGGTAAAGGTAAAGGGACCCCTGACCATTAGGTCCAGTCGTGACCGACTCTGGGGTTGCAGCGCTCATCTCGCTTTATTGGCCGAGGGAGTCGGCATACAGCTTCCAGGTCATGTGGCCAGAATAGAATAGAATAGAATAGAATAGAATAGAATAGAATAGAATCATAGAGTTGGAATAGACCACAAGGGCCATCGAGTCCAATCCCCTGCCAAACAGGAAACACCATCAGAGCACTCCTTAGCATGACTAAGCCGCTTCTGGCGAACCAGAGCAGCGCATGGAAACGCTGTTTACCTTCCCGCCGGAGTGGTACCTATTTATCTACTTGCACTTTGACATGCTTTCAAACTGCTAGATTGGCAGGAGCTGGGACCGAGCAACAGGAGCTCACCCCGTCGTGGGGATTCGAACTGCCAACCTTCTGATCAGCAAGTCCTAGGTTCTGTGGTTTAACCCACAGCGCCACCCGCGTCCCTAAGAATAATAGTAGATGGACTATATTATGGTTTAAAAGCATACCAGCGCAAGTAGATAAATAGGTACCGCTGTGGCAGGAAGGTAAACAACATTTCCCTGCACTGTGGCACTCGTCCTGGTGTCCCATTGTGCCAGAAGCGGTTTAGTCATGCTGGCCACATGACCCAGAAAGTTGTCTGCAGACAAACGATGGCTTCCTCGGCTTGAAAGTGGAGATGAGCGCCGCACCCTGTAGTCAAATTCAACTTGACTTAATCGTCCAGCCATCCTTTACCTTTCTTGATATTATTATAAATATTTTGTCACTTTAGCATCTTGCATTGTATTTTCGGTTGTACTTAAGGTAAAAGGTAAAGGACCCCTGACAGTTAAGTCTAGTCGCAAACGACTCTGGGGTGGTGGCACTCATCTCACTTTACAGGCCAAGGGAGCCGGTGTTTGTCCGCTTCTGCAGACAGTTTTTCCGGGTCATGTGGCCAGCATGACTAAGTCGCTTCTGACGAAACCAGAGCAGCGCACGGAAACACCGTTTACCTTCCCGCCGGAGTGGTACCTATTTATCTACTTGCACTTTGACATGCTTTCAAACTGCTAGGTTGGCAGGAGCAGGGACTAAGCAACGGGAGCTCACCCCGTCGTGGGGATTCAAATCACCAACCTTCTTATCGGCAAGCCCTAGGCTCAGTGGTTCAAACCTAAGCTATCTCCCGGGAGAACAACCATCTCTGATGCAACTGAAGTGCATAGATATCAGTGTGACTGTTATAGGAACTCATCCGGTAGTGCCATTATGTGAAAATAGGCACTCTGTCATATGCCTGCAAGAATTTTAGAACTATTTTTGAATAAATAAAAACTTCCTGAAATGAACTTGAAAGGTTCTAGATGAAAGCACACAGATCTGCATAAGTACATGAAAGGACAAGTGCAATCGCTTCCTCTCAGCGATGTTCTACCATCCAAGTCCGTTCCTTTTTTCCTTGACTAAAGAAATTGACCAAACTAGAAGCTGCTTCTGATCTGATCCGGTTAATTTCAGCAGCTTATTAACTGCCATGGGACATGGGGAAGCAACTGTAATGAGGAATTAGGATAGGAAACAACATACTTTCCCCTCATATGTCCTTTCATCTATAATTCTTGTAGCCATGCTGTATCAGGGCTGGTACCGCTTAACAATACTATTATGGGGGTTGTAGTTCACTTTACTCTTCAGAAGCAATCATATGTACATAGCCATACCCATTTCACAGGTTTTAGAAAGACTGTGTGGTAGAGCTCCAGACAGAAATAAATTTGCATTGATTGCATGCATACTATCACAGGAAGGAGCATTTGTCCTTTTGGACATTTAACCAAACCAATCACAGCCTCTCCTTTTTAGTAGTTTGTAGTTAAAAGTTACATTCAAACAAATGACTTGCCACATGGAGTTTCCTCCACACATTTCTTTCAAGTGTTTGCCCATGTGACTTCAATATACAAATCATGGATAAATTATTTAGAAATTATTTACTGACTGGGAATAAGCAAGAGTTTAACTTACTGGTGTATCTTTTTAAGAAATGCATGCTATCTGAAATATTTAAATCTCCTATGTCTTTACTATAAAATTACTTTAATGTCGTAAAATTGTTTTAAATTATTATTATGTCTGCTTTGTATCTCAGTATTGTGTGTTTAATAATGGTTGTTATCCACCCTGAGGCTGTGAATAATGTATGTCATCTGAGTAAGTAAGTCATCATCCACTGCGAAGGTGCATTCTGAACTCTCAGCTGTGTAATTTCTCTTCATTTTGCTGTGTGTGTGGTGTGATCTGCAGAGGGGGGGAAATCTGAGTATAAATCCAGGGAGATGTTTCTGTGAAATTTCTCCAGCAGATTCCATCTGACACTTTAGGAGGGAGCCAAACATTGGAAAGTTACCACTTTCAAAGTGTCCCCCAGATATACAGTTTTTGGGTGCCTCCAGACATGGATAACTTAGTATAGACTATTATTGCCATATAGAAATTTGAAGGGCTAGAAAAAAAGTAAAAATAAATATAAAATGAAGGACCCATCCCATTCCACCTTTGATTTTTCCATTTCTCCCCTTCAACTTCCCTGGGGTTTTTTTTTGGGGGGGGGGCCTTCATATCTGTAGTTCTGTGTTAAATTGCAGGTGGAATAGCAATGGCACTTCCAGCTTTTCAGAAGTCCTCTCACCTCTATATTGGTGGGCAGTGTTGCACATAGACAGCCGTGCCTCAAGGTCTTCCAGCATGGGGGGAGGTACACCACCTCACCCCTACGTCATAGCCAGCCATGTCAATGGCATTGCATGGCAGCCCCAGCCAATCAGCTTGCAGAGTGGGTGTGACCATGGGCCATTTAAACTTGGCGTGGCTGTCTGGCTCCCTCGTCCTGCCTTTTCGTCGGTTCACCTGAGATGACCTTGCTATAGCAGTTGTCGGTCGCCTGGTTGTTGGGCCGGGTAGGAATTTTTTTCACTTGGCAAATTGGCACCGTCCATTTGGTTTTCGCCTACCTGGTAGCAATCGTCACAATTTTTGTGCAGTTAGGCATTGGGTAAGCCTTTGGTTGGTTGGAGGGGAGGTTGTTGCCCTGCCTGCCCCTCCTCAGTAAGGGTATCCTGTTAAAACAGCTGTTCTCAACCTGTGGGTCCCCAGAAGTTGTTGGACTACAAATCCCATCATCCCTGAGCTCTGGCCTTGCTAGCTAGGGGTGATGGGAGTTGTAGTCCAACAACATCTGGGGACCCACAGGTTGAGAACCACTGTGTTAAAGGGATCCGAGGTGTGAATACTGTCCAAAGCCTGGGTGTGGGCTAGGGCCCACAACCCCTACGAGGACCCTCATGGTACCGCTATCTGACGTAAGTTATAGGGCACCCCCTTTCAGTGGTTTACCCTTCCGTTGACTCCCTGCAGACGGGCAGGAGTCAAGATATAGCCTGGCTTCACCTCAATGCCTAAGCCAGGCTTCCTCAACCTCGGCCCTCCAGATGTTTTTGGCCTACAACTCCCATGATCCCTAGCTAGCAGGACCAGTGGTCAGGGATGGTGGGAACTGCAGTCTCAAAACATTTGGAGGGCCGAGGTTGAAGAAGCCTGGCCTAAGCCAAACCGCTCACATCTGTAACCAATAAAGTTGAGGCCTATTTGAACTCATAAACCAAATATTCCGTGTCAGTGTGACTTCTTGTTCTCCTGGAACTTTGTGGCTCGGGTGCCTCAGGGCACAATTCAAATAATGTCATGCAGCCATCAGCAACCCCAAATGTTGTGGGAAGGGGCAGAGTTTTCATTGGAACCATGCTGTGGTACGGACAGGGTTAAATCCCCCACAGCCCTGCACTACACTTCTGAACATGATTCTTTCCCAACTGCAAAGGAGGGGGGAGAGCTATAAAGATGATGAGGTTTGGAAAGGAAAGAGTTAAACTGATAATAGCCCTGATTCCCAGAGATGGGAGATGGACCATAAAAATGGAAATTGTCAAAGCAATCTATAATGATTGTAAGAAGTACTTCCTTTTGCATGTTCTGAATCTCCCAGTGTTCAGCTTCATTGGAAGGTCATAAATTCAAGTATTATGAGAGAGAGAGAGAAATGGGAACTTATCCCTATGCGCTTTCCCCATGCGCAATCTTGTACCCTTCTACCATGCCCCCTGCACTGTTACTCACCTTTGTTCTAAACTAAAGTATGTTCCAGGAGCAACAATAGGAGATAGGTATTATTACCTTCCTGCCCTATTTGTAGCCTTCCCACAGGCATCTTCTTGTAGCATGTGAGATCTGGTTGTGGACAACACAATGCTGGGCTGGATGGGCCTCTGGTCTGATTCATCAGGACTCTTAGGTTCTTTTCCAAATCTTGGTTCAGCAGACTCTGGGCTATGCACACCACTGCCATTTGGATCGCTAAAATTGTGGTCCACCTGGATACATTTTATATAATATTTTTATGGACCAGGAAAAAAATGTTTTGCCATTTTATTCTGTTACTAGACCAAAATTAGCATAATTTCAGCTTCTGCCAAGTCAATGAATAATGATGAACTGCTGAAAAATTGTTTGGGGATTATAAGAACTGGTCTTTGCAGATACAAACGGTCAAAATAAAAAATAATTTTTAAACCTTATATTCCGTCCTTCATTGCAACACACGGAAACTGGGGCAAGAGGCTACCACAAACGGAGCATGGCTAAAGTTTCTGTTGGGTTTGTCTGTCCATGAGTTTTCTACTTAGGGAATTAAGCAACACTAATTTAGGCTAGAATCCCATGTGCAGTTACTTCCGTGTAGACATTAAGCGGTCAGTACAACTCTCACAGACTTCTATAAAGTTCAAGGACACATGCAGACCACTAGGCCCTGCATGGCTCCAGAGCACTCCCTTAGATCTGTAAGAAGCACAGAGGGGTTATTGGCCAAAGTTGTTTTTCGGGGGTCAGCCACAGAGTTGTTGATCTTTTTTGGAAAACATTGCCAAAACTTCCTACAGCCCCCCATAGATCCCCTGTGCATCCTGCCACGACCTTCCTTTTCTACTGCACGCAGATCTGGGCTGGAGTGCAAAAATCACCCCAGAAATCTGTCTCCAATTATCTGTGTAAGGTTGTGAATTTAGACAAGAGCTGGCAAGGGAGGTATGAAGATAGACTGCTGGAGACTATGGAGTGCATGACGTGTGTGCGTGTAGCGACATGCATGTAGTGAGATCAAACACAGGAGAAGCTTCCCACCCTTCTCACACCGCGTGGCACAAAGGCATACATTTTTCCCCCCTTCCTCCTCTCCTCACCCTCATTCTGGACACTTTCAGCACTTGGGTCCCAAGTACTCAATACTTGGGTCCCAAGTATTGGCCTGAATATAAGCCTCACTTTCCCCTCCAAATTCTGACTATGAAAAGTTCAAGTGCGGCTTATATCCACGACCTTACGGTATGCAGCCAGGAGCATGGGGCAAACAGCGCCAGGAGCACAACAAAGGGGTGCCCGCCCTGTGTGTAGTCCCCCGTCCTCTCCCCCAAGGCCGGGAAGGGAGAGAGCAAGGAAAGGGAAAGGCCGCCGGCAACACAGCACAGCTCCCCCCCCCCCCCCCGATATGCAGCCAGGAGCAGTGAGGAGGAATGGAGCGACTTATATTCATTTTTCCCCACCTCCAATTTTAAAGGTGTGGTTTATATTCAGGCCAATACGTTAATTTCTAATGTGGCTGTTGAGGTAAAGTGATTGGGGGGGGGTGCCAATACTGCTCCTTGCCAAGACTGCAACTGACCCTAGGTATTCCTCTGAAGAAGAGCAACTGTCCCATGTCCCAGTTTACACAGTAGAAAGATTTGCAAAGGCAGAGCCACAAGGTCTCCTCTGTGGTGACTCCAACATCTGGAATGTGCTTCCCCTAAGTGTAGACAGGAGGATCCTTAGGCTGGGGGGGCCAGGCCTCTAAAACCAGCCCTCATGACTCCCCTCATTGGCCCCAAATGAGGCCCTCATTTTGTCTGAAACCTTAGCACCCTCACCAAACTGCACTTCTCAGAAAGCTATGACAGTATAAAGCTGAAATAGGCTCATGGGGTAGAAATACCCCCATAGAAAATAAGTAGTTCATCTAACCCAGCAGAATATCTCTGGCAATAGTCAGTGTCCTATTTTCTGGGAGACAAGGCACCAACAAAGAATCCCATTCCTTGTTGGGTTCCACGAACTTTGCTAGGTCTCTTTGAAACCTACATACCGTTAGCCATCATAGTGGTACCTCGGGTTAAGAACTTAATTCGGGTTAAGAACTTAATGATAACATCTAGATAGATAAATTAAGGATCTGTACAGTTTTGTAACATGCAGAAAATAATATATGTTGATAAACCAGAGAGAGGAGCTGAGGGAAGTCTGGGGAGGGAGGGGAGGGTGGGCTATATTTTGGGGAGGGGGAGGGGAAAAATAGGGGGGGGGTTAAGGATGACATGTTTATCAACAAAATGTTGTGTCAAAATTACTAATAAAAATATTTTTTTAAAAAAGAACTTAATTCGTTCTGGAGGTCCATTCTTAACCTAAAACTGTTCTTAACCTGCGGTACCACTTTAGCTAATGGGGCCTCCTGCTGCCGCCGTACTGCCACCACGCGATTTCTGTTCTCATCCTGAAGCAAAGTTCTTAACCCAAGGTACTATTTCTGGGTTAGTTGAGTCTGTAACCTGAAGCATCTGTAATCCGAGGTACCACTGTACGTAGCTTTCCTGAATGCTAATAAGTTACAAGAATGAGTTGTATTCTGTTTGTGGTTCATTTGTAAATTAGTAAATACACTTTCTATATTGTCTCTCCTCAAACCATACATTATTTTACTATTCCTGTATTATAACATCTTAGCTGCTGCCTTTCAAAGTTTTATCCTTTCTGAGACCGGATGCTTCATTATTTTCTAATATGAAGATATGAATCCCCTTTAGCACGGTTTGCCTTTTTGATAGTCCCATCTCTAGCTGTCTCGAGATCTCCTCCTCGAATGCTGGTTGCCAATTCTGGATGCAGTAAAGTGGAAGTACCATTGGGCTTTAATTCTTCTTAGCATGCGTCACTTTACATTTACCAACATTTAATTTCATCTGCCATTTCCTTGCCCTTTCTCTCAGCACTGTGAGATCCTTCTGTAAATCCTCACAGCCTGCTTTAGACTTAACTGTGTTGAATAATTTAGCATCATTTGGAAATTTAGTCACTTCACTTGTTCGTTTTCCAGGTCATTAATGACTGTTCTGTAAAGAGCAAGTATCACACAGATTTTGGGGCACCGTCTTAATCTCTATTTATTTTATTGCATTTATATCCCACCTTTTCTCCAAGGAGCTCAAAGAGGTATACAAAGTTCTCCCCCTCATTTCATCCTCATTTCATCCCTATTTAATCCCTACAACAACCCTGTGAGGTAGGTTAGACTGAGAAGCAGTGACTGGCCCACGGTAACCATGTGAGCTTCTCGGCTATTTGAGCCCTTGTCTCTCAGGCCTTAGTCTTAACTACTACATCTGCCCTGACATCTCAAATCTTTGCAGTGAGAACTGGCCATTTGTGCCCCAGCTAGTTTATCTCTTTCAGCCAGTGTCTAATACAGGAAAGGATGCCATAACATCTACATTTTCATGACACAATTTTGTTATCAATACATTCTCTTTAAACCTGGAGGGATGATGGTGGGCTTTCTCTTGCTGGGGGGGGGGGTTAAGCAGATGCTGAAGAACTATTGGTTGGAGGTGCTCTGCTCTGGACCTCCTGCAGCCAGCAGAGAGTTGGACTAGGTGGCCTAGGAGGTCCTACCTGACACAATGATTCTGTTTGTAAAGTTAAAACCAGTTTTATAATATATTTTAGGTCAAATAGGCAGAGTTTTGTGACTGCAGTTCTAGCTGTCTTATCCAAAAAGCAGCCACTTGGTGGGGGCCAGTTTATATCTGGATCACAGCACAGAGGAGGGATGTCAAGAACTTCAGTGATGGGGATCCCACATTTTCAGAAGGGAGGGTAGGGAAGAGAAGTTCCATTGTGGAAGCAGAAGTCTGTCATGCGCAGAACAACACTGTTAGATGCAGCCCAGTGTTGAGAATAATTCCCCAGTAGAGAAAGAAGGCTTAGCAACCACAGGGTCAGGCTTGCCAGTGGCACAGCTATGTAAAGGGCAGAGGGAAATGACACACCACACCACACATAGACACAAAAACCAATTATTGTGGACTGAAGCTGGAGTTTACAGAAACCACTAGCTATGGCTGTGGTGACCTCATTCTAGTTAAAACAGGAGATCGAGATGGACTGGTGGGTGCAGCTAGCTGGGAAAAACTGCTCAAGATTACTAGAAGTTTAAAATTCCGTATTACTGAAGAGAAGAAAATATTCATTATTATTTTTTGTCTCTACAGAACACTCTACTGAAACTTCTCATATTCTGCCTCTAGCTGGTGTGTGTGTGTGTGGTGTGTGTGAAGGCAAGGTAGCTTATAAATAAATATTTGAGGAGCTGGAGCTTCAATGGTTTTTCAGAAAGCTGGCTTTTTACCATATTTCATTGGGATATTTCTTGCGGATGGATGCTGTGTGCTGCCCAGAATTGCCAGCACTGAATATGCATTCTTTGACTGTTGCTTGGAGGGTTGTAAATGTTTTATTATTTTGGTTCTAATTTCCCCGCATACAACTTTATATGCTTGCGGTGGCCTGCATAATGTTTCTGTGTCCACTGTTATCCTTTTTGAAAAGCTTCTCAGACTTCACAAATACTGGTCTATGTATATTAATGTATTTTTTACATCTGGTATAATACTTATCGTCACCCCCTTTAAGTAGAGATGTGGCTTTCTATTAGACACTGTTTCTCACTGTTCCTCCACACTCCAATCAAAAGTGGCTACGTGCCTCTTTGAGTGCTACACTTAAAAATGATTGTTTCGATCCTTTTTGTCACCGTTTTCCAGTTCCCCAAAGGTGGACCCAGATGGCAACAATTCTCCTTTATTCCCTAGCCAGGCAAGCACACATGAATCACATACATACAATGTGGCCAATAATTTGCATTGCAGCGACCTCTGGTGGCCAAGAGTCCTTTCCACTCCTGGGTTGTGCCTGCAGTCACTTCTCTAGGTGCCAGATTAAATATTGTGTACATTTGTGTGTGATTTTCCCTAGTTCTTGCTGTGTTGTTGTTTTTTTTAATAGAAAATACAAAATGCCATGGGAAGCTGTCACTTCCAGCACAAAGTGGTTAGGATGTTTAACCCGTTCTCCTATGGACAACCTTCTGCTCAAAATCTCTCCTCTTTCTGGCTGTTTTTCCTGTATTTTCTAAAGTGGGTAGAAAAGCAATTGGGTGGAACAGTTTTTTTACAGGAAAAAAAATAGCAGGCAGGGAAAGGGCTAAGTATCTGCGCCCCAGTGTCAACATAGGGAAAGGCTCAGTGCTAGAGCATCTACTTTTCATGCAGAAAGTAAAAGGTAAAAAGCCCTCTATGTTCAGTCCCCAGCATCTTCAGGTAGAAATGGAGGAGAATCCTGCATAAAATTCTGGAGATCTGCTTCTCGTCCGTGTAGACAGTACTGAATGAGATGGACCTGTGGTCTGTCTCTGCAGCTCCTTATATTCCTAATTGCAGGCTCCAGTAATTGAGTTGTGTGTTGTTCTTAAAAATAAAATTTTAAAGTCCAGGGAGAGTAACGCATGAGTGCATGTAGCCAGTACCTTGGCCTGATGTCGCAGCAAATAATTGCCTGGTTAGCAACCACCATGGATTTCACAATGTGACTTGCGTGAGTCACTGTGAGCTGTGCCGATCTCCTTTGCTGGCATTTGTTGCTGCTTTTGTTTCTTTGCTACTTAGGCGATAAAGGAAGGTGGGGTAAATTTGACTGCATGCCGTCTTTGGACCAAAAGGTCCCCAAAGTAGCATACAAAATGTATGCCTAAAGTATGAACTATACCTACAGCATAAGGATCAAAGAGTAACCCCAAAAAGAAACCCAACCCCAACTGTATTTGAAAGACAAAAAAACATAGCATGGGCACCAGAATAACAAAATGAAACCCTTGTTATTAAAAGCCTGATTGTCACCATTTCTTTGGAGGTCAGTGAGGGAGCCAGTCACAGCTCTAAAGGGAGGGAGTTTGGGGAAGATGTGTAACTCAGTAGCAAAACATCTGCCTTGCATGCAGGAAACCCCAGGTTCAATCAACCCCAAGTAGTGCTGGAAGAGACCTGCCTGAAACCCTGGAGAGCTGCTGCCAGTCAGTGTAGGCAGTACTGAGCTAGCTGGATCCACGGGTCTGACTCAGTGTAAGCAGCTTTCTATGCCCCTGTGTTCCAATGCCTGGGCCCCACAACACAGAAGGCCGTGGCTCACATGCTCAATGGCCCCACAGCAGACAATGATGGGATGCGTAACAGGCATGTGCAAAAAGGTTCACAAGCCTTTCGACAACCCTGTGAGTCAAGTCCCTATAAATCCTCTAGGGACCTGGGTGGTGCTGTGGTCTAAAGCACTGAGCCTCTTGGGCTTGCCGATCAAAAGGTTGACGGTTTGAATCCTCAGGACAGAGTGAGCTCCCGTTGCTCTGTCCCAGCTCCTGCCAACCTAGCAATTTGAAAGCACACCAGTGCAAGTAGATAAATAGGTATCACTGCAGCGGGGAGGTAAACAGCATTTCCATGTACTCTGGCTTCCGTCATGGTGTCCTGTTGTGCCACAAGTGGTTTAGTCATGCTGGCCACATGACCCGGAAAACTGTCTGTGGACAAACGCCGGCTTCCTCAGCCTGAAAGCGAGATGAGCGTCGCAACCCCAGTCGCCTTTGACTGGACTTAACCATCCAGGGGTCCTTTACCTTACCTTTAAATCCTTTAAGGCTGGGATGAGAGGATGGGGTGGGGGCCTCTGGTGCAACACAAACGCTGCAAGTTCTTAAGCAAGGAGGAGATTCAAGTTCACATCCTTTCCTATCCTATGCCCAACAATATTAACTTTTGGTGTGTGGTTCATCCATTCTCTTATCCATTCCTGTCCCCTGAAAAGTGTGCTTTTACACGCCAGTAGGAGCTAGCAACCCTGGCTGACTGGTCACACATGCATCTTTCTCTCTTGGCGGTAAGAAACACAAAGCAAAAGAGTGCAAGGGCCATCTGAGCTCGAACACCTGGTGCAAATGTTTAATCTGTTTTGCAATATTTTTCACTGGGGGCAGTTAGCTCATTCAGCTAGTAGCCTTCGTGCTGAATATTGAGAAATCAGCTGAAGAGAGCTATCCACACAGTACTTAATTCTAGATGGGGATGTCAGCACTTCTGTCTATTCCCATTTCATATATCCCAGGCTCTGTAAACAGAAGCCAAAGCTGGAGCTGTGGCACAAATCATACCTATATAAATGAGCAATTTGTGTAATGGTTCATGTCCCAGTTCAGTGTCCGGGAATCTATCATGCTTAGCATTATTTATTTCATGTTGTTTGTGTTATTAAAAATGCTTCTGTCCCACATATTCTCCCATGAGTCCCCAAGGCAGCTAAGGATATAAAACAAACACAGCAAGATTAAGCAACAGACAAGCAATCAAATAAACAGTAAGCAATCAAAGATGTGCTCTGGAAGCACAAATACTGAAACAGTCTTCTGCAACTGTGTCACCAGATGTTTTTTATCTTTAGCTTTCATCATCCCCAATCATAGGTCATGCTGTAGTCCATGTTTAGCTGTAATCCAACAATGTCTAGGGACCAAAGTTTGGGGGAGGCTGTACAAATGCCACAATAACTACAAGCAGAAACACTGAGCAGTAGTTAATTGCTAAGGTAGCCCACAATGTATTTTTCAAAGTAAGATGCTGGGCTCGCTCTCAGTGCGACGTAGTGGACGTACACCAGGGAGACCCAGATTCAAATCCTCCCTGAGCCATGAAACTCACTTGCTGACCTTGGCCAGCTGCTGACTTTCAGCCCAACTCTCAGCCCAACCAACCTCACAGGGTTGTTCTGAGGATAAAATTACCGGTAATAAGGGAGAACCATGCACTCTGTACTTTTAACACCTTGGAGGAAGGCAGGGTGTAAGTTTGGTAAATATATAAGTAAACTTTTCTTCCATCTGTTGCCATCCTTCCAATTCACCTTCCTTTCGAGCTGTTGGATGAGATGGGTCATAAAATTCATAAAGTTATCCCCACTGAGCAGGTGCTGGTCAGTACTGAGATTGCAGCCCAATTATGCCTCACAGAAGAGTACAAATTAAAGAACCTATTTTTTAACCTCTTTTCTCATGTGGAACGGACACTGCAAGACACAATCCCAATACACAGTCCAAACTCAGTGGTGGTAGCAATCAGTGGGAGTTACTCAGCCTCCACATTAGAACAGGTGTTCATAGGTCCCATGTAACTGTGTACCTTACATATATGGAGTCTCACTACGGTTGCCAGGCTTCCTGAGTAGAAAACTGGGCCAGTATTGCATAATATAGCATTGAAGTGGAGGTAATGAAAGTGTCCAAGGCATTTCACATGCATTTATTCAGTAAGTCTCACATCAACCTTGCATAAGGTAGGTCAGTATCATGGTCCCCATATTGCAGGGGAGGGGCTGATGAAGCTCATAGTGGCTTTCCAACGTCTACCTCGTGACTCAGTTTTGATGTAGGAACGTATTGGTTCACATCCGGTTCTCTTTGCCATTGTGCCACAATACCTCTGCATTCAGGCCTTTAGGCGCGAGCCATCTGCCTAGCTTTCTGCAGCTTTGATCCATCCGCTTGATGTGGAATTAAAGAATGGCAGCTTAGAGAAGGAAGTGGCAATCTCCAACACCACCCTGGACCCCTTTAACTAATTGCTTCAGTTTTCATCGCAAGAGAAACAGGACAACAGCGAGCTTCCAGTGGAAGCTTATCAAAGTGACAAGGGCCCTTCCTGCTTCAAAAGCATAGTCACAAAGGAGTGAGGGCTGCTGAAGATGACAAGGCTGCAGAAAGTGGGCTTCCAGGGGCGGTGAGGGCAACAGAATATTCTTAAAACAGGGGCGGGGTGTTGTCTTCCAGATGTTGCCAGACTACAGCTTCCATCATCCCTGGACATTGCTTATGCTGGCTGGGACTGGTGAAAATCAAAATCCAACAATGTTTGGCCACAGACTTCCCCACCCTACCTTAGAGTAAGAAACACTGCATTGCAGGGAGAAGTGAGCTCTTGGGATAGTCAAGTTTGAAGATTCCTGCTACAGACTTTTCCCCCTTTCGTTTTTCAGTTGTGCCAATTCCACCAAAACAGAGAGGCATCAACTCAAGGATTTTGATGGAAGGTTTCCAGTAACAGCAGAGCGCTGTTTCCTCATACTGTTACATCTGATTTGGATGTAAGCAGAAATGAAAAGCAAGCACTTTGGTATCCGCCGCCTGAGTTCTCGTTTGTGGGGAGGTGTGTAAGCCATAAAGTATCATGCTAAGGGTTGGGGAAAAGAAAGCGTGCACAAAAACAAAAAAAAACCACCTTCGTTTTTTTCATGCGTTTTAGTGCTTGCTTAGTACTTGTGTAAGCCCAACCAATCCTGGATCATGCAGTTAATATGAGGATATCACAGCACCACATAGCCAATCAGATTTGGCTGTGTGACAATGTGGAGAGTAAACGAAGTCCTCTCGTTGCCCCATGACTGCCTGGTGGAGAGGAAATCCACCAGTGTTCTTGCCCAGCCACCACTCCCTGGCTGCATTCAGAAGTCATGTCAAAGTAATGATTTGTCATTAAGAACCATGGATACCTGCTCCCTCCTCCTTCATGCATGTGGAGAGTTTATAGGCTTCTGCTTCTTAATGACAGAAAACCATAGTTTGCCATTTCATCCAAATGTGGCAAATCATGGTTTGCACAAACCATACCTTGCAATCAAATCAGGAGTCCACACCACAGTTTGATCCTGGTTTGGGACCCTCATTTCCCCAATACTTACATGTTTGCTTCTGGTATTGTGGGCAGGCTCAAAGCGTACCTGGAAACTGTATTCTCTCCCTCCTGAAAGCACCAGCCCGGTTCATAGCTTACCGGGTGCAGAAGGCAACACATTCTGAAAGATACCTTGAGCTTTGAGCAGCATCACTTTGTGGAATGTCAGTCACGACTGCAGTTATTTGAGATTGAGAACCTGGGGGTTGTGATAAACCTCTGGATTACAGGCACCTCCATCCATCCCCTTTCCCTTCTTTTTCTACCAGTTCTGCCAAAAGTTACAAGTATGAATGTGGCATCGAGATTGTCAGCACGGTGGGGAGCCTGATTGATTTTGCTTGGCTGAGCATGTTAAGAATTGGATTTTTCAGCATTTCTATGCCATTGGGAGGGCAAAAAAGGTTTGCTTTTGTTTTGTGAGGCTCGTGTGATTTCGGTACACTTTCAGAACTGAGAGCTCTTTTAAAAAGAAGGAAACTGAATATGGCAGTTCTCGATTTGTGATGGATAGGAGCGTGATTACTGGGGTTTCTGCTCTGAGCTTATTGCACTGTAGTTCAATGCACTGCTGGCTAATTACACTTGCTGGAGATGCGTTAATGATACACCTGTCACTATCACTGTGTGACAACCCAAAGGCAAGGAGCTGCCTGATGAGTAATCCCAGCATTGACCTGGGTATATTATCTTGTGCTTCATTTTTTTTTTTTTTTTTTTTTTGTCAAGCTGTATTTCCAGAACCTCGAGATTTATACACAAGAGGTGGCCTATGACACCACAGATGGGAGGGGCAGCAGCTGTTCCCCCACCCACCCAGCATTCATATATATTTGTGCAGGATGCTTGCAAAACATTTTTATTCAGGGCTGCTCCACACATGGATGGATATTACTTCCATGTAGGAAAGTCGTATGTACATTACCACTTGCGGCAAATAGGCACATGCTGAGAAACTGTGAGTGGCAGCAGGGTTCCATCATGTGTGTGATGGATTCAGCCCATTAGGTTTAACCTAAAGGACTACGGGTAAACAGAAAGTAGTCGCTCGTCCTCTACTGCAGTCCTTCATCTGAGCTTCCACAAGTCTTTTTGAGCAGTATTATGAAGATAGGGTCCATGGCAATGCAATACTCAATTTAAGGTGAGGCTTTCTGTGAGTAGGTACCATCCGTGTGCTGGAGTATTCCTAAATCCTTCTCTGTAGTGTTTTTTGGGGGAAATGAGACTAGTTTTCTACCTCTAATAGAGAAAGTGAATCTACTGTATGTGTCCATTAACATTTGTTTAATGGAGCAGAGCCAATTTAGCTAGGCTGATCGACTATCATAGATGCAGAGGATCATCAGACATATGAATCTGTCATATGGTTTCTCTCCATGGAATATTTTTGTGGCTCTTGGCCAATTACAGAAAGACGTGTTTTGTTTTTAAAGGTAGGAGGTGTTTCTGATCAGGAAAAAAAAAAATAACACGACTCTCTTAGCAACTACCCACATTAATATTTGCTATATGGATTCCACACTGTATAACCACAAGATATTAGTTTTGTAATAATTGTTCAGGTTCTGTACTGTTTTAAACTACAGAATTTATTTTTATGAACTGGCATTTTTTTCCAGTACTGGGCTACAGGATGGTCACTGACACATATTCCACTATCAGCATATGGAATATGCAGCATGGATTGCAAAAGTCTAAAATGCATTCCTGTCGAGTATCTTTTGAAATGGGTTATGTGCGTTATTATGAGCTATTGTGTTTTTATGAGGCTCATATATAGAATAATTGCAAACTTTACAACCTTTAGAAGACATCTCAAGTCAGCCATGTATTAGGAAATTTTTAATGTTCAATGTTTTATTGTTTTTGTATATGCTTGAAGCCACCCAGAGTGGCTGGGGGGCAACCCAGTCAGATGGGTGGTGTACAATTATTATTATTATTATTATTATTATTATTATTATTATTATTATTATTCCTGTGAGAAAAAGCCATATATTTTCCTTAGCTATATATGCATATCTAGCTCAATTGCATATCATTACATAAACTTTGGCATATATGGAGCCAGTAATAATTGGAATAATAATAGTAATTCTTTTATTTTTATTTTTATTAGATTTGTACAGTGCCCTATACCCGTAGATCTCAGGGCAGTTTACATCATACAATTACAATATAAAAACACAAAATACATAATAAAAAAAAGAACAGAAACAGAGCAATAATCTGCCCTTCCACAATACATTTAAAGGGGCATCGTTTTAGTGTGTCACTAATCGGTTGGGGCAGCCACACACAAAATAAGTGGAGGACAAGATGGCCGGATTTTAATTGGCAGAAAAGATGATGCAGGTGAAAAGGTGAAAATCCCTCCGCATCGCGGCTGTGTTCCAAAGAGGGACCTCCCACCACTGCTTTCAGCTTAAAAAAACAAACAAGATATCCCATTCACAGAACTCCAGTGCCAAGTCTGGCTCTAACATAGCCAGAAAAAGTGTTTGAAATAAATGGATGAGCAAATTTAAGCTCATAGTGGATATTGCAACTGCACCCGAGTGACTGAAGTCCCTTATTCTGACCTAAGTAGGTGATGGTTCCTTGATTGTGGCTTCCCCATTGACTTGGTTAGAATGAGAGTGAAATGCACGACTGCTCTGTGGTGCAGTGGCTGGTGGACCTTCAAATATCCCTGATCACTATGCCCGAAACTACCTGAATCCAAGGGTGATGACCTAAAGCTTTTTATTCTCTTATATTTCAGCACCAAACTTGGCAATGCCGTTTGGATGCGTTACCCTGGGCGATAAGAAGGATTATAACCAGCCATCTGAGGTGACTGACAGATATGACCTAGGGCAGGTCATCAAAACGTAAGTCTTTGCTCCTCCTTGCTTTCAAAGCTCCTTCCAACTCTATGCATCCTATACAAATGGCATTGGTTGCCAGTTGGGTACTTGTCATGTGAAAGGGTAGTTTCCGTTGCAATGACTCCATTTGTCAACTGCAGTCAACAGACAAGCTGAGACTTAGGTCTGCCCCTCTGTCACTAAGAGACATCCAGGTCCACAGGAGTGGTAAAGCTTGAATGAACCACAATGTAAGGTATACAAAACCATATCCATATTGCCTTAAAAAACTATCTGTTAAGGCCATGGCCCTGAACAGCAGCAATTCACTGGCATTTTGGAGCTTAAGTGAACATGGAAACTGAAGGGGTTCATTTTTGTTAATAGAATTCAACAAACAGGTATCTAAACTGCTGCTTATTGCAGACATAGGATTGCTGACCAAGGCAACTCCCCACATCACGTTCTCCCCTCTTTCCTGCCCTACATCTTTGTTGCTGGCAGGGAATAGAAAAACACACAATTTGAGCTTGCACTACACATTAAGTGCAGCCAAACAATATGGGAAGAGAGGGCTATTTTCCGTGGCCACCCATGTCTCCTGTAATGGGTCACTTAGCGCACACAGTAATAGTACTTTTCCGTACTTAGACAGCACATAGTTCTGCTGGTTAGGCATTGTGGATTAAGCCAATAACCTCCCATTCCAGACCAAGAGGTGAGATCTCATGTTGAAAAGGCAGTGGCTTGCCCAAATGGCATACGGGCTGCTCACACAATCCCACATGTCTACAACAAATGTGTTTAGGAGGGAGCAGAATCACAGTGGCAAGCTCTAGTCACATATTTTTATACATTTTTGAAGTACCTATGGATGCAGACGCATAGACAGAAGTTGAGACTGTGTTTATCCCCTGCCACTTGTACAAATCTCTACATGTACAGTTTATAAATTTATACACATGTGGGCAAATGTATGTGCATATGGTAGGGGCAGAGCTTGTTGATGTGATCCTGCTCCTTTTTATGTGCACGCATTATAAACATGAGCCTACTAGACTCATGATGAGTTTAAGTTGAGATTTGAACTAGGGAATTCCTGGCTTGCAGCTCACATACTTTCTTCAGAAGATATTATCCAGGGCCAACATATTTGGGTACTAAAAGGCTTTGCTTGCACTCTCTCGTCAAGGTTCTTTTCAGCTTCCCCCCAGGTACTTGTTGACTTTAGGTCTAGTGCCAGTATTTAGCCTTAGATGAAGTTTACCACCCTCTTTGTGCTGCTTGCCAAACAACCCAATTCTGAGAAGACCTGGTCCTGTTGCATCAAGAGACTGTAGCAGCCTCACACCAGTCATGGGTGGGAAGGGCTGTAGCTCAGTGACAGAGCAACTGCTTTGCATGCAGAAGGTCCCGGGTTCAACCCCTGGTGTCTCCTGGTTATACCGGAAGGAAACCCTGGAGAGCAGCTGCCAGTTAGCATAGACAATACAGAGCTCCATGGGCCAATGGGTCTGACTCAGTAAAAGGCAGCTTCCTATGTTCCTCCACTGAACATTTAAAGGAAATAGTGTGAACCATTTGGCCAAGCTCACCATTTCTTATGTTAGCACAGGCTTATAGGATGGTTGCTCCTCCTTAGCTTTCTTCCTGCCCCTACCCCATGCCTGGACTATTCCAAGAGCAATCACATTTTGGTGGGACCTGGATAGAGTGCTTGAATTTGGCATGCATCTGTTAGGCAATATGGTAGATGGATGTATACATCACTCTTGAGAGGGTGGGTGACTCATGAAGTTAAGGTATACGTGGTCCCTCTTGGGCTGCTCCAGCTGCTGTGCATGGACTGCTTAAATCTGAAGGTGGGTGTTCTTTCGCCAGAGAGGAGTTCTGTGAGATATTCCGTGCCAAGGAGAAATCAACAGGGAAGCTCTATACATGCAAGAAGTTTCTGAAAAGAGATGGGCGCAAAGTGCGGAAGGCAGCAAAGAATGAGATCATCATCCTGAAAATGTGAGTTGTGAATGTCCACACTGATTGATACATTGGTCTCTGCTTTTTTCAGCTGCTGTGTTGCTATCTTTTTACTAATTGTGGTAGATAATCATAGTGTGTCCACATCCACTACAGCAAGAAATTATCTGGACTTTCTCTGATTCTCCAGAACAGCTCCTACATTGACCCAGGCATTGCCAATATTTTCAGGAGGAACTGGATGTGCATTGATTGGCCAGCCCATGCGTCAAACGCAAAGCCACATTCCTCACTCTCCCCTCCTCAAAGCAGAGTCCTCAAATGGAGTCACAAAGCCACACAAAGCCAATTCTTGAAATAGGTTCTTAATTGCAAAAAAAAATGTAAAAACACCTTAAAGATTAAATACCAGACAGATGTTTGGGCAGAGAAAACAAACAAGCTCTACTAGTGCCATGACAAGAGCAAAACCGGCAAGGAAGCACAACACAACTCACAGCAAAAACAACAAACAGCAGAACGCCTATTCCTGTTTGAAAGCTCATCTTTACACAGTGTTAATAGCTCTTTTAAAAAACAACAACTATTGGCATTGTACACTGGCACATCTGATCCCAGATCAAGTGCCAGATAGCTTATCCTACCTATAGGTGATATACAGTGTTAGAGTAAACTCACTGGGTGGAATTCAACATCACACTATTACAAAAGCTCCATCTGTGCAGGAATATCAGCTTGCCAGATAGAATGAACCCCCCCCCCCCCGTCCTGAGGCTTCTGACAGACACACACACACACACCGAACCAGGAATGGGGGCAAGTTCCCATTGCACAAGCAAGAGCCCTTGTGCAGGGCTTCTGCTAATGGGGTTCATTAGGTGACTCTTGCCCACTGAAGCCCAATAACTTAAGTTTATTGCTTTCAATGGCTCTGCTCTGCAAATGACAAACTTTGCAGGTCACTCTGTATGAGGGATAGGGAACTTTTATCAGAATGAGGGATATACTTCCTTCCAAGCAACCTTGCCTTTAGTGGGCCCTGCCGTCGTTGCAGTCAGAAATGGGGGGGGGGGGTTGCCTGCTCCTCTCAGTGAGAAACTACCATGGGTGCCCATGGGAAGTATCTGGAGTACTGTGGCCACTGATGATCCATGAAGGATGCTGACAAACAGAAAAAAAGATTTAGGGGAGAGCTTCAGGAATGATGGAGGCTTTTGAAGGCTAATTCAGTGCTGAAGGAATGCGGTCCATTCTGTCTCAAAAGGAGATTGTTAATTTATCCCAGGTATAGGCAAACTCCGGCCCTCCAGAAGTTTGGGGCTACAATTCCCATCATCCCTAGCTAACAGGACCAGTGGTCAGGGATGATGGGAATTGTAGTCCCAAACATCTGGAGGGCCGGAGTTTGCCTATTCATGATCTATCCATTAAAGAATCCTTATTTACCACATCCACTGAGGGAAGAACAGGGACTCAGATTTAAATGATAAGGAACAAGATTTAGGTTGCAATGTACTTCCAAATTATGGAAGCAGCAAACGACTGGAATACGTTACAAATAAAGGTGACAGCATTCCCCTTGGAAGTTTTCAAGTAAAAGTTGAGTAGATACCTGCAAGAAATACTTTGGTGACAGGATCTATGCCATACGCCAGCAGGTCTCTTCCAACCCCTAGCTTTTCTCTTCCTTTCCTTTCCCTACAGGGTGAAACACCCCAATATTCTGCAGTTGGTGGATGTGTATGTTACCCGGAAAGAGTACTTCCTCTTCTTGGAGCTGTAAGTAGTTGTTACCCAGAACTCCCAAGATGTTGCATCCATAGTGGCCTCTCCCTTTTGCTCTGTTGGGGCTTGGACTGCTCTACTGTGCCTGCTCAGCTGCAAACCATCTTGTCGGCACTTCACAGAGTGCCTTCCCAAAGAGTGATTAGAAGCTTCTTCAGGAGACCATCCATAAAGTGAAAGATGGAGGGCATGGATATTTCTTTACTCTCCACTTGTTCTCCACACCATTCATGAATTTCTGTTCATTTGAGGAAACAGTTGTAAAACATCTGCTTTGCATGTAGAAGGTCCCAGGTCCAATCCCTGGCATCTCTAGGTAAGGCTATGAAAGGCCGCCCTCTGAAACCCTAGAGAGCTGCTGCCGCTCTGTGTCGACAATACTGGCCTAGATGGATCAGTGGCCTGACCCCCAGTAAAGGCAGTTGCGTGTCGAGACCACGAAGCCACCCCCTCGTTGAGAAATAGCACACACAAGGACGCAGATATTAGATTAATGTTATTGGGCAAATTTTGGCCACAACTTTATTGATAACAGAATGTGAGCAGCATTGGCTAAGGCATTGAATGGACCTGACTATATCTGACTCCTGCCCGATGCGCAGGGAGTCCGATAAGGGTAAACCACCAGAAGGGGGAGCCCCGTCGATGCACACCAACTTGAGCTCCCTCTGATTTTCCCGTCGGGGTCGTGTCATGGCCCTAGCCCCGCCCCGGGCTTCAGACAAGATCAACACCCCCAGATTCCTTTAATGGAATACTCTTAAGCTTGGAGGGGCAGGTGATGGCCACACCTCCCCTCACCCATCACAAGGTCAAACAATGCCTAACCGCAACCCTAACAAAGTTGTTACGATTGCCACGAGGTAGGCGAAAACCAAATGGCCAGTGCCAATTTGATTGAGGAAGCAAGCTAAAGAGGAAGCTCTCCGGCTGGTGCCTCTGTTTAAATGGTCCCGGCCATGCCCCCCCTCCCCCGGCCAGCGGATTGGCTGGTCGGGATCCCCCAGGCAATGGGGGACTAAGTCCCCCACCCCTGGAGGAGAGTGGGAGGCCACGGGGTCCACCGCAACTCCTCCCCATGGGGAAGTAGAGTGGATCTTCTTCAGCTCCATTTTATACTCGTCATGGTTTAGCTTCTTTCTTCTTCTTCTTTGGCAATCACTCGTAGCTGACTAAGACTGTCTTCCATAAAAACAATTTTAATAGTGAGTCCGTAAGTGACCGTGGAGGCTAATTCTGGATCCACACGTCCTTCCACAGTGGGGACATAGGTTTTTAGGCAGGAGTTGATTGTGGTGAGGGTTTGCCAAGCGGGCCTTACTCTTAGCACATTTCTCCCTTGCGTCCTGAGTTCGAGCATCTTCAAAGCCTATGACACCTTTGGTAAAGGCTGTTCTCCAACTGGAGCACTCATAGGCCAGTGTTTCCCAGTTGTCTGTGTTTATACTACATTTTTTTAGATTTACCTTGAGAGAGTATTTGAACCTCTCTTGTTGACCACCAGCATTACGCTTCCCATTTTTAAGTTCAGAATAGAGTAGTTGCTTTGGAAGACGATAATCAGGCATCCAAACAACATGACCAGTCCAACGATGTTGATGTTGAGGAATCATTGCTTCAACACTGGTGATCTTTGCTTCTTCCAGTACACTGGCATTAGTTCGCCTGTCTTCCCAAGTGATGTGTAAAAAAATTCAGTCATGGTTTATATGACCTGTTTAGCAAAATTGTGGTGAACGTGCTTCTCTGTCCATGGTGTGGCAACCCTTGCCTTGCAGGTTACACAATTTCACGTCTTCCCTTGCCGCTTTGTCTCTCTTCTCTCATCTGCAGGGCTACTGGCCGAGAGGTATTTGATTGGATCTTGGACCAGGGTTACTACTCTGAGCGTGACACCAGTAATGTCATCAGGCAGGTGCTGGAGGCTGTGGCATACCTGCATTCACTCAAGATTGTACATAGGAACCTCAAGGCAAGTCCGTCAATCCTGCTGCTAGCCTTTGCTGCACAAACGTCTGAGCCAATTATCCATCCCATCCTCATGGGCTCTCGCTTCCTCCAAGAAGCAGACGTAAACAAATATAATAATGCTTCCCTTCTTATTCCATTCTTTCTCACTGTTTTCTGTGACTTACTGGCAAGTCCCATTCATGATTCTATATACAGAAATAGAAGCAGACCCATCCTAAATACCTAATACCTTGCTTTGCCCAGAATAATTTACGTGTGTGTGTGTGTGTGTGTGTGTATTCTGTCCTTAAAAGAGAATTCAAATAAAAGATGTCATAAAAAATTCCAACAGCAGCAGTGATTCATAGAATCAAGCAATCAGCAAGGGAAAAACCTTAACATAGCACATGGTAGGCAAAATGAAGAAGCTAAAAGCTGATTGTTTAAGAAGGCTTTTAACTAGGCGCCTTAAAATATACAGGATCAGTGCTTGATGGCTCTCATCTGGAAGGGCCCTCTGTGTGGCACAGCACTGTGGGCTGGAGGGAGCCATTCAGCAGTTTTGCCGGGGGAATTCCTTTCTCATTCATCTCTTCCCCCACCCCTTTCCTGCTGTGTCCCTGCAGCTAGAGAATCTAGTGTATTACAACCGCCTGAAGAACTCCAAGATTGTGATCAGCGACTTTCACCTGGCCAAGCTGGAGAATGGGCTCATCAAGGAACCCTGTGGGACCCCTGAGTATCTAGGTAAGAGATGGCACAGTCAGCACAACCAGATGATGTTTTCATGGAAGGACCCAATGAGGGGGGTGGAATTATACCCATATAGTATCAAGTCCACCAGGGACTTGCCATCTCAGATGCCAATGCAGATGAAATGCAGTAGGTGCTGATTTCTCCAGGAAACTCGCGCCTTTGAGATTAGCTTGTAAGGTTTCATGATGGAAAAGGCAGAACCAGCCACAGCTAATTTCATATTCCATCGAAAATAACATTCCTGCTCTCCACAATTCTCACACAAGAGACACTAATTCATTCAAAGCCATAACTGCTGTCTGATGAGACATCTAGTGCAATTCCCCAAGCGAGAGGGGAGTGAATGTGGCTCACTGGAAGATGTGAGGGGTGTTTCCAGGGTGGCTCACTCATGACATGGGTGTTAAATGCTCCTGAAATGTTGAGATCTTTGGGGACAGTTTCATCTCTTATTAAAAGAACAACAACCCAGTTCTACCTCTCTAAACCTGCAGCACATGGGACGTTGTCTGTCAGGGTGCACTAGTTCTGTTTGCAGGGAAGTGTTATAGGTTCAAATACACAGTCCTTGCAGCTGCTTTCAGAAGTAGTATAGTCCCAAAGATGACTGCACCAGGTCATATTTTATCAGTGTTGATTTCCACTCCGATCAAGGCAAAGTTTATGAAATCCTATGTCCTGGAGTTGTGTTTCATTGCCCTATATGTTCATGGGAGCAGCACTTGCCATCTGTTCTTGTCCTTGCAGCTCCTGAGGTGGTCGGGCGCCAGCGGTATGGACGGCCTGTGGACTGCTGGGCTATTGGTGTGATCATGTATATTCTGTAAGTAAGGAGCATTGAAGAATACTGGAGTCCTCAGCCTATCTTACTGGTGACCGGGGGGCGGGGGAAGATGGAGGAGGGTTAGAAAACAGGATATGAGGAGGCTGGTGGCTAAAGAGAAGGAACTAAAAGCTATCTACAGGAGAAGAACCATTCTCAGCTCTTGCAACGGCAAAAGGGCAAAAGATTGTGTATGGTCAGAGGCTTCACTCAGTGGCAAAACTGTACACCTATCATTTCATATGACTGTCAGTGCGATCAGTTAGATTTGCAGGCATGACAGGGCCTTTTTGGTAGTAGCCCCATGAGTTTTAAGTTGAGGGGTGCATTTGCAGGCTTTAAGCAGACATTAAAAATTCATCTATTTCAGATGGCTTTTTCATAAAATATGTTGCAGTGTCCTGCAGTCTTTATAAGGTTTTTAAGGCAGCAGTTTGATTTCATCTCTGCAGGCGCACTCCACTGTCTCTGAAGGCTGACAGATGCCAACGACAAAAAGGCTTAGCTTGTTTTATGTGGTCTTTATTATGGTGATTTTATGGTTTTTATTTTTGGTATCGTATAATGTTTTTGTTTCGTTTTTAGCAATATGTCTGTTGTTATTCAGTTTTATAGGAAGACACCTTGTTGCCCTAAAAGGCAGCTTATAAACCTTTTCAATAAATAAATCTCTTGCAGCTGATCTCCTTCCTATAGCTAATTTCCCCTCCTACCGCTGTGCTACAGGTTGTCAGGAAACCCACCATTCTATGAGGAAATGGATGAGGATGATTATGAAAACCATGATAAGAACCTGTTCCGTAAGATCCTGGCAGGCGACTATGAGTTTGATCCTCCCTACTGGGATGACATCTCTCAGGCAGGTAAGGTTCTATGAATACTGGAGAGAAGGAAAACACATGCTGTTACTTGTAGGAGGTACACCCACAAACCATGAAGGGAAATACAGTGTCAACGGTTCCTTTATCCAATCGACAGCATTCCCACCTAGCAGATGCCCTGCAACAATAAACTCCTACCTGATTCTCCCAGTCATGTAAGTCTCAATAAATGTCAGTGCCATTCTAGGGGAGGTAACTGATCTCTTCCTTGGCTGATATGTGCCCCTAGTAAAGGACCCCTGACCATTAGGTCCAGTCGTGGCCAACTCTGGGGTTGCGGCGCTCATCTTGCTTTATTGGCTGAGGGAGCCGGCGTACAGCTTCCAGGTCATGTGGCCAGCATGACTAAGCCGCATCTGACAAACCAGAGCAGCGCACGGAAACGCCGTTTACCTTCCCGCCGGAGCGGTACCTATTTATCTACTTGCACTTTGACGTGCTTTCGAACTGCTAGGTTGGCAGGAGCAGGGACCGAGCAACGGGAGCTCACCCCGTTGCGGGGATTTGAACTGCCGACCTTCTGATTGGCAAGTCCTAAGGCTCTGTGGTTTAACCCACAGCGCCACCCGTGTCCCGCTGTGCCCCTAGTACCTCCCTCGTAAAGAACCGAATTAGGTATTAGGCAAGAAAAATCACAGGAGACTTCCAGTTTCATCTGATGAATGGTAGTGAGAGGAGACACTACATCCTTTTCTTCTTTGTTTCTCCAGCCAAGGACTTGGTGGCCCGTCTAATGGAGGTAGACCAAGACCAGAGGATTACAGCAGAGGAGGCTATTTCTCATGAATGGTGAGTGCCAAATAGCTGTTCCTGGTAAAATAAGGGTTTCCTATCAAAAGAAGGACTTGGGACCAAGGAGAATGGGAGGAAATGCCAGAGGGGTAAGGTGTGTAAGGTCTTTATGCTCTTAAATTGTCTTCATGCCCTAGAAAAGACATTGAAAATCCTAAGTAGGGGTAGCCAACCTCCAGGTGTTTGGAGTACAACTCCTACTGGTTCCAGCCACCACAGCCAATGGTCAGGGGCAGTGGGGATATTAGTCCAAGCACATCATCTAGAGGGCACCATGTTGGCCAGCTTCTGCTATTGAATAAAATAAGCTGGTGAAGGGAGAAGAAACAAGGTGTTTCAGATGTTATAAGCACTGAAAATCTAGATTGGTTTGAGCAGAGGCCAGGGCATTCATGGTAATTGCTGGCGTAGAAAGCTGCCTTCCCATTTAAGCCCCAACAGTACAGGCCCCTGAGCAAAGCTAAGGAAGGAAGTTAGGCTAAGGAAGGGTAATTGTCAAGAGACATAACTCATTGTCATATTTTTTCTGTTCTCAGGATTTCTGGCAATGCAGCTTCGGACAAGAACATAAAGGATGGAGTATGTGCTCAGATTGAGAAAAACTTTGCCAGGGCAAAATGGAAGGTAAGGTCCCACGTACTTGGTGCTGCCAGCAAGAATCCTCTTTTGCACTTGAGGAAGTTTGAGATCGCCTCAAGAGAGGGGACACATCCCGGACTTTCCCAGTCTGTCTCCAAATCTCCCCTACTTTGTCAACCCTTATGGGCATTGGTTTTATTTGCATAAGGCCGCACAAATATGCAAAGAAGGCTAGCCTCACTGCAGCTTGGTAGGAAACAGAAATGCCATTGTCCATTCCTCACTACATTTACAGTGGTGCCTCGCAAGACGAAAAGAATCCGTTCTGTGATTCTCTTCGTCTAGCGGTTTTTTCATCTTGCGAAGCAAGCCCATTGACGGATTAGCGCTATTAGCGGCTTTTAGCGGCTTATCTGCTGATCGGATCAGCTGATAAGCGGCTTAGCGGCTTAGAAAAAGGGGGGGAGGGAAAAAACCCGCAGGAACGCGCAAGGCATTGTCGTCTTGCGAAGCAAGCCCATAGGAGATTCGTTTTGCGAAGCACCTCCAAAACGGAAAACTCTTTCGTCTAGCGAGTTTTCCGTCTTGCGAGGCATTCGTCTTGCGGGGCACCACTGTATAGTAGTGGCAGAGCAACTAGAGTGTTGAGGATGGCTAGAACGATTTCAAAAGGGAAAACCCAGACTCAAATCCCCTTTCAGCCATGAAGTTTGCTAAGTGGCCTTGAACACACCCGTCACACAATTAGTAACTGAATGGCTTTTCAACAATAAATTGCAGGCATGGGACCCATCTACATCATAACTTTTCACCCCCTGTTGCAGTCCCAGTCAGGATGCAGCTGCAATTTGCATGGAAAGTGGGATGCACCCATTGGGGTGAATGCTAATTACATGAATGGACCTTGTCTAATTTTACCCTCAGTTAAACTGACATTTGTTAGACTTAAGGAATGGCAGGAAGCAATTAATAATTTCTGCCAGAGTTGTAATCTACTAACTAACTATTGGAAGAGGCCTTACTACCAAAATATTGATCAGGAGACTTTGATTTCATGAATATTGTATAGACTTTTGCGAGTGATATGTTTGTGTTGTGCTGAAGAATATATTGGTAGAACCTGAAGAATCTATATTAGCTCAAATACTGATAAGATGTTAATATTTTGAATAACTTTAATACTTTATAAGTACTTTTAATTGCATTTTACATTATTAATTTTCATGTAATATTCATCTGTACCTTAATTATTTTTTATAAACCTTTTTATTCTTTGACATCTTAATCTTCCGTGAAATTTTGCCTTTAACTCCTCTATTAATAATATTTATTAACTCTATGGCTTATGACTTTTATATATATGGTACAATGTTCTATCTATCTTTAAAAAGAAACTTTAGCGATTTGGATGAGGAAAGTTGTGTATCCCACTTGGGTTCTTCTTCCTTGATGGTAATGGCACATGAAGAGTCAGTTTCCCACTGGATATTCTGGAATTTTTACTTCTCAGTGAGAAAGGATGCTTCACTGAGGACTAGACCACCCACCACCACCTCTGCCTTCTCCTGCCCAAATGTACTTTTTTAAAAAAAAATTGGGCAGGGAAGCAGGAGGCAACATACACGGGCTTTTGGGAAGTATACAACTGGAATACTCGGAAAGACTTGACCTTTCTCAGGGACATTCCCATAGAAAACATTGCCATCACTAAAATGTAAATTGGATGTTATCCCCTGCCCCAACATATATTTTTTATTTGAGGCAGGGGAGGAGTAACATTCAGGGACCACCTCTAGTTTTTCTATAATTCAGAATTCTATAATTCTATAATTTTGTGGACTAAAAAAAAAAAGAGTAAATTGGTTAACTTCCATTTCTGAATACTGCTAGCCTTCAGTAATATGGTCAAGAAGTCATACAATTGGATCAGTCATCATGAAATGAAATAAAGCTCGCAGTACATTTTGGGGCCTAGCTGCTTGCTTTCTCATGCTTTAGCCTTGAGCTGCCGTTATAGACAGTGTCTCTTCTCAAGTTTTGTCTGCAGTCACAAGAACTGAAAGCACACTTATAAATAAAGCTGAGATTCTCCAGTGTGAACATGCTATAATTATATATAATTTTGTGTGTGTGTGTGTGTGTGTGTGTGTGTGTGTGTGTGTAAAGGAAGCAGGATGGAGGTGTTGCTCCTATTCCTTCTCCCCGCAATAAAACTGCGAGAGGCCATGACATGTTACCAACGAACAACCCCCTTTCTCTTGCCAACCTGCAGAAAGCCGTTCGAGTGACCACAATGATGAAGAGACTCCGAGCGCCGGAGCACACGGATGCAGCGAAACCAGCAACTCCTGCCACTGCCACGACAGACAGTGCTTCCCCAACAGAGACCACCAGCGCCCCACAGGCAAAAGCGGAGGCAGACAGCACGGCTTCAGCCACAACAGCCGAAGCAGCCCCAGCGACAACAATGGCAGCGCCAGCTGCTGCTGCTGCTGCAGGAGCAGCAGCGAGCCCAGAAGAAACGACATCAACAGCTCCAGCAACTACGGCAGAAACTCCGGCGACAACACCGGCAGCCCCAACCACGTGTAACGGGGGAGAAACTGCCGCCCCCAGTGCCACCCCAGAGTCCTGGAATGAGGAGACTGGCTGAGTCAGAGGGGAGCAGGGCAAGGGCAAGGGCAGGGCTGTACCTCTCTTTGTTGTATTTCTCTTTGTAAATAGTCACTGGCATGGTACCCCCAACCCCCCAACTGTCCTGGCTTCCCAACCAACCCCTCTGCGTGTGGCTGTCAGTTTGTCTGACTTCTATGTGTCTCCAGCTAGGTGCCAGCAGAGTTTCTATTTTTTATGTGACAGAGTCCAGAGAGACCCCGTTGGGCCCAGGTAAACAACAAGTGGTTGTAGAGGCCTAGCCCATTGCATGAAATTCTCTCTCTTTCTCTCTTTCTCTCTCTTCCCCGCTCCCTCTTTTCCTCTGTTGCTTTCCTTTTCTTTGTCCCATTTCTCGATTTGTTTTCTTACTACTCTCTCTCAGTCACTTGACTTGCTACTTGACTCCCTGAGGCTGGTTGGGAGAAGCTGGAGCAATCAGATCAGACACAGTAGCCATACTTTTTCAGCCGACTGGTTTGTTATATACCATGGAGGTATGGGGAATGGGACGCAGGTCCAGGTCAGGTTGGAGGATAAAGAGGGCCACACACTGTCATGGCAGAGCTCTCAAATTAGTCATACTCATTGGAGATGCATGTGGAATTCATCTGTTCAGCTGCTGGCAAGATCTTCTGTAGCAATTTACCTCTATGTCCAAAATATGGTTGTGTGTGAACAAAGCTAATGCAAAATCCATGTGAGAGTGTGTGTGCATTTGCTTGACTTTTCACTGAACTGTCGATACTGAACTGTCAACACAACTGGGGTGTAGCTATCCATATATTTGTGCAGAAGCAATTTTCCCTTGGGGACAGGAGACATCCCTAATCTGGAAAACAAGCCAACTGTGAACAAACAGGGGCAAGGAAGATAAAAGACAGGTGGGAAGCTTGCTTTATTTATTTATTTATTTATTTATTTATTTATTTATTTATTTAATACTTGCTGCATTATCCCAAGACAACATGTTGAGATTCCTGCATTGCAGGGGGTTGGATTAGATGACCCTCTGTGTCTCTTACAACTCCATGATTCTATTATTTTAAGCACTCAGGGCAGAATATTATTATTATTATTATTATTATTATTATTATTATTATTATTATTATTATTATTATTATTATTGTAGGTTATGGGAACCTTGCAGAGAGACCTCTAAATTATCAACAGTAGTTGTTGGAAAACAATGTGACAGAAGAAGCAAATGAGCAAATGATCTCCAGAGCAACACTGTAGAGCAAACAGGTGAATCCTACACTGTGGCAAAATCCTGTAGATGGATTCTGCAGGTGATTTATCTTAGTGGAAATCTGTAGAAGCCTTGTTTAGGTATTTACATTCCTGCAACTTTACTGCAAGGTTCCTGGAAGATTAAGTGACCAGATGAAAAGACCATCGGCTTCTGTACCTTTAATGGGAAGAAGAGGGGATTTTTGCAGGTGTAACTCATTATGCAAAAGTGAAAAAGCTGTATACCTATCCTAATTCCCTCTCTGACACTACTTAAGGCATTCAGCTGGGAGGGAACCTAGCATTTAAGGTGGAATAGACTTCAAAAGCCAGTTAGGGTTGCAAGAGGGTAGAGTAAAGTAGTAAGCAACTTGTAGAATAGGATCAGCAGAAAGTGTGTGCGCACTAACAGCTCGATCATGTGCTTCCTTCCCTATCTGCAGTAGGCAAGAAGCTCATCTTTCAGTAAAAATGAAAGAATGTTCTCCCTCACCCTGAAATACACACTTTATTCCAGTAGCTAGCATTCCTGAGCCTATGTAATAAACATTGCAGTCACCATTTTTGTCATCATTCTATACTGCCATCCCCCCTCCCATAAAACAGAGATGAAAATGTCTCTCTGGTTCCAGACATACTGTGAAGATAAACGTACTTTACACACTAGGAAATTTAGTAATTCTATATTTCTTACAGGATTTGGTTGGCATGCTATAAAAGAGGACCAGAGCCAAACAAAAAATGTTTATGAACAGTTGTTTCAAAACTCTTTCAAGGAAAGGTTGCGAACAAAAGTGAGAAATCAGGTAATCAAGGACTGTGCTATAGCATATATAAAAGCAGACAAATAGCACAATCCTATGCATGTTTATTGTTAAGTCCCAATGAGTTCAATATGGCTTACAAGTAGGGAGGCATAAAATCAAAATTCAACAACACAAGGATGGAGAATTTGTGACCCTACGGATGTTGTTGGACCCAACTCCAAGGGGGATGTGGCAGAGGCTTAGTGGTAGAATACATGCATTGCATGCATAAGGCAAGTTCAGGTATGGCTAGGAACGATTCCTGGCCTGAAACCCTAGAGAACCACTGCCAGTCAGTGTAGACAATATTGAGCTAGATGGATCAATATTCTGACACATAAGGTAGAACTCTATGTTCTTAACAGATAGGTATAGGAACCTGGATTAATATTTCATATCTGAAGTGGTGTTCAGAGAGAATGTGGTTTTAAGGGGAGAAGTAGGGGAGGTATGTTACTTTATTCCCCAGCTGCTTCACCCAGATGGGGTTCCCAAATGTGCTTTCTGCAACACATTGTTTGCAGATAAGAGAAAACCAACTGAGAGAGGATGCTGCAGAAGGGAAGCAGCAGGTGGGGGTTGAGCCCCACAGCCAACCTTTTCCTCCTCAAATCATGCTCTCTCTCTGTGTCGCCATTCAGCTGTTTGGCTGCAGACTCCTATGTGCAAAGCCAGGCCACTGCCGAACATAACAGTTCCAGTTTAGGTTCAGTTTGCATGGCCTACAACTATGGGATTGTTTGGCACATTTAAATACGCAGCATAGCTACTCCTCCATGAAGCTGCCAATGGGCCATTCCATATTTTCATCCCTGTCTGACAGGACAACCTTCATTAGCTATAATGAAAAGATTTCAACTGTGCTGCATGGTGTGTGATACAATACACCTAACAGCCTCCTCTTTAATCCAGATATTTGGGCAGATTCTGGATCTGGGTTTGGACTTTTCAAGTACAGTTCAGTCTAACCCTATGAATGGAGTCAAGGCACCAGCCGACTCCTACCTACGTGAGGACAGCCTAACCATAGGTGGCATACACACCTAAGACTTTAGGCATGTAGGCCTGAGCAGGACATCTTCCATGGAAACTGAATGCTGGGCTGGGGTGCCAGTAGCATATATTAGGCCAGATTGGGTCCTTCAGATATAATCGATACTGACTCCTTGATGGAGAAAGCAAGACTGTAGCTCCTGTTGTACGTATTACATTTTGGTGCTTGCATGTGAACTATATATATGTACCCCCAAACAAAAGCCTGATTCCCCTCCCCCCAAAAAAAATTCTGGCACAGATAGCAGGTAATTTATTTTTATGTCAGTTGCTTTGTGATCTAGAAACAGACTTCTTACAGCCATAGGCTACATTCCTTAAAAGGAAGAGAACTATTAGCACCTTGATTATATTCGAAAGCTTAACTCCAGAGTAATATTTTTTAACAACAAAAAGGACTGCTGGGATCAGAAGGGGTTTATGTCACAGAAGGAGCAGTCCTCAAGTTGAGAAGTCTCACTGGTTTCTATCTATTAATCTGCCACTATACACCCCTAAGTAGTCAAGGACTAGAAATTTTTGTTCCTGCTTCAAGTTGGTTCCTGAGCCCCTCTCCACAGGTGTTTTGTCCAAAGGAGAGTGTGAGGCCTGCATATGGCTGCTGGTATGAGCAGCCAAAATGGTTCCTCACAGTAGCAGAAAACCTTGGCTCTGGGAAAGGAAATGCTGCGGACTGGGTGTATTTAGTATGTGTGCAGTGCATAAAATAAACAAGGTATGTGTGAGATTAATACAACACCCCTAGTATGGTTTGTGATTGTCACGTGCGCATGATAAACAGAAGGCAGTCTATGATTTGAAGTATGTACTTTCTGGACTGTTCTGTCAGCACATTCATGTCTCGCCTTGAAGCTACTACTGTATGTGCAACCTACGGTATGTACAGCACTATAAGGTAGACCTATAATGTAGTCACCTCTTCAGAGCACGAAAACACCAGGCTCCTGAGGCGTCCAGTGTTCATTCTAAAATGGCATGTTGTGACTAGATTGTTAGAAGAGCAGCTGTGCTGTTGCAGTGGTTCACACCAGCTCCTTTGTCTTTAAACAAAGTAGTTCTGTTGTATTGGAGGGCCTGCTTCTCCTGGGCCACGCTGGTTCTCTAATCACAACTGAAAATGACACCTAAGGCAGGCCTGCTCCTAATATGTCCTGTGTGCAAGTTTTGAAGATTAAATGGTGTAGTCAGATGCTTATTTCTGCTGGTGAAATACAAAAATCCTTCTTTAAGGCTAAAGTTTTTCTTACTTTCCAACATGGATTTTTCCCCTCCATGTGATGAGTGATTCCCCACCACCACCCCAATACAAATTGTGCCCTTTTCACTCAAGATTCTAGATTGGAGGTCAACAACTTTTGCCCATAAGCACATCTGGATCTTTAAGCAAACACTGTGAGCACCAAACTCTCTAATCGCTTCTCTCCCCCTCCTCAAAGAGACAGAAAGAGAGAAAGGAGGCACTTAGCTTTTCCAAGGGATCTGGATAAAAATCAGATCAAGAAGAATTAATCCTGAAAAGAACATAGAACTGAAAAGTGGGAAAGAGTGTTACCCTTCCAACTCCTTCCTTCAACTTTATGTACCGTATTTACTCAAATCTAATGCTCACCTTCTTTGGCCAAATTACGTTGCGAAAATTAAGGTGTGCATCAGATTTGATGGCACGTTTACATTTGCCGGCAAATACTTTCTTTGGTTTCAAGGTTCTGAAAATTGGGGTGCACATTAGATTCGATGGCACATTAGACTCGAGTAAATACGGTACTTTTCAAGGGAGAAAAAGGTACCCTTAATAGCTATTACCACCTCATGACAAAGGAAATAGTGAGGAGGGGGGCTCAGAGGCTTCATGGATGTCAGGGAAAGGCCACAGGGATGCCCCTGAGTTCATGGGCAGCGCCATGGCAACCCCCTTTTCTGAATTACTCTCAAGGCAAGCCCCTGCATAGTTAGAATTGAATGCATTTACCTGTTTTTGCTAACTCAAAAATGTGCAATATACTTCATCTACTCAGTATTTTTTTTATATAATATAGACTAGTATAAACAAGAATGCTCTAGATCAGGCAAGTACTAAAATTGCTACAAGTTCATAGATATTTTTTGCCCATTTAAGCATTAGATTGGCAGTACAGGCCTTCTCTGAGTTCAGTGGAACCTACTCCCAGGTCAAGTGTCAATCATATACTCACTTACCTGAAAGTAAATCCCATTGAACTATTTTAAACAGAAGTTATGGCTTTGGGACAGACTGAGGTTAGGAAGGAACTGTTTCTTTTGGTGTGAAAGGACCTTGGCTTCTCGGTAAGCAGCTCAGATAACTTTATTTTATGGAACGGCATAGAAATGTTGTGAATGATTAACTTGACACAAGTTAAGCACAACTCAAATAGGAGCGCCTGGGTTATATGTCAATTAGCACAGAAGCTTGAGATTCATGCACAGCTATTAATTATTGTAAAATCCCACATATACTACACACTTGGGGAAAGACCCACCTCAGCCGTGTTCAACATGAAGTTTGAATCAAGTTGCCACTTTTTTTCCTGAAGGAGGTCCATTGCCTTTTACCAACAGCATAGTATGCTGAAATCATACAGCTATGCTTTATCCATCACTGCATCTTGAAGCTGACAGAAGAGTTCCCTGTCTGTCGCACACCTGTTGAGGGCAGAGCCCCTGTCAAACCCTCCACATGAATCACAAGCACCCTCATTTCCCATAACTGGGTCTTGCTATCCCAGGTTCAGTCCCACATAAAGAACACAGAGAAGCCTGGCTCTTGTTGTGAACAGCCTACGTAGTAGACGTCAAGGCCTTCTCAGCCACCTGCCTGCCTCAGTTACTGACTCCAGCATTTCTTAGCCTTTCTCCTCCCTCACGAGCAGCTGCATGTTTGTAAGTTTGAGTTTAGTCTATGAAATTGTTTTATTTAAACTACAACCACCCAGAAATTCCTGTGTAATTGCCGCACTGTACCACTGGAAAAAAAATAAAGTCCCTTCTAAGGGTAAACTGAGAGAGCACCTGCTAGTGCATTGTCTGTCTCTGTGTCTTCACTGTACACACAATCCTGCTAGGGGCTGTCTTTTTCCAACTAATGCCAGGGCTGTGAATAATGCTGGTCCATTTTTAGACAATATAGATATAATTTGGAAAGCGGTCTGAGATAGGAAGGGGGACACAACTATGCCATGATTTTATACCTGCTTTAAAACCAATTTAAACCCTCCGCTTTGGAACTGGGAGGAAACCCTGTCAATTAAGCCTAATATGAGGCCAGTATAATATGTTAGAGTAGACATGTCTTGTTTTCTTTTCCACCTTCCACTCCCCACCGTCAAGGCCCTACATAAAATTCCTGGGGAAGAGGTCCTGTTGCACAATCTTGCATTCTTCAAGCAAGAAACCTAACTTACCGATGTCCTCAAGATGCACAACATGGCCACCTAGAGACTACACACATGTTCACTGATTCCTTATCTCATTTATGGCATGTTTGGGAAACCTATGGCCTTCCGGCAGTAGTTACTAGATCAGGAAGCCCAACCAGTCAACTAATAGCAGCAACCAGAATCTTGTCATTTTGTGCTTTACAATTTACAACAGCTTTCTTGCCTCCGTATTTGTATACTAGCTCGTGGCACTGCAAGAGGAACAAGGAGATGCAATTTCATGTCCCACCACATACCCTCCCCAGAAATGTATCCTTAGCATAACCTCTGCTAGGGAATTCTGTTACAATTTGCAGGAGAAAATGGTTTTCCAGATTAGATATGACAGGAAAGTGGAACAAGCTATCATGGTAAAGCTGAGGTCAAAACACACAAGCATTTTGAAGCACTTTAATGATCACTTGGGAATCATACCCAACTTCAGTTAATGCACATAAAAAGTTATGCTTTGTTTTAAATAGCACCACGCCAGCAAATGCAGAAAACATTACCCCAGTTAAGTTCCCCAAATGCTCGTCCATGCAGCCCTGTGACTACTCAACTGCAATGAGCTTAGAAAATATGATGAAAGGTAGGCATAACAAGAGTCATAAAATACATTGCATGGGAGAAAATGAAGATTTTTCTTTCACTCATAACACTAGAACATGGAGTCATGCAATTAGACTCATAACACACAAAATAAAAAATATTTCACAAGCATGAAATTAATTTATGGAATTTGCTGGCACAATAATTGGATGGTCACTGTCTTAGGCAGCTTTCAAAGGGGATTTAGCCAATTCATGAATGATAAATCTAGCAACAACTATTAGCCATTGTACCTTTTGGAACCACAGAAGCAACATGCCTCTGATGATCAGTAACAGAGGGACAAACACCGAAGAAGGGCTGCTATCTTTAGTTTCTGCCATGCCTGTGGAATTCTTTGAAGCATCTCTTGGGCCATTGGACGAAACATAATACTGGACTAAAGGGCCTCATCTGATTCAGCAAGGCTTTTTGATGTTCTCAATGGTGACAAAAGAGACATTTCAATGCAAGTAGGCAAGCTTAAAATATGAAAAGGTTATCCCCAAATATGTACAACTGTATGGGGGGAATGGAGGGCTAGGAGGTTATATATTTCAAGGCAGAATACATCTGTTCTCAGGTGATGCAGGAAATAGAAGACGGTATAAATGCAACTGTAAATCCACCTTCATACCTGGTCCTTAACTGATTTTCAAAAGGTGATACAGGTGCATTTAAAACTACAGTGGTACCTCGGGTTACATATGCTTCAGGTTACACACTCCGCTAACCCAGAAATAGTGCATCAGGTTAAGAACTTTGCTTCAGGAACAGAAATCGGGCTCCGGCGGCGCGGCAGCAGCAAGAGGTGCTTCAGGTTAAGAACAGTTTCAGGTTAAGAACGGACCTCCGGAACGAATTAAGTACTTAACCCGAGGTACCACTGTATTCTATATAACAGGAGGCTCAAAAGCCCTCTGAGCAATACATGTCACATCTATCCCAACCAATTATGCAAGTGTTGCCAGACCCGTCATGTCATCCAGCTGCATACAGTTGTGTAAGCTAGTAAATATTTTATATATCTCTACAAAGCTAAGTTAATCTCTTTGTTCTGCACAAAACAGGCTGGAAATAATCCATTCGCAGTGTCAAATATCACCAGAAAAGTTTTCTTTTCCAGGTTTCACAACCAAAATGACAAGTTTAAGACCTTTATGCAATGTGTGACAGCCTGCAGTTGCATTTAATGAAGCACAAATGGTGTTGAATTTTTAATTCCCACAGAAATGTCTTCACCAGCTTCAACCCACCAAATTGTTTTGCCTTTGTTTCTAGATACCATATTATTTCTGTTTAGCAAAGCCCAACAAGGGAGTCTTAATATAGAAATTGTACAATGAGTTCTTCTGTGAGAAACCCTGCTATGTCAAACTGTAGATTTTCCTAAGATTTGTACATTGTTGTTATTAGATATGACACAGATGGGATGTGAACTTACTGTTTCCATGCTTTGAAAATAAGCAACAGCGCCAGCAGTCCCTGGATTCATTTACAACTTGAGGTGCTGCTCCACTGGGGAAATTGCAGCGAAAAAGAAAGCACCAAAATACACTCAGTTAAAAGCCCCCAGAGCCATTCTCAAATCTGAAGGGAAATGTGCCGAAAACTGGCTTAGGCAAATCTGGGAGGTTGGGTGTGGAAATGTCTTCATGTGGGGTTAAAGAAGACGACGAAAGAAGGATGATAAATAACTGCATTTCCTCAATAACATATATTTTATATTGTTTTGTTGTTATTCAACATGCACCTTGCCTGACCCAAGGAATGCTTAGTCAGAAGTTAGAAACACAGCATTCAAGGGGTCCAATCTGAAACATTACCTAGGAAGTAAATCTCATTACACTGGATTCAACTAAATTGTCATATGCATTGAACGAGGTCACCTTGTACAACAGGCCTTTCCCCTCCTTCCCAACACCTCCAAGACAGATTTGGGGAAGTCTCATTGCAGGAAAACCCACCTAGCACTGAATTCCACTCACTGTATTTAGTGGTACTTCTAACCAAGCAATCCTAAGCATACTTACCCAAATAGAAACAAATACCACCATGGATTTGTATCCAATTCTACTTTGAATAAGAACCACTGGAATTAATGCACTTAAACTGTCAAATCTGTTAATTTCAAGGAGTCTGCTCTAACATTAGACGCAACCCATGAACTATTTCCAAATAACCATGGTTAGGATGCAAGGGTCCAATTCTGTGCACACTTAATTTGCAATACATCCTATTTTATTAATTCTGAGAGTTGTAACTTCAAAAAATAATAGTCCCCTCAAGCAACAGTAGACACTGGATTCAAGACAGGACATTATTCCTACACTTTTTAATAGCTCTGTAGAAATGGCAATCATTGCAGGTTTTCCAGCTCATCCCCTGTTCAGCCCATTTTCGATTATCACTTCCATATAAGAATTGCATCCTTTAGGCAAAACTGCATATAAGCTTCATCCCATATTGAATATAGCAGCCGTAATGGTCCGTGACTCCACCCATCCAGGACTATGGATGTCCGGCCACTCGCTCTGAAGAAGCTTGGTGTGGCAGGAGGAGCGTCTGAATTCCCTGGCAGGTAAGGAAACAAATAGCCTGTAGCCAGAAGCAACCTCGTGTGTATAATGGGCATCATGTCATCAAATCTTATGACTTCTGTAACATTTCCCCAATCCTTGTACAAAATCCTTGTACAAAAAGTTCATATTAATACATAGATAGATAAGATAGATAGATAGATAGATAGATAGATAGATAGATAGATAGATAGATAGATAGATAGATAGATAGATATGCCTGTTGTCTTTGTTCATGGAGTCTGGTCCATGGGGTCACAAAGAGTCGGACATGACTAAACAACTCTCTCTCTCTCTCTCTCTCTATATATATATATATATGATCTATTATACCGACACCAACACAAACAACACTCACAAAACAAACACAACAAGATACTACAACTACAAATGCAAAGCAGATGTTACAGATACTGTACTGTACATCCCTAATTCTTATTCATTTCTATTTGACTTCCTTCATCCTCAACACAGGACAGGTCCGGTTGTATACTTAGTAAACTGTTTCTTTCTCAATTCCTCTTCTCTATTTTGCTCTTTATCTTACATTCTTACACCGTAATTTGTTTTGCGGAAATTAGTCAAGAAAAGTCCAGGTATTAATCTGAATGCAGTTTTTTCGGATACTCACTATATTTCCCCCATTCTTCTTGAAATTTATGTTTGGATTGATCTCTAAGTGCCTCTGTCAATTTAGATTATTACTGTACGTATATTTTTAATACCCCGCCTTTCGCCCTGACGGTACTCAAGACCATAGGAGTAGCCAGGGGGGGCAGGGGGCAAATAACTCAATAAAAATACTCAATTGAGGCTCTTCCCACCCCCCAACATAAATCCTGGCTACGTCCATGTTCAAGGCAGCTTTTTCTAGAACTAAATGTAATAAAAAGTCCGATTACAGATGCCCTATCCCTTTCTAATTCTAAGAGCGCCGCCCCGATGCAGGACGGCTTTGCCTTTTGCAGCACCCATTTCCCCTTTAGCCACGCGCTCCGGGAGGGGCGCGAGCACTTATTAGCCCCGCCCCTCCAAAGGGACAGCCGCAGTGTCGGAAGCTTTAAAAAAAACGGGGGGGGGCTTTTTCTTTTTTTTTTGCTCCCGCGCCTTAATTAAGAACGTCATTTCCGTTCAGTTCCGGAAATCACTGAGATAGGAACCAAATTTGAATCCGGCAACCAAGTGAGGCTTGAACTGGAAACCGACAGGTTCATTGTTGGGCCTGATAGCGGCGGCTGCAGGGAGAGCGCTCCTTCCAGGGAAGCCTCCCGGGTTCAGGGCGGGGGAAGGAAGCTGGAGGACAAGAGCTCCAGACGGGCGGGTAAGCTTCGCGTGTCCCCTCGAGAGAAGTCTCTCCCCATCCCCAGCTCTGTCTCCCTGGAGCTGGGCGAGAGGACTGGCCCGTGGGCTCCCTCTTTCTCTTTCTCTTTGGTCACGGCTGCCAGCCTTTTATAGGCAGAGGCTCTGTGAGTTTGGGAAGCTGCCTAACTGCCCATTTTTTTTATTCTGTTCAGCCCCCGCAACCAAAGCTTCTTTCCCCACCACTTAAGGCTCGTGAGGCTAGTTATTCTTGGAGACACTGACTAGCCCAAGGTAGAGATTTAAAGGAGAGGTTCTTAACCTGTGGGCTTCAGCAGGTTTGTGGAATTGGGGGGGGGGGAGGAATTATTATTATTATTATTTACCCTCTTCATTTCCTTCCTGTTGTTTTGAAAACGGTCTACAGGGAAGGGGAATCTGAGGAAGAGTTTGCAGCTTTCATCAAATTCTGAAAGCGGTCTGTGCTTGTTGAATCCTCCTTTTGATAAGGGGCAGTACAGTGGTACCTCAGGTTACATACGCTTCAGGTTACAGACTCCACTAACCCAGAAATAGTACCTCGGGTTAAGAACTTTGCTTCAGGATGAGAACAGAAATTACGCGGCAGTGGAGTGGCAGCCCCATTAGCTAAAGTGGTACCTCAGGTTAAGAACAGTTTCAGGTTAAGAACGGACCTGCAGAACGAATTAAGTTCTTAACCCGAGGTACCACTGTACTTTGTCCTAATGTTTTGCTAATACTTTGTTTGTAATGAATATCTGACCTATATCTTGCTGGCTAGTGGTAGTTGACATACTGAACATCCCATATTACAGCTGGTGTTGCCCAGTTAAGTAACTGGCTGTGACAGTGAAAGAGCTTCGGAGGGGAGTGTAAGGTGTTTTCGCTGGCTATTTGGGACTATAGAGCAAAACCAGAAATGCTGGAAGGAATGCTTTCCCCTCTGGATTTTGCTGCTGTTATTTTTGTCTAAGTTTTCAGTAAGCTGGAATGTAGTGCAGGGCACAGAGAGATCATCAAGTTCAAATTCAGTTCTTCAGTGTACGGGTGGGGAAAGGGAACCAGCATTCAGGATATGCCCTTGTGACTGTTTTCTTATTGGGCAGAACCTCTTTTAAGTTTGGTGTTTCTTTTTGCAGAGAGGCTGTTCCACATCTGAGTTTTTGCATCTTTTCCTTGATCTTGCAGTTGTAAAGGATGCCTATCCGTGCCCATTGTACCATCTGCTCAGATTTCTTTGATAATGAGAGGGATGTGGCAGCTATTCACTGTGGACATACTTTCCACCATTTATGGTGAGTACTGTATAAACAAATGGCAAAATTGGTGGAGGAAAGTTATTTAAGAACCTAAGCAACTATCTCTTTTTTTTTTTACACATCAACTTTTCATTACATCTTATTTGTGAAATAATACTTGGAAACATCTTATTTTTTACTATTTATTCATTAAGAGCATTTTTAACCTGCCCTTGTTCAAATGTTTCCAAGGCAGGTTACAAAGGGAGCAAAAATAAGAGTAAGTGTAAGTAAAATATACAAAATTTGAAAAATCCAACATGAAAACACAATGTGTTATAACAATGAGCAAACATCTGGGCAAATACAAGTTTCTAGCTGGCTCCCAATTGTCAGCAATATTGGTGCCTGCCATACTTCAGAGGAGTAGCCTATTCTATAATAGGGGCACCTCCACAAAGGGTGCCATATCTCATGCCACCGCAGGATGGTGAGACAATGAAAAGGGCCTGTTCCTCCATATCTAAGGGCCCAGGCAGGCTGATATTATAGTTGTAGGTACAATAGAAAGAAGCATTAAGGCAATTTTTTTGTTGTTGGCTGGTGTCTTTGTGGTTTAGGAGTGGGGATGGATATGTTGATCATCGAGAAACTGAAGTTATAGAAACAGTGTGCTGGTTAGGAGTAGGACAATGATTTTTCTCTGCCTGATAAAATAGGTCTGTAACTCATTTCCTCAGTTTGTTGTGTCCTGCTTTTCCTTCTGTGTCACGGATGCCTGTCAAAATATTTGAGGACTGAAGGACCAGGTTCACAGTGGTACTGAGCCATTTCTAGCCTAATGCACTGTGTGCATATTTTGTGCTACAGTGGTGCCTCAGTTTACAGATGCTTCAGGTTACAGACTCCGCTAACCCAGAAATAGAACATCGGGTTAAGAACTTTGCTTCATGATTAGAACAGAAATCGCGCAGCAACAGGAGGCCCCATTAGCTAAAGTAGTACCTCAGGTTAAGAACAGTTTCAGGTTAAGAATGGACCTCCAGAATGAATTAAGTTCTTAACCCGAGGTACCACTGTATTTCCTATATTGAAGATATGTCCAAATGTGTGTTTCATGACAAACTCTATATATTCCTAAGACATATCCATATCCTATTCATTTATCACGATTTGTATCACTTTATAATCATATCACAAGTGAGCCTGCATGCCTTGTACCACTCATTGTCTACCAAGCTAAATACGGTCCCAATGGCAACGGCAATAATACTTAAGATGTTCAGCACTGTGATGTTGCAAACTGAAATTTCAGCAAAACTGTTTTATTTTAAATGGGAGTTGAAATGTGTGAAACTTGCATGGAAATAAATCTCAGGGTAGTAAGTGTGCACAGGATTGCAGCCCTGTGTATTACAGGGTGTTGGCCCTGTGGCAGAATTAATTCTAAAACTGTCTGTCTCAAGACTAGATGAGTTTTGTTTGTAACTGATAATACCTGCGTATAGTGAGGTGAGCATATTCTCCAGATAATATTCTCTACAAACTGTAAATTCTAATGTAAGAACCAATTTTACAACCCACATTTAAAAAACATAGTAAATAATAAGTCAAGCTATGATAGTGCCAGTATAAGTAATGAATAATGATTTTTTTGAACCAGTTGTGTCATTCACCATTGACAGTTCTGAAATGTGAGCTACAGAAAACATTTTTAAAACAAAATGCTATTCATTTAATTTGATGAACATTTGAATTCATTTGTATTTCAACTACTGTATATGAAATAGCCTTTTTTTCTATTTTGGTGTGACCTTATTTTTAACAATTCTATACCCTTGGCCATGCAGTGTGATTATTTTTTTTTACAGAAAGTAGCTTTAATGCTTTATAAACTTACAGTATCTAGGCCTATACAATTATGTGTAACAGCATGTGAGGTGGCCTTGATTTAAACAGTTGACATTTGTATATTTTTATTTAATGCCAAAAAACTGGTTTTTGCAGTGCCATTCAATGGTACAAGGTGTCATTTACCTGAGACTGACATACTGAAATATGTTATCATATAATGATAATACATTTAATGTTAATGGCTTCTTTTTTATATGCATGCATATAGATTTGTTTATCAAGCTATGTTTTAGTCACCAACACAGTTATTAAGTGTTAGAGCTATTAGAAGCACAAGATAGCCTATTACTGAATTTACTTGTATCAAACCTTAACATGCCAATTTTCAATTTCAAGTTTGGTGCAAAAAATCAAAGAATGTGAATTCACTGCATTGCCCCATTGAATAAAAGTATCTGTACAGTTTCTGGTTGCCATCTGAACAAGTTTACCCATGAATAAACATGTATGTTAACTAATTATATCATTTTCAATGCATTAAAATGAATATTCTCCTATTTTAAATGAGAATTCTCTAATATTCTCATTAATTGAGAATATTCTCGAGAATATTCTCCAAAAGATTATTCTTGAGAATTTAACATCACTACCTGTGTGGTTCATGTTAAGAAGCACCATTTGTCAACAACCACTTTGTCATCTCTTCCCCTCTAGCCTCATCCAGTGGTTTGACACAGCACCTAGTCGGACTTGTCCACAGTGCAGAATCCAGGTGAGTCTTCAGCCTATGCTCACTGAAATAATCTGTCATATTTCATCGTCTTTACCATATGAGTACTTTGCCTTCCAAGGCTGAGGAGTTCTGTTTCAGTAACGACCTGCCCAGACTGGGTGGAGGGGTGTGGTCAGAAGAGAACGAAAGACTACCCAAATGAGAGAAGGTAACTTTGGAGAAGGGGCCCATCAACCTTGCTTCCTTGAAGCATAAGGTCATGGAATTACTATAAAGGTTTTATGGGGGGGGCACTCCTGCACGCTCTCTCTCTCTCTCTCTCTCTATGCTATTGGATTGAATCTTACCATTGCTTTGCTTTTACCAAAGCTTAGCATGTACTGGGAAGTGTATGCTAGATCATATCTCTTCAGTTAGAAGGTTCATTGCTTTCACTTTAAGTACTGTAAGTTCAGCATTCAACTGATTTAGAATTCATCTTTTATTGGCAGAGGATTTTGATGGCCTCAGCACAGAGGTCCAAATCTGGAGAAAGTTGATTATGTTTGGGGCCCACTAAAATCAATAGGACAAGTTAGCTGTGATTGGTTGATTGATTTTCAGCTAATTTCAGTGAGATTTATTTATCTGTTTTAGAATATTTTAATCTGACTTTATAGCATTGAGACACTCTCAAAGCAGCTTAGAAAATATTCTCGCAATAAAAATCACATTCAGGTCTGGTATCATAACACGGTGTCTCCATGGTGCCAGGGTTATTCAGGTGGCATTTCCTGCTCTGATCCTTGGTGTTGCTCTTTGGTTTTTGCCTACTAAGCAGCAGCTTCCATTTATGTCCTCTGGGAGTGCGACTAAGCAGCTGGACCTCAATGAGCCCATGATAGAGGAAGGTCTTCCATTGCAGATAGTCTTGAGTATGAGTAGCTTTCTTCAGATTCTTCTTCAGAGCCCCTTCTCTTTGAAATTACTAAATCTAAGCCACTAGCTAGCTAGCTGTACAAGTAGCTGCAGTTAGTTTTTGACTTCTGTTTCCTGAACATCCCTTTGTGGATAATGGAAATAGGAATGGGGATGCTGCGGATACAAGGAAAAATCAAAAGTCCTGCCGCGTATACATGAGCTGTTATATGTAAATGAGTTTTTGGGATGGTGGCCATAAGTGTGGTGTACCCTGTTAATACGGCAATAATTAGAGTCGAGACCTTTGGTATTTGGCTGTTACAATGTTATTTATTAGCTTCAAAGGAACACCAGTGTGCAGGTGCCAAGCTGCATGTTGCCTTCTTATTTGTCTTTTTCAGTCCTTGCCAGGTCTTAGCCCTTGTTGCTCTTCTGACTTGTTGATTCCCTCTGTTCTTCGCCGCCTCTCGCATCTTTGGGTTACCATGGAGCTATCGTGAAATAACATCTTATGTAGCTGTAACTATGCAATTAGCTGGTGTCATGACTGTATATAATACTTAAAACACAAAGCGGTAGCTGCATGGGGGAGGTGGAGAGAGCTATGAAATTCAATTTCGGTAATATTTTTTTCCTCATAAAGCAAGCAGCACGTACTTGGATTTGGCACAGTGTGAGCTTAGCCTCAGCTGCTGAGCTAAAGCTGCCAGAGAACAAATTGCACTTGGTTCCAAGGTGCTTGAATTGTTTTGTCAAAATTCCAAAATTTTGTGCTGGAATAATGGCTCCACACTTGGAAAGTCTGTTACTGGAATTCTGAGCCAAAGAATTTCATAGCGGCAGTAGTGATGTGAAGTGCATCATATGCTACATTGCAATATGCTAGACAGGTCACATTAATATCCCTTGCTGTGCCTGATGCCCAACAGAACTGTCTTTCCTCCAAGCCCTGTGCTATAGAATATGGTTTCTAGTAAACACAAGCAATCATCCTGATTCAAGGTCAAGGGGTGTGTGGGTGTATTAGATGTGTCTTCTGAAATCTCAATATTTATATTGTCTTGAAACATCATTTCCCATCTTATTGCAACAGGCACCTCCTTTTTCACAGTCACGTCCTTATTCTTTCACATGTTACGTGTAGGTTGGCAAAAGACACATAATCAACAAACTGTTCTTTGATGTTGCCCTGGAGGAACAGACAGGACTGGATGCAGAAAGTCTACAGGTATGTATGTGCAACAGCTTGCTCCCATCATCTATGTTTTAAAAAAAATCTTCCCTGTAAATATTTGCTGTCATTGGCTAGGCATAGGATCAAAGGTGAATCTGCTTCTGCACTTGTTTCTGCTTCTGGAGGCCCACCTCAGTTAGACTCTACATGACCTCAGATCTTCAGGTTTAAAAATGCTTTCATTTTAAGAGCAAGTTGACATGAAAGGAATTCTATCAATTTCTTCCAATTTTCTGCCATTCAGACTCCTTTCAAAGAGCATGGCCTTCTTAATTATGTTTGTTTTTGTTAGCCTCTTCCTGTTATCCTCGGATATTGTGCAGATCAGGAGTAACACAGCTATGTTAAAGTCTGGAGGCTGAATGGAATGTTGTTCTAGTTGCCTGTAGGAACGAGCGAAGAGAGGATAGTTTGCAGTCTTTGCAATGCTCATTGGGTGGAAGCTGTTAAAAGATTACGGTCTGTTTATAGTCTTCATCTGACAACTCGGCACATAGTTACATTTTTACTGTTCCTCAGTGTTATCAGTTAGCTTGCTCTGTGAGATCTTTTGATCCACAATAAAAATAAATACAAAAATAATACAAAAATTAGATTGCACAGTGTGTATGGGTGTAGGATATATAATAATGTTACAAGACTTGGAAAAACATAGGCTATAATCTTATGATACATACTGTTACGAATAAATATTTAAGACAAGCTTCATCTGGGAAGGTACATCAATTATAGTGCAATCCTATATGTGTTTACTTTGGAATAAACCCAATTAGGTTAGAACCAATGGAACCTACTCTAAGGTGAATGTCTGTGGGATTGCAGCCTTAACGTGTTTGAGATCACTACTGTGCTGGCAATGAGAAATCCTGAATGCAAAATCATGGTGCTAAAGCGCTGTGTACTCTCAACAATAATTTATCCTTGGCAAAATGCTATTTCCTCTGTATCTTAGTCATTTAAAAAGTCTCCATTGACCTTGATATAATAGGACTCTTCTACCCTCTTGTGTTTAAAGTTAGCATGTGCTATGGTTGTCATAATTAGAATTTCCATGACGACAAGTTTTGTGTCTGTGTGCCTAATTCCCTGATATAGGTAACAGTTCCATCAGAAATAAAGCTGTCATATTCACAGAAAAGAGACTAAAAGCAACCTGATAAATGTGGTCAATAAACAAGGTAGTTGCATAGATTCAAAAATAACTTGATGCACATAAAAGCTCTCTTTATATTTACTAGGATTTCTTTAAGCATATTATTCAGTAGGTGCACTATTCAACAAAGGAAAGTTATTACAGATAAGGATGACTGAGAATTAAATGTGTTCCTGTCATAGCAACAACATATCTTGAGTACCTTAAGTAACAGTTCAGCCAATCGGCAAAGTGAATACTTATGCTAGCACACCTAGAGAGCCATAGAAAGCATTAGTTCACTTGAATGAAGCAGCAGTGGTTTGCCAGGTGTTACTCTTGAGCTGCAAAATACTGAAAACCACATTTTTTTTCAGAGTAGGATGGCATGGCAATAAAGAGAAACACCATCTCTTGGTTTGCTTCCTGTTATAACAAGAACATTCTTGGCTATAAGTTGGCAGCTGCTAATAGTTATTAGCATATATAGCACTTATGTTAGTTTTGTATTGTGGATGCTACAAGTCCATGGAATTGAGGGGGGTCAACTATCTTGCTCCAATATTTAGAGGGGTAGATGTGTTGGTCTGTTGCAGCAATTGGTCTGTTGTGACACCTTAGACTGACAAATTTAGTATGGTATAAGTTTTTTGTGGGCTAAAGTCCACTTATTTGTGACCCTTTAAGGTGCTCCAAGTCTCTCATTGCCCCCCCCAACTTGTCACTGGCATAATTTTTTTAACCATTAATGTATGTACAAATAGCCCATGCGTTGTCCAGTTTCCCTTAAATAAAAATGATCCACATTCTAAATTAGTTATGGGCTGGGGTACCACCATAAAGGCTCCTTCTACCTTCACTGCTTCCTTTCTCTGCTTCCAAACTTAGCATTCGCACCAGGTTTCTTCATAATTCCACATAGCTGATTTCCTTTCCCTGATATGCTTCCCGAACGTGAAATGAACCCTGGGCTGCCTCTTTTGTTGCACTTTCTGGATCCCAGTTGACTTGGTAGAGACCTCATTCCCTTTCTTCTGTCACATCAAACTTGGCAACACTTTCTCCTACATGTTTTATTCTAGGATCAGCCCTTCCTCTCGTCCCATTTTGATATAAAGGGAAAGGGACCCCTGACTATTAGGTCCAGTCGTGGCCAACTCTGGGGTTGCGGCGCTCATCTCGCTTTATTGGCCGAGGGAGCCGCCGTACAGCTTCCGGGCCATGTGGCCAGCATGACTAAGCCACTTCTGGCGAACCAGAGCAGCGCACAGAAATGCCGTTTACCTTCCCGCTGGAGCGGTACCTATTTATCTACTTGCACTTCATGCTTTCGAACTGCTAGGTTGGCAGGAGCAGGGACCGAGCAACAGGAGCTCACCCTGTCACGGGGATTCGAACCGCCGACCTTCTGATTGGAAAGCCCTAGGCTCTGTGGTTTAACACACGGCACCACCTGCATCCCTCCCATTTTAATATAGCTCCATACAAATGAAGGGCAGGCATAAGCCCTCTTCATCTCTGCCCTAAGCTTCCCTTATCAACCTCCAGGTAGTCTACTGAGCTGCATCATTGAGATTCCTATAAAACACATCTCTTCTTTACTTCAATGGAAGAGAAAGGAAGCCTTAGTGTACATATTGCTGGTATTGCTGTCAAATAAGGGAAGAGGGATACTTTGGCTTCTACCCTGCCCATACAAGCTGTGTGTGTACAATCATATTTCACTCCGTATTATGTTGTCTGCTTGTGTTTTCTATTGAATCAATGCCTTCTGATTTATTTATTTAGTTTCCTAACCATTTTATTTCAACAACATATTTGCCATGAGATTCTAATAATCCATACAATATACTGCAGTGCACCATGAATGACATGCTGTTAGTTTGGTGACCTTATTTAATTAATTATTTTCTTAAATTAATATAGACATGATGTCTTTGCATGAATAGTTTCAGTAACATGCTGTGTTTGGTGGGGGGTGAGGGTGCTGTCATACTACATTTTACTCAATGCCCAGCTTATTGTCTGCTATGTCCTGCAGGCCTAATTCAGCCTTTATGCTTTCTAGGGTTTGCAGACTCTCATCAGATTCCACACACACCCCACCTGATAAATCAGCTTTTCCTTTTTCTTTTTAAAGTAGAAATATGAGCATGAAGTAGATCCATGTTGGCATCATTAAGTACTGTAAATTCTGGCTATATGCCATGTATTTTATTTTTTCAGTATTAAATACTGCCAGCTGTTACATAGCTCCTTTGGGTGTTCATTTGGCACCTCCTCAAGCTACTTGGTGCCAGCCAGTTCATTGCTGCCCTTTCATCCAGCTGCTGTTCTGTGTCACTATCAATTTCCAAGCTCATTTGAATGAGCATTAAACAAGCTTTTGGTTTGACTCATTGTGCCTCTATCCAGATGCATTCATAAATTGCTTGTTGGACTCTGTCCAAACACTAGTTTTGTAACACTATTGCACTCCAGCTAATTATCCATTGATTACAAATATTAGTTAAAAATATTTGGGACTCAAATTCTTTCTGGCAGGATCTGTGCTTGGCTGGCTTGTTAAGTTAAAATAGTGTTGAAATACTTCTTCGTTGTTGTTTTTCCCATTTGAGATTTCTAAAGCTGTTTGACAAAAGCAAAATGACAGTGTGAGAAATAGGGCGGCAAGTGGTAAGACAATCGCTCTTGATGTTTTTTTCAGTTCTGAGCTCCAGCCCTCTGCCCACTTCTAAAATAATCCTAGGATATAGGTTATTAATAAAGCTTCGACAGTTGTGACTATTTTCTGTATAACTTGGTCCGTGTGAGTGTGAATAGTGTTTGGGTAGATATCCTAAAATCACTCTGACACACCTTTTAAAGCTCTGATGCGGGCTTGTATGTTGTGCTGCCACCTAATTTGTTTTTTTATGTGTTATATTTCAGAATGAACTGGATAGGATGAAAGCCCAGTTAGCCATGAAAGGTGAGTTGAAAAACAGAAGAGGAAGAGGTTTGCCCTTTAGTAAAGTATTTATGTGTCCCAGTAAAGTATTAACTTTACTGAAGACTTTACTGAGATACGGTTGGCGCTGTGGTCTAAACCACAGAGCCTAGGGCTTGTCGGTCAGAAGGTCGGCGGTTCGAATCCCTGCGACGGGGTGAGCTCCCATTGCTCTGTCCCAGCTCCTGCCAACCTAGCAGTTCAAAAGCACGTCAAAGTGCAAGTAGATAAATAGGTGCCGCTCCCGCGGGAAGGTAAACAGCGTTTCCATGCACTGCTCTGGTTTCGCCAGAAACGGCTTAGTCATGCTGGCCACATGACCCGGAAAAACTGTCTGCAGACAAACATCAGCTCCCTCAGCCAGAAAAGCGAGATGAGCGCTGCATCTTAATTTTTTAAGTATTAACAAGCCTTGCATGATGACTTAAAGCTGTGTTTAAAACTGAAGAGTTAAGATACTTCCCACTCACTCCACTCCAAACACATATATACATGAAATGCTTTGGGTCACTTGTTGACCAGAGTTTAAAGACTGCTCAGCCACAGGGATTTGGCATGACACAGCTGAGCTTGGTGAAAAACTTAAGTGAGACTATTCAGATAAACTTAAGGTAAATGCCTCCTTGTTACGAAACTTGTACCTGCCTAATGTCAGTGGTTTTGTAGTGAAAAATTGCAGAGGTGTTGCATATAATTGAGAAACCAAATAGAAGTAGGAAACGGAGGAGGGGAGAGGATTTTGTCAGCTATCTGAATGATGGTCCATGTGTCTGGTTGCTCATGTGATTCCATTTCCCCATTGCTTTAAAGAGCATTGTAACTTTAATTTTAGAAATGCTTTATGGAGACAGTTAAGTGAAAGCCTTGGAGACTTTGTTGATGGCTTTTAAAGCATTGTCTGTAGGCAGCTGTGAGTCATAGGCAGTGAAGAGAAAATGTCACTCAAAGTGAATGACAGAAATTCCAAAACATGAGAATGCAGTAAAATGAAGGGATTTTAAATGAGCAACCAGGGAGGGTTCTTCTGTTTCTAATGAGCTGTCTTTTCCCATTGGACTGTTTGCCTTCCTCGACAATTACAAATTAAGGAGCCAAAAATAAGCTACATCTCTCCCTGAGATGAACAACTTCCCTCATAGCTTGCATACTGAGACAGGAACAACTGTTATATTGAACCTGAGGGTGGCTTGTAGCACTGTACCTTGCTTGGTTAAGAAACACATTGAAGCTTTGACACACTTTAGGTGCTCTTTGGAGGGGAATAAAAGGTGATTATCTGCCTAATCAGTTTTGCAGGCCTGCCATATCTCTAATATAAATGTGTCTTTTATGGAGTCTTGATGGTCCTGTAACTTTTGCAGATGCACAAACTGGGACAATATGTTTTGTTCCAGGAATTAAACGAAGTACGTTACATTTAAATTTCTTGTTCAGGGTGCAAAGTGTGTGAAAGTAAATAAGTTAGAATAGGAATGTACCAATACAGTAACATAATTGTTCTGTGTGTCATCGTTGTCTCACTATTCACAGGAACAGCTGAAATCTTGCCTAAGCATGTACCCAGCACACAAGGGTTCACACCAAAAACAGAATACAGAGTCTTTTAAAGTCAGACATCAAAATTTCATGGTTTTGTAAATGTTATGTTTATGAATAATGCTGACTCCCTGCACAGTACTTAATTGTACCGGAGCTTGTTTTGATGCTTGGGAGGGTGGGAGCTGAAAAAATGGTCAAAGGCCTGGAAACGATGCCTTATGAGGAACGGCTAAGGGAGCTGGGCATGTTTAGCCTGGAGAAGAGGAGGTTAAGGGGTGATATGATAGCCATGTTCAAATATATAAAAGGATGTCACATAGAGGAGGGAGAAAGGTTGTTTTCTGCTGCTCCAGAGAAGCGGACACGGAGCAATGGATCCAAACTACAAGAAAGAAGATTCCACCTAAACATTAGGAAGAACTTCCTGACAGTAAGAGCTGTTCGACAGTGGAATTTGCTGCCAAGGAGTGTGGTGGAGTCTCCTTCTTTGGAGGTCTTTAAGCAGAGGCTTGACAACCATATGTCAGGAGTGCTCTGATGGTGTTTCCTGCTTGGCAGGGGGTTGGACTCGATGGCCCTTGTGGTCTTTTCCAACTCTATGATTCTATGATTCTATGATGGCTACCATATTGGCATTGCCAACTGAACAAGTTCTGAAGAGAGCACGCTGTTACTCTTGTTCTAAAGAAACCTTGAAGCTTAGTGGAGCTTGTAACAAGGATTATTTGAAGTGGCACATGGTTCTCGCAGAACAGATTCAGTAATGGCCATCCAATAGTTCCAAGCAATTTCTAGACCAAGGGTGGCTAAATTTGATCCCTCCAGAAGTTGCTGGACTACAGCTCCTGTCATTCATGATCATTGGCCACAGTGGCTGGAGCTGATAATAGTTGGAGCCCTAACAGCAACTGGAGGGCCACAGGTTAGCCACCCCTGTTTTATGCCTTTGAAAGTTCCTCTTGCTTTGCTTGTCGTTCGTCACGTTCCTGCCCCAAGTCCAAAGACCTAAAGAACTTGAGGAGATTTGTTTTAAAGCACTGTAATTGTGTGTGGTTTTTTTGTTGTTTCAGAGAAGGAGAAACGGGATATCCAAAATATTGTGAATTCACTAAGGGAGACCCTGGATTTGCGTAATGCCACCATTGAATCACTCCAGAAATCTGTGACTCAGATGACAATGTTGTGTGCTACTCTCAAGGTATGTTCAAAATGGTCTGGGTCTGTGCTGTAATATGATAAGATTCTCTTCTGGTTACCATATATCTGAAAGTAAAAAGAAGTAGTAGTGTGAGATTGTGTGTTTGCGTATAAGATGCCATCGTACTGTAAAATCATTTAATCTTCCTGATTTCAACCATACACAGTTGAAGGTGAGCTGATTGGAACTGTGAGACTTAAATCCAAGTAAGGTGAAGTGCTTACAACCTCCTTTTATGCCAGGTTTTCCCAGTGCAGAAAGAGTTTTTAAGCTCTCTGCCTTGGTTGGGGGGCCCAATGTGTGCTCAGTGCACTGGCTTGCATGGAGGCAGTTTGAGTATACGTGCTTCCATGTATACATTTAACCCTTGGAAATGAGCCGCCACATAGGATGTGATTGTACTGTATCTTAAATACATCTCATGGTATGACTTGAAAGTTTTAATGTACAACATCCAGCATTCTAAGGTAAAAAGTCCTTTTAGACTTAGCAGGGGAGACAAAAGATGAAGCAAGTATAAACCAGGCAGGTGAGACTTCCATCATGGAATACCGGATGATTCCAAATCTAAGGTTTTGACATTTGCTTCCCTTTGCCTTTATCTTTAAAAAGCCCAAATGCAGGATGTAACACTTTCTTGATTTTGCTGGTTTGGTGTTCGCTCAGGTTTGGGAAAACAGGCTGCTTGGCAGGTGAGGCTGGCTTGGCCCAATCACCTGATGTCGTGTATGATGTTAGATGTGATCAAGTAACTAGACAGCTGGGCCATAAGGACTTCTGAAATGCTTTAGAAACTCTGGGCACAAGTCCCAACAATCGGGATTTATGGTGCTTCAGAAGCACTATAAATCAGAAGCCCCACATGCAGTGCTTCTGAAGTGCCAACAGTCAACAGATCATTGGGACTTCAAAGCACAGCACTGTACTCCTTACAAGCCTCTTGCAAAGAGCCCATTGTCAGGGCATCAAAGAGTTTCATAGCCTGACGTCAAACGGGCCTTGAGACGGTAGGGGATCAGAAACTGGCCTTCCGGCCAAATGCATTTCTCTACCCTGTGCTAAACTGTCCCTATAAAAAAGTGACATTCGTGCTTATCAAGGGGTTGAAATGGGAAGAAAGTATGTACGTCACCAGTGTTCTGCACTAGCATGTAAAAGTAGCTGTAGTGAGTCTGGTCTGTTTTGAGAATGAATATCTCCTCCCACATTGCTTAGGAATACAACCAAGTAGGATCTGGGAGGGTCCACCTCTGTGTGTGTGGATAAATGATAGGATATAGATGTGATAAAGAACCTTATGGTTATTCCCTCTCTTTTCTCTTCTTTTCTATATCTTGGTTTTTTATTCTTGTTCTGCAGACTAGGCTGATTTTAATGCTATTTTATGCCAAAAATTTTCACATTTTTTTTTAAAGGAATATGACCTTGGCATCTGCTGAAGACAAATGTTTGTTGATTTGGTTTTAGACTACTAGCCACATCCTCTTCCATCCCATCCAAAAATAATGCCCAAGTAAATTGATTTTTACCATAATTCCTGATATGATGTCCTCATGAGTGATAGGTCCATGGGTCAAATATTATGCCTTGAGAAAAGAGGCTAAGCTGAAAACACAGTTTGGCTGTGTGATAGTGGAAGACATTTTAAGTGAGAACTTCCATGTCAAGATGCGTTTCTGGAAATGATGTGAGTTAGATGGGTTATAACGACTTGTTTCTGCCTTTTAGATCTCTGTTGATATGAATGCAGTTTCATGAGTTGGCAAGCGGAAAAGGGTTGTTTCTCTTGGTGCTCAACAGATGTCGCATTTTAGGCTGCACTTTTAATGTGACATGATCAGAAGGAAGCTGAGATACACAAATCATTCATGCTCTCTTTTCATTGCTCTTCCATATTCTGACTTCTCCCAGGACAGTTGATGTTTCAGTGAAGTGTACTTTATTTGGTGCTTTTTCTAATCATGCAGACCCTGCAGCTGCTCTAAGACACTGGGGCTAAGCCTATTAATTATGTAATCTGAGGCAACCGCACCCCACCCCAGATTTGGAGACAGCTTTCAAACTTTGTATGCATTTTCTGCCTAGAGCTTAGAATTTCTTCCCAATTCTGAAAAACAGAATTCCAACCGAAGCTGTCTCCAAGCATGCTATCAATGTGCGGCAAGTGCCAAATGGGTGAGCTTTGCTATTCCTTCTTGGCTGTGCTGGAGAAAGCCTCTCTAGCAACAGCAGAAGCTAAATCCACTGTGCCCTTCCTGTTCTGGCCATTAAATGCATTAGCATTACCAGCTAGATGCTGCTGAGGAGTTAAAAAGCTAAAATGGAAGCGTTGGGAAGATTTGTAAAAACTGGGGATTAACGAAGACTGAGGGAGCTCTCATCAGCCAGCCAGCATTTTAGGCATTCATTTCTGTAAGTACATGAGGTAGGGAAGTAGTATGTTGGCAAATACATCTAGAATATTTCACCTTCTGTATGGAGTAAAGCTTAATATCATCTTGTATAGATATTCTAGTCTTTGACCAGTCTTTTCTCTGAAGTAGGATCAAACAGCATTGCTTCTTCCCTAGCTTTCAGTTCAGAGGGAAAGTAGTCAGGATCCTTTGAAGTTTGTGCCAAGCTGACCAACCCAATCAAAGCCTAAAAATCACAAGTCTATTGAAGGAGGTTTATTTTCTTTAAATCTGCTGAGGAAGCTCCCTAAACACACACTGCATTGATCCTGCGCAGGTCACTCTATATTCAAGGAAGCTGTTCATTTTAATATAAGTATAGAAGCTGTTACAATATGATGATGGTTAAAGTGGGGTAGACTTTTGGTGGTGGTCTCATGAGAGCAGAGTAAAATGAAAGGAAGGAATTTGTGAGATATTTTCCTGCTCACAAAAGAGAAATCATGATATTGTACAAGTTTGTTTCTACCATGTTGCACTTAAATTAGACCGCATGCATGATACAGTTATCTACAGATCATGAACAAGTTGCCATGAAGCATTCATGTGGCACTTAAAAAAAAAATTCATTGCAAGAGTGGAAACAAGAAATATTTAAGGGGGAATGTTTTTTTTCCTGGAATTAAGTACTTCTCTCATTTGTAAGCAATGACCTCAATCTGTAAATATTATTATTAGATAAGTTATGATCCATGGATATGCCAGACACCTGAAATGTAGACTGTGGGCTATTGAAGTAGCAAGAGCTTTGGAAATGGCTTGATAAGTCCAAATTTTGCTTCCATGGGGATTCCTCTTAAACAAAAATAGTGCTTTTTTTCTCAGAAACAAATGAAGTATCTGGAGCAACAGCAAGATGATGCGAAGAGTGCAAAAGAGGAGGCCCGAAGGCTGAGAAACAGACTGAAAACATTGGAGGGGTGAGAAAACAAGCTTTGGCTCTATACATACATCTTCTGGTTCTGTTGGCAGACTGCTCAGCAACCTCACATTTCTAGAAGACAACATTGGACCAGATGACCTTTGAGGCCTCTTCCAACTCTGAGTCTGTAACTTTGCAGTAGAAACACTTATTGTATTTACTCCTGTAATGCACACCTGTTTTGCCAAATATGTTGCAAAAATTAGGGTGTGCATTAGATTCGAGTGCACATTACATTCGAGAAAATACAGTTCTTAGGATTTCAGGGCACACTAGCATGCAGTGTCTTAGGTCTCCCATGACCCAGCCTTCCTCTTGAATTTAATCTTTCTGGGGAGGGCAAAAGATTTGCAGTGATTTGTCAGGGGATGCTCTCCCTTCCTTTTTGGCTTAAGGTGGCGGGAGGGGGGGAGTGAAGTAAGCAGCAGCAGTAAGAAGGAGCTGGCAGCCTGCGTGTGTGTAGAGCCTTGGCCACCCTGTTTCCTGGTCTTCTGCTCCCTGAACCCAGTGGCAGTCCTTACTGCTCTGCTCCTCCTTCTCAACTCCTTCATCTCTCCCTCTTACTTTTTCTCGCTCTCCAGCCCAGATCATGGCTACTCTCCTTCTTTGTTCCTTCCTTCCTTCCTTCCTTCCTTCCTTCATTCCTGCCTTTCGCCTGTATCCGCCTCTCCTTTCCATTCAGGACACCCTTGAGGGTCAAAGGTTCCGCTCTGCCTTGCACCAGCTAATCAGAGAGAAGGGAAGAGGGATCAGATGGAAGAAGGAATGTAATGTGCACCTTTCTTTGCCAAATTACATCACAAAAATTAAATTCAATGGCCCATTACATTCGAGTAAATACGGTAAGTGTTTCCAACATGAGCCTTGCCCCTTTATCATGTGCTTGTCTGATAATAATTGATGCTCAACTTTCTTACAAATGGCCATGTTTCTGAGTTTGTTTGCTAGAGGAAATTTAATACTGGTAACTCCTGATTTTGTTATTTATAATATTTAAGGTAAAGTAAAGGGACCCCTGACCATTAGGTCCAGTCGTGACCAACTCAGGGGTTGCAGCGCTCATCTCGCTTTACTGGCCGAGGGAGGCGGCGTACAGCTTCTGAGTCATGTGGCCAGCATGACTAAGCCACTTCTGGCAAACCAGAGCAGCGCACGGAAACGCCGTTTACCTTCCCGCTGGAGTGGTACCTATTTATCTACTTGCACTTTGATGTGCTTTCGAACTGCTAGGTTGGCAGGAGCAGGGACCGAGCAACGGGAGCTCACCCTGTTGTGGGGATTCGAACCACCGACCTTCTGATCAGCAAGTCCTAGGCTCTGTGGTTTAACCTACAGCGCCACCCGCGTCCCATTTATAATATTTACATACCATCTAATATGTGAAATCACCAAGTGGTTTACATAAAATACAGTAAGATCATTGGGGGGGGGGGAATGCATCAGTATAATTCCCATTCAACTGAAGCACACTAGTGTTCATATGAATCCAGCTATGTTGCGGGGAAATCATTGCTAGTGTGAAATGCAGGATGTGTCTCTTCCAGGATTAACTGTTTCTGTGTTTTTATAACATGGACAAGCTGCCACTGAACAAAAAGCAACCACCCACCTGTAATCTACCTTCCTTCGTCCCAGGATTGAGACACTGCTGCAAAGTCAACGTCCCGAGGTAGAAAAGATGATCCGTGAAATGGGAACAGGTCAGGCTGCAGTGGAACAGCTTGCCGTCTATTGTATCTCACTGAAAAAGTAGGTGTATTAAATGCAGTAGCTTATTGACTTGGATTGGGTTTGTGTGGTACCCCCTAAAGGAATCGGTGGAAAAGTTAATCACAATAGGTGCTCTGGCAGAACGCTAGTTGCAATGCTAAGCCTTGGTGAATATAATTGAGGTGGCATAGATGGAAGATTTCAACACTGCAAGTATGCTATTGTTGCATTAGTGACACATCCATTGCTATGGAAACCACCTTCAGAGCTTTGCCAGAGTGCTCAGGAGGTGATTGTTTGATGAGAACGGAGGGGATGAATTATTGTCATGATTCTGAGTAAGGCAGCATGGCCCCTGAATATCTCCCTGGTGCTGAGCAGAGTGCTTTACACTGCTGTGACATTAAGTATGCTGTAGTCACCAGTCCCTACTGTGTGCACTAGAGGCCTTTTTATTTATACCGTTTATAATTCACAGCTTGTGCAGGCAATGTCAGATAGCAAATGGGTAATCACAACTTTTAATAATGAGCTACCAGCGTGAAGTGTACCTGCATTGTAATCAGTAACTTCAGCACTGTTTTATAATAGTATTAAATTGCTTTTAGAACCTTGAACTTAAAAATAAAAATTGAATTGCTGCATCTCATTTCATTAATGAGAATGTAAAATACCGTACACGACTGAAGATTGTTTAAACATCCTATGCATTTTGACATGGAATATTCTCTTCTGCCATTCTGCTGCTTGTCCCGGCCCAAACCAAGTAGTGCTGTTCCCCTGAAAGCATGTTTTCTCGCCTACGCTGTAGTGTATCAGTGTTTTAACACTGTTCAAGTCAGTGTTGGCTTGCTCAGTGCTGTCTTCTCCCTGGAAGTTCTTGTATATATAACAGAAACTTCTGCAGGCACTTAAGCTGTGAAATGAAAATCTTCAGTCTAAATTTGGTTACTGGCTTTATCTAAGAGCCGTTTGCTTGAAAGCATGTTCAACAGATGGACTAATTTGGGCCCTCTCCAGGGAATATGAAAATCTGAAGGAGTCTCAGAAAGCATCAAATGATACAAAAGAGAAGCTGAGAAAGGAGTTGTTTTCTGCTAATCACAAGGTAAAAGATGTGTTGATGCTCCTGCAGACACGTTGCAGAGGTATTTATGTGCAGCTCTTCATCAGTACCACTACCGAAATAAAGCAAAATGCATTTTAATTAGGTATGTATTTGTTTAACACAATTCTTGTCCAAGCACTTACATTGACCATGTTGGCAGCTATCTTAAGCTGAGAAGTTCAGCTGTAGGTTCCCTAAGATTCCTCAATATGTCTGCATAACATTTATTAGTCTGCCTCAGTATTCTTTCTGTTTCTGCATAACAAGAATTGAAAAAAACTTCTAATAAAGCATTGTGTTATACATATATAACCGCACGAGGACAGTTTATAGTTTTAGAGTCAAAATGCACAACTGTCTCTTGAAAATCCCTCTGGATTAATATCAGGAAGGGTCTTAGTTTGTACTGTAAACACAGGTGTAGGGAGGAAGGGTGGGAGAGGGTTTCTCTCTTGAGAATATACTGGGAATGGCAAGAGTTTATTGTACCTTTATTATAAATGCCTACTTACAAGCACACTGAATTACTTTGAGCAAACTAGTACAGTGGTACCTCGGGTTAAGTATTTAATTTGTTCCGGAGGTCCGTTCTTAACCTGAAACTGTTCTTAACCTGAGGTACCACTTTAGCTAATGGGGCCTCCTGCTGCCGCCGCGCCACCGGAGCACGATTTCTGTTCTCATCCTGAAGCAAAGTTCTTAACCCGAGGCACTATTGCTGGGTTAGCAGAGTCCGTAACCTGAAGCGTATGTAACCCGAGGTACCACTGTACCGCTGCCCTCAGCAGCTTCTCATTGACACCTGAAGAGATGAGCCACATTGGAGCTCCCTCTGCAGGAGCCTTGAAAGAATAAGAATCTGTTTCCATTTAGGACATCTTTATTTACAATACACTAAATTATTTTATCCTGAAGTCTAAGAACGTGCATTTGTAAAACATAAACTACTGTAGGTTTTTTGAGCACTTAGAAGCTTGGTGTACTGCTGTATCCCATCATGTACGAGACATCCAACATACTGTTTTAAATCTATAGCTACAGAAGACAGTTCTAGAGTTGGAGAAAACGACAGAAGAGGTGAAGAGCACCCAGACTGATCTGAGAAATGCAGATAATGAGATAATGGTGAGAACATTCTTTTAACCTGCTGATAATTATTGTGGCCCTACAGCCTTCGTAGTGTATAGTCCAAATACTGTTTTAAATTCCACCCTGATTAAAAATGGCTGGGAGGCACCCTCAACTTCAAGATGCCTGTATCTTTGCAAGAGGGGATGTAGAAATCTTGGGTTTTGGTAGGATTTCTGACATGTATTAATTGCTGCTCTTTCTTTCCACAGAGTTTGAAAAAGAAGATAAGAGTGATGCAAGATACCATTAAAGTGTCATCATTAAGCAATGAAGCACTTGGCCGGCTTGTCTCTGAAAGGTTGGTTTAGATAAATTCAGTGGATATTGATGCAGCAGAGTTACTGTACCAAAGATTTTGTCCAATATAAACATGTCACACCTTCCTCAGCTGTCCAAAAGCACATCATAAGATGCCTTACATATAGTCAGGCTATTTGTCCAACTAGCCCAGTACTGCCTACTGTGACTGGGAGTGGTTCTCTAGGGTCTTTCCCACCACCTGCTACCTGACCCTTTTCATTAGACTTCAGTATTTTGTCATTTGCTACATCACCATCCATACCAGCTCAGTATAACACTAGTGCAAGTGTTTCTTCTGCCACTATTATTTCAAACTTTTCACAAGGGCCAACACTGATGCCGAAATCCAGCATCACCTGAGCTCTGCGAGTGCAGCTTTCTCCCGATTGAAGTGTGCAGAGTGTTTGAGGACCAGGACATTTGCAGGGAAACCAAAATGCTTGTTTACAAAGCTATTGTACTACCAACCTTACTATATGCTTGTGAAACATGGACCACTTATAAATGTCATCTCCAACTCCTCGAAAGATTCCATCAACGGTGTCTCCGAAAATTTTTACACATCACTTGGGAAGACAGGTGAACTAATATCAGTGTATTGGAAAAAGCAAAGATCACCATTGTTGAAGCAATGATTCTTCAACATCAACTTCGTTGGACTGGTCGTGTTGTGCGGATGCCTGATGATCGTCTTCCAAAGCAACTACTCTATTCCAAACTTAAAAATGGAAAGCGTAATGCTGGTGGTCAATGATAGAGGTTTAAAGACTGTCTCAAGGCAAATCTTTAAAAATGTAGTATAACCACTGACAACTGGGAAAAACTGGCCTGCGAGCACTCCAGTTGGAGAACAGCCTTTACCAAAGGTGTTATGGGTTTTGAAGACACTCGAACTCAGGACACAAGGGAGAAACGTGCTAAGAGGAAGGCATGCTTGGCAAATCCACACCGTGATCAACTCCTGCCCAGAAACCAATGTCCCCACTGTGGAAGGACGTGTGGATCCAGAACTGGCCTCCACAGTCACTTACGGACTCACTGTTAAAACCGTGTTTATGGAAGACAATCTTACTCGGCTACGAGTGATCACCAAAGAAGAAGATTATATCAAACAGTAACCTAACCTTCCTATATAAATGTAGGGCTTCTTGTTTAAGGCCAGTTTTACAGTACACTAGCATGAATGGGATGTGAAGACCCCAGGCAACCTGGCAGTCATTTTGGTAATTTTGAACACTTTGCACATGTTGCTAGAAAGCAGAAGGAAGTTCTCTCTCTGAATTTAGTTCCACTGTATCCGTATTATATACTGTCATTGCCTTCCACCATCAGGAATGAGTACCAATAGGAAGCTAGTATTTAGATGGTACAGCATGTGGTGTGGGCTGGAAACTGAGATGGTTACCTGTCTGACAGTGTAATGTTGTGTTGTGATATTTGTACAATTTTGCCTTACAGCCCTGCTCCTCTAGAATTGTTAACCCCAAAGCTCCATCGACCAGCTCACAGTGATGAGATTGACCTGAATGATACTTTTGATGTACAGACACCAAAGAATGATACCTTTGATGTACAGACACCAAAGCATCCACCTCACAAGAGCATCTCTGCTCCTGCAAAAAAACTTAAACTGGATAAAAAGTTGTGAGTCACAGTTGCTTCCCTTTTTACTGGGTGTATGTTGTGCTCTTGATCTGTCTGGTATTCTCACTTCTGCATGCACTATAAGCAATTTTCCAGCCATCTTAATACTTTTAATTTGTACTGCCTTTCTATATTACTATACAGAAGGCGGTTTACAAGCTGAAGAAATAACAAATTGTACAACAAAGATCACATTTTGTTCTCATTGCTTTTGATGGAAATATCTCATTTTAAAGCTTTTGTTCACTGCAGAAGACTGTCACAACATATCTTACCTGTTGTGAGAGTAAAGTGAGACTTTGCCCCCAAAGTTGCCTATCTTATTGTCCATTATCTATCTCAAATATCTCATTAAAAAGTCTCTAACAGGGTAATTCCTAACCTGCATGCTTGCAATCTAAGACAGACAGAACCGTTTCAGGAAGAGGAAGGGAGAGCACAAACCCAAGCTACATAATTTGCGTAATAAGGAAACTTTACTTTGTAGATTTCTTAAATAGGCACCCCTCATTTGTGTTACTTCTAACAAGTGCTTTATCTCGGCTCCCCTTGAATCCTAGAGATAATGAAGAATGGCTTTCCTACTTGTATAAAGACTTTGGGGTAGGGTAGGGGTGGGAACCTCAGGTGCAGGGGCCAAATGTGGCTCTCCAAGCCTCTCTGTCTGGCCCTCGGGACTCTCCTCAGCCACACACCCTCACCAGACCTGCTTCACATCCTCCTTGTGCGATTCTGCCTGGCTGGAATGTGCCCTTGAACTCTGATAATGCCTCTTGCTTTTGTCTGGATGGAAGATAAAAGAAGGATATACACAAACTAGTGTAGTGTACAAAGGTAATAATTACATTTGTTACTTTGCCCACTTTTGCCTCTGGCCCCACCCACTACTGGCATGGTGGCCCTTAGAAAGCATATGGCCGTCTGGCTGAAAAAAGTTCCCCATCCCTGGGTTAGGGCTTCAGCGAAATGATAACAATGGCAGCAAGGCAAAAGTAATGAAAGATCTACCACATTTGCCTGTTGATCAAACCAGAGGCTTTTATCTTAGTGGTCAGAACAGAGAGAAGGGAGGAGAAGACAACATTATAGTTGCATTTTATTATTTTAATTGAGACATAAGAAGCCTATACTTTTGTAGTATGTCCACTGCTAACAGCTGCTGGGAGTCATAGTCCATAGGGTACCAGGTTGGCAAAGCCTGTTTTAGGTGTTGGCTTATGATCTGGGCCACATTGTGAAAATTCATGTTTGAATTCAAACTGGTGCCTCCAACTCTAAAGGGATATATTGAGCAATTTACTACTTTGTGATGTGTAATCTAAATTGTGTGTGGGTTTTTTTGTTTTTTCCAGTGCACCTGTGACAAGTTTATCAAGAGTTCTGAAAGAAACAGTGGAGGTATTGTAACGGATAACCTGAGTAGCAACTATAACCTCTTCAATCCACTATCTTTAGAGCTATTTTGAAAGCCATCTTTTCTCCAGACAGCCAAATTCTGCATGGATTTTAAAGTAATACATTTTTCTGTGTTATATAAAATAGTAAATATTGCAGTTAGCCCTGAGAGGTGTGCGAGAGTCAGCTTCCCACTGCTATGTATTCTGAATTATCTGGGGCAGTGTGTCCGTATTGTTGTCATCTGTTGATCTATCAGCTGGCACCAGAGCCCAGTGACTTTCAAACTTCCATTCCTCTCTAAGAATGTTTAAAAAATCTGCTTTTGCAGAAACGACCATTTCCTTTCGCACAATACTGTAGATGGATTACATGGATTCTAGTAGTGCTGCTTGTGTTTGGTTGCAAATATGAGTATTTTAGTTTAACTCTCCTACTTCTTCAAATATGGTTCAGAGCTGCTCAGCTGACACAGATGATGAGCATCTGGAAGATCTTCTGCCTGCTTTCATTAGAAACTCTGTTATGTCCAAGAGGCCACCTGCAAGCAACATGCTCGTACCACAGAGGAACACAGGAATAGTGAGTACAAGTGGGATGTGCATCAGAGTTTTGCAGTGTGGAGTGTTCCTGCTTAAACTGCCAACCAGCAGCCAGCAGAACCCTGTTCCTGGACATGCCTTCTCATGTCCTCATCTACAAATCTTACAAATTCAATATGCTCTGTTCTTTTTATTGCTAGTGGACCTGCTTAGACACCTGATCAGGCAGCACATACTTAGCATATTCTGATCACAAATCCTCTAGTGTGTTATGTGCCCTTTTACCCACTACAATCCTTTTTCTATTTCATAACAACTTCCTCCATGGGAGTCATATGCTTTTGCATTTTTAACTACTGGATTCTCTTCCTTGTAGGTGAGAACTGGGTATGATGGCTTAGGAGGCAGAACCAAATTCATTCAGCCTGTATCCTTTCCTAAGATCTGTCCTGCAGAAGCTATGCTGATATCCAGCGGCACTGAATCTATGATGATCAATGACACAAAAGACTAAGAAGAAGCAGTGGCATTTACTAAGCCATCAAGCAATGTTCCAGTTGGAACAGTGACGTTCTGGCTTAAATTCAAAGTGAGGAGAAGCCGAAATAATGGAATATATTTGGGGAATATATATCTCTAGAATCAATCAGAATATACATTGTATGAGTTCTTATTTACAGTTGTACCTTGGTTTTCAAACAACCTAGTTCCTGCAGCCAATCAGAAGCCGTGCTTTGGAAGTCGAATGCTCTGGCAGTCAAACGGACTTCTGGAACAGATTCCATTCAACTTCCAAAGTATGACGGTACTGGGGGAAAAGTGGCCCTAGGAAACCTGGATCAGGATCTTGTTCAAATCCCACTTGTGAATCTATCAGGCTGAGTTTACTTCTGCTGTAGAGATCAAAGAAATACAGTGTTTAAATTAGGTAAATATATACACTTTCGTTCCCTGAAAACTGGAAAACCTATATAAGTTGGGGGGGTTTCCAGTTTTTGCAGCTGGTAGAGTATTTCAAGACACATTTGCAGCAAATGCTACATTTTTCAGAGGATACCATGAGTGTTTCTAGATATCATTGGTGTTTCTAGCATATCTGTGTTCACATTCAGGTTAATGTTCCTTTACCTCCCCTTGTGCAGAGTTAAGCGGTCAGTAATCCAATATTTGTCATCAAGAGCCTGTTTCTTTGTAATGAGCTGTGATGGTTATTGTTTTGAAGCTTATGTAGCAGTAAAACACTATTAGGAGAGGGATCTGTCTGCTACCATCTCTTGGTCAGCCTTTGACTGGGCGATGGGAATAAAAAATGTTTGACTCCATGATCAGCTAAAACCTGACCTTTCTTCTCTTACTTGGGAGGTTGGGGAAAAAATGACCCTGAAGGAGGGACTCAGGGGGAGAGAAAATAATTTAGCCCCCAGATATAATGATTTATACATGTCAGATATGTATGGGAATGTAAAACCTTTCTTTTAAATATTTGGCCACTATTTTTCTTGACGTGTCTCATTTCAGAGTATATCAACAGAGATTCGCCCCCTGGCTTTGAGGTGCAAGAAAAGAAGTGTTTCTAAGCAACCAACAGCAGCCACTTCTGGCATCAGTCAGACTAAACTAGACAACTTCCTTAAGTAACTACGGATCTCTCTAGCTTACACATAGATAATCAGAGGCCAGGAATTATCTTCTACAGCAGACAGAACAGCATGGTGACCTAAGTGAGCCAGGACAACTCCACAGTGGCACAGCAGCTGCACTCCCCCTGGCTTTGTGTTCATCTGACTCTCCCACCCCCCACCCCCGCAGATTGAACATGGAGGAATGGCTTTGCTGTGCTACCAGACTTTAGGGGAGAAAAGGACTGAGTAGTTTCTGTTCCAGAATGCCTTCTCTCTCTGCTGTCTTGGAGTACTGTATTTTAATCCTGGTAAGCCAAGGAAGCCTTGGCTCCTGTAACTTTGACAGTAGGGAAGACTACATCTGAAGAGAATATGGCTTGAGAAGCGTCTCCTCAGTAAAATGCTGCTATGTTAGCATCTGTGACATGGAAACCTTCATGTAAGAAGAGAATTATTATTTGCAACTGTCAAGTTGCATTGGTGTCTTGAGTGATTGGATGGCATACACAAGAAAAGAATTTATGTAATTGATCTTCTAACATCAGGGAGCAAGGTCATGTCTTTGCCAGATACGTCTGCTAGATCTGTTGGCTCTTGATCCTCATCTTTGGTGGCAGCACTTAATGCTCAGTTAACGCTGAATTTCTCCATTCTTCTCACTGATTTGGGGTATTTCCCCCCCCTTTTTTTTAGGATGATACTTTTTGGGAACTGTTTACATGTTTTTTGTCTCAAGGAATGTCCTGCTTCTGAAGGTGAACAGATTTTGTTGTTTTTATGTAATCATGCAAAATTGATAGCCTGTCCCTAAGCCTGCATATTCATGTTTCTTACTTGAACACCCAGTTCCTCAATCTCTTAACATGCCTAAAGTGTTCAAACTAATTTCAAGCATTCTGCAGCTTCACAAAAGCAAATGTTGTCTCACATATCTGGCATTCAGTTGTCACCTTTTTCTCCTTGAGTTAACAGTGTGCTGTGTTTGAGAGATGAATATTTTTGGAGGGAACTTGCAATATTTAGATCTGTATTTTACTTTGATTTTTGTCCTAGACATTTCTGCCACCCCCAAAAAAACTGTTGCTATTTGTCTCTGAATTTTTTGTTTCCTGCCTTCAAGGAGGGTTTTATAGAGCATATGGATATTGTTCTTCCAGAGTTAGACTTCTGATTTCCTGATGGAATAGCAAAATTCAACTATCGTTTGTAGTTACTGCTGAGTCTAGGCTTAAAGTGGGTTTGCCCCCAAAGCTTTAAGGATTCGATCCATAAAATGGGGATTAAAAATATTGCTTATCTGAAGCAAATGTCCACTTGTTTCCTTAAAGAGATTCAGGCAGAAGGGACCTTCTGAGTTGGAGTTACCTTGATGTTTTGAGTTGCAGGGAAACCTGGTTAAAAAGCTTTTGCTGAATATCTCCACCTTAACTCCAAAGTTAAGTTGCAAGCTTACCCAAGACATAAATCAATCAATGAATGAACTTGTACTTAAAATTCATAATTGTATTTATTTTGAATAAATGTTGTATGTGCCCCTTCCGTTAAAATGTTACACAGTATTAAGAATGATCACTGTTGCTGCACTAAGAGGCTATAATGGCACAAATTGCTAAATGTACATCTGGAAGGGAGGGTCACAGCCCCTCCAGACGAGGATTCTAGATATGATAAAACCAGAATGTTTGGGTATAACATAAGGACACCCTTGCTGAATCAGACCAAAAGCCTATCTAGTCTAGTGTTCTGCTTTCAAGTAGCCAACCAGATAGATGCCCACGTAAATCCTTCAAAACAGGACATGAGGGCAAGCAACCTTTCCAGCTGTTTTTCCTCAGTGACTTATACTGATGCTCCTTGTTGATCCTGGAGGTAGAATATAGCCATTATTACTGATACCCATACTGGAATTATCTGCATTCTCTTCCTGCTGACATCACTGCTTAGTTTCCCACCTCCAACTCAGGATAGCCATGTATCTGATGAAGTGGGCTGTAGTCCAACTAAACCTTAAGCTATGATAATGCTTTATTTTTAAAGTGTCACAATACTCCTTTTTTCCTATGTCCCTTGGAAGCAATTCCTACTTACCACAGGCCCACAAGTGAATTACTGTTTGTTATCATTGATACTGTGTATGTCATCCTGCCCTCCCTTAAAGGAGTTCAGGGCAGCATACATAGAAATGGTGCTGTGTCACTCTCAACATCCCAACCTGATGTATGTAGGGTTGAGTTACAGTGATTGGCTCAAGGGCATCAAGTGATCTTCATGGCTGAACAGGGATTTTAAGCTGATACTTCCCAGTTTTAAGTAAGCAGTGGAAATATCTATGTACCATGAAGCAGAAAGACAATTGATAAATAGCCCTCGAGGATCGTGTGAGTATCTTGAAGAATGTCTTAGATTTTAGCTGATCCCATGTATTTTCCCTAAAGGGGAAGGGTGATCAGCAAAGCAGAAATCTGTGGCTTCAGACATTGTTGGTCTGATCTTAAGAATTCTGAGTTTCCATACCCGACCCACAAATTCTAAGTTTCCCTCCAGGCTGTCAATATTTTGTTGGAGCGATTCAATTATATAACAGCAAACTTTTTAAAAAAAATCAGGGGTTTTCCAGTAAGGAAAGTGACAGGAAAGTGCACCAGAAAGTGAGGGATGATGACTGATGCATGAGAATCTGATTACATTGTGGATTATAAAGAAAGAGTCAATATTTATCATTTCCACACCTCCAAAAGCTTCCTGAAACATTCATGTTCTAGTTCTGTTTGCTTTGTACAATAACAGTTCAGAACTGTTTAAGGAAATTTGTAGCCACTTCCTCTTACTAATACAGTGGTATCTTGGGTTATGTATGCTTCAGGTTAGACTCCACTAACCCAGAAATAGTACCTCAGGTTCAGAACAGAACAGAACAGATGAGAACAGAAATCGTGCTCCAGCAGCGCGGCGGCAGCAGGAGGCCCCATTAGCTAAAGTGGTGCTTCAGGTTAAGAACAGTTTCAGGTTAAGAACGGACCTCCGGAACGAATTAAGTACTTAACCTGAGGTACCACTGTACAGGTCATGGGTGCTATAAAAAGGTTGCTTTTATGAGAGGCCTTATCTCTGCCTTGTTGATAATGTACATCTACCTCAATGAGGTCTCAGTCAGGCTTAAAACAATAGTTTTTTGACAAAATCCATGTGCACATTGCTTCTATTCTGGACACTTCAAATTTTTCTTCAGCTACTGGGCAGTAAGGAGCTATTGTAGCATAAAGGTGAACTGAAATAAAACAATCTTGAGTGAAATGGGATATTCAGAGAGATGATGCTGTTTCTGAAGTCAACTACCAGAGGCATTTTCTACTGCAATTAAATTACTAAGACAAGGGCAGGCCCACTTTTCACTTCCAGTAAGTTCTTACTATCTTTTTTCCAGACTTGCATGCTTTTCTCAGTATTGACTCATCTCTCCTAAGGGGAAACTGTCAACTCCCATTTGGCCTCGAAGCTTAAATTTGGCAATAACCAATTTTTACAGAGCTGAGAGAAATCATAGTTTGGGAGGAGGGAGCATTAACATTGTTTACTCAAGCATTTGCCTGTGGTATTTATTTACTGAATCTTTAAGGCTTTAGAGGTCAAGGGGGTGAATCTGATCAATTCTCTGACTAAAACTGGATAAATTGCACAGGATATACATCACCTTACAAGAGTAGTTAAAAGTTAATATAGAGGGTTGTAAAAGGGCAGGCTGAAGCATTGCTTTATGTCACACTATCCTGAACTTGGTACTGCCAAGTATTCAACGTAACAGGCTTCTGCAATAGAATTTCTGTTTGTGCTTCATATATCCTATGAGGGAGCAAGGACACCTGTCTCCTGCCACTTGGAACTACGTTTCTGGCCTGGCTGAAAGAGGTATTATCAGAAAGTCAGAGGGACAAGTTCATAGTTTTCGGGTGACCTAATGCATCAGAGCAGGGTGAGGAACCTGACCGGTGTCCATGTTGATGGGTTGGAGTCTAGCAACAGCTGGAGGCCATATGCTAAGCTAACCCACATCTAGAAAAATATGTGACCTTCGCCAGCCCATCTGCCCTGTGAAGAAGGAAAGCGAGGAAGTCAGGCAGAGACAACATCGGGGCCTGCTCCAGTTGCGTTGTCCCCCTCTTCTCCACCCTGGCCAAGAATGGATAAGACCTGTTGGAACAGGCCAAGGGTCCATCAATTTCAGCATCCAGTTTCTAAGATAAGTCAACCCAGATGTCTCCCAAGAAGTTCAAGAACAGGAAGACAAACCCTGATTCTTTACAAGAACCTCGCTCACTTTCCATTTTGGGGCTAATAGAACACGGGCCACTGCTGTTAAATACATAAAACTTTTCTAAAACAACAAATTCTGGACCAGGTTACTTATAACACTACTTTATTCTGTATTTAACTATATGATCAATTACATCATCTAGGTAAATTCTATTTGTGTGACCGCACTTTACAAAATGTCATAGGGCAGTGATCTGAAAACAGGTACTTCTGCTTGAAAAGGGCAGATCTGATAATTTCCATTTTTGGGTAACAACATGGGCTGCTGTTGTTGCATACATAAACTTTTCTGGCACCTGGGGATTTCTGTCTGGGTTATTCCCAACAAAAAGGAGACTGGCTTTTTGGGGAAGGTAAATTTAAGCATTTTTTTTTCAACTGATCGTAAATAATTTCCCAATATTATTTTACCTTTTGACATGTCCACCACATATAAAAAAAAAGGTTCCTCCCATTTCTTTACATTTCCAACACATCTTGTTCTGCTTTATGAATCTTAGCTGACCCACTCGGAGTTAAATAACATCTATGAATCATTTTCAAATAGTTCTCTTTCAGAAAATAACACAGTAAATTTCAAATCACTTTTCCAACGTTTCTCCCAGAGGTTGCAATCTATACTGTGTCCTGTAGCTATTGCCCAGTGTGTAATTGGTGCTATAATTAGCTCATCTTTTGTTTCCCATTCTAATAAAAAATTATACATTTTAGACAGGAGTTTATCCTTTCCCATAGGGCTTAGTGGTTCGTCGCGCCAGGGCGCCAGCCTCTCAGGGGCACCCCAGCAAGTGGGGGAGCTGCGAGGCTTTGCCGGCGGCCTCCCCTTTCTCTGCACACCCGTCAGCTGTGCTCCACCAACAATAAGGCTGACAGATGTGCAGCTTCCCTCCCAAACCTCTGCGAGGCTTGGGAGGGAAGCTGTGCTCTCCTGCAGAGGCTTGGAAGGGCGCAACTTCACTCCTGAGCCTATGTGATCATTGCTCTCCTGCAGTGGCATGGGGGATAGTTGTGTCCCCCTCCCCCTGATGGCTGGCAGTGCACAGCTACAGCCACCCCACTATCCGTGGTAATTTGGGGGCGCTGGGCAGATATTTGCACCCCGGCGCCGCATCTGCTAAAGACAGCCCTGTTTGCATATAATTTTGGACCTCTGATATAGAAATGCAGTAGCATTCGCTGATATCCTGCTAATTTATATGTCCATGTTTGACTTGAGCAGAGTCTTCACCATAGGGAGAAGTTTACTGTAAGGCTCTGGGGAACAGTCATGAGAATATGTTGAATTATGAAGCAATTAGCTTTCTTTTAATCATCCACTGGGGAGAACCATGAAACATTAGTAAGCTCAAAAGGTGCATTGCAGCGTGGGGTGGGGGCGGTACTGCATGATCCATGGCCTTTTAAATGATGAGGTGCTGGTGCCATCCAGTGGTTTTTTCTAGGAAGTAGTTTCTGTATATGGTATACAGCTAAATGAAACAATAAGAAACGTCTCCGTGGGGCCAGTTCTGTAATACATTTAAGAAGAGCATCTATGGGAACTAAAGCCCCATTTGCACTATACACTTAAAGCAGTAGCATACCACAAAAAATCTTGAGAACTGTAGTTAAGGGTGCCGAGTTAGGAAGTGCCTGTTCCCCTCACAGGTCTAGTTTCCAGAGCAGCTTAACAGACCTTTCCCCCACAAGGAACAGAGTTAGATCAATAAATTTAAACTGATCAAACTACTGTGAGAGTGTCTTACAATGAATTTCAAGCTCTTTGTCTGAATTAATCAAACCATCACCCCCACTGTAGTTTTCCATTTAATGTAGCAAGTCTACTCCTCAACCAGTGCTGCCAATTTCACTGGAGGTGTACAGTGGTACCTCGGGTTAAGAACTTAATTCATTCTGGAGGTCTGTTAACCTGAAACTGTTCTTAACCTGAGGTACCACTTTAGCTAACGGGGCTCCCCCTGCCACCACCACACAATTTCTGCTCTCATCCTGAGGTACTATTTCTGGGTTAGCGGAGTCTGTAACCTGAAGCATCTGTAACCTGAGGTACCACTGTATAGAGTTGGAAGCAGGACATCTTGTAATATACTCCCTCCCCTATCAGTAGTTATTTTCATTATGAACCCCCTAATGAACCATTTTACACTTTCTGTCACTACAGGGGTACCTCTGGATAAGAACGCTTCTGGTTGCGCACACTTCGGGTTACGAGCTCTGCTAACCCGGAAGTACAGTAGTAGCTCCCGCTTGCGAACTTTGCCCCGGGATGTGAGCAGGAGGCACGCACACAGTGGGAGGCGCCATTGGCGAAAGCACACCTCAGGATAAGAACGGTTTCAACTTAAGAATGGACCCCTGGAATGAATTAAGTTTGTAACCAGACATACCACTGTATTTTTATTGCTTTTAGAATTGTTGTTCTCTATCCAAGACAGGAATACCAAATTGTTCCCCTGAGCAAGTTGCAGCAATTTCACTTTTACTCTCTTAAGTAAAATATATCCTGGCAATCGTTTTCAGCAGAGTTCAGGAACCATTGTCACTCTTGAGGGCCACATGCCCTCCTAGGCAATGTGCCAGAAGGGGCAGAGACAAAAGTGGGCAGAGTAACCAATAAGATATTTTACCCTTCATACAATAAGGTAGAAAGGGTAAACATACACTCACACATACCCTATCATCCATCCAGACATGCAAGAACCATTATGGGTGTTTAGGGACACATTCCACAGGCAATGTTTGCAAATAGAAGGGCAGGGTAAGTTACAAGATTTGGGGCTTATTTTTCTATATTTTCTGTCAGAAAACAGATTATGCTTGAAATTACCTGCAAATAATTAGCTTACTAAAATTCACTCATAGTTTTGCTGGTTTCCCCAGCTAAAGCATATATACAAATGACTAATAAAATTAAAAGACATAAGACCTAAGGGCCAAACATTAATTCATTTTTTGTTAACGCATTCCCTCATTTCCTATCACTTTCATATTATACACAAATTCTAACCAGCTTGATCTTCAATGCTGTGTGTGCAGTAGAGCTGAAGAACATAAATAAACATGCACAGAGAACATTTTATAATAAATGGAATATACATTATAGCTGCAGGCCAAAGTTGATATTAACGTTTATTGTTTGGTGTACAAAACTTGATTCCTGCTGTGTTTCTTTTCAAAGATCATCAAAGGCTGTAAAAAGCCAGTGCTGCTTTTATTATAAACTCCCACCTGATAACTATAATCATTATTTCGAGCAAGCATTGCAGAGACACCTTGCTTGTGTAATAGCATATAATAGTCTCTCTCAAATTATAGAAAAGGTGTTTCAATGGGGTGGCTGTTGAAAAAAATGTTAAAACTGTCTATATTTCAGTGATGTAGAACCTGCTTTTCATGCAGAAGGTTCTGGATTCAGTCCCCACCATCTCCAGGTAGGTCTGGATAATCCCTGCCCCAAACCCTAAGGCAGGCATCCCCAAACTCAGCCCTCCAGCTGTTTTGAGACTACAACTCCCCATCATCCCTAGCTAACAGGACCAGTGGTCAGGGGTGATGGGAATTGTAGTCCCAAAACAGCTGGAGGGCCGAGTTTGGGGATGCCTGCCCAAAGGAGCTGCTAGCAGCAGGTGAAGGTAAGGATTGGGGAACTATTTTGAGGCCAAGGACTGCATTCCTCTCATCCAACTTTCTGGGGGTAAACATGCAAAAGTGGACAGAGACACATACGTGAATTTTACCTTTGTAAAGTAAGACACTTTACACATGCACACACCTCTCTCTTTCATCAAGGCAAGCTGGAGACATTATCAAAGTTCAGGGACACATTCCAGTCAAGGAAAAGGCATTCAAGGAGAGCGCCAAGTGGGGTTCTCGAGAGATGTAGTACAGGGAAGAGCCCACTTGGCCCGGGGCCTAAGTTGCTCATCCTGATTCCTGGTACAGGCAATGGTCTGAATTTCTCTAAGACAGTTTCCTATGGCTGACAGTAAATAACTTTGGTGAACTCGCTTTATATTCCGTGGGAGGGGACAGAACAAGTTGCCAGGCAGAGAGAGGGGCCCAGGACTAAGCTTTTTGCAGGGTTTCAAAGATGGGCGAGGACAACAAAGCCAACATCCCTTGTGGCAGGCATCCATCCCGCAGTTATCTTTTAGTGAAGTTTTTTAATGTTCAATGTTTTATCACTTTTTATTATTACTATTAATATTCTGTTGGAAGCCGCCCAGAGTGACTGGGGTATAAATAATAAATTATTATTATTATTATTAATATCATCATCGGCAGAAGGGGTTCCAGGTTTCTGTAGTGATTTAAGACCAAACAAGAACAAAAGGCAAACGAAGAGGAACGCCCGACCTTTGAAGAACTCTCTTCCCTCTCGCCGTGGGGCAACTTCTTTCCCCCCACCCACCCCCGTTGTGGGGCAACAGTAGACTCAGAAAAAGCAAAGCACAGATTCTCAAAGGAAGGGGTTCATCCGGCGATTGCTCGCTTTCCCGATAGGCGCGCCACGGCAGGTGCCCGTCACACGCCCGGCCCTGTTTTTCCTGAACTCCTTCCTGCTCGCCTAGCCAAGCCCAAACACCTCAGCCCGTGCGGACGCAGGTGAAGGTAGGAGGAGGCGCGGCCTTGACTCCTGCTTTACCTCCGCTGCACGTAAACATGCGCACACCCAGTCCCGGCTCCCTCACCGCCCCCCCCCCGCCCCTCCAGGCTTCCTCCTTCGACGCCGTCGGGAAAGTTAAGAGCCTGTTCACAAATAGATTGCGTCCTTTTATAGCGCCTCCTCCCAGCAGCCCCCGCGCCGCGGCCGCCGATTGGCCGCCGAGACGCGAAGGGGCGGGAACGCGCACGTCGCGTTTTTTTTGTATGAGAGCGTGAACGCGCTTTCCTCTCGGCTCGACCCGCCCCGCCGGTTTCCGTTCCTCCTCAGCCGCTGCCGGAGTTTGGGCCCGTAGAAGGAGAAAGGAAGCAGCGCCGGGGAGACGCAGCGGAGGAGCCCTTTCAGGTAGAGGAGTCGGAGAGGCCGCGGGGTCAGCGAAGGGGGCGAGGGCGGCGAGGAACGCGGGAGCGGAGAGGCTCCTGGCCCTGCGTGGCCGCTCCCTGTGCGGCCTGCCCCACCCGACAGCCAGTGGCCACTGAGGGAGCGGGAATTTCCTCCGCTCTTCCTGGTGAGGCGGTTAGAGTAGGAAGTGCACACACACACACACACACACACACACACACACACTACGTGGGCGGGCGAGGGGCGAGGGGCCACAAGCTAAGGCGGGGTGGGGGTGGGGGGAGCGGGAGTGGAGTCTCCCGCTGCCTGTGGGTGACGGGGCCGCCCGAGCCTTTTATTTTCCTGGTGCGAGAAGAGGTGGCTCAGCCGCCGCCTTCCCCCTTTGGGTGGAGTTCGGGAACTGCCTGTTCCAAGCGGGTGGCGGGTCTCCAGGTGAGCCCAGCGGGGATGCCAGGCGGGGGCTCCCCACGGCGGCCCTCCTTTAGCTTTAAAACATAAGTTTCTGTCGATTGTTTGGGGTGGAGGAAGGGTGGTGTTTCCTCTCTTGTTTGTCGAGCTGCTCTTTTCCCTCCTCGGCGGCCTTGGCGTTCTTTTTTTAAAGCAAAAATAACTCTTGAAAATATCATGAAAAGTGCCCGAATGTGCAGTGCTGGGTTTTAGATTTCGCAGAGCCTCTGGGCTGTGTAGTGGTGTAGCCCCGGCGCTGAATCTTTGTATGGGTTTCTTCTCCAGAAGTGTGTGGGTGTTCTCAGATCATAATAGGAGGCCCAAATGGAGAAGACACGCTGTGTGACTGAATAACGTTGTGTTTTGCTGAATAATGTACTAGAAGCATGCAGTTAACTTCCAGATTTGCTGCTGATTTAGATTTTCATCCCTGTAGCATTCTGTCACATCATCAACTTCAGTTTTGTGCTTGGTTTTATTTGTTTGTAGAGGCTTCTTTACATTAACTTAACTGATTACCTCATAAGACAAACAATGCAAGGGGTTGATGTGACCTGATGCGAATTGCAGTTGAAGCCAAACAGGTTTTTTTCTCCAATGTACAGTCACCCTCAAGAGTCACTAATCAGTCCCAAATTTCCTTTACAATTTATTTTGAAATAACTTTCGCTAATTATTTGGGATCTATTCTTAATGTGTATTTTCAGCACGTTGGGTCTATCCATAATATATACTTTGATGCTTCAAGGCACATACGTTTCAGTAATCCTTGTGATAGCCCTGTAGGGCAGACAAGTATCAGTTTCTCATACTGCAGATGGAGTTCAAGCCAAGAGGACAGTGACTTGCCCAAGGCCATCTAAGCGTGTTGATGGCTAAATTGGCAGGTCTTCTCAAAATTTTTTAGCAGAATGTTTTTAAATAATCCAATGCTGAATCCAATAATAATAATGGGTGGAATTCAATGTCCCACTACGGTAATATGATCATTCTGTCAGTGCAAGCACTGCTTGGCAGGTAGAACATCTCTCCTCCCCGTGTGCTGTTCTAGAGGTTCTAGGTATTCAGAGCAGATTGTGGGAGAAGGTGAAGGGCTCCATTGCACGAGGAGGTCTTAGGCTACCAGGTTAATTCAATCCAGCTCAATGTAGTAAACAACAACAACAACCCCCTAAATACTCAATGTTGTGCTGCTCTCCAGCTCTCTGGTGTCATTAACAAGATGATTCAACACTTGTAGAATATACAGCAGGTTTTGAAACCTTTTCTGTATCTAACCTGTGTTACATTTTAGTCTGGAAGAATAGATCTGTTTGGTAATACAGCCAAAGACCCAACCCACTAGGTGTGAATAAATAACCAAATTAGTAGCAGTGGCCTGTAATGCTTCCTGTAGCAATATTTACTCTAGAAGTAGCAGACAATTAGTGATCAGCATTCATATTCTTATATAGCCCATTCCACGTTCTGTAGGTTAATATCTTTTCCTGATAGCCACCTGTCAAATAATATTTAAGGACTCTAAAGTAACTGTTGTGATTGGTGGGGTTGCTATGGTAATGCTGTAGGTTTAACACTGCAGTGGGAGAGCTGTGTAAGCATAGCTAGGAAGAGGAAACGTTTATGCAATATTCTGTGTTTGAAATGTTTCAAAGGGTAGGAAAGATTGAGAAGTTGTACTCAAATTACCTACAAATTGCTAGAGTATGTTGGGCTTGGTTGCCACTATATAATTAGGAATTTCTGTCTGGCTTAAAGTGTTATGATAAACAATGAAAGTACAGTAACTGAAAATGTGTTTTTTTCTTCCCTTTCCAATAGCATACTATAGGTGTAGGGAACCTTTGGCTGTCCAGATGCTGCTGGACTCCATCTCTCATCCTTCCCGACCATTGGCCATGCTTGCTGGGGTTGTAGTTCAGCAATTTCTGGAGAGCCAGAGGTTTCCCACACCTGGAATACTACATGAAAATTACCATTCAAGTCTTTACATGCATAGTGTATTATGCTTGTTTTGATTTAATGAATCTGCTTAAACACTTGCAATTGTAACAGTGATCAATAAGGATTTGTGCCCTTTTCCCAGCAGTTCTTCTCAAGCACTGTCTTCTCTGCCCAATGAACCAGCCCAGCCTACTTTATTGCTGTCACAAACTCTACTTTCATCCATACTTCCTTCAATTGAATATTGCAAGCTTGCTATTTGCGCTCTCCTTATTTTCCTGAAAAGTAGCCAGTAAACTAATCTATGGCTTTGAGTAAAACATTTCCACACATACTTCATGTATATTATTGCCTTGTTTAAATGTTTCAAGCTCTGTCCATATGATCTACAAGCCTGTCTTTATTATCTTGAGCCTCTTGTGCTCCAGTACTTTTTTGCAGGGAGGGTGCATACATTTTATCCCTCGCCCAGTTGCTTTTTAATTATCAATTAGAAGGATTTAGAGTATCTAAATTACATATATTTTGGAATGGGGGAAAAAACTTTCACATTTGTAAACTGGCCTTGAATATGATTTTTTCTCAGCTGGTCGCTGGTACTGCCCTAGTACCCTTTAGAATTTCACTAAATCAGTACAAATTGCACCTTCAGATGTGTTTGATGTTTGTAATGCTTCTCATGAAATGAGTTCTGCCACTGATTACTGTTGTAGAAAATTTGATTTGGTCATATTTAAAAGTCCATTCTCAATGCCTTCCAACAGAGCAATTATTTCATTTTGCGGAACTGAATGGAGAAAGTTGAATACCCACAATTAGAAATAATGCATCTACTGTTAATTGCACAGTTAAAGGTGTAAGGAGAAAACAGTTCATAGTTGGGACAAGTCTCTAAAGATCACTTGAGGTGAAAGTACTCTTTTTTCAATTTTTATTTTATTTTTGCAACTTATCGCATATTGGATTCACATATCACACTTCTGCAGGTGATATTTTCTACACAACCAGAAAGAGGCATGTGGACATTGAAGGTTATGCTTGGGGACCATCATCCTCTCAAGACTCCTCTTAGAGCCTGCCTCCTCTGCAGAAGTTATCAGTTCAGTGAATGAGAGCTCCCTTTTGTTCTCTGAACTATCTCTTAGTTCTTTCTTTGCAATTTTGGACTCGAGATGTTTTGAGATAGAATCAAATGGAACAATCATAAGGGAAGTGTGTTCCCTTGGAATCACCAAATGGATTTTCTCAGAAGGTTAATATCTGACTTAATTTCTGACTTATTCACACATGGTGCAATTAGTTATCTAAATATGCTGTTTTCAACTGCTTTTGCCAGCATTGTGTGTACTGCACAAGTATAGAAGAAAATATATATTTCAATGTATAGCAATTAATGCACTTAGCTTTTTAAATCTAGCTTCTCAATACAAAATATTCATCAGATATTAAACAAGAACTATCCACCTTAAACTAGCCAGACATAGATTTTTAAAGTACTCTGAAAAGTTTGTAGTGTTGGGAACAACTCTAGAAAGTTTCACAATTTGAGAGCCAGCATTGAAAAGTTCCTACTGACCAATTGACTTTACAAGAGAGCCTCTGAGGCAGATCATAATGCCCAGACAGGCTCAATCAGATGTAGGTGGTCCCCGGAATAGTGTGGTCCCAAACTGTTTAGAGCAGGCATGTCCAAAGTCCGTTTCGGGGGCCTAACCCAGTCAATTTAATCCGGCCCCCGTGTCAGTACATGTCCTGGGGTAAAATCCTTTAAAAAAGCTCAGCAACTTCGGGGTTAAATCCTTAAAAAAATTCAATCCTAAAAAAGCTCAGCAACTTCGGGGTAAAATTGGGAAAAAAAAGCTCAACAACTTGAGAGTTGCTCCTCTGCCTTGATGACTTTGATTACCCTGTTCTGCACTTTTCGCCACTCTACAGTATCCTTTCTGAGGTGCATTTACCAGAACTGTACAGTGGTACCGTGGGTTAAGAACTTTATTCGTTCTGGAGGTCCATTCTTAACCCGAAACTGTTCTTAACCTGAGATACCACTTTAGTTAATGGGGCCGCCATGCCGCTGCTTCGTAATTTTTGTTCTCATCCTGAAGCAAAGTTCTTAACCCGAGATACTATTTCTGGGTTAGCAGAGTCTGTAACCTGAAGCGTCTGTAACCTGAGGTACCACTGTACTCCAAGTGTGGCCGCACCATTGATTTGTATAATGGCATTATAATATTGGCATTTTTATTTTCAGTCCCTTTCCTAATTATCCCTAACATGGAATTCACTTTTTTCACTGTTGATGCACCAAATCCACTATGACCTCAACATCTCTTTCCTGGTCACTCACCATCTGTTGAGACCACATTAGCATATATGTCAAGTTAAGGGTTTTTACCCTAATCTAGGTCACTTTAGACTTGCTAACATTGAATAGTATTTGCCATTTTAATGCCCCTTCACCCAGTTTGCAGAGATCCTCCATGGATTAAAGATTCTTAGCTTGGTGCAAGGGACTGTTTGGCATTCTGCAGGCATAGTGTTGTGCTAGTGTAGTCCACTTGAATTGAGTCCACTTGCACTCAGGCAAGTTGGGCATCAAGGCATTTGTTTTCCAGCCCTGCATCGTAAAGCGTTGATACAAACTTGTTCCTCAAGTAGTGTTAATACTCCTGTGAATTTTGGCCACAAATTAATATTACTTTCACCTCAAGAAATGCTAAGCTTTTGATCTGTAGGTGTTGAGATGTTTACAGTTCTTTCCTGTAGCCTTTATGATTAAACTCTTCATAATTGGTTGCTTTAAAAACTTCACCTTTCCAACATTAAAAATTGCCAATCCTGGTATCTTGAGATTCTGTAAAGCTTAGTATTTGGATATGACGCTGGCAGTACATTTCTAGCACTTGAAGACTTCCTTTGTTTTTGTTTCAGTCTAATTGGTTTAATAATGAAGTGTGACTCGGTGTTTCCTTTTTTAAAAAATATTTGATTTTTCAGATTTTATTATCACAATTAGTCATATATTCAATGATTTTCCAAGAATATAGTATAGATTTCCCCCCGCCCCTGTCCTGAATTCCAATTTCCTCCCCTATAATTTCTTGCATCTCATTTTATTTCTCCAAACTTTGTTTTCCCTCTTATTTATCTTAATTCCCAATTGTATAATTACTTAAATGTTATATCAAACCTGCAAACATTTTACTATATTTACCGTGGTCTTTTAAATAGTCTATAGCAGGCATGTCCACCTCCCAAAAAACTGGCAGTGATATACCCATTGTCATTGGAAGGAGGAGGAGTGTGCATGGGGTGGGTGGAAGTGAAGTACCCAGAGTTGTTGAACTTTTTGCAGGAGCAGGATTGCACAGAGCTTTTTAGTCCCCCCCCCATAACTTTTTGTGCACAATAAGGATCCCGCGATCTACCTGGATCAGTCGGGGATCTACTGGTAGGCCGTGATCTACTGATTGGACATCCCCGGTCTATAAATATCTTGTGTTCTTGCTGAAACTTTTTCTCATCTTGATCTCTGGTCTTCATGGTCATCTTTGCCATTTTGGCATAATCCATCATCTTAATTATCCATTCTTCTTTTGTTGGTACCTTCTCTTTCCATTTCTAGGAAAGTAATATTCTTGCGGCCGTTGTTGTGTACATAGTCTTTTTAAGTCCCTTGGTATTCCATACCCTGTTAATCCAAGTAAAAAGGCTTCTGATTTTTTGACAAAAGTTATTTAGTTATTTTAAACCTCTTTTCAGTTCATTATATATCATTTCCCAGAAGTCTTTTACTTTTCTACAGGACCACCACATATAGTAAAAAGTACCTTCCTTTTCCTTACACTTCCAACATACATTTGATGTACTATTATACATTTTTGCTGATTTTGTTGGACTCAAATACATTCAGTACATCATCTTCATATAATTTTCTTTCAGCGAACAGCAAGCTGTAAATTTTAAATCCTCTTTCCATAACTTCTCCCATTGATTTAATGATATATTATACCCCACATCCTTTGCTCATTGTATCATAACCATTTTAACTTCCTCGTCTTTTGTCTCCCATTACAACAGTGATTTATACATTTTTGATAACAGTTTTTCGTTATTGTCTAATAAATCTTTTTTCAAACTTTGAGAGTTCTTTTCCAAAACACACACTTTTATCTATCCTGAATATATCATTCAGTTTATGGTGTTATAACCAGTCTGATAACATATACCTTACTTCATTGGACTCTTTTAGTTTTAATTGGTTTTCCACCTCCATTAACAATTCTTTATAAGTTGCCCAACCATCTTTCATATTTACATATTTAATAGATATCACTTCTAATGGGGAGAGCCACCATGGTGTTTTAGTTTCCAACAAGTTTTTTATACTTTCCCCATACTTCAAAAATTGATTTCCCTACAATGTGGTTCAGGAATCTCTTATGTACCTTTGTTTTTCCGTACCGTAAGTAGGCATGCCACCCAAATCTGTTGTCATGTCCTTCCAAATCTAGTAGGTCTGTATTCCATTCCCATAACCAGCAAAGGCAGGACACCTCATAGTACAGTTTCAGATCTGGCAGGGAGAATCTGCCCCTTTCTTTAGCATCTGTTAACAATTTATGTTTAATTATGGGTTCCCCCCCCCCACCAGACAAATTTGGAAATATATTTTTGCCATTGTTTAAAGTGTCCTGCCCCCTTGACCACAGGTATTGATTCAAATAGGAAAGACATCCTTGGTAATACATACATTTTTATCACAGATATACTTCCCCTTAACTCGGTGTTTTCATTAATATTTCTACCTTTCATAATTCTGTAGGTGCGATGAAATAAATTTGCACTGAACCCTATAAAAGCTGAAAAGGAACAAAGAAAAATGACTAGAACTACCTTTTCAAAATACAGTCTTATGCAAGTATCCACAAATCTGCTTGCCCAAGGATCAGGGACTCTTCTCAGCTTGACCTGCCTTTTTCTCTTCTGAGTTGGGATATGGATGTTTTTTGTACTGAGCTGTGGAAAAAGCAAAAGTGACAAGAGACTTGCATCGCTTCTATCTTTTCCAGAAGCCCAGAATGGTATAATACTCCCGTCTCTTTCCTAAAACAGATGACTTGGGAGGAATTGACTGTGATAAAAAATTAAGGTTGGCTAATACGTTGATAAGTACCAGAGCACCGACAGAAGGGTGGCCAATAAGTTCACTTAAATACCAGATAATTGAAAGACTACTATTAGTATTTTTTTCTGCAACTTTATTATCCTTAAAAACAATTATAAAAACTCTTTAAGTTCCTTTACTTGTATATATGACTACTTAAATCACTTTAGCATAATATAAATTACCAGAATATGTTGGGCCCAATGAAGATTGAACCCCCCCCCCCCTCAGCTGCTGAATGCATTTCAACCATAAGTGGTCTTCAGTGGTTAATAATAGCATTGCATATCTCTCAAGCATTGGAAGTTCTTTCAAAACATCTGTCTCCAAAAATGCTAGTTCTTTCATATACGGGGAATCTTGCAAACAAGTTGAAGTGCTTTAATTTTTCATCTCTGTTTAACTGATTGATACCTTACGTTTATTAAACAATTTCTAAGATATACAATTCCACCAATACTCTTAATGTAGCAGAAAATCCATACTTCGGTACATTTTCTGGAAGCTTGATTGGGATTTGATTTTACATAAGTAAATGAAAACTGGTATCCTTGGAGCAAGAAGCTTGTGTTGCTTACCAGCTGGACCCTGACTCCAGTTGGCATGAAAGTGCTTGGCTGGAGTGCTTGCAGGATTTTATTCACATTGCTGACCCATCCAGTTAGGAAACAGCTGATGATTAAAATTCAATTTGTGTATACAGAGTAATTTTAATAGTAGGATCATTTAGATGCTGCTTTAAGCAGGTGGCGCTGTGGGTTAAACCACAGAGCCTAGGACTTGCTGATCAGAAGGTTGGCAGTTCGAATCCCTGCGACGGGGTGAGCTTCCATTGCTCGGTCCCTGCTCCTGCCAACCTAGCAGTTCAAAAGCATGTCAGAGTGCAAGTAGATAAATAGGTATCGCTCAGACGGGAAGGCAAACGGCATTTCCATGCACTGCTCTGGTTCGCCAGAAGCGGCTTAGTCATGCTGGCCACATGTATGCCGGCTCCCTCGGCCAATAAAGCGAGATGAGCACCGCAACCCCAGAGTCGGCCACGGCTGGACCTAATGGTCAGGGGTCCCTTTCCCTTTACCTTAAGCTCAGTCATACCCATCATGCATTGTAAATCAGATTGGAACTTCAAATTCCTAAACTTGGAATTAGAATAGCTTCAGGCAAAGACATCCCAGAACTTTTCATTTCAAACAGCTTCTAAGCTTGAGATGGAGGTGGGGGGAGACACTTGCATAATATTAAAATCCATAGTCACTCTGTAGCTGCATTTGAATGTAACCCTAAACCTTTGGCTTGTGCACTCCCATCTCCTCCAGCATTTCTGCAAGAAGCTTCTGCTTAGATTTTAAGTTAACTTCAGCTTGTTCTATTGTCTGCTTGTTCTGTCATCCAGACCCAGACAAATCTTAACTATGGTTTGTTTAAACAAGCTAACTTCAAACCTCAGTTTATAAAGCGGACTTGTTTCAGCAAACCATAGTTAAAATTAGCCACAGTTCAGGTTTGGATGATGTAACAAGCTGAAGCAAAAGCACCTGAGTTCCTTATGACTGTGCCAGGGAGGAAGGGGAGCCAGAGTTTGAGATTTGTTCCAACTTGTTTTCATAATGATCAGCCATGTTTTAGCGTTATACTTGAAGAAGGCCAATGACTACCATTAGGTCCAGGTTCCATTTGCAGCATTGCTTGAGATCAGCCTGTCTCACTACCCCTGATTATAATCCGGTTGGTTGGTTGGTTGGTTGGTTGGTTCGTTGGTTTTATGTTAGTTGCCTAATTTTATTTGAGTTCATCCTTGAGAGAAATATAGGTTACAATCCAGACTTAAGTGTGTGTAATGGGACTAGCAGAAGCTGATGTGTCCAGACTCCTGAAAATGTTCCACTGAGTAGCAGGGCCCTGCTGAATGGGGTGGGCTGTGGCACTGAGGGGGACCCCCCAAAATCAAGCAGAAGCAACTGCCATAAGCTGGAACTACACTCAAGGAAGGTTCTATGGTCAATTTTGGGGGGGGGAATTTCCCCACAGCCTTGATGCTTATAACTCTCCTACCACTGCAGCATTTTTACTTGCCAAAGCAATTAAATATCTAATATTTGGTTTAGAGTAAAATGTGCAAAATTAGCAAATATACTTAAAATGTATTTGGTTAGCTTGAATCACACTAGTATGGGTTTTCTTGGCAAACAACTTGCATTTTGTGACAACACAAACTGCTCTTTGTCTGCCAGTAACATTCTGGAAGCAGGAGTTCATTACTTCTATATAGCCATTTTTGCCGAGACAGACTCAGTTCTATGTATATTTGGAGGTGAGCCCAAGTCAGTGTGTTTGGAATGGATTTTTCTTTGTTCTAAGATTTCAGAAATTGTAACCAATTCCTTACTAAGATACATAAGGGTAAACAGTCTAAATTTGCAAACCGGTCAGACTTTTAGTAGTTGCAGCTGAAGTTGTTCATTCTGGTTCTGATTCAATCCAGAAATGTATTTGAGACTCAAAATTACTTTTGAGTGCAGAGTGTACACCACCTAATTAAAACAGCCTAAAGAAAAGAGAAACTTAGCCTTCCATTAAAGCTACAGGTGGCTTGCCTGTGGCCCTCCAGATATTGCTCAACCATCAATCCCACAAGCATAGTCATTTATCAGCCATGATGGGAATTGTAGTCAAGTAGCATCTAGAGGGCGCAGGTGGGCCACAGGGTAGCCCCTGCTATTTTAAAGGCTTTCCCTGCTAAATGTTCTGACTACATACTGTTCATAGAGTGGCTAGGGAAGCCCGGCCAGATGGATGGGGTACAAATAATAAATTAGTAGTAGTAGTAGTAGTAGTAGTAGTAGTAGCAGCAGCAGCAGCAGCAGCAGCAGCAGCAGCTGGTACTTTCCTTTTCCAAAAGAAGTATAAATATACCTTCTGGTCATTCTTTTTCCTATTAGTCTTCTATGTTTTACATAGTGTTATGGAACTACACTATGAGGTAGAATATAATTTTATAATCTTGGTACAGGAACTATCCAGAAATATGATGCCCTTCAGTGGGGATTGTATTTGTGTCTGTGTCTTCATTTCCTGGATCTTGATTCTTCCCCCTTCCCTGCCCCCAAATATACAGAATCTATTATCCAGGAACTTTTGATTCAGGCTAAACTGAAGACCTGCAGGAAGCTAGAAGGGAGAGACATGTACTTCCTTCCTTAAATGTCAACACCAAGGAATGACTCATAGTCACAACCACTTTTCTAAGGTTTGTCAACTTTGGGGTTTTTTGTTTTTTGTTTTGTTCCTCTACATGAATTAGAAACTTTATGTGTTTATCTTTTACACTTAATTGGGAGTAAACTACAGCTTCTTGGTAGCTGCAACCCACTTCAGGATGTTTCTGCTGCTGTCCTGCAATTTGGCTCATGGTTCAAGAATAATTCTTTCTGAATTGCCCTTTGCCTTACTGTCAGAAAACATTTGGTTGGCTGTACTGCCGCAGAGGCGTTCCCAAGACTTGCTTCACAGCAGACACTCTTTTGGGGAGGGGCATACTAAAGTATTGTCTACAACATTTGTGTGTGTGTGTGTTTGTGTTTAGTCAATTTCTATGCTCCCTTCCGTATAAATGTTTAGGTTAATTAATCTACACAGCTATATTATGACTTTCACTTTTACGTCTGCACTTTGAGTTTTGTTGAATAAAGATAATTTGAATTATTTTCTGATTAGTTATCAAATATAAGAAGTGAATTAGTCTGCATGGAGGAGGGAGAAAAATTATTCCAGTGATGGGCTCTAGAGTGCTCAATTAATACATATTAGCTGCTGAGAAATTGCAGTGTTTCAGGAACCAGCTATAGCTGACTACAAAATGAGGCTGTCAGTTACTTGAAGTCACCTGAAAGTTTGTTGTATCCTATAGCAATCCCAGTTCACTTGATTAGATGTCTTCAGTTTGTTGTTACTACTTCAGCATAATTCTGTTTAGTGGACTTAGTAAAGTAGCAATTGAAGGCAATTTGATCATTTTATTTATTTTTATTTTCAATATTTATTCCGAGTCAAAAGTTATTAGTAAAATGTTTACTAAAACATTTGTCCTGCAGGTAAAGAAGGCATTCAGTGCAGACTCTTATTGTCCTGCTTATTCTTTCTTCTGTAGGCGATAGTGAATTTGTCTGTAGCGTTGTTGCATGCTCTGACCTCTCAAATCCAATTTAGCTTTCTTAGGAAGTATCCTTGGCTCTTGTTTTATCAAAATTGAACCTGTTTATACTGAGGCTGAAATTGCCTCAATACAGAGGGTATGAAATGCAGTTTACGGCACTGATTGCAGTGAAGTTCCAGTTCCATTAAAGCAGCATACAGATCCAAAGAACCACTCTACTAGTAGATCTGTTTCAACGGTGGCGGTTTCCAAACAACAGGCTCCTTTACAGAAAAGGCACTACTTCTGAAACCCATAGTAGTTTTAAAAGCCATTTGTGATGTGGCAAGCAAGGGTGATGTTTCAGTTGACCTTTCATCTTCTCTGGTCATATACAGACATGGAAAGGTTACACCCTGCTTATTGCACTAGCCTACCAGATTAAGATGCTTAACTCAAGTGGAATCATTAACTTTAATAACTGTGCAGTTGTAAATGTGAATTATTTTTCATTTTCAGTAAAAATAATATATATATATTTTCAAGGTTGAAATACTGATATTATGAACTATCATTAAGTGATCAATATGTCAAGTTTTTGAAGATATTCCTAATTTTATAGGGTTGGATCCAGGCATGTCCTACAACTGAGGGGCTCCTTTGGTTTGTAGAGGGGACTCCAATCCAGCACAAATTCCTGTTGGAGCAAACTGGCAAATTGGATCAGAGCAGTAGGCAGGATCCTGTTCTGGCCCACCGACTGTAGGCCACTTTTGAGAGGTGGGCAAGACTTGCCCACCTGTTAACAACCTGACACTATATATCCTATAACTTCAAAGAAAGAATCAGGGTTGCACTTAAGTACCCCAATTCTTCCCTTTTTTGTTGCAGCCCAAACTTGAATTCAAGCTGCAGCTGCAAAGATTCCTGCTGTATGTAAGCCCTGCTTTCAGCAGTGATCAGCTGCACCCAAAAACTCCTGAGTAAAACCACTCCCAGCAGGGCTTGCATTTGGTGCCATATTTAAAAAGCACCAAACACTGGATGGGGAGTTCCCCATCCCTCTAGAGCAGATTTTTATGGGGCTGCAGAGAGGAAGAGGAGGAATCTCCTTTAATCCATTAGCGCATGAGTGTAATTTCACTCATGGGAAATAAGGATCTAGCCCATAAAGTTATTAATACATATTTGCTTAACTTCCACAAGTGAGGAAAACAGTGGTTCAGTTAGGACTGCAGAAACCATTTAAAAATTATTCTGATACTTAATGCCAGTATAGGCACAATGTTAACTTGCAGTAGGTAAATGTCATTAATGTCAGATCTCTATATTTTGGTGTGGGACTTGAAAAGAAGGAATGATTTATAAAACCTAAGTCACTGTGTTCATTGTAATTGAAAAGCTGACATAAGTCACCAAAATAACACACTGAAAGCAAGTTTTGTTCTGTCTTAAGTCTTTAATTTAGAAAGCTAACGTAGCATTTGGCAGCTGGCAACAGCTTACCTCATGCACTTAATTTAACAACAGGAAGCAGCTTTTTAACTCTCTCATAACTTTTTTCCCTAGTTCTTCCTATCACCTGATGGATACCAGAAAAAGTATTCTGCAAATCTAGCAGAGTGTAAATATATTGCTTTTAGATTTTTAAAACTTAATTGTCCCCTTGTTTGCAACAGGCTGCAAAACATCTTAAAGCCTACTCTTTTAGTGGTTAAAAAGCAGATAGATCTGAAGGAAGGAGGGGAAGAGCTCATTGTATGAAATTAATGACTGAGGTAGTTTCCTTGTGTTGCCTGTCTATAGGACAGATTGTATATTTCTAGCACAAGTATCACAAATTCTCAGAGAAACATCTTCCATTGCATATTTCATAATCTAGTCTTCTAATTTATTTCTGCATTTTTCTTAAGCCTAACACACACTTCTGTTTTTTAGCTGTCTGCAAGTTATGCCTATGCTGCTTCAATTTGCATGTAAATATTTGTGTAAAATCGTTTGCACCTGAAAAATTCAAAAAGCTCAAAGAAGCTTAATTCATGACAATTCATTATTGATGTATGTGGAATTATGGCAGGCAGCAAAAAAAATTATCCATCTTGGATACTGTCAACTAAGAACCTGAAAATTGCCTTGGTTTGTGATGTTTTAATACAACACAGCCTTGAAAATCTACAAGTTACTAGGTCACCCTGCCTTCATATACTTGTGTTAGTCACTTGTGGTTTAAAACAAATTTACAAAAATTACATGGCCACCTGGAGACAATGCTTAACTTTCCACATCAAGGAAGCAAGTGGCTGTTTATATGCCTAATGTGACACTTGTTAATGAGATGGATAAGAATCTCAATATGGAGACAATTAGGCTTTATTCCTGCACATACTTAAGTTATATATTCCCTCCACAAAAAATCCATTATGTATTCAATTTTATGCAAACTTAAGACTTTGAGCCAAAGAAATCTCTGTGTTAAAAAAGAATCGTTTAAAAAATTCCTCAGTTGCTTAAACACAATAGTGTGAAATTGTACTTCAATTTTCTGATAAAATGTTCTGGCAAGCTGAAAATGGTGATGTGGGACAAGCTGACTGTTCTTTTGCAGACTATTAAGGCTTAAAAGCATTGAGCTTTGGGCATTGAGCTTCAGACTTATAGCTTCCCTTTCAGTCTGTACTGCCCGGGTCTTTCTTCTCTGCTATCAAATGTTACATGAAAGTATACATATTTTCTCTTTCATTTTTCAAGGAACTATAAATTGTTGTATTCAGCGCTACATTCATAATGCTTGCATTGGTTTGTATCATTGCATAGAAATAGACAATTTGCAGGCCAAGAAGTGGCACTCCAGATGGTTCAGTGATGTCTCCTAGGCCTAGATGGAATATTCTCTAAACAAGAACAAGAATACAGTATATCAGTTGTGTGTTCTCATGCTGAACTCCCTAAGCAACTTAGGGTACTGATTTTTCATTGTCTGAAAATAGTTTTGGCAAGGGATTATTGATGGGTCACAAAGTTTAATTTGGAGACAGGACTTTTTTTCTTCTTAAGTCAACTAGCAAATAGATAAAATCATTCAAACCCCCCAGTTTTTGTGATAGTGACACAGCCCTTTTAGTTTACTGAAATTTGCTGAGTAATCATCATCTCAGGGTTAAATAAAACCCATCACCCTTCCACACAGAAATTCAGAAGTCTTTTCTCCAGAATGTTATATTGTGTTATATGTAGCTTAGAAGTAGCAGATCTTGGAGCACTTAAGGAGAAACAGCAGTAAAGAACAGTGGTGACCTCATGGCTATTTTTGTATTCAAGTGTGCTTGTTCCAGAAAAGACAAGCCATGGGAAATGTATGTATCCATGACCTTCGTTTGTTCCTAAATGGAAACAGGCCTCTAATATTGGAATGAAGCAACATACTTAAAAGCAACATTTTAAAAACTTGAAAAATTCTTGAATACAAGGTTCAAAGGTACGAATGTAATTGATTATAGCATTGCATTTGTCTCTGACCAGGTTGCTGAACAAGCAACATTCTTGGGACTTAATATTGCCAAAGTACTTTCAAATGCTGCAGAACACAGAATGTCTTCAGGTATTTGTTCCAGGAATGCAGTCTGAGAGTCTGCCAAGTGTGTTGCTTGCTCCTGCAACATGGTGACATGTACAAATGAAATCATGCATTTTCAAACATTTATCAATCAAGGAACAACCATGTGAAAGTTCAAGTGTGTTTCAATTCAAACAAATTTTCCATTTTCTGAAGTTGATGAAACAAAAATGAAAGTTTTTGGGAACTACAGATCTTCCAGACAGTAGAGAAGTTGTTATTTTTCAATATTGGTGTATTTTGCTTGAAAGCTATAAATGGAATAAAGGATAAAATACAAAGAGCCAGTGGTGTCGTGGTCAGGCCAGAATATAAAACCAGGACATAGAGGACCAGGGTTCAAATTCTGCCTTAGCCATGAAGCTCCCTATGTGACATTGGGCCAGTCACTCTCTTAGCCTAACCACCTCACAGGATTGTTGGGAGCATAAAATGGAGAAGAGGGAAAAACATATACACCACCTTGAGGTGCTTGGAGGAAAGGTGGGGTGTAAATAGAATCATAAATTTAAAATAAATAAATGAAAGAAAGAGAAAATCATAGAATTGTAGAGTTGAAAGGTGTGGACCCCGAGGGCCATCCAGTCAAACCTCTTTTAGTGCAGGAATCTCAATTAAAGCATAATTGAATCATAGAATTTTAGAGTTGGAAAGAACAGTTCAATGTGTTTTTAATCCATAGGTCTTGGACTCCATAGTGTTCTAATCACAAATTCTTGGGGGAAATCCATTGTCTAGATATGGCCCAATTTGATAAAATAATACCAGTGCAAAAGTGTTCTAATTTTCCTTTTCCGAAAAGATTCCTGTCTTGAGTTTCTTAGCAATCTCTGTATCAGCAGAATTCAGCAGCAACTTGGATCAATCATAATTTACCTCCTACTGCTTAAGACTGGCTGCATATTTCTAGAAGGAGCATAAAAACTAAAAACAATTTCAGGCTAAGTAATGGCTTTGGATGATGCCTTCATAGAGCAGATTAACAAACATTCATAAAAGAGATATAATAGTCACTTCATTTTTCTAGAAGGTGGGAAAAGCAACAAGTGGATTGCCTATCTTGGACTTCATTCTCACCAACAGAGAAGAACTGGTCAGTAAAGTGGAAGTAGTGGAACCTTGGGAGGAAGTGATCATTTCCTTTTGGGATTCATTATACAGAGGAAAGGGAAAGCTGAGTGTAGTTGGACATGCACTCTGGACTTTTAAATTTTTGATTTCTAAAAGCATAATGAACTATACTGGCTGAGATCCCATGGTCAGAAATACTCAAAGAATGGGTCATGATAGATGGAGTTTCTTTAAAAAGATGTTTGAAGGCACAACCACAAACAATTCCAACAAACAAGTATAGTAGGAGGTGCCTAAAGAAACCAGTGGGGGGGCATAAGGAACTTTCAGATGAGCTGAGATTTAAAGGGGACTTGTTTAAGAAGTGGAAGAAGGGGCAGATTGTAAAGGAAGAGTATAAATAAGTAGCCAGTGCTTGCAGAGAGAAGGTCAGGCAGGCTAAAGCTCAGAAACAAGCACAGAATTACAAGAGAGGTTAAAAATAATAAGAGGGGTTTTATGGCTATGTTTGAAGCAATAGAAAGAACAAGGAAGTAGTAGGTCCTCTGCGTGGAGAATACAGAGAAATGCTGTTTGGATGACAGAGAGAAAGCAGAACTGTTCAACATCTATTTTGTCTTCACCCAAAAAGAAAGCAGTGCCCAATGTGGTGATAACATCTTAGTTTTTCACACACAAAAATCTGAAAGACGGGCTTCATGGCTTCAAAATGTCCTTTTATATTACTGGCACTGTACATATGTATCAGTGGGTTTTTCCAATTGGTTTTTACACTTGACCCTGCATTCTGGGTTTGGAGTGTATCTAGTGTTCAACTGACTCATTTGTCAATGGGCTAAGCGCTGCATTTGTATTTACTGTTACAAATCACCATAAAATCATAACCATGAGCTATGAGAACCTGGCACTTGAAATTTATTTTTTCCTTCTCAGTGTATCTTACTGGATATTTCTAAATTATCCTGTGTAGTTCAGCAATGTCGTGTAGGTCTGATACCAGTATGACTACATCAGATTTTGCCTTTGCTGCAATCCTATCCCCCTGTATCTGAGTGTAAGCCCTGTTGAATTCAATAGGACTTAATTCTGAGTAGGCATGATTAGGATTACACTACTTGTGGCTAGGGCAGTAGTAAATGTGCACAATGGTTCTTTGACTTCAGTGCCTATGAATCCATATGACAGTCACCAGGTGACTCAGAAGGATCTGGCTCAGTATTGCCATGACTGGATGCTTCCCAAGCTGCTCCATCTCTGCATCTAGGCTTTTGCTTGAGTCTTGTTTTTGTAATTCTGCAGTGCAAAGATTTTTCAGAAATCATACTTCAGTTGTGTGTAAATCCAGTATTAATCTCTAATTATGTGATCATAAGTAAGGAAAGTTCAGTTTGCCCCTAAATTGTTTAGGATTTTCAGAGGCAGAAAGATCCAAGACCACAGGAACGGATCACTTTCCTCTTGCTTTAAGCTTGCTGTCTGAATCTCTTATATTAGACAGTTTGGTAGCTATGTGTATATTATTTCCTGTTGGTCGACTGGGCTGCAGAGAGAGCTGCGTCATGGCACTCTTGGGATGGCTATTAGAAACTGCTAGGATTTCAGAAAATGTCTTCACTGTAACCCTTCCATGGAAAATAGTTTCTGATTCATGTTCTGCAGGGTTACCTTCCACTCTTCCATTCCACTCCTGAGGCTTGCCAGGCTAATTGTTGTGTTCTTCTAAAAAGAGTCTTATGAAACTGTGAAGACACAGGCAATGCAATACAATGAGATATAGAAACGAGTTTACTTGTTAAGGATTACTGCAGTTTATAAGAAAATAAGTATTTTTACTTAATAATGTGTGTTATGTAATCAAAAATACAATTAGATTAATTCTTCTTTATTATACAAAAGTATTGGACACTGAACAATAGAACAGTTGTATTAACATTTAAGAAAAAAGAAAGAAATGAGATTCTTAATAAAAATGTTAGATGTTGTGAAGCTGTAACTGAAACCATAGCAACTTAAAGGGGAGACCACTCTTAATCTTGGGTGGGGGAAATGCAGTGTAGTTGGCTCTTGATAGATGTGGAGTAAGAGAATAAGTTACCAGTGTTAGTTGGGTGTGGGGAGGTACACATCCATTTTATATATTTACAATTGGAGTCTCAAGCTTAAGGCCCGGGGGTTTTTAAGTTCTTTTGGGCTCCAAATACAGCCTGCAGCATCCCAAAAACTGTACACAAATTACTGAACTATCTTCACAGTTAGAAATTACAGTTTAGAAATTGTCACAGTATGAATCAGGAGTGGTTGCTAATGCACGCCTCAGCATCAGAGTTGTCCATGACTACTTTAAAATTAGCATTGTTGGTGTGAAAAGTGTAGGACATGGCTAGGCAACCTAAGGCCCCGGGGGGCCAGATCCGACCCAATCGCCTTCTAAATCTGGCCCGCGGACAGTCCGGGAATCAGCGTGTTTTTACATGAGTAGAATGTGTGCTTTTATTTAAAATGCATCTCTGGGTTATTTGTTGGGCCTGCCTGGTGTTTATACATGTGTATAATATGTGCTTTTATTTAAAATGCATCTCTGGGTTATTTGTGGGGCATAGGAATTCGTTCATTTCTTTTTTTCAAAATATATTCCGGCCCCCCACAAGGTTTGAGGGACAGTGGACCAGCCCCCTGCTGAAAAAGTTGGCTGCCCCATGGTATAGGAGGGTGGGATGCAGTGCAGGTGAGCAGAAAACTCTGGAATCGGCAGTCTTGTCAGTTTTTCCAGCCAAGGGGGAATAATAGCCTGCAGCATCCCTACCACACTGCCATAGAAAAATCATAATTTCTGTTAGGTTTTTAATCATCATTGTGTTTCTTTTTGCAGCAATGGCAGCCATTCGGAAAAAGCTGGTTATAGTGGGTGATGGTGCCTGCGGCAAGACCTGTCTGCTCATTGTATTTAGTAAAGACCAGTTCCCTGAAGTATATGTTCCCACGGTATTTGAAAACTATGTAGCAGATATTGAAGTTGATGGAAAACAGGTGAGTCTGCACTTCTGCCACTAGCACATCACCAGCTTCTGTTCTACAGAGTATATAGTTAGCATAAATGAATCTATAGTTAGAGATCAATATCATGGATTGAATCCTGAGTCTCACTTCTGCAAATGAAAAGGCTTCTTCCATCTAGGAGAACTGAGTAGGTTTCTGCTGAGGAAAGGGGTTGAGATTTTCAGTTAACTTTTCACGCACCCCACACTACCTTCTACAGAGAGGTCCCAAACATCCAGAGCAGCTGTTGGAGAAAGGAGGAATCTGCAAAAAAAATCACTCCCTTTTCCACCATGGAGACTATCCCATTAGCAAAATTCTGCTCACATGAAATCTGAATCCATCCCAAGGAAACTTGATGAATCTATGGGCATGTGTTTACATTTGGGGGGGGGGGCTGGTTCTCTAAAGAGTTCATATATGGTTGCTCCTCTGTATAAATAGCACTCTCACTAAATAGAAGGTTTGACTAGCTTAATGTTAGATTGCCCCCTTTCAAATCATTTGGATGAAATTGAAGGGTATTTGTTCTGTTCTCAGTTACATGCTGCTAAAGTTAATGAAAGGATATCTTAGAAACAGCTTAAAATGTTGTACATTCAGTGGGTTAGCATTGGAACAAACTGTTTTGCCAATTAAAATTTGGTGTGGATGCCTCTTTTGCGCAGAGTGCAGCACACAGCAGCATTTTTTTAAAAAGAAGTGTGTAGAAGTAATGAAAAGCAGAACGGAATCTGTTTTATTCTTGATCGTCAGACTTTATTTGAAACCAAGCTAAATTTTGTAAGTTTTTTTTATTTTTAAAATTTAATGTATTTATAAACCACTTAAGACAGTCCCTAAGCTATTTACAGAATAACAAATACAATATATAGCAATGAAACTTGAGATGCTACGATATTTAATGCAGTACAATATTAAACATAAATACAATATTTTGCAATAAACAACAAAATCCTAAAATGCAAAAGTATAGCAGGTCACTTTGAAGCACCTTTAGAGTCCGGGATCCCTTCTTCAGCCTCACACTTGCCAAGGCACATCCTGACTCGCAAAGTGATACAGTCATACCCAAATTCTGCCTTACAGATACACAAATCATACAATGCCTACTACTAATTCAATATCACCCTCCCCATTCTACTCCCACACCTTACATTGCTTCACCAAAACAGCTGCAAGGCTTTCAGAAACAACAGTATGTATGTGTGCCATTTATATGTGGATTTTAAATACAGGATATTCCTTTTAAACTACAGAAGAATTTATTATCCTACTGCACAGCAGTATTAGCAATTTCTACGTAAAGGGGAAAACTGGTTATATGAATACAATCTTGGTCTCTCTTTTCTTTACCCCAGATAAATCCTGCCAAGTTTTCCTTTTCTTCTACCATGCCCTGTATTTAGGTCTGTCACTCCAGTGGCAGTTTTGTGAGAATGGCATTTGCACAGAATTGTTTTCAGTCTTGGTGCTCCTTCTCACTTCTTTGTACATGAGTGTAGGTGCCCAGGTACAAAAAGTGCATGCCTCGTATCAGCTTGCAATGACTTCATTGTGAGTTAAATTGCAACTCTGCCCTACAATGTAAACAAATTTTAGGGACCTTTATCCATTTTGGTCCCTGCTCTTTAAAGATTTTCACCCCAAAAATCATTGATTTAAATATGTGTTTATTATGAACTGAAGCAGGGAACATATGTCCTGGGGATATTAAAATGTAAAATGAGAAGAGGCCTTCAATTTGATCTTGGCTGTAATACTTTGAATAATTTGCAAATTGATCCAAAGCCCTGAATATTCAGTCATATGCATCTGGAAAATGTAAACTGATATTTCTGTTAAGCTATTTCTTATCAATACACTACACTAATGGCTTTCAGTAGAATAGAAGTTCCTAAGGAACTGTTTGAACTGAATTTTTGGACAGAGAATTAAAAGCACTGAAACTGTTTGTGGGTTTTGTTTTGTTTTTTAAACCTTTTATCCTGCTTTTAGGCAAGACTTAAAGTGGTTTACAATTAAACATATTTCAGTCAAACATTCATAAAACTCAAAATACTCAATTATATCTAAAAACTATAAAACAGCATAAGACAAAATGGTCATTTAAAACTGTAACCCAATGATCAGCATCCTTAATTAACCTCCAGAAGCCAGAATGAATTTAGGCTGACTGAAAATATCAGAGATTGGCTTGCCTGATATCACTCAGCACAGAGTTCCATAATTTAGGATGGGGGGGTGGGTGTCCAGAAAAAAGGCCCAGTTCTGTTTGCCTACTTGCAATTCCTTTTTATGTTCATGTTTATAAAAATACAATTGATACTGATTCTCCCCCATTTCCTTTAATGTAAGGTACTTCAAGCAAACATCTATTATCACAGTCATATTTGGTAGTAATCAAAACCTGCAATCGGCAATGCAGTTTTATAAAATCTTGCTAACAGTGAAACTCCTGAGCAATACAGCTAAGCACTCAAATCCATTTTTTCTAACTAGCGGAGACCGAACAAATAGGTGGATATTCTTTTTTCAAAGAGAAGCTCTGGAAATCTGTTCAGGGCCAATATAAAAAAGGCCTTTGCTCCTTGTACAGCTCTTCTCACCACTGTTGAAAGTAGCATGTGGAACAGTGTATTATTTCTTTTTAAATGAGAGAGTGCTTAAATGGAGAGGGACATGCTCTGAAATCTCAGGACAAGAACTTTTAACACCACCCTGACAAGCCTTATCTATTAAGGTACCTTCTTTTATTGACTGAATGCCCTTATTCTTCCTGTAGGTGGAGCTGGCCTTATGGGATACAGCAGGACAAGAAGACTATGATAGACTTAGGCCTCTTTCATACCCTGACACCGACGTTATACTTATGTGTTTTTCAATTGATAGTCCTGATAGTTTAGGTAAGTAGTTAAAACTAAATTCATGTCATGTCCTCTAAATTACTGCATTGCTAGCTAGCAGGATGTCTATACTATATATAAGCTAAAACTTCAGAGAACTTGCGTTTTCAATGAAATACTAGTTCTTGGGGGAGGGAATCTCATTTCTTAATCATAGCTGTGAACAAAGTGTATTAAAAGATTGCTATTGTGAAGGTAGGCAAGTTTTTTGTGAAGGTAGGAAAGGAGGCTAATGTCAAGGACAAAACAGTTAGGGAATTCAATGTTTCTGTGTCTAAAACTGAGCTGGGAGAAACATTAATTTCCCTGATGTGATGAAGTTTGATCTTGATCACATTTTATTGCACAAAAGGCAAGTTCATTTCTCTTTAAATGCTATTCAATTTCAATGCAGATATGCATGGGAATAGTTTGTTAACCAAGGGTATCTGTAACTTTAACAGGGGGGGAAAATATGTTTTACTTAGCTGAACATACTTTTGAGAGAATATGCAAAAATATAAAATACATATTTCTAAGGGCAGTATTTCTTCCATAAATCCAGTTATAACTACTCTAAACTTGCTCCAAAATGTACTGTTTAGTGATTAATGGAAATTCATCATTGGTTCAGCAGAAAGAGAATTTTAAGACTTCGTTCTTCTACAGATCTTGCCAAGTGACTTAAATCAAGGAATGGTAGCAGGCTGAGATTCATAATGTTCCTTTCTGCCTTGTTTACTAGCTGAAACAGACTAGTGGCAGAGAAATGGTGGCAGAAGGTGGGGAAACTGCTATGGATTCGGTCTTAGCCAAATTAGAGAATGTTGGAGGGAAAATATATTCCATTAGGATAAGCTACTTGAGAGCTGCCAAAATGGAAACTGGAATCCATTGGAACCAGTGCAAGGATCACACCTAGGAAGGGGGGAGGATCCTGACTGCTCTCACTAACTGCTAACAGCTGGGAAAATCCCAAATGGCCTCTTGTTTGAGATCTTTAAACACTGGTGTCTAGCATTTTGAGAGCCCAGCCAGTAAGGCTGGTGAGGGATATGGGAAAATGAGCTCCCATGGAAATTTGCTGTACATGTGTTACCTTAATCTTATTTTTTTTCCAAGTGATTTTTTATTGTTTTCCTTACATATTCTTTTCCAACAAATTGTAATAGCACCATACATTCCCTTTGACTCTGCCGAGTCGCGACCCCCCTCCCTCCCCACAACTGGTATATTTATTCTCTTTCCATCACGCACATCATTCTCATATTAGTACTATTATACATTGGAGGTATTATGTCAATCCTGCTAGTGTCTTGACCTCTTTACAATTCTTCTTTAAATATTCAATAAATTTACTCCAGTTATTTTGGTATCTTTGATCTCCCTGGTCCCAGATCCTCCCTGACAGTTTGGCAAGTTCATGTGTTACCTTAATCTTGACTGAAGATTGATTTTCTGATGTGAGGTTTTTTTTTATTTCAGAAAACATTCCAGAGAAGTGGACTCCAGAGGTGAAACACTTCTGCCCCAACGTACCAATCATCCTGGTAGGAAATAAGAAGGATTTGAGGAATGATGAACACACAAGGCGGGAACTGGCCAAGATGAAGCAGGTAAGTCTTTTTTTCCATTTCCATGCAGTATCTGTTAAAATCATCCATGAAACTCACTGTGTGACCATGGGTCAATCCCTCAACCTAACCTTCCTCACAGGGTTGCTGTGAGGATGACATGGGGGGAAATAGACTCAAGAATGCCACCATGAGCTCCTTGGAGGAAAGGTGTAATGGCTATACTGATGAATGAATAAACAAAATTAAAAGGCTTTCTCTTGCCTGCCTGCCGACAATTTTGAATTGTTGGGAGGAGACCAGGTTTGGAATTGCAAAAAAAAGAAGCCTGACCTAAAAATGAAAGTGAAAAGAACATGTGACACAATCAGGATCTTCAGGCCTGCAAACATTAGACTTTACATGTAGGTCCCCAGCAAATCCAGTGTGCGGCTATCTGCTAGGACAAGCTTTCCTTAGGTGGATGTGCAGACAAGGTGCAATCCATGATCCTGTATTTGGTATCCTGAGTTCTCATCTGAATCATCCCCCATGCCATCCTCCTTTTTGTAATAGCATTTTAAGTTTGCCCAAGTGTTTGAGTATTTTTATCTTCACATCAACCCTTTAAAGTAGATAGATAATAGTGTAATTTTAGCAAAGCAATTGAAAGAAAAGTACTAGCAGCACTTTAAAGACTGACAAATTTATTACAGCATAAGCTTTTGGGGGCTAAAGCCCACTTCGTGTCCGCAGCACACGCAGCCCCCCCCCCTTTTGAGGACACATGATTAGAAATTTAGTTCTTTATTGTCAAAGCGCTCCTAAGCTTCAAGAATCACCTGCACTGCTCCTGCTAAATAGGTAGCTAGGCATCTCCTCTTTCACGCCTGTGCTCCGATCCAGACAACAGTGCAGCCATGCCTCCATCAGCACATTTAAGCCCCCTTAAATGAATTTCATCCCTGCTACCAAACCTTCAAAGATTCATCTCTAGTAATTGCATCTTGTCAGGAGACAGTACAGAAGAGTCTGCCTGGCTTTCCTGAGTTGGAAATAGCAACATTCTATTATGCCTTTGGACAACTAAACAGAAGTATAATAAAACTGTATAATTGCAAATAGTTTACAGTATTTTTATTTTTCATGGCGTGGGCACATCCCCATGTCTGTCTCTCTACCCAGCTGGCCAAATCTAACTGTTCAGTGGCATATACTGCTCCATCGCCAGAATTCCATAGTGCAGTACTAGATTTCCTGAGCTGGGCAAGCAATGTGCTGTGGTAAGAAAACTGCCACAGGTACAAAGGGACATTTCATATGTTGCTGCAGTAATATGATTGCTTCTAAAGCAAGATCATCACATGGAAAGTTCCGTGTCGGCATCGTGCCTACCTGGGCTTGCTTTGTGGAGCAGCTTTAGGATCTAAAGTTTAGGTCATTGTCTCAGTATTTTTTTCAGTATTCTAGATGTTGGAGAAACGTTATTGACTACTTGATGCTAAAACTTTATGCCCTTTTCTTTAGTAAAAATGCTTGCTCACTGTGAGGAAGCCTAGTGTTACGGGTGCAGAGGGATTCACTGTTAGACAGAGATATTTATCTGCCTCTTGGTAACATCCTGCAATATGAATAAATTAGGTTTCTCGACTCCTATGTCCTTTTAAACTGCACGTCTATACCTGACATTTCTCTAAAAGCCCAACAAATTCTTAAGTTCATTTAAATCACTAAGATGTGTGTTGCAACATGTCACTAACTTATAAAACAACTGTCACCTGAGCAGTAGCTGGGGCATTAACTAGTCCCCCTTTTCTGCTACACATACTGAGGAATAATGCAGCAAATAAATGATCTCATAATTTTTCTCTTTAAGGAAGAAGAGAACCACAGGGAATAGAACGTAGGTTTTAAGATTCAAGTTTTTGATGGCTTACTTGCACTGACTGCTGCACTATGAAATCTACTGGTACTGTACCAAACCATTTTTAAGTGTTCACTTCAATTTTAGAAGGCCTCACTTTGCTAGAAGAGCATTGCCAGAAATTTATTCCCTTCATAAAAGCAGCAGAGAATCAGGGGCTTGCATCTGAAGATAAAAACCAAAATGGTCTGTCTTCCTTCCTTTTGAACTATGTTAATTGTTTTTGTGTTTGTACAGGAGCCAGTGAAACCTGAAGAGGGCAGGGATATGGCAAACCGCATTGGTGCTTTTGGATACATGGAGTGCAGTGCAAAGACCAAAGACGGTGTGAGGGAAGTTTTTGAAATGGCCACTAGAGCTGCTTTACAAGCCCGACGTGGCAAGAAAAAATCCGGGTGCCTTCTCTTGTAAAGCATGGCCAGGGGAAGATGGCTGAAGCAGCGCCCTGCACTCGATAAATTTTTGAAGTGCTGTTTATTAATCTTAGTGTATGATTACCAGCCTTTTTCATTTATCTATAATTTACTTAAGAGATTTAAAATTGAGTCTTGCTACCAGTATTTAGAAGCCAACCATGATTTTTTTATAACGGTCTGCATCAAATACATCTGTGCACACAAGGGTTAACTTCAACATTCCTTTAACAAAACTCTCTCTGCACTTGCAGGATATGCCAGGCGCTAATTCAAGACAATTCTCTAACTTCTTGCTTTTTTTAGAAATGGGGAGGGGAAAGCTGGTAACACTGAGAATTGGGCTGTAACTACTTCATAACTAACATGTTCTAGCCTATTCAGGCACAACAGACATGGCTGTGGATGAGGTCCTGAGTAACTTCAGTATTTTCACATTTGATTTCTTCCCTCCCCCCCCCCCCGATTCTGTACTCAAAGGCTCTGAAGTGTAAAATTGGTGATTGGAAAATGTGATTATCCTGAAATGACCAAAGTCCCATCCAGCTATGAAAAGTGACAGTTCTGTGGTTTCATGTTAGTTACCTTATAGTTACTGTGTAATTAGTGCCACTTAAATGTATGTTACCAAAAATAAATCTATATACCCCAGCCTAGATGTAGTATTTTTTGTATAATTGGATTTCCTAATACTGTTGCTTGTAACTTCTGTGTAAGGTGTTCTGGGTTTTTTAATAGTGTATTGCAAAATAAAGTCAAATGGAGATTGATGCCCTTTCCCCATTTGTAATTGTCCAACCCATTTGTATGACTTAAACATGCCCAGAAAGCTCATCTTAATACCTCCTTTGGAGCAAGGGAAAAGCAGCTGTTTTACAGTCAAGGTAACTGAATGTTTCAGAAGCTTTAAGTTAACCCCTGCTGAATCCAGCTCCACGCTGAAAATGCAATTTCTTGTTAATCTGCTGGCCAAATTCCCATCCTGTGAACATCTTGCTGTTCTGCAGCAAACTAAACTCTCTTCTGTATTTCCTGTTTCCAACAACTAATAAAATAAAGGCAGTTTTCTAAGCTCCCTGTATTCTGGTGTTTGTGTTCTTCGCTGTGTAGAAGCTTGTGTTCAGGTTGGAACAGAGTGAATTTAAAAAGAAAGCCAACACTCATCTTTTTGTCTATAATTGTCAGCAGCAGAATATAACAACCCTACTTTAAAATATGAAGATGTGTAACTTGCTCCTGAATATCCAGCGGCTGGGCTCTTGGCTAGTGCTGGCAACTTGATACCAGTACTTCTAGCAAGCTGCCTAAGCAGGTATGAAGGTGGGGTAAAGCAGAGCAGTGCCTTTTCCTCAAGAAGGATCCATGCTTGCATTGCCAGGTTAAAACATGTCTACACAAGAGAAGATAACTGCACAGCAAAGTTTCTGGCAAATGGTCATCTTAATGCGCACCATGCAGCAAATACTGTTACTCAACATCAGAGAAAAAAAGTTGAGCACCCTAAATAATAATAATAATAAATTTTATTTATACCCCACCCTCCCCAGCCAAGGCCGGGCTCAGGGCAGCTAACAAGCAATAATAAAAACAAGTTGAATGAATACAACTTAAAAACAAGATTAAAATACAACATTACAACATTAAAGGGGAAAATGTCAAAGTTCTTTAGCATTATCACACAGGTTTGTATATTTAACTATACAAGGGCATAAGGTAACTATAAAGAGCTGTAATGCATATCTACTGTCAGATTATTTTCCGTATATGCTAGAAGCTTTAGCATATGTAAATACCAGTGCACTTTTGCAACTGCTTCTAATTTGTGTTGCTGCATCTGTCTTCAGCTATGTCTGTCCTTTGATACATGGTCACAAATGATCACCCCAAACTTTCCTTTGCCCCTTCCTAGAGAATGTTTGGGGTTGCCAAAAAGGAAGCATCCTAATTGTGCCTTTCTGCCTGCTGCACCATCTCATCAGTCCAGTGGCAAAAGCATTCAATGCTCTAATTTTGCTTGCCATAAAGCAGGGGTCCTCAGACTTTTTCAGCAGGGAGCCGGTCCACTGTCAGACCTTGTTGGGAGCCAGACTATATTTTTGAAAAAAATGAATTCCTATGCACATTGCACATACTGTATTTGTAGTGCACAAAAAACAAGGAAAATACAATATTTAAAACGAAGAACGATTTTAATCAACATAAACATAACAATACAATATTTAAAATACTTAAAATAACCCAAGATGCATTTTAAAAGGACACATTCCATACAAGAGCACCAGACAGGCCCCACAAATAACCCAGAGATGCATTTTAAATAACAGAACACATTTTACTCAGGTAAGCCGCCCACCCCGACTCTCCCCTCCCTTCTCCACAGCACCAGACGAGCCCGGTGGCTGCTTACCTGTGTCTTGCGAGCGGCACAGGCTGGCAGCAGTGGGATGATGAGTGGCACGTGAAAGGGCTCCGGAGAGGGGCTGGCAGCAACAAATCCCGAATTGAGCCTGCTTACAGTGGCAGCCACTCGAGTGCTAACGCTGCTGCTGCTGCTGCTGCTGGCACCAACAAAGTCCAGCCCCCTTCCTCTAGGCAGGGCGGGGAGAAGCCAGAAGGAGGGAGGGAGGAGGCGCCGGCGCCATGTGAGGGAGAAGGAAATAATGCGTCTGCAGTCTGAACAATCAGATCCACGCAGTGATTCCCAGACCGTCCGTGGACCAGATTTAGAAGGCAATTTGGCCAGATCTGGCCTGCGGGCCTTAGTTTGCCGACCCTTGCCATAAAGTCTGCACGTTGCTTTTATTGCATTGTCTGCTAAATACAGGATTAAAATACATTCTCAGTTATGTATGACCCATAGTGTTTTAGGTTTGCTTCTTGAACAGCAGCTCTGCCACACTTTGTCCCATGTGGCAGGACTTTTAAAACTGAGGGAAGCTTCAGAAGCAGTCTGATACTGCAAGGGAATCTGCTGTTGACAGAGGAAAGTGTTTAAAAAGACACACAAACCCAAATAGTCATGTAGGCAAGCCTAAAGAACGTCACAGGTGCTTGCAGAATCTTGCCTTTGCAACATGTAAAGTTAGTATGTTCAATGTGTGTACGAAATGCACTTTATAATTTGTCAATCTCTTCCAGACATTACCTCAGAATATCGCTGTGCCTCAGCAATGATACCAAGGTGATGTAAGAATAATTTGATACTTTTCAGTTTCAGTGAATGACGCATTAACATTATCTCTAACCAAGATGGGGTGCAGCCAAAAGAGAAAAGGGCACAGGGATATTCCATCATTTGCATATCACAGTAATTATTATTTCCATCTTCCATTTTGTGCATGGAAAATATTGTCAACTCTTAGTCATCCACGTTCATGTGAAACCATTTTAAAAAGCTGTATTTCAACCTCCGCTAGTCCTCAGTTGTGTGATATTGACACTCCCTTTCGGTGATAAATATTGTGTACAGCATTCAGTTTATGAAATACTGAAGTGGCACTGTGTTGTTTATGTTCTCAGATTCCTAATACTTTCCAACATACTTGTTTTATTTGAATAATTTATATCTTGTTTTTCTCCATTGAAAAAGAACCCAATGCAGCTTTCAAAAACAAGATCAGTTTGTTTTTAAAGTCAGATTACAAAACAAATAAAAACTGCCACCATTCATCTTTATCACAGTGTGAGCTGGAAAAACATTGCAGGCTGTTTTTTACATTTCACACAATGCATAACTTTGGCAGCTTTCTGCCACAGGTGTGGCAAGGGCCACCAATCTGGCTGGTTTTCAAGTGGGGTTAAGGCAAACCTATGGTGGGCAGGTCAGTTATTAGGTGTTTGCCATGCTAGCAAAACAGGCTCAGGGGAGAGGGTACTTCATGCTCTGCTATGGGCTTCCTTGACGCATGTGCTTGGGAACATGATGCTGTACCTGTAGTGTGATCCAGTGGAACTCCTGTAACTAGACTGAGGAAGAAGAATGGTGTGGTGATTGAAAGTTCTGCTCAATTAAAGATGTTGGAAAACATATAGTGAATAGATAAGACGCAAGATGGAAATATTTGAATTCTCATTAAAAGCACAGGCAAATGCATGGTCAATGGCTATCATATGTAACTCAATAAATTCTCTTTATTATTAACAGCTCAGTTGTTTTGTTCAGATAGCAAATCTACAAGACACTGGTCATACTGAACTGTTTGTTCAGTACTGCAAGTATGGACATCTTTCATAGAATTGTAGAATTGGGTGGGACCACAAGGAACATCTACTCCACTCCCCTGCGATGCAGGAATCTTTTGCACAATGTGGGACTCAAACCCACGTCCCTATAATTAAGGTTGGTTGGTTGGTTGGTCAGTCAGCCAACACAGTCCCCAAGCACCTATTTAAACAACAAAAGAAAACAGGACTAGTGGGAGGAAATGCTGTTGAGAATCTGTGTGACAGAGACTACAGACTGAATTGCAACCATGCTCAGAGCACACCTGGGGGTGGGGCAGTGAAAGGTCCTCAGCTCCTGCTGTGTCAGTGAAAGTCATGAGAACTGAAAAGCGCGTCAGGTAACGCTAGAGTGGCTGATGAGGACTCCAAGCTTAGGCATACTTATTTACATACATATAATTGTTGGCTATTTGCAGATTAGCTGCGCTGCAGAAAGCGTGCTGGGGAGACCACACATTACAAGGAACGCAAAAATAACTTTTGCTTGGTTTTAATAACAAAAACAAAAACTCCTTTTTACATTAATTATATCAATAGGCATGACCCATCCACCAACCCAACCACCAGGGTCCTGAGAGAGCTAGGTGCTGCTCTTTATATACTATACCCAATTGCTGACACAGCTTAATTAACACAACTTAACAGCACCTGCTATACTGCTTCACAGCTGTAAAACTAGGTCACGTTATTTGCTCTGGTCCTTAAAGAAATACACATCTTGTGGAACAATAATGAACCTTCAAATTTAAAGAGACCATTCAACATAAAGGTAAAGGGACCCCTGACCATTTGTGGCTGACTCTGGGGTTGTGGTGCTCATCTCGCTTTACTGGCCGAGGGAGCCAGCATACAGCTTCCGGGTCATGTGGCCAGCATGACTAAGCTGCTTCTGGTGAACCAGAGCAGCGCACGGAAACGCCGTTTACCTTCCTGCCGGAGGGGTACCTATTTATCTACTTGCACTTGACGTGCTTTCGAACTGCTAGGTTGGCAGGAGCAGGGATCAAGAAACGGGAGCTCACCCCATCGCGGGGATTTGAACCGCCAACCTTCTGATCAGCAAGTCCTAGGCTCTGTGGTTTAGACCACAGCGCCACCCACGTCCCTTCAACAATAATAGACATGTATAAAATTATGCGTGGCATGGGGAGAGTGGATAGAGAAAAGTTATTCCCCCTCCCTCATAACTCTAGAACTCATGGACATCCAATGAATGAAGCTGAATGTTGGAAGATTAAGGACAGATAAAGTATTTCTACACGTAACGAGTAGTTAAAATGATGGGTATTGCTCCCACAGGAGGCAGTGATGACCACCGACCGAGACAGCTTTCAAAGAGGATTAGATATAGTCATGGAGGAGAGGGCTGTTGATGGCTACTAGCCCTGATGGCTGTGTTCTGCCTCCACAGCTGGAGGCAGCAATGATTCCCAGTACCAGTTGCTGGAAACCACAGGAGGGGAGAGGGCTCTTGTGCTCAAATCCTGTTTGCAGGTTTCCAATGGACATCTAGTTAACCATTGTGAGAAATGATGCTATACTAGGTGGGCCACTGGCTTGATCCAGCAGGGTCTTCTTATGTTCTTAATTGGAAGTGAGCACCACTAAACTCAATTGGACTTCCCTCCCTCCACCTCATAGTCCTGGGGTGCACAACACATCCTTGTTGCAGCTGCCACTGTCTTTGTTGCATAGCATCTATACAAGCCGTGTCTTAGTGCTTCAGCAAATCACTGAGCCCCCACAATGTGGTGGCCCAGAGAAGACAATAAAGTATTTAATCAGTCCAGCAGTCCTTTTACTTCCTGGTTTCATTATGGCAGCTTGGCTTGTAAGGGGAGAAACAAATATTTGCAATGCGTATTTGCCCCCTTCTCTCCAAGCCTGCACAGAAATGGCTTTGAATTGTTACACCAGGTGCGCTTTATTTGCTTTGCACTGACACTTGTGCAATTATTTCAACAATGGCTGGGCTGAAACAAGAGCGAGGCACACACATATGAGGAAATGACTTTCACAAACAACTTCCTCAAACATATTGTCGCAGGCACCTTTGCAGCAATAAGTGCCAAGAAATACTCTTTGCAGGACAAACAGGATGTTTTGGGGTCGCACAAACCTATCTGCAAGATGTGCCATGCAGATTATTTGGTAGGGCTTTGATTTGAAAAATTGTAAGGTTCCATGCAGATGCATGCTTTACTCTTTTAGCACAGGCAATCAAACATTCATTTCTTTTATGTATCCTGTTCTATTAAAAGTACCCAGAGTGGCATACAGTCAAATCGTAAAACCATATATGATATAATAAATGTACAAGTTCAATTTGCAAGTAATTTCTAAAAGCGATAGCAACTTAGAATGCAGTTATTGCTTCAAAACAAAACAAAAACTGAGCAGCACTGAAAGCGGAAATTGTGGCACATTCAAACAGCCATAAAACTGGGAGCTACATATTTAAATCCTATTGAAACAACTGAGTTCACAAATTATTCAGTGGGGTGCAATGGTTAGAGTGTCAGACTAGGATCTGGGAGACCAGGGTTCAAACCGCCACTCAGCCATGAATGAAGCTCCCTGGGCCAGGCACTGCCTCTCAGTCTAGCCTACCTCACAGGATTGTTTGGGGGATTAAATAAGGAGAGGGGAAACTATGAATGCCACCATGAGTTCGTTGAAGAAAATGATGGGGTATAAAGGCAAAGCATTCATTCATTCATAATGAGCGGAACCAAAGATGCTCCTTTATAACTGAGTCTGGGGATCACAGACAAAGAATTCAAAGGGTGCTTTTAGTTCTAAAAAGACATGCCAGATCGTAAAGGACATAAGATCACCTGACTTCCAAGAAGCAACTTGTTGCCACTTTTAATATTGGGAACAGGGCAAATGATGCCATTTTTTCCTTTTTAACTGTGGCATGACTTGTCTTGCATTCTTTGACACTTGATAGTCATAGAACAATTCTGGAACATGCAACAACCATGCAATGAATCAGGAGGAAAGTATAACCTGTCGAGCGTTTGCCTCGTAGAGCAGTTCCAAACCACAGGAACGTTGATGGAGAAAAGGGTGGCAACCTTGGCTTAAAAGCAGAAGCTGACATAACAGGCAGCTCCCCGAGCTCACAAAGGAAGTGGCGCAGGAGGAACTGTGTGTGTGTGTGCCTTGTCTTTCCCGCAGATCTCTCGCAAGAACAGTTACAGCAACAGCACACAGGCAGAGCGACATGTTGAAACCTCTTCCCTTTTCCATTTGGCTGCCTTCCCTGTCCTGCATCTGGGGGCAGACGCACAAGATTACACCCATACTGTACACTTCACTTGTGCACAAAGATGAGTCAAGTGGAATGACCTAAGTCTGAAGCCCCCACTTGGCCAAAAAGCTCAGTGAGTGAGCTTGGGCAGCAGGGGTGCCAACTTGAATAAAATATTGGGGAGACAGGTAGGCCCCACCCAGCATAATCAAACACATGATGCAGCACACACACACTCCATATAAATGGCAGTGCTCATCAACATTTGGGAGGTGGCCACCTCAAATATTTTATTGGGGGAGGTGAAGGAACCTTGGCACCTAGGAGTTGGCTCTTATGTACCACATGTATATATTTATTATCCCTTTGTTCCCAGGGTAGATCTTTATTCCCCCTTGTTCCCAAGGCAGGTCTTCTACCCTAGTGGGAACACTATTTTGTGGTTTGTTTCAGGTGCCCTATCAGCATCCGTAACAAACTACATTTCTCAGAATTATTTGGGGGAAGCCATAGATGTTTAAATTGTTGTTATATTGTGCTGATAGGAAATTTTAATTGTCTAGTGCAATGCATGCCTGCAGTAGAGGAAAAGGAGGAGCTGGGTGTTCTGACTCCCAGTGGCTTAGCGTGGGTTCTCAGCACCCGGGGCAAGGCAAGTAATTTGTGCCTCCTAATCCGTGGATTTGCGCCCCCTAACCCTAACCCCCAGATGTTGCGCCCGGTGTGGACGGCCCCACCTGCACCCCCCACGCTACGCCACTGCTGACTCCTTTTGCTTACTTCTTCAGAATGGGCTAAGTGGGCCCAGTCCTTACCATGGCACCACCCAGCGTGAGGAGGTGTCCAAGCTGGTGTAGAAGCTTCTAGAAGAGCAGTGTGGGAGGGCAGGTGAGCTATTAAGGGTAAAGGAAACCAGCTCTTGCTCAACCTGAGGCTGAGCGGTTGCTATTTATTGTTGAATGTTTGACTGCCACTCCTATTGTAAGCCTCAGTGCTTTTTATTTCCAGTTATTGCTCACCTGGACTTTATAGCATACTGCAATATTGAGGGAGCTTTGAAGTATTTCCATTGAAGTCCAACGCTGAGGAACTATTGAGATTGCTAAGCGGAAAATATGAACTTTTTTTCTGGGGCAATAAGGAAGATCTAGATTTACGCAACGATCCTACATCCACTTGTCTGGGAGTAAGCCAAATTGAGTTTAATGAGACTTACTCCTGAGTTGGTACATTTAGATTTCAGCATTTCAAAACTTGCCAGGATGGTGTAATTATCAGTCACAACTTTAAGCCCAGTTTTCTGAAACAAAGACTTTTCCTTCCAGTTCTAACACCTGATTGTTCTGGCTATTCAGAACCTGATCTACACCTTTCCAATCCCTAATTTGTTTCCTTTTTAAACAGTTTCTCTTGTACAATATAAAATATCTAATAACTGAAGTTGGAGCACATAATCCTTTCAGTGGAAATAGTACTTTATAATTCATTAAAAAATAATAATGAAGTGGTGTATAGAGAAAATGCACTGGGAGATCTTTGTTCTCCTTCTCCCACAGTACTAGAACCCAGGCCTTCCAGGTTGGGCATTTTGTTACAGTTGCTTTCCTTTCCTTTCCTTTTTTAAAATGAAAGAAGTGATGAAACATTTTTCATTTTTTATCCCAGCCCTCCTATATGATGCTCAGGCTGGCATAGAAGTTCCCCGCAGTAATCTGGTAAACTATGACCAAACCTGCACAGAGACGGTTAGCAAGCAAGAGACTGCTCCCGCCTTCCCCAAGAGCAGTAAGGGCAGCTACACATTTTGCATTCCCCCAGCTGCCTTCAAAAGGACTTGGGACTTGGAGAAGGCGGCTTGGGTTATGGGAGTCAAATCAGAGGATGCTGAACCTGGCTGCCTAATTTTAATTTCCTTATTTGCATGGAAATTCGAAACAGAGATGAATCTGAAAAGGTTAAAAGGAACTAGCGAAATAAGCAGCTATCCTATCTTTATAAGACATCTGAAGGCAGCCCTGTTTAGGGAAGTGTTTAATATTTAATGCTGTATTGTTTTTAACATTCGATTGGGAGCCGCCCAGAGTGGCTGGGGAAACTCAGCTAGATGGGCGGGGTATAAATTAATTATTATTAATTATTGTTATTATTATTACGTTCTGAGCTCCAAAATAAGCTTTGCTGTACCCCACTCCATGTATTCCCATGACTGTGAGCGTCCCCTTCGAGACATAAAATAACCTTCAGAACCTTTGTTTGCACAACACACATAAAAGCGTGATGACTCAACGGCAATGACAGATAAGCAACTTGGGGCATGAAGCCCACCTTAAGCTTGCCAAATCAGACACCTTAGGAATCAGCTTCTGCTTCCTAAGAAACGGGGCAGGTAGTTATTTGCTGCTTGGTCTCCTCTCCCCAGCAGCAACAGGGCTGCGTTTCCTTCATCAGAAGAGCGGCTGTGCTTTACGTGAGGTGCGATCTTTAAGAAGAGAATGATTAAATTAATCCACACGGAAGAGAAACGCCAGCAAACCACGCTGGCTTCGAGCCAAGCAATCACTCATTCGCAATCGGCGTTTGAAAACGACCTTCGAATCGCAGGGTTCCCGCGCATGCCCAGAATGCTCGCGGCAGGAAGCGGTCGGAATCGGGGTGGAGTAAAAGAAAGCGGGCTTATCGGCGGCAGACGAGGACAAAGACGATGGGCGGAGCTTTCTCCCGCCAGCCCCACCCACCCCAGGACCAGACGGAGCCATGGCGAGGTGGGCGGGGTTGCTGGGCGCGCTGAAAAGGGCCGGAGGTGCCCCGGGGCCGCGCACTTGCTCTGCATCCTCGATGGCTCGCAGCATGGCCGGAGCATCGCTGTCTAGCCTGGCGGGAGTGCTGGTGCGGCCCCTGGGCGGCGGGGAGCCCGTCGACCTGGGCTCGCTGCTGGGCCGGGTGGTGCTGGTCTCCAACGTGGCTTCCCTCTGAGGCACCACGAGCCGGGACTTCACGCAGTTCCGAGAGCTCCAGCAGCGCTTTGGGCCTCAGGGGCTCACGGTGCTCGCCTTCCCGTGCAACCAATTCGGCCACCAGGTACCGTAGCCGCCGTCGAGGGGGCGCGGTGGGCGAGGAGGAGGGCGAGACCTTCCCCTTGGGAGCTTTTCCTGCTTCGTAGGGAACGAGGCGCCCTTGGGCGACACAAACTCCCAAGTCGGCTTGTAGGTCTTTTTATGGGGGGCTGCTTTGTGTGGGGGCTTATCAGTCCTAGGTTTATAGGAAGGGGCGGGAGGGGGAAGGAAATAACGCACTCTGCACATGGCCAGAAGCTTTGTTTTCTCTCTTCCTAACGCTCGCGATGGAGCGGGGTGAACCTAGTTCCTGGAAGCTCTATCACGGCTCCCAGCCACCCCTGCCTTCTCTGTGATAAGAACCGCGCCTTCCCAGATGCTGAAACTGATTCCTTCCGTATCGCCACAACATTCCCCCCCCCCTTGCTTTACAGGCTCTTATCTGGGCATAAGAGGAGTTCGATGATGAATGCCCCCCCCCCAAAGCTGGCTTTATGCCTGCCGAGCACAGGAAAGGTTTGCAAGAGCCCCTTGGGGCATTGATAGCGGGGGGGGGGGGAATCGTGCCCCGAGGAGACACTTAATCCAGTTGCTCTACATCTCAAGTCAGCACCTTGTTGGATGATTGTGGAGCGGAGAGAGGAAGCAAGGGTTTGTTACATTTTCCAGCAGAGAGCACCCTACAAGTTGTGCTGTAGACATGCGGCTGCTGCTTTTGCAATCTTACTAGTTTCCCGTCTGCTCACAAGCTAAACTGCGTAATGGCTTCCTTCCCACTCAATCAAATGCCGCCGTTTCCGTGCATCTCCACTTGTGTGAAGTGGAAAAGAGGATGGTGGTTTTGACTGAACCAGCTACAGCTACCTCTTTTGAGAAGGGCAGCATTTGGAACTTCATTTAAAGTGCTACTGTACCGCTTCAGCAGTCAAGGAGAATACTGGGAACTGTAGTTTAAGGGAGCTGCTCTTGCAAAGCTACCGGTACATTTCCCAGTCGACGGTTTTCAGGATTCTCCATGACTATTAAAGTGGTATATTCATACTATAAATGTATTCTCCAGATGTGAGTGGAAACTTTGTACACCAAGGAACAAAGTGGGGAAGGCTGCATAGACCAGTTGCTCCTCTTGTTGTTGGAGCAGGTAGTGACAAGCAGTCAAATTCAGGAATTGAAACATGCATTTTACCATCGTAATTTGGAGCATGTGGATTGGGAGGTGATAGTTTGGTAAGGCTTGGAAGTCTGCAGTTTTCAACCAAGTAGCTGGCTCAAAGGACGGCTACTCTACCTCTGAAACTAATAAAGTAGCTGTGCTCTTACAATACTTACTGGCTCAGTCATTTTGACAGATCTTGCTCAGTAGGGGGTGTAAATAAGCTTCTTGTTTTTCAAACCCTACCTGGCATACAATAGGAAATCCTATTCCCTTGTCTCCAGTCTGTTCTGGAGGCTCCCCAACAGTCAAGAGCAGATGGGGGGGCACACAAGGAGTGGAAGAGGAAAGCTTGTTGCACAAGTGGAAGGAAGTCCTTGTGCTAACAGGATGATTTTGTTGCATGCAACCCAAAAGGTCTAGGACTAGGTCAAATCATGGCAGAAGACAGACTGATGGTTGCTGATACTGGCATGTACAAATACCTGCTTCACCAGAATTGATAAGGGTGTTGTAAAATTTCAGTTCCCAGCCACACCTTGGAGGCAGTGTGCAGCAGGGACATATTAGTGTTACATGAACTGAGGCTTGAAGTAGTATTTCTCTGAATGGGACAAAAAGCAGCGGGGTACTCAAGATGGGGCAGGGGATGAAGCAGTTTGTATAGTCAAAGTGTACAAAGCTGAACTGTGCATTTTGATTGCACATCTAAACCCTTATGCACAAACTTCCAATTAGGGTACTTGCCTAAACTGTGTGGCAACATCACAATCTGTTTGTAAGGGCTTAAGTTGGAAATAATTTAAAAGTGCTTTTTATTGCTTCATTCCCCACCCCTCCTGCCCAGTTATTGAAGACCTTCTGCTATTTGTCAAGAGACATCCACAGCACTACCCCAAAATGCCTATCACTGCTTGGGCAATATGCTAGGGAATATTTAAGTCACATCAGTTGACTTATGTTTGAGGAAGAAATTATTTGTTCTGTAAATGTTACTTTCAATGAGGAACTTGAAGTTTCAGATCCTACTAACTCCTTGCAACTGCAGCAGAGCAGTTTATAGAACTAGTAGGTAAAACTTGCTTTTCTCCATAACTTTAATCTCCATATGTTTGCTGAACTAAACTAAGATACTGTAACAAGTAGCAAGTTGCGATGGAAGGGAATGTTTTTGCCCAGTGTTTCTGCAAAGCTGCTATTGGCATGGTGAAGGGGGTTGGTGAAGCAAAAGAAAATGTCACATAAAGCAGAAGTCAGTAGCCTGGTTGGTGCTGCTGTGGCTGTTTGCTACACTTTGTTCTGACATTTGGAATTAAGCATGTATCTTCTCTCTCCTTTTTACAGGAAAATGCCACCAACGAGGAGATCCTGAATTCACTAAAGTATGTCCGCCCAGGCAATGGGTATGAGCCCAACTTCAGTGTCTTTGAGAAGTGTGAGGTGAATGGGGAAAACGCTCACCCACTCTTCAAATTCCTGAAGAAAGAGTTGCCCTTTCCACATGATGACCCCGTGTCTCTGATGACCAACCCACAGTTCATCATCTGGTCCCCTGTGTGTCGCAGTGACATCGCATGGAATTTTGAGAAGTTCCTCATAAGCCGTGATGGAGTGCCTTTCAAGCGTTACAGCAGGCGTTTTGAAACCATCAAGATCCAGGATGATATTCAAAAGCTGCTTTAGCAAGTCACCAAGAACCAGAAAATTTGCCTTGCAGAAATGTCTACTTCTTTTTTTCAGCTAGGCTATTGCTTAGATGATGTCCTAGGTTAAGTATGATACTTTCCGTACTAGAGTGAATTGCAGATCTGTCCTAGATTAGACTGGGCTGATCTAACCGAATAAGCAGAAGAAAGTTGCTTATGCATCATAGCAATGAAACTTAATTGAAATGCAGGAATCTATTTGCCGTGATGTAAGCTAAATTATAACCCTTCCTCTAATGTGCGAGGCAACCATGTATTACGTGACTCAAGGCTGAATAATATGAGTGGCTGCTTTAATGTGTGGGTTAAATCCTACTATGTGAAGCAGCCCTCTATGTGCCAAGCTCCATGCTGTTTGTCTGTGTGGCCTTATCTTGTTTTTCAGCAATTCATCTGTTTACTCTGGCTGTAAGTTTCTATTCTCCATCAAAATTTTATTTATGATGGTGCTTCTTCTAAACACTTGAAGGACACTTGATGTATTTGTAAAATTTCGTATGTGAAGATGTAGTTAATTACACTAGGGGAAACAGCAGTTTATGAAATTCTATGTCAATAAAATGCTTCAAAGACGATTATGTCTGTGTCTTTATAATAAGGCTGCGAAACATTAGGTAGCAACTAGTTATTTGAAATCTCAAGCTAAGCTCATTTAACACATTACCAAAAGAGCTGAAGAATTATTACTTAAACCATGACTGAGCAGGTCCCTTGAGAGAAGTTCATGGCTGCTGCTACTGCAGTTTCTGGCCTAAGCCATGGTTTTGCTTAGCATGTTGTCCAAACCAGAGCTTGTACTTTGTCTTGCTCTAGGGCAAACCATGAGCTGTAGTTAAGGTATGTTCTTGGTTTACAGCTTAGTTTGTTTGGAGAAGACAAACCATGAGCCTGCATTTAGACAGCATGCTAAACCAAAATATGGCTTAGCCCTGGGTAGCATGCCAGCAGCAGAACCAAAGGAGTGCAGCAGTTATGATGGCTCCAAGAATCTGTGTTCATGCTAAACCACGATTTGGTTTAGCCTTATGTACTGACTGAACTGAGACAAAAAAAAAATTCCCTACAGCTGTGGATTGACATAATAAATTATTTTATATAGGTTGGGTACCTTGCTTCTACTGGCAAAAATTCTACATAGAATTCTACCAAATCATAGTCCTTATTAACAAACTGGATTCAATAAGCAGCATTACAAATAAATGTGGAAGGTAATTTGCTAGGGAAAAAAAGGCTTGTTTTTAGTTGTGTGGGACAGGAGTGGAAACTGGAACTAGATGAAAAATATACTACAAATGAAACTCAGCTTTGTAGATATTTGTGTGCATGTATCTTACCTGTGTTCTATTCCTGTGTCATTCTCTCTCAAATATGCACACACAACTGACAAATATTGCAACAATGTTGTTTGCTCATTCCACACATGCCCTTGCATTGATTTATTAGATGGGTGTCTGAAGAATGTAACATACAAGAACAAAAAGGGATTAACAATACAATTACTATATAGTTATAACAGGCAGTTGTTAAAATGTGTAATTATACAAATTAACCTCCTATCCTGTTGTCCTAAAAACACTAATATCTTTAGCATGGTCAAAGCACATCAAGATCTATGTTTTCAGAGGGCAATCATGCATCCTTTCTTTCCATTGAGTATCTTCCAGCCCAATCTTTCCTAGACTTTGTGTATGAAGGCCTATGGAGGAACGTTCATAAATTGTTCATTTCAACAGCTGAGCCAATGGCTATGGAGAACTTACTTCAATTAACAGAAACCAGAGATCTTGCAACCAATACTATTTCAAAAACTACATGCTGCTTTTTCTCTTGAAGATTATCTGATAGGAGAGAGTAATGCTATTGCTCTTCTGTAAGCATATTTGTTCTGTTCTTTAATGTGATACCTCAGTCAGATCTTTAGGACCATAGTTTGTGGTGGTGATTACAATTTACTTACATACTAGTTTTCTGCCTACTACAATCTGTTCTGGAGGGGGTGCTAACCTCCAAAGCAGATTTGCCATGTCTTGGGGAGTTGCAGGGGAGAAATGGGAAGTCCCATTTGCAGAAGCAGGAAGCCTGTTGCACAAGTAAGCAACTGCAATTCAATATCACCCAATATTAATAGTTGCCGCAAAAAGAGCCCAACATCGAACTGTATATTTCCTAGACGAGCAGTCTCCAAAAAAAGCTTAGGATAAAAAGGACGATTGCCATTGCCCTTATGCCAACCCAGCAGGACGACCCACAAGACCTTCAATATCAATTCACTGGGTTGGCTGCTGGTTTCAAGGAGTAGGATGTCCAGAGACAAGAAAGTGTCATGGCAGCATAACAGCTAAAGACACCAAAAGGCAGCTGCACCAGCAGAGATCCAGGGGTCGCCAACGTGGTGCCCTCTAGATGTTGGTAGTTCTAGTCCACCGAATGCAGAAGGATCCCTTTATAGCCAGAGTCGCAATCTAGTTTGAGGCACGACCTGCAATCATCAGCCCTTCAGAGGTAACTGACACCGCAGACCGAGCCTGTGTGAGCGACTGGAGAACGAGGGATTCCCTGCCGCCCCGCCCGGAAAGCGGCTCCTTCTTCCTCAGCGTCAAAACACCCCGCTCGGGCGACGGCGCTCGGCCCGGTGCTCCCTGCCCTCCGAACGCCCGGAGGCGTCGCCGCGCCTGCGCAGTGCCGTTCTGTGCGCGCGGCGGCGGCGGCCGGGCGAGGAAGGATATCCGCAGTTGGGGACGGCCGGCCGGGCGAAAGCGCTTGCAGTACTGTCATGGCGGCAGCCGAAGTAGGGTTAGACGGCGGGGGAGGCGGCGGCGCCGGCCTGAGGCCGGACGCCGGGACGCAGCGGGCGGAACTTATGCCGCTGCTGGGGACGGCGCTGCGGCCGGGAGAGTCGTGGTGAGAAGGGCGGTTGTGGCGGGTGGGAGCGAGAGAGCGCGGCGGCTCCTTTCGCCTCTCGGTGTCAGGTTGAGAGCCAGGCCGCGCGCGCGCCGCCTCCTCCGCGCAGGCCCTCCGCGCGCTCGGGCTGTTGGCTTTCGAATGCGGGTGTTCGGAAGGGGGGGGGCAGCAGGAGGCGCGAGCTGCTCCCCCCGGGAGTTCGGTGTTGGTGGCAGGAAGAGGGCATGTCGGTGCCGGCCGGGCCCTCCCGGTGCCGGTGCTGAGTCACTCTTCTTCCGCCCCGTCCCCTCCAGCAACTTCGTTCACCTTCCCTGCCTCCCGCTGCAACCCTGCCCCGTTTGTTTGTTTTATTACTCTTTCTTCCCCCTTCCTCTTCTTCTCAAGGCGTATTTTTCCCCCTTTTATTGCAGGTTCCTAATTGACAGCCGGTGGTTCAAGCAGTGGAAGAAATACGTGGGCTTTGACAGTTGGGACTTGTACAACGTTGGAGAACCTAATCTCTTCCCGGGACCCATTGATAACTCGGGGCTTTTTGCAGGTAAAGTTGTGTGGAGAGGGGATTAGGATTTGGAGTTTGGACTGGGACTGGGAAGTGGAGGAGGGAAAATGTCACTGCACGGTACTGCTTTTTGGACTATGTTCTGACATTAAGGGAGTCAGTGCCCTTCCCCTCCAATCTTTCCCAGTACACTTTCCCAATTCTTAAGTAGGGATATTAGTTTTTCTATATGATAAGGCAGCTTGCTTTGGAAAAACTATGATGGAGTCTAGCATGATTGTCACATCAGCAGTTACTGCAATCATAACTAGTATTGTAACAAGTCTTAGAGGTTCCACCCTTAAATAAGTGTCTCATTCTTGGCTTCCACACCCTTCCTGTGGGTTTTTTTTTGTGTGTGTGTGTGTATTTCTCCACTCAACCTAGGCCTGAAAGCAGATGACTTTCCTTTTTTTGTAAATGGAAACTAAAAGAGTTAACCGTTACATCTGCTTCTGTGTTGTAAATCAGTTGGTTGCAAATCATTATTGGCTTGGTATATTGTGTCATAGAACTTCAAATCATTAGGTGTATCCACTGAATTCAAACTTATGTTTGAATACATTTTTGTTTCGCCCCCTGAGCTCCAGGTGCACATTGTTTCCTTGGCTTAGTACTGGTTCAGGTTTGTTGTGGCACAAAGTTGACCTTGGTAAGGTGATAATTTAAATCTGAAGCCTGCTTCTTACATGATCTTTCATTATTTGGGAGACTAGATAGCTTGAAATCACATTTTCCTGTATTGCAAGAGGTTCCCAGTGGCAGCAGAAGCAGTGGAAAGAACACACCATTCTGACACGCCACCTCTCTCCAGATACAGTCCTGAGAAATAACACTTGAGCAACTCTTTAAAAGATTTAAAGTAATACATATTGTGGATAGGTAGAGCTATTTAAATTTAGCAGCAAAAGGCAATATAGATGCTGTGTTCCTCAGACCAGGGCTGGATCTAGACATATCAAAGAAGTGTTTCAGTTTAAAGCATTGTAAATTTAAACAGGGAAGACAGGTAGAGAAAAACAGGACTCCACACTGCCATCTGGTAGCGCAATGTTATATCTCACATACAATGCATATAAATTGCTTTTTCTTTACCAGTCTAGCTGAGTCCCAGGAAATCACTAGGAAGTCTGTGTACAAACATAAAAAGTTTAAGTTTGCTTCTCAAAGTCTCTGGATCATATTGGTATAGGAAAGTCTTCCAGTTCTGCATTGTACTTTTTAAAGAAAACTTCAAATACTATACAGCTGGTTTTATTTGATTAATAGTTTGAAATTATGTGTGGAAGGGAACTCTGAAATTAGATTGTGAAATAATACCACTTGAGTCTCTTCAAGACTCACTTTGATGTGGCTATTTAAATTACCTTAAGTTAGATTTTCAGAAGTGTCTGTCACTTTGAAAGTGCGTTTGTTTTATTCAGGATTTCCAGGAGAACTGTTTATCTTCCTGTTTATCGTTATGTTTCCTTTCCTTTTTAGACTCAGAAGCTCAGACTTTGAAAGAACATCTCATTGATGAGTTGGATTATGTGTTGGTTCCTACTGAAGCCTGGAACAAATTAGTAAATTGGTATGGTTGCATAGAGGGACAGAAACCAATAGTGAGAAAGGTAAGTGATAATGATCTTTATGTAACTTACACTGTTTTGTCGCTTTGGGGAATCATGTGAATTATCTCTTGAGCTACCCAGAGAAATGAACACTATAAAGAATATTTAGGTGTCATTTAACTGGTGCATAGGATAATGATATATTGTGTGACGTATAAGGTTGAATAACTGGAAATACAGGGTAGGAAATGAACTGCTCTTCCCAGTATTAGGATGGCTCCTACAGTTTCAGAATGGCTTTACAGAATGTTTCTAGCTTAGTTAATGTAGAGTAGAGGAGAAAGTTTCTCTTCAGTTGCCCTGTACTCTGTTGATTAGTCATTTAGCCAGAACACAGGATGAAGTTATAGGGTGGTATCCAATTGTGTCCATCAGCTAGTGGGACTTGCTGTTCTCCTCTCCCTGCTACCCCTGTGGATCTCAAAAAACATTTTTGGAGGGTTGTGTAGAGTGAGGAGACTGGAGCAGGTTAGAGAGTGGATAGCCATGGGGAGGAGAGGAAAGAGAATAACTGTTTACTCTTTGGAGAGGGGAATATGGTAAAGGACACTCCACATGACCCGTCTACCAGGAATGCTTCTTTTCAGTGTAAGAGATAATGTATACTGACTTCAGAAACACAGAAGGACTTCAAGTAACTACACAACGCAGAAAATTGCTTTGTAGGCTGGATCTTAAATCAAATAGTTAACTGTGCAATAAATAATATATAGTACATGCTAATGCAATCTGGTATAATTTTAATGAACGATGTAGAAAAGAGCATGTGATATGTCATAGGAATAATTCCATTTTCAGAATAAGAAGATAAGCTAAACATGCCCATATTGCTGCTAAAATACAGTATATGCTTTTTAAATGTAGGCCTTAAAAGGAATGTGCAAATGTAAAATAAGAAGGGTAATTCCCCTTTTTCTCCCTCCTCCCCCACAAAACCCCTTTCCCTTTTTTAGTTTTGTTTAGATTGTGTTTACTTTCTGTTTGATAAAAAGGTAAAGGACCCCTGACAATTAAGTCCAGTCGCAGACGACTCTGGGGTTGTGGCGCTCATCTCGCTTTATTTATCTACTTGCACTTTTTGGCGTGCTTTTGAACTGCTAGGTTGACAGGAGCTGGGACTGAGCAACAGGAGCTCACCCCGTCGTGGGGATTCAAACCACCAACCTTCTGATTGGCAAGCCCAAGAGGCTCAGTGGTTTAGCAAATTGCTATGATCCATTACTGATCTTTCCTTTTCCTTTTATTGCTTTTATTATTGATTGAAATTGAAATGAAAAACAGAACCATCTCCCAAGTGTCTACCAAATGATTACATAACATTCATTCCTTTCCCTGAGCCAGAAGATTGTACCTAGTGTTATGTGTTGGACACATTACAGCCAGGCAAAAACATTCAGAGTATAAAGCAGGGCCAGTGAAGCGTGTGACCTATGGAAAGTTTACAGCAGGGGACGGCAAACCACCGTCCAAGGGCCAGATCCAGCCCAATTGCCCTCAGGATCTGGCCCGCGGATGGTCTGTGGATCGTGTGGATTCTATTCGTTAATTTCTTCTTCTTTAATTTCCCCCCCTGCACTGCCATTTTTGGGGGGCGCCATTTTCACCCCTCTCCTCACACACCACAGCGCCTCCCCCTCCTGGCGTAGAGGAGGAAGGGGAACGGGCTGAGCACCATTTTGGGCAGTGCCTCTCCAGAGCCAGCCAGCCCTTTCAGGCTGCTTATCCCGCTGCCACTGCTGCCAACCTCTGCCACTCGCAAGGGCAGGCACAGGAGCCGCAGTTGGCAGAGAGCAGCGCCTCTCCAGAGCCAGCCCGCCCTTGCACTGGCAGCACCATAGGTAGGCAGGGGAAAGGGAGGGCCTGGGGGAGAGAGGGAGAGAGAGAGAAGCCTCTGCTGCGTGCGTGCGTGCAGTCTGGCCCGCCACAAGGTCTGGGGTACAGTGAACTGGCCCCCTCCAAAAAAAGTTTGCTGACTCCTGTTTTACAGGGCCAGATAAAGAGACCTGGATGGTCATATTCAGCTCTCTTGTTTTGTTGTGGTAGAATTTTACAATCATGTTAATGGACTCCCCAATAAAAATGGAGCTTCAACTTGTCAAGGCATTGGATGTTCCAGTTTTGTGCCAGTGTTTCCCAACTCTCCAGAGCAACTTTGGGTAGGCAGTTTGAGGAAAAGAGATCTTGGTAAACCTGATTTTGCCCTTTGCTGTTTGGGTCTTACCAGGGTGGATTTGATTTAAATCAAATCGATTTAAATCACTAGCCAGTAAGGCCTGATTTCAATCATTTTTTAACAGAAAGACTCATTCTTGCTGGTATAATCTTAATATTTACAAACAAATGAAGGTTTCATTTTTGGAATATTAAATTTTCAGAGTAGTTTTTACAGTTATAGCAAAAAAATGGCTATACTATTAGAAATACATAGACAGATGATTATGAAATTATTGTGAGGTTTAATAAGTTAACAGTTTATATTTGGACAACTTTTCTGCTGTACTTTATTGGAAGGAGAAAAATGATCATTTCCTTAATAACAATTTAAACAATTTATTTAACTAAAACAATAACATTATAGCATATGTATCCCATGTTTGTTAACTGATTATGTTAAACACGTTTTTAAAAAACTTAGACTGAGTTTTAGCACACATGAAAAACTTAAAACAAATCCTTATTTCCTGATGAATTGCCTTTGGACTATAATATAACTTACCGGTAAATAGAAAACTATCTTTAGAAAGATTTTTTCCTCCAAAAGCATTTTATTTTAAAAATCCAATTTAAATTTAAATTTAAATTTTGTTTATTATTTTTTCTTTAAAAAATCATTGATTTTTATCCACCATGGGTCTTACCTCTTGGTTTGAATAGCTAAGAAGAAGAATAGTTAACTATAACCATTGGTTGGTGTTGACTTCAGTGGAGCTAATTTTGAAATAAACACACTTGGGATTGGGCTGTAGAAACCTCTGCAGGATTATCTGAAGCCACTTTGCCAGTTGTAGAACTAGAGTTAAAACCAAGGACTTCTGTTTTATGTGAAACTCTAGATGTTGGCACTGTTATCTATCAGGCCAAGATATGGATACTTTGAGGGTGGAGCCTTTCAGTTTAGACTACATATTTGCTTTCAGAATAGTTTGTTGTACCTACTTTACAGGAAGCCTTTTCTTCCTAGGTTGTGGAGTATGGTCTGTTTGTGAAGCACTGTAAAGTAGAAGTTTATCTTTTGGAGCTGAAGCTGTGTCAGAACAGTGATCCTGCTAATCTTATGAGCTCTTATTTCAGCAAAGCAGACACCGTTGGTAAGTAGCTGTTTGCTAACGCCACAACACACCTTGAAACACATCTACACCTAGTGGTGTCTAGTAATTTATTTAGATCATTAAATAGGGCAAGTATATTTTACCATTTTCTTTTTGCAAATTTTGTTTTCACAATCATCTGAAATTACCGTATTTTTTGCACCATAACACTCACTTTTTTCCTCCTAGAAAGTAAGGGGAAATGTCTGTGCGTGTTATGGAGGGAATGCCTACGGGTGGCATGCCTATGTATTTTCCTCCTCTAAAAACTATGTGCGTGTTATGGTCGGGTGCGTGTTATAGAGCGAAAAATACGGTACTTCTTTCCCCCCCATGAAATGGTGAATGCTTCTACTTATCTGATCCTCCTATAGCATTGCTAAACCACAATTTCACTCCAGCTTTTATTATTTGTCCTTAGAACTGACGGTTACTCTTCAGCTTTAGATGCTTCTGCCATTGTTCAAACAATCCTACCAGCAGACTGGTTATTTCAGTAGTAGTAGAATGTCAGCTTCAAATAACCCTAGCTGCATTTTAAATAAATGATTCCTTATCTTTTAAAGTGATAATATTTAGCTATTCCAGATAATACAGCTATAGTCAGAAATTAAATTTTACAGAAAATTGGTATGTACAGATACAGTTAATAATTCACCAGTGTAAAATAATCCAGAATTAGTATACACCTTCTTGTTTATTTAGCACTAGTAAGTAAGCACGTTTTTACACTTTGAACGAGCCACACCTCCCAACCTAGTCAAAATACAACTTGTAATAACTTTGCCTCTTTCTTACCAGCTACTATTGAAAATGAAATGCGAAAGCAGTTTAATATTCCTGACGGAAAAGAAATTAGGCTGTGGAGCAGATACATGAGTAATACTTATGAGCAGCTAAGCAAACTCGACAGTACTATACAAGATGCGGGGCTCTATCAGGGACAGGTAAGAAGTTCAAATATCATATGTTTATTGCTCACCCTGTGGGCTGTCGACAAGGCTGCAATTTGTAAAAAAGTTACAATGGGAAGAATTCAAGGTAATACTATGGCTGTCATTCTGTCAGGGCCAGCTTTCCAGCTTGCCAGACAGAATTATTCCTCCTCACCACCCTGGCATGCTGTTCTGGGGGTTCTTCTGACACCTCTACAAGCCAATTTTGGGGCACGCGGGGGGGGGGGAGCCCAACTGTGCTAGCAAGAGCTCTTGCTAGTAGGACTTGGAAGTTGGATCCCATCCCATGTGATTATGAAGTCATACAAAGTATTCTGAAATTTGAGCTGGTTTCTCAACTATTTGGCCAGGTTCAGTCAAACGCCAGCCGTTGTGGAAGAGCTACTGCATTCACAGCCTAGCAGCAATCATATAGAGGCAGCTGCATGTGGTGGCTGTTACTGCCATTGTGTGATTTGTGGGCCTGAAAAAAGCAAGTTGTGATCAAATTGCCACAGTAGTGTGAACAACTCTTCTGTGTAGATGCTGATTCCTTAAATGGTAACTTGTAAATGGTGCTGAGTCAAAAGCCTGCCAGAGCCTCCTGTACATCCTAAGGTGTTAGCATGGGGGTTATTTAATTGGGAATCTCCTGTTTTGTAAGCACTGATTTGCTTGTATTTTTCTGCACGGAACCAAAGAAAGCCCAGATCTATAAGATAGCACTCCCTTTACCTAGTTTTACTATTATTTTTCTTTAACTTTAAAGGTAGTGTTAATAGAAGTGAAGAATGAAGATGGTACATGGCCCAGGCAATCTCAGACAAAGTAAGTTTTTCTCTATTTATACTTTCCGTTTCTCTTTCTCTGTTTAGACATTGCAAAACCTGAACACCAAACCATGGTTTTGTGTTATCTGAATTGTGCCTCTGTCTAACTTGGGTCTGAGAGGTGTCTCTACCACTGTTTAACTTGGCATGACACTGACTATTTTTCTTCTTTCTCTATTCTGTTATTATTACATTGTGTTATTGTCCTGTTGTATTTTAATTTGTTAGCCACTTTTGAGAGCTTTCAGGCTAAACAATGAGACAGGAAATGCCCTAAGTCCTGTTATACTCATTTTTCTAAATTGAAGTAGCATTGAATTAAAAAATAAGTACCAAAAACATACTTTAAAGTTACATTTCTACCTTGCATAATCTTGACAAAATTAATCTTACATTTACAATATTGAAATGATACTTTCCTTAAGAGATAGTGAAATGCGCAGCTCAGATTTTTAAAGAACAGTGAAGAACTATCCTATGCTCCGCTTCATTCTGAATTGAGCCTGTTGCAAAGCCATATACAATTTAAGCCACATGTAAGGATTCACCTAACCTGCCCCTACAAAAGATTCCCACGGGTTCCCCAAATTGGCTTGGGAAAGATCAGAAGAACTTCTAGCACAGTAAATGACTTGCATAGGTGGAATTATTGGAAGATGAAACATTGAATTCCACCCAATGTATCAGGCATTACAATTCTTATTGGCCTCTGACTACAGCTGGAGGTAGTTAAAATGTTAGAGTATTTACAAATCACTGGTAGATTATGCCAAGGAATATCTATTCTACTTAAGGCGTCTTTTTCAAAAGATAATCATTTTATTTAGTAGATTAATTTTAGTCCTAAAAATCCTGTTGGTTGCCTTCTGTTCTGCTGGGAGGGGACAGATTTACGCTATGAGCATGCAAATATGAATCTGAGGCCTTGTACCAGTTAAGATTAGTAGTCTTGCTAACCTAGTACTCATTACAATGATTGATTGTGGATCAAACACTGATTCAGAAGTATGGCTCTTTCCTAGCAATTATTTGCAGAACTCTTAATCAGCTGGAATGCAAACGGTGGCGCATCGTATCATGTGCTCTGCCATGTAAGAAATTGCCTTGTGTAGCTTAGTACCACTTGCATAAGTTCTCCTTGGTATTTTACAATAGGGAAATTTGATACAGAATGAGGGTGAGTACTAGATTTCTAATTCCATTGACTCATAAACAATCCACCTCTTCAACCTGATGCTGTAGTCATTCCTTCTGGGTTGGAAATCCAGAAATAAACAGTTTAAAATAGTAAACTATACTAAAAAGTCAGTTAAAGAATCTCAGGAATTATTTAAAAAAACAAAAACAAAAACCCTGATGGGATTTTTACTACTTTTTTCCCTCCCAGATCAAGCACTGCAACAAGCAGAAATCTAGCTACCTCTTCAAAATCATCAGCAAGCTCTTGCTCCTCTTCAACCATTACAAATGGTGATAGCAATAACTCCTATAGTTTGAACTGCTCCAGCCTTGGCAAAGGGTAATAGCAAGAATGTGTCTGCTGTTCTTTATGTAACTTCCTTTCTCTGAATACTTTTATGCATTCTCTTCTTTATTAAATAAGGTTCTGCCCTGAAGCATTCATGGTTCCACTGTTTGGAAGCTAGCTATGTATAACTTTAAACTTAACTTCGGTTTCATGGCCCTCTGGCATTTTTTTGCCAGTTACTATTCCATTAAGATGTATGAGTTCTGTCAATTTTTCCTACAATAGCACTTTATCATACAATAGCTGATAGGAAAAAAATGCCACTCTAAAATAGTTCATTAAACCAGATTGCATTCTCCCATATAAACCTACAAGGCATTTGAGATCTCCCTTGGAGGCTGTGCTCTCAAGGCGCTTGCCCCCAGAGGTGTAGTGGGTGGTTACTTGAGGCAAGGCTTTTCCTTGCCTTTTCCTTGATACGGTAGTTTTGAGATGCCTGGCAAACACAGTATTACATTGGAGGATTTTAGGACCCTCTGACTTCAGTTCTTTTTATCCTGCTTGGTTCGGGTTTTTTGTGGTGGTGGTGGTTTTTCCTAACTTTAGTTCTAGTCTTGGTTTTGTTTTTCATTAGCATAATGTTCTGGAAACTGAAAAGCAGGATGTGTGTATTTTAAGCAAAATATAATATCAGTAAAGTGAGTCTCCACCTACAGTATGAAATGGTACAGTCAGGCAGCAGACTGGCTACCTCATAATACTTGATTGTGAGAACTAGGTCTGAGGGAGGAATTTTATAGTGTAGGCATGTGTATACTATAGATCAGTTGGAAGGTTTGCTTTGTCTTGAAGTTTGAGTTACGTGTTTAATTGTATTGTGTTTTTATATTCTGTAAACTCCCCATAAAATTTTGATGCAGGGCGGGTAAGAAATACAATACACATTATTTTTGTATAGCTGTAAATAGTTTCTTAGCCGAAATATTCTGCAACCTGTTATCATATTCCAGTATGTTTTCCCCCCTCCAGAGGTTCTAGCTTTTCCTGCAACTCCTACAACAACAGGGAGAGCCCTCCTCAGTCACAGCCTGGTCTCTGTGGGCTCAGTAACCTAGGAAATACATGCTTCATGAATTCAGCTTTACAGGTAAAGAACTGGTACAATCTACTGAAGAACCTAGAGTGGTAGACACTCTTCTGCTTGGGTTTTATACTACCCCATCTTAAATTGTATAACCGTTAGGTTCCCATACAGCTTGGAAAACCTACATAATGCTGTGGGTTACAATGGAAGATAGAAAGCTGCATTTTTCTAGTGTCAGAACACTGGTCCAGGATTGCCGATATGTTATAAGCCAAACCCTGGCTCCTCTATGAGTAGCACAGGAGCAGCAGGGCCAAGGGAGGAGCAAAGTGGCTACACTTTTTGCTGCGAGAATCCACTCACTCAATCATACTTAGCCATTGTCTGGATTAGCACTGTGTGCAAACCGGGCTGCTTACTGGCAGCAGCTCTCTAGGGTTCAAGGCATGAAACTTTCTCAGCCCTATATGATGATGCCAGGGTTTGAACATGGAGCCTTCTGTATACACAACAAGTGGTCTACCCTGAGCTATGACCCCGTCCTCTCAAAATAGAAATAACCCAGCTAGTACATGTTCCTCGGTTTTCTTCTTTCAGCAGTTTCCATATGTAATATTTAATGTAGCTTGCAATACAGTCCTGTATAGGGTGATTTTGCTGACTCTAGTACAATTTTAGTTTTCATTGGGCTGAAAATGGGTTGTTGGCATGGCTTTCTTTTTTATGCATTTCTTGTGTCTGAATGTTCTTCTAGTGTTTGAGTAACACCCCTCCACTGACTGACTATTTCTTGGAAGATGAGTATGAAGCTGAAATAAATCAGGAGAATCCTCTGGGAATGAGAGGAGAAATTGCAGAAGCATATGCAGAACTCATCAAACAGATGTGGTCTGGGAGAAATTCTCACGTGGCCCCCCGCATGTTCAAAGTAAGTAGACTTTCTGTCATTGCAACACAGCTAGAGGAAGTGACATTTTTGGTTTCATGCTTTTTGCATGGAGCTTTAATGTTAGCCCTTGGGGAAATACTTTCCCCATCATGAAATGTCTAGCCTGGTAGCTTAGGTTGAACTTAAAAGAATGCTAAGTATGATATGGACTCCTGAGTGCTACAGTGCCTTAATAATTCACTGAATGTTGCATATTGCAGGGAAATGCCATGCATTCTGCTTAGAATAGTTGTAGCTTCTAAAGCTTTTACTGATACAATTTGATTTTTAACAAGATTTTAGGAGTTATCTGACTTCTTTTTTGAGAACTGTTTTATCTGTTTACTTTTTATTGTTTTGTACCACTGTGGTATGTTGTAAAGTGCAATATTCCAAATAAAATTGAGCCGAAAGTTAGCAACTTTATATCTCTCTGAAATTAGTTGTACACTGAGTTGCTTTTGAAACAGTTGTTAAAATTGTACACATGGTCTTCAAATCACTTGTTGATATTCTGTACTCAAATAAGTAACAAATGTACTTTATTAGCACGTTTGTCAGTTTCACAGAATTTTACATGGATTAACCATACGGCAACTGTATCTGATAACTGTTATCCAAAGAAACTGATATGAGAGGAGACTTCATACATCTTGGTATCTTTTTGACATTAGTTTATTGCTAGGAATTAGCTAATCTTCATTGAATTCTGCAAATGAGGCTAGAGTTACTGCTTTTCCCTTCACTGCTCACATGCATCTTCCTAATGTTATTTTTCCCTTTCTTTTTTTAATTTTAGACCCAGGTTGGCCGCTTTGCTCCTCAGTTTTCAGGGTACCAGCAACAAGATTCCCAAGAGCTCCTGGCCTTTCTTTTAGATGGTTTACATGAGGATCTAAACAGAGTAAAAAAGAAACCTTACTTGGAGTTGAAGGATGCTAATGGCAGGCCTGATTCGGTATGCTGCATAGACATTCCACTGCTTGGAGTTAAATTGTGCTATAAAAGAGTAACACTCAACATATGTTACAAATTATTTTTGCCCATCCAGTTCCTTTGTTTATCTTACTGAGGATGTCTTTTTCTTAGCAAATGAATCCATGAATCAGTCCACTTGGGACCATTGACTCTTAGCCAGGCTTCAACAAATATGCTTCCCATTGTGACTGTGGCCCTGTGCTCTGATAAGCAGGTAGCCTTCCTCCTAATTTTGAAGATGCATACATGGACGAGATTGTCCAAGCAGTTGCATGGCAAACTCCTCTAGCTCCAAAGTTGGGTCAAATTAGTGGCACTTACTAGAAAGGCAGAGTCCAGATAGGCGATGCAGGATCACAACAGGCATGGCAAAGCACAGTTTGTCAGGACGCTGGACAGATCACTGTGACTGATGCTGGCTGGAACTTAACTACAGTATTGAAATCACATTAGCTGTTTTCAGTTGTGGCCAGCCAGATAGAACTATCCTTCCTCTCATTAAGAACATAAGACCTGCACAGCTAAATCACCATCATCGGGAAGTTTTTTAACTGTTTGATGCTTTATTATGTTTTATATATTTTGTAAGCCACCCAGTTTGGCTGGGGAAACCTGAGAGCCAGGTGACCCTTTCCAATTGCAGTCAGTTGCTGTAATCCTCCTTTCTTGGCCCTGTTTAAACCGAAGTAGAACAAGGGCTTAAAAGGGAATGACATAAATAATTACTTGGGGACAGTGCCCAATTTAAAGTTTCACTTAATTGGGCTGCTTTTCCTTTGCAGGCCTAGTTTTTATTACGGTAATTTTGAGAATTGATGCCACACATACACACGCGCGCACACCCCAGTGTAGTGTTTATTAAATAACTGCCTTTGCATGAATGTCACAACGATCATAGTTGGAGCAAACATTGCTGAAAGCTACATATTTCTTAGGTTTGACTGTACATTACAAATTGCACTGCAGTACTGCTTAAGCCAACCTAGCAGTTCGAAAGCACGTCAGAGTGCAAGTAGATAAATAGGTACCGCTCTGGCGGGAAGGTAAACGGCGTTTCCGTGCGCTGCTCTGGTTCGCCAGAAGTGGCTTAGTCATGCTGGCCACATGACCCGGAAGCTGTACGCCGGCTCCTTCGGCCAATAAAGCGAGATGAGCGCCGCAACCCCAGAGTCGGCCACGACTGGACCTAATGGTCAGGGGTCCCTTTAGCTTTACCTTACTGCTTAAGCAGTTCCTTGCTCACTTGCTAGAAGCTACCTCTAATCTGCCTTTCCCTAGGTTGGGATTCATTGAAAAAGACCCTGTCAGCAGCAGCCCTGCACAGAACACTTCGCCTCCCCTGTGTGCCCCAAATTCCCTCTGAAATTGGTTTGGGTGGTTGGGAGAACCCCCAGAACATCAGGGGAAGAGGAGGGGCATTGTTCCATCTCGCAAACTGAAACGCTTAGGCAGACAGAGTGTTTGTAATAGTGTGACATTGGAATTCCATCCCTAGAATTGGATTCTCTCATACTATGCAAATTTCACCTACACACTAGGGTGCAATCATCTTGTACAGTCTGTTCTGTTCTGTTGCAGGTCACTTGCATGTTGAATTACAGGTATACCAATAAGTGAATGATTTCATTGCATACAAACATAGTTGTTCAGCATCAGTTTGTCACATCACGTCCTTCTATTGTATTTCAATATCCTTCCCTACAGATAAAAGCTGTTTCATCAGAACTTGCACCTTAATCTTTATACTGTGTTCCTGCTTCTCTGCAATGTGTTTTATTTTTTGCAGGTGGTAGCAAAAGAAGCTTGGGAGAATCATCGATTGCGTAATAACTCTATAATTGTAGATATTTTCCATGGTCTCTTCAAATCCACATTGGTCTGCCCCAAATGTTCTAAAGTTTCCGTGACTTTTGACCCTTTTTGCTACTTAACCCTTCCATTGCCCTTGAAGAAAGATCGAACCATGGAGGTTTTCTTGGTTTTTGCAGATCCACAGCGCAAACCTACTCAGGTAAGTAGAGGTGTTCATGTTGGTCTTCGTTATGAAAGACAGAAAAATCAAATTGTAGTGTTTAGTGCCCTCTGCAACTTACAAGAGGTTGCCTGCTTTTAGCATTAGAATTCCGATACTAAGGGTCATTGTATGAGCTGCGTTGCACGCTTCCTGCCTGCTCAATGTACATAGAAACACACTCAGATATCAGGTTCAAATCCCATCTTCCCCATAAAGCTCACATGATCACCTTGAGTCAGTTACAACCTGTATTACCTACATTTTCTAGTTACCTACCTTCCAGGATTGTTGAGGAAAAAATGTGCAGAGGAAGAGATCATGTACAACACCTTTACCTCCAACAGATAAATGGAATGAAATCAAATTTAAAATAGATATAGCTGGAACAAACATTGCTGTCTTAAAATACACAGTTCACAACAAGCCTTCCTACCCCAGCATGTAAAATGACCAGCTTTGCATTATATGTGCATTATATATATATATCAGCATACGTACACACAGAGATAAGATGCATCCAATACCCAATCTTGAGATCAGTTTTACAGAGACTCTGGGAAGGCAGCTAAGTCTGTACTCCAAGCATGCTCACCTATGAGTAAGCCCAACTGAGCATAGTGAGATTGACCTCACCTGTATGTTTTGTGATCTACATGTTTGGAGAGGGAATCTGTCCAATCCATTTTTCAGCAGGTGAGATCCCAATTGCCAGTCATATTACACGCAGGGAGGAGGGAACCCCAAGGATGTTCACACAGAAATGAAGCCCTGGCCATAATTGCAGCCCAAGAATCAGAGATGACCTCTCTGCTTTCAGTCACCGCCTAGCAACAACATTCCCACAAAGAAACCTAATTGGCCTGTAATTATGGGCTGATAATTTTGGATGTATGGCAGACAAAGGTGATAGACAATATGGGACTGGCCAAAATGACTGGCAGAATTCGGGACCAGGGGAAAGAGACAGCGGAAGAAGATTGGAGGAAATTTAAAATCTATCTTAAGAAATATTGCAAAATCAATGACTGCTAAAATGTTGTAGTTATAGAAAATAGGGGATTACAGAAGTAAAAGATTATGTAAAAGAAAAGAATAAGGAAAAAGTAGATAAAATTAAGGGGGAGGATTTGCTGAAACAATTTGAGAATTGGGATGCAAAAAGGGGAGGTATGGGGAAGTCGGTGAAGTAAGTTTTAAGAAAAAAAGGATTTGAAATTATGCATGTTTGGTTTCGTGTGTGTATGTTTGTATTGTGTATTCTGTGTGTTCTTTATAATTTGTGAAAATCCAATAAATATTTATTAAAAAAAAGATAATTTTGGATGTAGTTTCCACTAAACAATCTTTCACAACCTAGTCTTCTGCATATTTCTGAGTCTTCTATAAACTGAATTTTGTTGCTAAGTGTCATAACTTATACCTCACAAACTACATAGGGTAGTATCTGACTGAATTTTACTCAGAGTAGATGCACTGAAATCAATTAAGTTAAGTCATCGGGTGTATATTGCATATGACTAAAATTAGATATCAACAATAGTGACCCCCTTAGTAATAGTATTAATTGCTTCTTGGTAGATTGCAAGCTGAACCCCCAATACAGTGTATCTTTCTAGCTTTAGTTAAGAGTAAAAAATGCCAGTTTTTTCCTGTCATACCATTAGCTTTTTACAATTCCAGCAGTGCTTATAACAGGACAACATTTTTACATTTAAATTTATCCTAATAAAATGTAGTTTCTTCACAATTTTGCTTGATTGCACAAACAATGGTGGCTGCTTTGGACATAACAGTAAGCCAAGGGTGGTGGTTTGTTGCTCCTACTTACTAGCAGGTAGGAGAAAAGCAGAAGCTGCGTTCACAGTAAACTGTTAACCATGTCTGACTATAACACGCAAACACACCCTGTATCAAATCTGGTTACTGATGCTGATCCTTAAGTCTAGAATTGTGTTCCTTACCAAGGTTTATTTTGCCTAGTATAAGTTTAATGTTCTGCTTTTTCCCCCAGTACAAGGTAATTGTGCCAATGATGGGGGCTGTATCTGACCTGTGTGATGCACTCTCAAAATTCTCCGGGGTTCCTGCAGAAAACGTAAGGCTAAATAATATTGTGTGATAAATAAAAGGGTTCAGTTTTCTACAAAATGTTATTAGGTAGACTGATTCCTGAATTAGTTAAAAATAACTTTAACAAACATTATAAGAAGGTGACTTGATATTGTGTATTGGGCACATCTTTTAAAAGGTTGTAAATTTTTCTTTTTAGGGCAAGAAGTGAGGAGTCACGTTCCACTTTCCACATGTTAAAATGTTTGTCTATACAGAAACTTAGATGAAAACAAACTGTCCTCTTTCAGATAAAAACTCTGACAAGAACAGCTTGTCAGCATGAGCCGTTCTCTGACCTTGGCCTTGTTCTGCTTGCCCTAATACCAACTATGTATAGCACTCATTTTGAAAAATGTCCCCAAGTGCTTGAAGTGAGCATTGGGTCGAAGTGAGACCTTGGATCCTTAGCACTGATAACTCCTTGATAATTATGTACATTCTACAAATATTTAATAGGAAGGGATTCTTAGCAGAATTTGGTATCGTGTTGCAAATGTTCTGTATGTAGTTGAGAATTGATCTAGTGTAATAATGAAGAGTTCTTTAAACTGGAAATATTATCTATTTCTATATCTTACATAGCTCAGTCTGTAGATCACAAGGCTGTTAATCTCAGTGCCGTGGGTTCAAGTCCCACGTTGGGCAAAAGATTCCTGCATTGTAGGGGTTGGATTAAATGAACCAGTGTGGTGTAGTGGTTAAGAGCGGTAGACTCGTAATCTGGGGAACCGGGTTCGCGTCTCCGCTGCTCCACATGCAGCTGCTGGGTGACCTTGGGCCAGTCACACTTCTTGAAGTCTCTCAGCCCCACTCACCTCACAGAGTGTTTGTTGTTGGGGAGGAAGGGAAAGGAGAATGTTAGCCGCTTTGAGACTCCTTCGGGTAGTGATAAAGCGGGATATCAAATCCAAACTCCTCCTCTTCTTCTTTCTTCCAATTCTACAATTCTATGAAATCGTCTGGTGAAAGACATCATCTTAATGTTTTATAATCAGATAATATTTAAGAGGAAAGAAAGAAAAATAACAATTCCTATTCTAATGGGCTCTTTGAGAGTGTATTTGATGATGGTGATCTCATGCAGAACTTAAGGGATATTCTAGAAACCAGACCAAATAAATGGGGATTTGAGAGAATAGGAGGGAATCCTATTCTGGTTAGTGTATACAGGTCAGTTCCCACCTACTTCTTTTGTCAGCTCCCCAACGTATATGATAGCCAACCTTAATTATCTTGAATTCAACTCTGTAAGCTGAAAATGGTGGAGAAGGTGATTGAGCTAGGAAAGGAACACATTTGGGATTAAGGAAGTAAGAAGAAGCAGTGGCTAGGCCAGTACCCTTGGGAGAAGAAGAACCCTGTTTCATTCCACTACCTAACTGCTTATTATCAGATCAGAGTTTTTGTTGCCAGTGGCTGTTAGGCATTCTCTTTGCCATCCTTGCTTTCAAGCAGCTGTTTTTCAAATTATATTGCCCATTTTGAAATCTTAAAGAGATTTTTCTCTGGGCAAGCTATTAAAGCAACCAGTTCTATTCCTTCAGTTTTGGCATCTGTTTTCTTGGCAAACACAAGGAGTCTTAACTATTCTTCATCGCTGAGATCCAGTATATTGTACTAGTTCTTTCATTTGACCACTGGTGGTTTTTTGCTTAGTTGGCTTATTTAAGCATATCTCATGAGTCACTTGATACCATACTTCCTCTTGGGGTTAGACTAGATGGTCCTTAGGGTTACTCCCAACTCTACAATTCTATTATTCTGTGATTCATTGGAGAATATTGAAAATGCCTAGGAGAAATGTTCAATATTTTTCTTAAACTTCAAGTAACTTTGGCTTATATTTTGATTATCATTATGCTATTCTGACTTCCATTCTCAACTATTTCCTGTTTTTAGATGGTGGTGACAGATGTTTATAATCACCGATTTCACAAAATTTTCCAGATGGATGAAGGCTTAAGTCAGATTATGCCAAAGGACAACATCTTTGTGTGAGTAACCGGTTCTTTGGGAAGAGTAGAGATAAGAAACTTTTGCTATATTACATTTGAGTGTTTAGCCTGAAAAGATTGTTTGGTACCCACAATTTATGTGGGTGATCAGTAGTTCTTACATTGTGTTGTATGCTATTCTGATGAGATATCATGTGGTGTGGGACACATATTGTTTAATTAGTGACCTTTGGGGTGTTTGTGTGCTGCTATTTTCCTTTTGGGTTTTTTATTGTTTAGCTGTACCAATAGATTCTAGAAAACATTGGGGCCATGTTACATGGAATGCTAAATCTCCACTGAAAATTACTAATGTTTTTGGAACTTAAAAGAGCATGAAAATGTTTACATTTACCTTGGGAAATTAGGCATGGAGAACTTGTGACAATTCGAAACCAAACCTTAAACTTTGCATTCTAGTTTTAACGTTAGCTGTAAGCCTGCCTCACATACCCCTTCCCCAACTTCCCCCAACTTCCAGTGTGTCTGCAGGTATTGTTTTCTGAGTATCTGTCATGTACACATTCCTATAAAGTTGTGGATACATGAAATGTTGGTGGATAAACATCATGAGCACTACCTTGTACTTCTCTTGTCAATCTTTTGGAAATGCACCAGTAAAACTGATCCTGGAGTCGGTCAGTTTGGGCAAGTTTGGTGCAACATTTATTTATAGTAAGTGGATGGGACTTGTTCATCACTGTCAAGTAAGAAATGGCTAAAACAGAGACATTTTAAAAGCAGTATATTTTGACATCTTAAAATGCACCTCTTTTTAAGAAGGTTTTTTTGTGCATACATGCATGCGAGCACACATACTGTATTAGAATTGCATTTTGGATTGTATTCCCATTGTGTTGGAGCTATGAGTACAAATATGAACTATAAAAGATGAGCCTTTAAACTAAGTTCCTAGCAATGATGGCAGAACATCACAAATCCAACTAAATTTATCTATTTTTAAATTCCTAAAAACTCTCGGTATTTAGTTAGGACTTCATTAGATATTTGTTAATAGGAGATCATTTTACACTTCTTTAATAGGAAACATCAAAGTAGTTAAAGGGAAACAGATTGCGAAATTAGATTAGGAGAAGTGGTGTTACTGGCAGTACAGTGATTGACTATTGATATCAAGTGACAGTGAAAACTTGTTGGTGGCAATAGGAGGGTCTGGCTTTGTTTTGTGTTGTATTTATAGAGCTGCATCATTAAGCCTCTCTAAAATGATAACATGGTTTTGTTAAATACTAGGTAGGTTCAGAATAAGAACTTACTTATCCACAACTTGATTGTGGAGGATAAAGAGGCTAACCTAGCATAAGTAAGACTTGGGTGGGCCTGATCTCACCCATCTCTCTGACCAGTTATTCGGTGCAACAGCAGGTCAGACTTGAGTGCTGGGGATAGAGGTACAGTGGTACCTTGGTTCTCAAACGTAATCCATTCCGGAAGTCAGTTCCAAAACCAAAGCTTTCCAAAACCAAGGTATGCTTCCCCATAGAAAGTAATGCAAAATGGATTAATCAGTTCCAGGCTTTTAAAAACAACCCCTAAAACAGCAATTTAACATGAATTTTACTATTTCACAAAACCATTGATCCATAAAATGAAAGCAATAATCAACGTACTGTAATATAAAATAAATAAGACAGTATTGTAGATGATAAAAATTAAAATTATTTTTCCCTCCTTACCTGCACTGATGATAGTCATTGTTTGGATGGGGGGCTTTTATCCATTTCCACAGTCACAAAATCAATCAGTAGCTGAACTGGGTTCCACACAAACAAATCAATCAAAAAAGTCTCAAAAACAAAAACGCAAAATAAATAGCAAAAAAGAGAGAGCATGAAACTTAATCCATTCCAGAAGTCCATTTTACTTCCGAAATGTTCGAAAACCAAGGTGTAGCTTCTGATTGGTGCAGGTTACCCAGAAACACTTCCGAAAAGCATTAGAAAACTGGAACACTTACTTCCGGGGTTTTGGCGTTTGAGAACCAAGGCGTTTGAGAACCAAGGTACCACTTTATTGACATAGTTCTTAGAATTTCAGTGCAGCTCACTAGTACACCTCTTGCCCTCAGGGCAGAATGAGAATGTCTTTACCTGATGTTGGGCCATAGAGACAGATTAGGGGTGCTGCTGGTATGCCGTCCACCCTGTTTCCCAACAGCCTTGATGGCTGTGGTGGTTGTGAAAATAGAATTGAAGGAACCCAGGATGATTGTCCTGGGTAACCTTCAGTGTGTGTGCCGAGGCTCTCAGGGCCAGTTTTTGAGTTCATGGTCTCTGTGGTAACCATGCATCTGTCTCATCATCTATCTAAGATGTGGTAGGACATAGCTTGGATCTTGTCTTTGCTTCAAATCGTGAAAGTGGTAGTATCTGTCTCTTTCTGTGGAGTAGGGAGTGGGTGGGTTCTACAACACAGTCATCATGGTCAGACCACTTCCTGGTGAAGTTTGGAATTGTGGTGCCTACATCCCACTGCAGGGGTGGAGGTCCATGGAGATTAATAGAATGCAGTGGATTCCTGAATGTTATGCAGGAGTTTCTGGTGGATAGAGTAAGTGAACCTGTCAAGGCCTTGGTCTCACTATAGAATGTCAAGATGAGATGGGCCACTGACACAAATCCTCCCAAGTGCTCTCTTAAGTGCTGTGGAGTCCATTCAGTAGCCTGGTGCTTTGGGAGCTGCAAATGATGAAACAGGCTGCATTACACTAGAGTACAGGTGGTGGACGTCTTGTTGAAAAGCAAACAAAACACTTTTGTAGAGGTAAAACCTCTCTTAACCAGAATTTAGCATCTCGGTTCTAGTCTCCCTAAAATGTTTGTTTGATTCCCCCCCCCCCCCTTTTAAAAATATTTTTTATTGATTTTTCCATGTATACTTCTAACAATCTTCGTAGTATAATTTCAAGTCTGGAAGGGAGAAGCCTCCTTTATCTTTTGTATCTATAAGTATTTTATATTCTATTCTAGGTTTTTTCCCATTCCAGACGAACTTAGAAATATCTTTTTGCCAGTTTCTGAAGCAGACAAGATTGCTTATCCCCCCTTCTTTACATGCTTCATTAATTATGGCAGCTCAAAGGCAGTGCATGTTTGTGTAAAATGATACACAAGTCCCCGATAGCAGTGAAGCTGGCAAAGACTCCTGACTAAGCCCCTGGCAAGACTCTGACAGTTAGCATACTGAGTTAGATGGATCAATGGAGGCTTCCTGACTTAGACATGAAATAATGGATTTGAACAACATTTTGAACTGAAGCATTTGAAGTTCTTCAAATGTAAAGTGAACTTTTAAGGTGTATTAACAAATGTGATTAATATATTACACTCTCCCTTATTTTGTATCTGCATTGCTCTTATACATTTGGAAGTTGATAATGGCTTGTCGAGGCATCTCAGTTCCAGCATTATGCAAATTATACTTTGTACTAATCCCATTTTAGAACGCAAATCATGATTTTGAGCTTTCAAGCATATATGCAGATGATGTTAGAGCTTTCATACTTGGTCTACTCAGCATTCCTATCTCTTGATACTGTGATCTTCTGGGTTGGAGTCATGGCCATAACCATGGTTTCTCAACTCGAGTCATCATACCCAACTCTGGTTAGGACAAAGCACAATTTGAAAACACGTTTCAAAACAGGATTGTCTTAATTCTCATTTGCTAGCCTACCACAAACCATGGTTTGTCATTTCAGCTATTAGTGGCCTCATTCGCATGTATCTACCCATAGGTTACAAACATCTTCTGAGGTCCTGTTGGGTGTCCCACTACTTAAGGATGGTGTGCAGTAATGCAAGCGTGGACCTTTTTCATGGCAACACCCAGATTACTAAAGCTTAGTTTAGTGTTACATGTCCAAATCTTAGGGTCATGTGATCCCCTCCATTTTCCTCCAGTGTAGTCACAAGAGAATCAGCTTTCAGCTTAATAATAATAATAATAATAATAATAATAATAATAATTTAGTATTTATACCCTGCCCATCTGGCTGAGTTTCCCCAGCCACTCTGGGCGGCTTCCAATCAAGTGTTAAAAACAATACAGCATTAAACATTAAAAACTTCCCTAAACAGGGTTGTCTTCAGATGTCTTTTAAAGATAAGATAGCTGCTTATTTCCTTCTCATCTGAAGGGACGGCCTTCCACAGGGCGGGTGCCACTACCGAGAAGGCCCTCTGTCTGGTTCCCTGTAACCTCACTTCTCGCAATGAGGGAACTGTCAGAAGGCCCTCAGCGCTGGATCTCGGTGTCCGGGCTGAATGATGGGGGTGGAGACGCTCCTTCAGCTAATAATAGTTACTCGTTATGTCCAAACCCAGACAAGCTGTTTACCATTTATCAGGGTTTAGAGACTCAAATTTCAAATTGTGATTCATGATCCTGTCTATTTCCTGAAAACATTGTTAATAGTAAGCACAGCTTGGATACAAGAAGTAATCTTGGTTAGCTGAAAAACGAAGCAAAAGTTTCCTCACATCCATGCCTGAGGATGAGAAGGGATTGGGATGCAGTACACAAAGACACTAAATTAGTGTAACGCTAACTTAGGGTGATGTTGCCCCTGTTTGGTGAAATAGCATTCCTGTTGAGATATGGCAGGCAGTCACTATTTGCACTTTCCTGCAAAAATTGAATATGTTTTTGTTTCTGTGATAAACTCGCACCAATTCATTCTAAACCCATATATAGCGATTAAAATGTAGGTGCCTGTAATATTTCTACTTGGAGGGCTTGAAGCTTCAGAATGTGCATAATGTATACCTGGAAAATGGCACAGAGCAAAGCTTACCTCTATTCCTTAAGGCAACGGTGGTGATCAAAAATGAATCCTTCCACCCCACAGTTTTTAAGTGAGAGGGAAAATTTAGGTAAGCTGATCACCAATCTCCAGCATCTCCTCTGTTTTTGGAACTTGAATTAGTTCTATCATGTTTGCCTTTTTTTTCTTTCTCAGTTGTGCTGTTTTTGGCACCATATTGCAAATATCGGAAATCACTTTTTTTTCAGTAGCTAGGAGCTAGCAAAGAATTTCCAGTATTAATCTATTAGCTGAATTGCTCTCCAGGTGTATTGCATACATACTTTAACCAGTTCTTAGAGGATTGGTTAATGTGGTATGGTAGATGCGTTGGAGGCATTCATGAGTGGCAGGAGGATGTAAAGTTTGAGTCCAAGCATTTATAAGAACATGGTGGTCAGCAATTCTTGGGAAAGTTGCTTCTCCTACTGAATGTTCAGTTGACAGATTGTAATAAAGGTGATCTGCAAATCAATCTGGCAAAACTACATCAACATGCGTCACTTGTGCTGAATTCCCCCAGGCTAAACTAGAAGGGGCATTCAGCACTCAGTGCAGACACTTACTATTTTTTCCCCTTAGGTCCCATGATGCTCCGCCCCAACTAGGCTCCTGCTCCGATGTAAAGCCCCAGCATGTGCCATGATGGTGATATCACATCACCCAGGATCCTGCTGGAGCATGGAGCCAGCCTACAAGGGGTCAGGTAAGTGTCTATCATTGCACAAATATGCAAAGTTTTTGTCGGGTTTTTCCTTCCCAGGGGAAGCATCTTGGGATATGAGGCTGGAGAGATTTTATATGTTTGAGTGCCTTTGTTATTTTAGCCTGGATAATGGAGGCATTCAGCATATATGTTTAAAATTGATGAAACTTTGCCAAAATGATTTGCAGGTCACACTTAACTTACTGACATCAACTGTCATAATATTCTCATGCCAGTCACTTTACCCTGGTTTCCTGCCCACCTTACCTTGCATAGTTTCTCTACCCTTGTTTGCTTGGAACTGGTAAAAGACTGAATGGTTATGGAGATTTTGAACGTAGTATCTGAAATACAAGATTTATCCTATTACTCTTTGGTTTTCTCTCTGATAATGGGTTTGGGATGGGTGGTGAAATACAACTATAAACTAAGATAAAATCTGACCCTAGAAATGCTCCTTCCTTAGAGATTATATAGCCTGAAGCAAAATAGTTTTGAGTGATTCTGCTCTTTGTTTTAGAGCAGGGTTGGGTAACATTTTGGGACCTAAGGGACACATTCACTCCTAGCCTACCCTCTGAGAGTCACATAGCAGCAGTAGGCGTGGCCACTTCCACACACTCACATATACACACTCACCCAAGGTTTACATAGGCAGGCAGCTCCCCTCTTTAGTTGATCCATGCAGATTAGATGAGGAGGAAGGGTTATCGCCCATTCTCCACTCTTCAAATGTCTGATCTGATGACTGAGGGAAAGGATCATTTGTAGCCACATTTGGATGCTGGGCTCTGCTGTCTACTTTGGCTATTTTTTTTCCTTTTTGCAACTGTGGCCAAAATTGGTTGGTCTTGGGGGTCTAGAAAAAAAAATTAAGGCCAGTCTCTGAATCTAACTTAATTGAAGCATAATTCAGATTAATCTAAATTAACATTGTTAAAGAAGTCAGAAAAATAAGTCAGGGCTAAATCTAGAATGAACTTTTTGTAATTTGGGTCTTGAGTAAAAAAAGAAAGAAAAACAATATGTAAAGAACGAAGTACAGTGGTACTTCGGGTTATATTCGCTTCAGGTTACAGACTCCGCTAACCCAGAAATAGTACCTCGGGTTAAGAACTTTGCTTCAGGATGAGAACAGAAATCATGCTCCAGCGGTGCAGCGGTAGCAGGAGGCCCCATTAGCTAAAATGGTGCTTCAGGTTAAGAACAGTTTCAGGTTAAGAACGGACCTCTGGAACGAATTAAGTACTTAACCCAAGGTACCACTGTAGCAACTTTGCACATTAAGCTAACTAATAATACCCATTTAAGCTATATTTTCATATCAATAATATTCTATTTAGGTTTATTGTGGAGGTTGTTAATAATAATGGGCAGTTGCATGTTTATGTACTTAGGTGTACAGTTGGTTTGTTTGTTTTACTTACGCAGTATCAATAGGATTTGAAAAATCTGGATGAATTCACAGACACCAAATGTTGAGGTACAGCAAGAGGAATACCTCCCTATATTCATGCATACAGATTGTGTGTTTACTTTCAGTGTGAGAGGCAAAAGGCTTTTTGTTTTGTAACCTTGGTAGGTACAATGCCTCTGTTTTGCCACTCAGAGAAGTGGTGAGGAATCACTACAGCTACCATTCTGAGCAGGGCTACTACTACATGCATGGTGGAAGTGCTAGTAGATGGGAGGACTTTCATATTCATGGGAGGTGTTCAGAGAAGACACAAGTTGCAAGTGTTGCAATAATGAGGAGACTTAGTCTGCTGCTGTTTATTGTAGCTGTGCCTGAGGGAACAGTACTCCACTTCTTCACTTTCTTTGTCCCAGATGAGTTTCACAAGTCTTTTCCTTTTTCCCTATGGTTCCTGTACTCTTTTTCTCATCCTTCCAATCTTTATGCACCCTTCAATCACCTGGTTCTCCTTGACTCCTAAAAAAAATCCTGGTTCCTAGCAAACTGATTTATTGTTCCAGTACTATGTCATACAGCATTAAATTCTTCATGGCTCTAGTTGTTTGTATTAACGGGTGTTTGTGAATGCCTGTGGGTACAAGTTACTGTCTTGGGTTAACATCATAGGACTGATCGCTAGATCTTTTTACATTGCATGTCTGCAGGCAGGGCCCTCATTACCTGGTAACTTTTGACACTTTCAAAATAAAACCAGATCTAATTGTTCAAGTAAAGGGAGAAGGAAATGGTTTATTCAGTCATGAGCTTAGAATCAGCTCCTATTTTAAGAACTGTGATGTAGAATATGACTCTTCCAAGTGTGAATGCTTAAGACTGGCATGACACTCTTACCAGTTCTGAAAGGACTGAACTTTGCTCACTCTTCTTCTCTCTTTTGTGCAGATACGAAGTTTGCAAGTCAACGGAAGATGGTGCTGAATGCATCACTCTTTCAGTTTACTTCAGAGAAAAGAAAGCAAGACAATCAAGTGCTGCTCCGGGGACTGTTCTCTATGGGCAACCACTACTCATAGCTATACCCAAACACAAGCTTACCCTAGATCACTTGTACAATGTTATATTGGAGCGGATTAGGTGAGTACAGGACCTCTGTGGCATATAAGTTTACTCATTTCTAAGTGCAATCATCTTCGTTTCTCCAATTACTCTACAACAGGATTGTTATTAGATGTTACTAGTTTGTGTGTGCCTAATTGTTATTGTTCTGCATCCACTGGTAGCTTATCAGTATATGAGTTTGAAACTGCCAGTACTTCCATAGTTGTAGAATTTTCTGACAAATGTCTTGTATTAACCTGGTTGGTTGAAACTCTTCCTTTATATGAACCCAAAAAGAATCTAAGATCAAAGACCAACTTTTTGTCACTAGCAGCTATCAACCAGATACCTCTGAAAACTCAGAAGCGGCACAAGAAGGTCCTGGCCCTTATCTGTGTACTGCTTCTGTGTATACAGGTTGCATTAAGCTTCCATGAATTTCTTTTTGTTAAAAAAAATTCCACCCCAAATCTAAACTAGTAGTCATCACACAATGCATGCTTAACTTAAGGAACTGAACTAAATTAGTTTGTTTATCTTGATGTTACCATATTTGTGAAAATGTTGAATATATTACAGTATTCTATATCCTAAGAGAAAACTCCTATGGTAATAACATAAACAGTGAATCAATTTGCTTATTTCATATTTTCTTTTACATATCTTACCAATTTTCAAGGAAATTCAAGGGATTTAAGGATCCTTTTATTTTATATGTGTATGATAATCATAGTGGGTGAGGAAATATTTCTGTACTTTCAATCTGGCTGCTTTCCTGATGAGATAGATACCCAACTCCCATCAATCCCAGTCAACATTGCTAACAGTTAGGAATGGTAGGAATTGTAATCATCAACATCTAGAGGAGATTTTGCACTAATTGTTCTTTTCTCCTAATGTACCTGCCTTTCCAATAATGGGTCACTCGTGTCAGCGTTTAATGAAAAAAATAATTTATGTGTTTCAGTCGCTATGTAAAAGTTTCCTTAAAAGAAGAATGTTCTGAAAGATGTCCAGATAGTGAGAATTGCAATGGCTCCAGTAGTGTGTCTGAAGGTAAATTATCCTAAGATGGGTATTATTTAACTAAATCTGTGTTGTCTAAAGTAGTAGACATGACTCCTCAATAGTTTTATACATCCTGTGGTAGTATACAACCTTTTGTGCTTTAGAAATATCCTTCAAATAACACTATTAAGTATATTGCATGTTGTGATAACTTGCAAAGTTGGGTACAGACTCCTCCCTGGTCCTCTCTGATTTAGCTGCATTCCTTTCAAAGCTGCTGTTGTAATCATTTGCTCATTAATTTTCAGACAAAGGATATTATAAATGCTATGGAGGAACAACAAAACTGAAAAACAATCTTTAAAATATGTTTCAGGTGATGTTGAAGAAATGGAACATCAGAATGGAGAGGAAGACAGTAAGGAGAAAATATCAGAAACAGATGCCTGCAAATCAGAGGACTGCATCCAGGATGACCTGGAAAAGGAAGGCCTGCATCACAGAAGGCATCTCTTTAGCTTCAGTCTTGTGAACTCTTATGGAACATCAGAAATAAACTCCCTTAATACAGATGGGAAAATCCTCAAGTTGAGTTGTAGGTATCTCCTCTAATTGTCATCCTAGACACACCTCATCTTTGGCAGATTTACATGATGTTATTGCTTTTCTTCTTTTCTTCTTTTCCAGCTCATGCAACTCTTGCTATTGATTGGGATTCTGACACCCGAAAGTTGCTTTTTGATGAACATGAGGCACAGGTGATTAGCGTTCCCCCACCTTTTAAAGGGCACTGCTGTAGTCTGGCCCCTAATAACTGTTGGCAGGGGGTTAGGCAAGATTATGTGGTTTATTCTGCCTTTGTACTTTGATAAAGGTACTGAGGAAATAGAGCATTGTCATAGAATATTGACAACAGGTCATTATCAGCACCAGCAGAGTGCCATGCACAAGGCTTCTCAAGAGTTGGTGATCAGCTGATGGTTCAGCTTTGTGCACACCGCTTACCACTGAGCTTTGCAAACCCCATTTTGGCTGACACAGGTCTTACCTGTCTCACACTTGACATCATATGTGTGATTACAAAAATGGTATTGTACCATCTTTGTATGAGTAAAGTGTACGAAGGCATTACCAGAGAAGAGGAGGAGGGCAAAGAATCAAGCTGAAATAAAAGTTGTAGACAATTAGTACAGAAGGGTTTAAAGTATTCTCCTGTGTGGTGTGTTAATTTTTAGAAGGTTTAACATGCATCTTACACTTGAGGAAAAAACATAATGTATATTTCTTTTTGGTAGGCATTTGAAAAACACAACAGTATGTTTCAGCCACAGAAGAAGAAAACTACCGTAGCTCTGAAAGATTGCATAGAACTGTTCACTACTATGGAAACACTTGGTGAACATGATCCATGGTAGGTTTGCTGTGTTTTCTCATAGCAATAACATCTCTGGGCTGTGTTTAGCAACTGACCAAAGCATGGATATTATCTATGCATTTTGCCCTGTAGGTCATGCAGAAAAGGTAGCTCAGGCTGATTTCATTTAGTCACTTTTGAGGTGGCTTGATTTCACATGGTTAAATCATGTGGTAAGAACAGCGCTTGACCCATCCTGGAAAATAGTAACTTCTTTGTACTACATACATATAAGAATTATAACATGCTGTCAACAGGAAGGCTTATATGATTATGTACAGTTGCATTAATAGCAATAATAGGGTCCAAACCTATGAACTAAGGAAAGCATGGGCAAAAATACCTGTTTCAGGTAATCACCCTGTGATTATCTGTAGGCTACAGTGTCATAAGTAAAATTTCCCCAGATGATGTAAGTGATCTTACAGGTTTATACAGGCAGCTGCTATTTCCACAGAACTAATGTACTGCTGGGAAACTTGTGTAGGCCAGCCACATAGGCTACCCCTTCTATCTTTGGACATTGATAACTTTGCCTCAGCACACATACCTCTGTAGACTTCAGCACAAATCTCTTCTGTTCCTCCCCATCTCTGGATGTGGGCTTTGCTTTTAAGCAAAACTTTCCCGCTTGCTATCCTGGCCTGTGACTGAACTGAAATGCTGGACATGCAGTTACCTTCTGGTATACTGGCCGATCAGACTACCCACTGGAAGACAAATTGAAGGCAAAAAGTGGCACAGCATTTTCACAGTGCAGTCTAGTTGGGGGCTCCTTGAGAATCCATCAGTCAGCATTTCCTCTTCTCTGATTATTGTTCCTTAGCTCTCTTTGCCACCTCATCAGGATGGACATCCAATTTGCTGGCCTTGACAGGAAGGTAGCTTAAGCTTTTCCTAACTGCTGTCTTGCTGTTATGCCAGAACAGAACTTGATGTTACATCCAGTTTTCCAGCCTGGTCCTTATTCAGGGCATGGTTTCTGTGTTTCCTCAGTATTATTCATTTTTTGTCCCTAAGGTTTTTTATTAAATATATACAAATGTAAATGTTTTCAAAGATTAGAAAGGAGGAAGAATAATTATTATTTTAGTTTACCTTTCTTTTTGGTGTTCTTTCAGGTACTGTCCCAATTGCAAGAAACATCAACAAGCCACTAAGAAATTTGATCTCTGGTCACTTCCACGTATTTTAGTAGTACATTTAAAACGCTTCTCATATAACAGATACTGGAGGGATAAGCTTGACACTGTGGTTGAATTCCCTATCAGGTAGGATTTTTGGTTGCATTGGTGGTCAGAGCAAAAAAGAAATACAAATAATTTGGGTTCACTGACTGGAGAACCCAGCTGGGAACTAGAACCTTGGTACACAGGCTGGATTTTAGCCTTCAAAATGTGAGGAGCCAGAAGCACGTCTGTCACCGTTTTCTACCATCCACTTCAGTGGTCGATTAATATTTTACAACAACATAGTGCACTTGAGGTTAAGAGCTGGATTCAGCTAAATAGTTGCACTAGCAGGAGCCAACAGAATGGGGCTTTCCCACTCCCCCCCCCCACCCGCATGCCTTCCACCAGCTCTGAGTGGTTCCCTAGGACAGTGTGGTAGGAGAGGAGAGGGAAGATGGTTCCATCTGGCATGCAGAAATGCTTGCATTAATGGAACTATCATAGTGTGATGTTGAATGTCTCCCTAAATCTGCTACACAGTCAGAGCCTTGACATATACGATGGTACCTTGGTTTTTGAACGTAGTTGAACGATTCGGAACTTGAACACCAAAAACCTGGAAGTAAATGCCACAGTTTTCAAACGCTCCTTGGAAGTTGAACAGGAAACATGGCTTCCATTTTGAGTTGAGTATTGAGGCTTCCGCTTTCAGTTTTCGAATGTTTCGGAACTCGAACGGACTTCTGGAACAGATTACGTTCGAGAACCAAGGTACCACTGTATATGCATCCAGGACTTGATTTGGATGTGGGTTATAGTAGAGGCAGAATAGAAAGTCGTAAGTTCCTGGCCCTGATCTTCTGCCTGCTATTTCTGTTCACCGGAGGATATTGAGGTCTAATATTTTCTCTGTAATTCTGTAGCACTGGAATATATGATAAGTCCAACTCTGAACAACTGCTAAGCTACCATATTCGAGCACCTCTTCCAAAAGTTACTTCAGGTTAGGTCACAGTCAGTTTTGTCTCAATGCACTTCGAGATTGCATTTGTACAGTGCCTCATGCAAACCAGGCTTTCCAATGTCCACAGATGTTGCAATCATGGAAATCACCCAGCATTGGCTGCAACTGAAAAAATTGCCACTACATTTGTGGTGTATTGTGGAAATGCCTGTCCCTGCATCTGCAGGGACATTGGGGGAGCACTGTGTGGTTATTGAGGTTGATATTGTGAACTGGCTTTCCTCCTAGGAGTTAGCAGTGGCAGTGAAGTCAGTTACTGACGCTAAATATTGGGATATTTAAAAAAGAAGTGTTGGGTGCTTACAGTACTGTCTGGGGGCTCATGGAAGTCTTTTTATTTGTCTTAAGGTTTCAATATCACCTTGCACTTGTTGCTGGCTGACCTTTCCCTTGTGACTCTTTCTTGTAGGGATTTGAACATGTCTGAGTTCGTTTGTGACCCGGCAGCAAGCCCATATGTGTATGACCTCATTGCTGTTTCCAATCACTATGGAGGCATGGGTGTTGGCCACTGTGAGTAATTATGTTCTTTCTGGATGTGTAACTGCAGAATTTCAAAATGTTCCCATTAGATAATATGCAAGATAAAAGGAGCTTAGTGGAAGACCTGACAGATTTTAGCGCAGCCCCCCCCCCTGTTAGTCAGGCTTGCTGGGTGTGGACTATAGTAGTATTTTAAGAGAAAAACTGAATTGAGTAAAATGCAGTTGCTTCTTCTTAAAAAAACAACAACTTGTGGGTTGAGTGTGTACCACACAAATGCTCATTGGACCTTTGCTATTAAAAATGTGAAGCTATGCCTTGCCCCAGTGCAGTGCTGCTCCTTCTCAGTAACTTTCTCTTTTATTATATAACTAGAGTACATGCCTTCTTAAACCAATAGCCTTTGCTCTGCTTCAAATCAAGGCTTTCTTCCTCTGTCCCACTGAACCTCCATCACATTTGTACCACTGGAGGATTGGGACTAGCATCTTTGTAGTTGCTCCTGTTGCACCAAAAATACTTCCTGTGCAAAACATAAAACCATTCAATTAAGCTGTAGAAGAGAATCTACAAGTTACATCTGATTAAACTGTTCAAGGTTTGCCACATATTTGACACAGATAGCAAATCAGAATGTTTTTCTAATCTCAAACTATTAACGGCTCTTTGTGATTTATTCATGCTCCTTTTGGTCATTGTCTGCTAGGCACAAAATGGCCTTTGATAACTGAGTTTAGGGGGGGGGAAGCTACTGTTAAATGGAACTGTGGGCTATCAGCACTTGTAAATCTCACTCTGTACCTCTTAAACAAGTCCATTATGTCTCTTCTGCTTCCCTGGTAGATACTGCATATGCTAAGAATAAAGTGAATGGCAAATGGTACTACTTTGATGACAGCAGTGTGTCTCCAGCATCCGAAGAGCAAATAGTGGTATGTATTTGAAGTCAACTGAGTATACCTTGATGTACTTTGTAACTTTTAGAATTTTTGGGGTGTTGCTGAGTACTTAAAATTGAGGCTCAGACCAACAATACACATTTTCATCACTGCATAGTTCTACACATTAAGATGCTGGTTGACAGGGATTTCATTGGCACTTTACTTTTCAGTGTGCCTGGCTGCTGTGTAAGCAGTGTGTTTAAAAACCCTTTTTTTTAAAGGGGCATGAGATCTGAGATTCAGGCCTCCTCCCCCCCCCCAATACTCCCTAACAATGTTTATGCAGCTGCTAAATCGGCAAGGTAGGAATGGACATGCAGAGTGTTTTCTAAAAATAATTGAAGCCATACACATGGAAACTTATAAGGAAGATGGAGCTGAGTGCAGCTGTTTGACTTGGTCAGACTTTCTTGACACTGTTTTCCTAAATCACTTTCAGGAATGAGTGCTGGATTATCTATTTCTGTCAATCACAGGTAGCAAACATACATCCCTCCAGATGTGGCACTACAGTTTCCATTGGCTCCAGCCAGTATGGTGAATGGTCAGGGATGATCGAGAGTTGTAGTCCAAAACATGCAGAGTGCACCAAGTTGTAGGAGGCTGCTCTAGATCTACAGAGCTACTAGAGAATAGGGTGTTGGTACTGGGACTTCTCTTGCATGCAGGCTTGAAGACAATTTAATCCCATTATTTCTCACCTTGCCTTGCAGACAAAAGCGGCATATGTCCTCTTCTACCAACGTAGAGATGGCATGCTCAAGGGAAACCCCGCTCCTTGCATAAGCACTGAGCTGAAATCCGAGGAATGTGATGGCATGGATACCAACTGAACCTATGTGGTGGGGTTTAAGCAAGTCATATTGCTAATTTTAAAAGGCATCCAAGAACTGATTTTTGTAAGAATCAAACAGGAGTTTCAGTACAGAAGGACTCAATAAGCAGTAACTATGGATAGCATAGGGAAGCAATAAGATGTCAAGGACTTGGGTATATCATAGCCAAAGAGCTTTTAAACAAATAGTTATTCAATAAAGTGTTATCTAAATCTGACTGTGTAGTCTGGCAGAAACTGTGTGGAAGCAGGAGCTATGCTGTATGACTGGAGCAATGCATGAAAGTGGGGCTGTGTTGCAAGAGGAAACAACATTTGACTGTAAGTAGAACTCTGGTTTGAGCTCTATGCATTGCAGAAGATGCCTGAGTGCTTGTGTTTCCAGAGTAAAAGAGAAGTGAACATTTGGCACAAGTTCCAATCTTGCACAGCACATTTTGGCACTATGTTGCTGTCAGTCCCTTGCTGACATGGCATGGTGAGCTTGTGTGTGCTTTTAAGAAAAAGAGAAAATTGCATATTTGTTCTGGCGCATTGTGTCCCATACAGGAGTCACAATCCCCACATTTTCTTGTGGTGTGCTAATAAAACAATTATTTAGGATCTGTCCCAAAGATTAACTCTTCCCCCACCCCCAGCCTTTCCAGCAGCAGTATTCATGGGGCCTATTCTTCACACCAACTCACATGGAGTCTTATATGCTCTGAGTTTCTTCCTGATCTAGTTGGTAACTTACATATTGTGCAATCACAAGGCTTCTTTATTCAAGTCTCATTGGGGTAGTTTTTGAAATTTCCGCTGTCAACTGTCTTCTATTTCTGTGCACTTTCAGCCACACCATGAAAAGTTCAGAGTCCATCTCTTGAAGGCTGCATAGGAATCAACGTCCAGTGGCATATGTCCTTTTGGGTGGTCTCAGACACACTATTTTTCTTTCTAGCCATTTCATTTCTCTTTTTGTAATCTTCTGCTATCCTCATACTTCCTTAGTATTTTTTCCTCATTGGCTGAGAGATGGCAAGAGTAAATGTTGTTTGACTTCTTCCTACCCACAGCCTCCTCCTCCACGGAGGATGATAGACAAGAACCTTCTAGGAAAGGAGCTTTCAGGTAACACCGTGGAATTCCCATGCACACTGCTATGACACCTTAAGACATTTCCCATTTAGTGTCATGGCTTTGAAACTATCTTGGCACCTGTGTAAAGGTGTTTCACTTTTGTGCTCTGAACGCATTCCCACGGATTCCCTTCAGCAAACTAAGAAATATTCCTCTCCCAGACTGCTTCTGTGCTGATCTTTATCGGCATGACGTCAGGCAAGTGGTAGCCAGTGGAATCATCAGGCACACCATTTTAGCAGAACTGATTAAAAGTGATCGTGTTCTTTTTAACTTACAGAGCAGAAGAGTCCTCATTGCTGTCAGCTGCATTTTCCTCACTATCTTCCAGTGATTACTATTGCGTTCTCCAGGATAGTCCTTTTAAACACTGAAATTTGAGTTGTTTGGTTCAGTTGCTAATGCTTCCAGGTTCTTTAATTGATTTGAGGTCTTGTCTCAACTGGATATTATTTTCCTGCACACTTGGGTTGGTGGGTGGGGTTAGGGCTGGAATTATTTAAAGGCTAAGTTCAAACTGTAGCATTGCACTGTTTTGTTTTTTCCTGTTTTTCTGGGTTATATTTTCTTTGGAATGTAACATTTGGACCGATAAGGAAACAGATATTTAAAAGCAAAGAGCAATTTAATGTAACCATATGTATTTCTGTTCCATACTGTTGCAGCAATCTTTTCACTGCTCTGTATGGTCAGATAGTGTGCACATTTGGGTTTGGGTGATTTTTGGGCTCCTGAACTAAATTTCTTCTAAATGCTGTAAAGATGGTATTAGGAACCTGGATTTGCCTCTGACCAGGCTGGATCCTAGCTGGTGTGTACATTCTGTATAGTGTCAAAATCTGTTTTTAGACTAGCACTTTGTAAGTGACTGGCTTTACTGTATAAAAGGAAAAAAAATTAAAAAGGAGTGGATTGCACTTGAGTGTGGACCTTGTTTTTTCTGTATGGTGGATGGGGATTTGAAATAGATACTCAAACCTGTATCTCTAGTTTTTAATTGGTAGTCTGTATGAAACACTGCAAATGTTATGGGAACTTTATTTTCGGCAGAAGTGTGTGTTTTGGAATACAGTGGTGCTCTGCAATTTTATTATCGTTTATTTATTATTTAGACTTGTTACTCATTTGTTACCCAAAAGATTCCAAGTGACTTCTGTTTTAAAATTCATGGTACATGTAGATAAATGTGCCCAGGATATGCATGTAGATAAATGCATAATTCCAAAAAATATAATCTCTGTAAATATATATATATATATATATATATATATATATATATATATATATATATATATTGTTTTGGTGTCTTCGGGTGTCTTCCCGTGTAAGAGTTGGGGTGTCTAGGCGACGTTTCGACGAGGTCTCACTCGTCATCTTCAGGCTGGTGCTTTCGGCTTCTTGTTACTGGAACAGAGCAGGATCTCAGTGTTTGAGTTCCTATAAATACTGTTGAGGGGGTGTGGTGTATAGCCTCCAACGTTCTGGGCAGAGAGGAAGTTCCCAGGTTAGTGTGCCTTTTCTTCTTTTGTTCCTTAATTACTTGAGGGATATCTTGAGTGATTTCTTGAGTGATATTCTGAGTACCACTTAGGTGGGTCATTAAGTGTGAATTAGTTGCTAAAGCTTTCGTGTCTTGACCTCAAGTAATTAAGGAACAAAAGAAGAAAAGGCACACTAACCTGGGAACTTCCTCTCTGCCCAGAACGTTGGAGGCTATACACCACACCCCCTCAACAGTATTTATAGGAACTCAAACACTGAGATCCTGCTCTGTTCCAGTAACAAGAAGCCGAAAGCACCAGCCTGAAGATGACGAGTGAGACCTCGTCGAAACGTCGCCTAGACACCCCAACTCTTACACGGGAAGACACCCGAAGACACCAAAACCTGCATTCCTGTACCCGTGAAAATCTACGAAAGCAAATATATATATATATATATATATATCTCCCTCCTCCCACCCCATCCAAAGGAAATAAAGTCATTGCAAACCAGCACTATATACAAGGTTGCGAGAGCACAGTAGTATCTAGTACAAATAAATTTGATCAAAATTAGCTTTATTTGGAAATTGCTTCTGAAAACTCTGGGTCAGCTTTTATCTGTAAGGTATTCAACTAGCACATCCCATCAGAGCAATGATTTCCATTTGCTGAGACATTAATTTCCTATTTGGCTTGGGGGGAAATAGCTTTATCTCCGATTCCCATTGTAAAAAGTAGATCTGAATGATTATAGTGTAAGCAATGTATTTGATGACACTAACTTAAGAAGCTTTTATTATAATAAAGCATAATAAGGGGGGAGTACAGTGGTACCTCAGGTTGCAGACACTTCAGATTACAGATTCTGCTAACCCAGAAATAGTTCCTCGGGTTAATAACTTTGCTTCCAGATGAGAATAGAAATCGTGCGGCGGCGGCAGCGGGAGGCCCCATTAGCTAAAGTGGTGCTTCAGGTTAAGAACAGTTTCAGGTTAAGAACGAACCTCCAGAAAGAATTTAATTCTTAACCAGAGGTACCACTGTAATGGAAAAAGACAAGCCCAGAATATATTTACAGTAATACAAACTATAATTTACACCTGATACCATTGTGCTGGCTACCCCTAAAATATTTTTGACTATGTACCGTATTTTGCGCCCCATAGGATGCTCCGGCCCATAGGACGCACCTAGTTTTTTTGGGGGGAAATAAAGAAAAAAAATTTTATTCCCCCCCCCCCCAGGTGCGGGGCTGGAAGAACCAGGTCGGGGAACAGTGGGAAGGCACGCTCTGCCTCCCCGCTGTCCCCCGAGCTTGTGGGGCTGGCGATGGGGAGAAGTGCGCTGATCCCGGGACTGCAGGCAGCTCTGCGCCGCCATCCGGAGCGGGGCGGGACTTAGCGCCCCGCTCCCGGTGGCCGCGCAGAGCTGCGCTGATCCCGGGACTGCAGGAAGCTCTGCGCCGCCATCGGGAGCGGGGCGGGGCTTCGCCCCTGGCTCCCAGTGGCCACGCAGAGCTGCGCTGATCCCGGGACTGCAGGCAGCTCTGCGCAACCCTCGGAGCCGGTCTCCCGAGGGTTGCACAGAGCTTCCTGAAGCCTGGAGAGCAAGAGGGGTCGGTGCGCACCGACCCCTCTCGCTCTCCAGGCTTCAGCGAAAGCCTGCATTCGCCCCATAGGACGCACACACATTTCCCCTTCATTTTTGGAGGGGAAAAAGTGCGTCCTATAGGGCGAAAAATACGGTAGGCAAGATTATAAAATGGATAGAGGTGCATCTCATGTAAAAACATTATTTTTGTCATTTTGATTTCTAAAATGAAACTAGTTTTCTTTGCTAACTTTGCTGTCAGATGGCCAGAGTGGCTGGGGAATCCCAGTAAGATGGGTATAAATAATAAAATTATTCTTATCATTGATTGCCTACTTTGGGGTGAGGAACCTGTGGTCATCCAGAGGTTGCTGAATTACAGTTCCCATAATCCCTGATCATTGGCTGGCTGGGGCTAATGTGAGATGGAGCCCAGTAACCTCTAGAGGACCACAGCCCTGGTTTATGTGACAAGCACTAGGTAAAAAATGCTAGGTGGGAAACATCAGTTGGCACCAAGAACGTTATGTGGCAGAGAGATGGTTTTACTCAACGTTGATTTTGAAATGGTCTGTCTTACGCTGTTGGGCAAAAGGCACCGAGTACAATCTTGAGAGAAAGTTCTAGCAGAGGGGAAAGGTTCCGTGACAGTTGAAAACCTTCAGTAGAGGGGGGAGGCAACAGACTGTTTACTAGAAGCCTCCAGATCCAGTTGATCATCCCCATGTTACTCAAAAGTGCTTAAGCAATCGATCTTCTATCCTGCACTTGTCTTGATATTGGGACGACTTGGTAAACCATCACAACAGGTGAACAATTCAGAGTTGATTTGTCTGTAGGATGGATTGCTCCACGTTCAATTTACAAGGGGCATTTATTCAAACTATGAAAGTGTGTTAAATTACTCGTTAGCACTTATTAACCACTCAGTAGTCACAAGAGTAGAAAAAATGGTCCATTCTTATACCTTGTTAATAGATGAAGTGAAAGGTTGTTGACTGCAAGTAAAGAACCAGGTAAGCTGTAGTGGCTTTCTGGATACATTGGGAGAATGTAACGGGATTTCTGTGGCTGGGTTTTACTAGAGCAAGTGTCTAGTAAAACTGACACACACACCTTAACTGACACAAGCCTGATGGTAAATAAGTTTTCGAGCAAGAGTTTGAAGGTTAATATTGCAGGTGCCTGCTAAATCTCTATTGGACATTCATGCCACAGGAGGTCAGTAACACTGAAGGATCAGTTTTGTGCTGATGTCAAATGTGCCTCACCAACTTGGGGGACAGCCATTGATTCTCCCACAGGTATCGGTGAATGAGCTGGGGTATAAGGGTTCTCCTTATCCTTACAGCCTTGTAACGTAGACTAGGCTGGTCTCAAATTCACCTGACAAGTTTAACAGCTAAATAAGGTTTTGAAGACATGTCGTCCTGAAGGAAGTCTAGCAGGAAGTATTGTATGCTATGCAAATGTCAAACTACAATGGATTATAAGTAGCCCTGAATAAAACAATCTAAAGTGTACTTCAGCACTCATGTAAAAATCATGGCCTGTGTGTGAAGTATTTGAAAAATCGCATCTGATTTTTTAATCCTTTTTGTTTTTAATGTTGCATTAACATTCAGTAATCCATCTGCATCAAGGACATAGTATACAGAGAAAAGGAAATGCTAGGATTAGCTGACTGCAGTATAACTGGATTAGCAACTTAGTATTGATTTCAATCTGTGCGCACCCTCCCAACTTTATATTTCTTACATAACCAAACTCCTGGACAATGTGATACTTCTTCCTTTCAGGTGAGATGTCAGAAAAGCTGAACAGATGCCGTAAGGAGCTAACTGCAGCTATTGACAGAGCAATGGAAGACCTCTTGGTTCCTTTTCCCCCCTCCCCAGATTCCACCACTGACCAGAACTTTGACTTGCAGACAGCACGGCCCTCTTCACCCCTAAATGCAGATCTCTTTAGTCAGAAGGGAGAACTTACTCTTTCAACTGTGTATTGCCCCCAGTCATCTTTACCAGTCTCTTCCACTCCTGAAAAGGAGAATCCCCTCTTCAGGCCAAACTTAATTCCAGTGACTACCGCTTCCAACATTCCATGTACAAAACGGGAACCCTTGACAAGCAAGGAAAACACATGGCTACATCCTCCCATCTTCATGGCTGACCGGCAGTTTTTTATCAGCCCAGAAGACAGTGAGAGATGGAAGAAAGGACATCTAAGGTATGCTCTGCTTGTCACAGGCTTAATTTTTGTCTTAGGATGAATAGCACTGAGCTTCTATTCGGATGGCTGTTGATGTGGTTTCAGACTGGTCCAAAGAGTTGGCTCAAAATATGTTGTCACATGAGAAATATATTTATTAATTAGCAATTTGCCACCTTTCAGAGATGCTCAAATCCCACTGCCTTACTCTGTGGAATGGCAAAGCACAGTGTTAGGGTGCTCCACATGGTTCAGTTTTAGACCACCTCTACTACCGTATTTTTCGCCCCATAGGGCGCACCTAGTTTTTTGGGGGGAAATAAAGAAAAAAAATTATTTCCCCCCCCCCAGGCGCGGGGCTGGGGCAGGGAAAGCCCGAGCTTCCCCCGACCCCAGCCCCCAGAACAGGCTGCTATCCGCAAGCCGTGGGAGAGCTGCGCGACTTCACGCAGCTCTCCCACGGCTTGCGGATAGCTTCCTGAAGCCTGGAGAGCAAGAGGGGTCGGTGCACACCGACCCCTCTCGCTCTCCAGGCTTCAGCGAAAGCCTGCATTCGCCCCATAGGACGCACACACATTTCCCCTTCATTTTTGGAGGGGGGAAAGTGCGTCCTATAGGGTGAAAAATACGGTAATTGTTTTGTAATTGCTGGTGCAAGCACATTTATTTCTCAACATACAGGAAAGTTCTAAACCATGATTCAGAAAGCTAAGATATACTAGTGTACAATTTTGGTAGAGATCATACACTTTAGAGAATGTTTAACTGAACAATGTAAGACCAGTCTCCATAACGTGTTTCTGTGGTGTTTAGCAAACCTGATGAAAGGCCTGTGAAGTCAGAAGCAAGTATAAGTGCCACTGATGTTCCTCCACAGAGCCTGAAAGATCTTGCCAATATGAGTGGTAAGTGTTGTCTGCCCTGCTTACCAGACATGGCTTTTTAAAACTGGCACTGTAAAGAGCAATTGAGTTGTATATCTGCAGAGCCTGTAATAGACTGTGTAACCTGGTGAGGTATCTTTAGTTATTTCTCCATTACATGAACAAGCAGTCAGTACTATTTTAATCAAGTTTTTAACCAATAGCTGCTAGAGTGAATGCATTATGACAGGGTGTACCATGGCAAATAATTTCATCAGAAAAGTTAAGCAAGCACATCCTTGAAATAAAACTTTCTGACTTGGAAACTGTTACATATGGCGAGGGAGGAATACTTTAGACCAGGATGGCTAACCTTTTGGACCCAATGATTGATCTGGTGAACAGGGAGATGGGGGCTCTATACTCTGATCCTTCCATCACAATGGGAATGCAGCTTCTGTCCAACACACCAGGTAATTGATCAGGTGAGTGGGAGACCATTTGCATCCTGAACTTGCACAAGCCTTCTGAGAAGTACTCTACATGCAGGAAGAATTGAATTGGTAAAAGAATTAATCACCATCCCTGCCAAATTCCTGGGGGTGAGGAAAGAGAGAGAAGAGAAGGGCATAGAAAAGTCTTGGCAGGCAGGATGCAGCTCATAGGTGAATCATCCCTCCTTTAGACCACTGTGGTCCAATTAGCGTTCATAAATTAGAATCCTTCACATCCATTGCTACACACTTGCTTTCAAGCCATCACCTACTGACAAACATGAAGGTCCTTTATTCCAAACCTGGAAGGGATATATCTGAGTAATTGTTATTAGAATGCTAAAAGCACTGGGTTCCTCTTTAAGGGGGGGGGGAGCCTAGTACTTGCACTTACTTTACATGTAATGGAAGCTTAGCAGGAGTGTTTATGCTGAAAATCCCTCTATGTATCAGCTATTCTTCAACTTGTGCAGATATTTAGGGGCAGGACTGATAAGTTGCATTCTTGTTTTTACACTGAAGATAACCCAGCTATTTGGCCATCAGAGAGGATGCACAGGAAAACTGACTTTGAGAATGAACTTCAGCAGATGTCTAGGCTCTCAAGTGAACTGTTTCCTCTAGATGAGGCCTCAGCCTTGGATCCAAGTGCACAGATCGGTTTCAGAAAGGTCCTGGAGCATACCTTAGAGGATGAAGCAATTATTGAAACACTGCTGGATATGGAAGAGGATTACAAACCAAACAGCTCCACCTTGCAGCAGCTGCAGTAGAAAGGCTGGTGTGAGGTGTGAGCTATTTAAGATTTGATAATTAATGCTTCTGAACCATGGAAACTTAGGCAAATAATCCTTTCTGTTGCAATATGCACTATTAAAGTGATTTACAGTAGTGTGGCGTTATAGTGTTTTCCCCATAGGCTAATGAACACGGAACATTACCTAGGCCTGGATCAGAAGATACTACCCTTAAGATATTGTCTTCCTGTCTTTTGAGGAACAACTTATCCGCAATGTGCATGACAAGGGGTAACTGATTATATAGTCATGGTTTCCCACTACATTTGTCAAGCAATGGGATGGTACAAATCCAACTATCTACATTATGTCAAAACTGCCTTAAAGTTCTTCAAGCTTTTAGCTGCCTTATTTTGTAAAGCTATTCAAGAGAAAATGCTTGCAAGGACAGGATGAGATATTGTGAAAGTGATTTTAGAACTAACTAACTACAAAGTGAGCATTTAAAGTTACTCCATGCACCTTAAAACATTCAGCATCTGCTATAGTACAGAAACCTCTTTACATTCCCCTCAAGAGCAGATTTACAATCTGCCACAAGGGGGGCAGGGAATATGTACACCATCAAGGTTGAAGAGCAGTCTAAGAGTTTATTTGCTATAAACATGGAGATAATAAGCAGCTGTACCCATCTCCCAGTACCCCACACATACACTTGTGATAAATCTTCTTTTGCTTTTCAAGTCATTGTGTATAGGTAGCTTTAACCATTTCAGTTGCAGGGGGGCAATGCTTATTAGTAAAGCAGTCTTGATGCTGGAGTCAAATTAGGTCACTGCTTAGGATGGATTTTATCATATTAAAAACAGTTTTCACATAAGCCTACAACTGGATGGGAGATGTGTCTTTAGAAGCAGAGAACAAAATGAAAGCTTCTGAATTTCACTAATGAACACTTTATAACTTACTCTAAACATAAATATACTGCTGCAGCAAGGGAGAGCTCTTCATAGGCAGAAATGGGCAACAGGATATATTTCAGAGCCTCACTGACATGGGCAGATACAGCTGCTCCAGGAGGGATGTAATACTTTCCCTTACAGTACTAGTGACCAGTATGCGACCAGAGCTGAACCAGAATTCCGTTTCATTGACACATTATCTTGTTTCTTAAAGACACAAATACAGTGAACAGCTCCCTTCATTTTTCTCAGGCATAAAAACATAAGCCAAGGCCACATGTTATTCCAAAAGGATAATCAAATGCTTACATTCTGACCAACTTCAGACTATGGCATCAGTAGCCTTTTCTCTACTGTCACACTATGCCAACTGACCCACAGTCATTAAAGAACAGTTTATCCAATCAGCCTAGTTCTGTTATTATGAATCTGAGGAATGTGCATTGTCTTATGATTATACAAACGAGCCCCAAAGAAGCACTGAACTATAATTCACCAAGTACCTTAGGTCATAGATATTGGGAGACTTCAGATGCTTGTTCCCTAATGGACGATAAAAGCAAAAGCTCACAGCTTGTCTTTCAAAGACAAACCAGTATCTTAATAAAAAAAAGGGATTTTCCTTGGTTCTAGATCATGTCTTAAAAACATTTAAATCAAATTCTTAAAATGAAAGAAGTCTACTCACAAATAGATTCAGTGCTGGTGCCAGCTAAAGTCAAAGTGTACCAATGGTCCTTTTTCAATACCAAAATCAGTGTTTAGTTACTGCTCAAGCAGACCCATAACCTCTGACCATGCACTTAAGGGGCAGGAGAAAGAGTGGCTCTAGAGACAACAGGTCGCTTCTAGTCCAGACCCTAATCAAGCCTTTCTCCTCAAAAGAACCAGCCTCCCAGTAGACAGAGTCCTCAGTCTGTGGACCACTGAATGGCAACAGTAAGGAGAATCATCTTTGGATGCTTCTCTCATCTAAATTCAAGTCTTTGAGTATTGGCAGTTATGCTGCATAGGCTGAGCCGGCACTGAGAGATGCTTCAAGGTTTAAATCTTATACCAATATTTTAATCATTAATGGATTCTGACTTCGACTTAGTATGTCTCTAGAGTAGCAGGTACATTTAAAATTTGCAGGGACCCACACTCAATTTCAGGTTTTCCTGAATTATAAATGTTTCTTCCAGTAAGTTTGGTCAATCACTACAAGTTTGGTAGTTTGCCTTCTGACATGACTATTAGCAGCTGTCAAATCAGAGCTCCATGTGACTCAAAAGGCATCAGAGGAGACCTCAGAAGCAAGACTCTGTCCTGCAGGTATATAACTCACATAAGTTCTGACCATCTTTATTCTGGCCACCAGTAAGAGTACATTATAGATAAATAAACACAAACTGACTTAATGCCAACCATATGAAGCAACTCAGAACATGGACGTCTGCAGCTCTTCCTTAAACATGCCTTCAAAGCGGAGGTCTTTAGCCATGAGTTCCTCTTCAACATCCTCTAGGGCCCACTGGTGGTCAGTCAGTTCTAGAGCCTCCCATTCTGTCTGCAGTGATAAAGAAAAAACATTGATGCAGCCAACAGAAGTGTACCAACCACCTACTTTCCATCTTGGAAAAAAGCCTTTGCTCAACAATTCTGCCTTAATTTATTCATGCTGCTTTAGACTCTGAATCTTGAACAAGGACACCGAAGTTTGTGACTGAACTGTATGTGTGCAGAGTGATTAAATAGTAGGAACTTGCAAAGAAGAATTATAATGTGTACAAGGAAGCAGCAAGGCTATTGAACATACAAGCAGCTATGTTTGGGGGAGGAGCAGGTCCTCACAGCTAACAACTGCCTGCAATACTAAACGGAGATCATTGGGCATTTCTGGTTTGTGTGTACATGGCTGCTAGTACCTAGCATTTGACAAGTGGGCTGTTTTCTGGAGATTAAGCTTTTATTTTACTGCACAAGTTGCAGACAGAAGAACAGCTCAGAATGCATGAAGCTACTTAGGGGGTTTGAAACCTCTGTTTCTTATTCCTTGCAACTAGTACTGTAAAACAAGTTTCTGTTCAACATATTTCCACTTTGTATACAATGTTAAGTATCTTCTCCATACAGGTCATCAACTAGAATACGGTATATTTTAATGCATAGGTTTTCAAACTTTCTACCCCCTGGACACTCTTACTTTACCATTTTGTCTTCCAAGGACCCCACCCATACCCCCTGTCTATGCACTGGTAATAATGGGCACTTCTTTTGGCTAAGCTTCTGCACCATTACTGATCTTCTCATCTAGTGTTTCCTGATGAATGGAAGTTTTATCTACCCTAAAGCAGCATGAAAAAATTACAATAGAATAGGGGTTTCCAATCACACTCCTATAAGCTACAAAATTTATTTAGCATACATTCAATAAACAGATATTTAAGACCATCATTTTTTGCAGGTTTTAATCCTTTGAAGTATTTTTTCTGTACATTCAAGGAATAGAAGCAAGGCTACATGAAACTTGAGCAGCTCGTTTCAGCAACTGCAACAGAAGCCTCATACCTTGAATGCTTTATTAGTATCTGCAGGCATGGCCATTGCCGCCCCTGTCATCTGCTCCTGCATTACTCTGGACTGATCGGCAGCTGTAAATATGAAAGAGTGACTTGTATGACTCTATGTAACAGTAGCAATACTATCAAAGCTGGGGAAAATTAAGAATGTGAGCATTATAGTGCTGTGCTGAGGTAGACAGCAACATATCTCCCTTGTATTGTACAAGTTAGGCCGAAAAAGGTATGAGGTCTCAGTCAGGTATGCTTAACCTTCTTCAGCCTTAATAAGCTGAAGACAAGATTTTTGTCTATTATTGCTGGAAATTTTTACAATTTACTAATATTAGTAACTAGGCCAAAATTCCTAAGAAACATTTAAGCATAGTTTGACACATTTAATAAATCAAGAATCACTCTTACTTTTACATAAATAGCAGTTTCTTACCATTATCTTGACCAAGAATGAGGGTATAAATGCTTCGAAGTCCAAACACATTCAGAAAATACCAAGAAGCAGAGCTAACCCTAACAAACCAAAGAAACTGAGTGTCATTTAAACAAATGCCCAAATGCCCAATTCCCAACACTGCTGTAACTTTCACATTTTCAGATGGACAAAGATTGTTTGAAGCACAGTGAAGGATTCTTACCAGGATGCATCCAAAGTAAGCAACTCAATACCCTGCTGTAGCATTGGTTTAAAACGAAGCGTCAAAGGAAAGGGGACTTTTGCTGTAAAAAATAAAAATATGGTCAGAAACAATTATGATTATTACAAAGCACCATAAAACACAGTGCTTTGCAGGGGAATATAACTGAAGGGAAATTTTTCTCACAAGGAGCTTAAAACCTGTGACAGGGAACACGAACACTCAGCTAATGAAAACGCTGATTAAATTTGGGATTTTAGAAGCATCAGGGGATTTTAGAAGGCCTCCAGACCACACATGTTTAGATTCCTAAACTGACACTTACTTGTGACAAAACCAGAAAAGGTCATGTTGATCCAGCCTCCGATAAGAATCATAGGAAGTACATTTGTTACATTTCCTTTCATCATATCTGTCAGCATAGTAGGATCTGCAAAGCAAATGCAGTTAAAGTGACCACACAATAGAAAGTCTATAAACCCACGGATTTCTGAAGTTTGGGTATACTACTTTAAAAACAAAGGAAACCTCCTTAGCATAATTGAAAAGATCACCCTGGTTTAGTCTTTAGTCTTTAATTTGCTATTTAATCTGACTTTAAGTATATCTGGGCTATTTTATGAGAAAACCAGGTAGACTTTAGAATTAGTGGCTGCTGCTAAGCACAAAAGCAAATCAGATGTTCCTATTACTACCAGAGTTAGAAACTGTGATATGAAAGCTAGGAGCTAAATGGCACCTTAAACCTAGGTTATGTCTACGCATGCTTTTTTATAACAATAATACAAATAATACAAAGCTGAAAATGAATGAACTGCAGTTAAAATATTATGTTCATTTTTCACATGGTGTAATCCTTCCCCTGCCCAACCCCCTAATACTCTTAAGATGTTCTCTTCAGAGAGTAGCTGGAAGTGGGGAAGCAGAAAAAGGTCCTCCTTTTATTCTATTCTGCAGTTTTAATCTGAAATCTTAGGTGTAGTACTGCACCCAGAGCTCAGAAGCTGCTCATGCTAATGAAATTCCCTGTTGCAAAATGCGCCTAGAACAATGGGAGTTTCGAACACTGATTACTACTCTATTGCTCATATTTTAGAATATAACAAACTCTTAGGAAGCCTTCTTACTTACCTGTCATTGGGGAAGGTGGCACTACCTTCCTTTTAGTTTTCTTAAAGAACCCATCATCTGGATTATTGAAGTAATACTTCCGTGTCAGAAAGGACTGAAAAAAGAAAAACAAGTTCTAATGATGAAAGAAGTGGACACAAGGCTTCAAAATTAAGCACAGGTTACAGTGGTGCCTCGCAAGACGAAATTAATTCGTTCTGCGAGTTTTTTCGCCTTGCGAATTTTTTGTCTTGCAAAGCACGGTTTCCCATAGGAATGCATTGAAACGGTTTCCCATAGGAATGCATTGAAACGGTTTCCCATAGGAATGCATTAACGGTTTTAAGAAAAAGGAAACAAACTTGCAAGACGTTTTCGTCTTGCGAAGCAAGCCCATAGGGAAATTCGTCTCGCGAAACAACTCAAAAAACGAAAAACTCTTTCGTCTTGCGAGTTTTTCGTCTTGCGAGGTACCATTGTATTTCTCTGTGGAAGAGCTGGCAATAAGGATGACAGACATTTACCCTGCAAACAACCTACCCTGCTTTTCCAAATATTTCCAGGTTTCAATGGAAACTGTGGCAATGCATACCCTCCTTTAATTTTTCCAAGTATCTTTGCCTGTGACATAGTTTAGGCACTTGTGATATAAACAGAGATGTAGCCAAACATTTTTACAGATAATCATGTTACACATTTTCCAAAAGATCAGTGGTAATACAAATGATTTCCTCCGTCTAGTATACCCATAATGTTGATAAGATGCAAAGTCAAAATTATACTTTAAGCTATATGATGCTCACATTATTTTTTTAGTGCTATGCATTAAAAAAAACTTAAAGTATGTGATGTAGAAACAAAGTAGGTCTCCAAAAGACACATTTAGACAATGTATGAGGTTGGATTATCAGGGAACTATGCAAGCTCTGTAGTCTGCTAGCTTGTGTCTGTTATGAGCCACTTTAATTTGATAGGGATTTCCCCCCTTGGATTGACAGGATGTCCCAGATTCATTCTAACCACTAACATTTTAACTGCTGCAATTAACATTAGTTTAATCTGGTCTAAGCATGCTGATCTTAGTAAATATATTTCAAAATAGTAATAGATCCAATTTTGCAACATGACAGCAAATTAAAATGATGGAATACCCCACTGTCTTGGATGTACATTGCTGCATATTAATAGTAATAGAAATGACTGGGTCTACTCCATAAATGTGCTTACAATGTGCATTTTAGATCCTTATGAAGACTACATTCCAAATCTTGGAACAATTAAGGTTTCCCCTACCTCTAGTTTTTAAATTCTGGCACAAATGGAAACGTACCTGCTTTGGAATGTACTTTCCATTTTCTCTGAGAACTCTGCTTCGAATCAGAACTTGACTGAAAGAAAGAAAGCCATTATCATACATATGAAATAGAAGAAGAGAATAAGGAGGAAGACAGAAAAATATTCCTGCACGAACACTGCATGTGACACTGATGCAAAATACAACTGAGAGCCTCCCAACAAGTTATCAATATCCACAGTTTCATATAAAAACTGATCATCTTTCATAGTTTAAAAACGTGTTGAGCAAGATTTCAAGAACAGCAAGAACTGATTTGGGAACCAATACTAGATATTAATCCAATGAGGGCAACAGTTTCATTCCTTGCCACAGAGAGCTGCTTCATATACTTCTTTTTTAAAACACAAAAATGCTCCATGAAGAAAACACAGGGCTGCTCATAAATATCTGAAGTGTACAAGCAGTTATTGACCAGACAGCCATTGTGGGGAAACTCCCCCTCCCCTTTTTTTACCAGAAAGCAGGGTAGAAAAGTACAAATACTCAATCCATGCATTTGCTGTGGGGAAACATTATAGTGTACATACATTTCCCTATATTATCTCCATATTGTAAAACCATAAAGAAGTGAACAGTCATAGAACATGACAAAATCTACTTGAAAAGAACAGATATTTTCAATCAGATTGGCCTAGCGATTTTTGATAACTGTTTTCTTATCCCCTTCTACCATCACCACTAGTCCTTTGCTATCATCTATGTGACTAGAAACAATCTGAAGAAAGATATACATATTTATAGAAGAAAAGCTGGGGAAAGTCCATATAAAGACTAAAGAGAGAAATCAAAATCTAAAAAGCGAAAACATTCAAAATAAAATTTAGGAATTTGAGTATTACAAATATTACAAATAACAGTTTGTTTTGAATTTTTACCATTTTTAAGATTAAGTATGATAATCCTGGGGATTTTAATCAGCCCAGCTGACAGGATCCAGGAGCTAGGCTCCACTTTTTCTAATCTATCCTGTGCAGTCTTCTTTGCTAATATACAAAGACCAGGCTTCATTTTCTGAAAACACCCCAAACCTACCTGCTATCTGGACTCCCAGGCACAAAGCTGGGTTTACAAGTATTCCCAAATACATGCGCAGCAAGATATAGCCCACCTACTGCAGTTCAGTAAGCCTATGTGCTACCATAAAGTACTGTCATCAAGCTCTATAGTTGTCAATTATTAGTATCAGTGACAATGCTCAGTTTTCAATTGCAAGGATCTTTTACCTGTCAGATACTTGCTCCTGGGTGAGTTTTTTGTCACTTTGGAGAAGGATGGATACATAGTGACGAATCATCCCCACAAAGAAGGTTATGAAGACGATTGGGAGCACCACCCATAATCGAATATTAGAGTCCAACAACAGCTCCGGCTCACTCATTGTTTAAATTCAGTTCTGGTCATGCACTTCAACCTTCAGTATCTAGGGGAACAAAGCACAAGTCATCAATTAGAAATTTCCACTTACCTTCAACTTTCCGAAAACATTGAGCCAGTTAGCGTGTTGCTAGCCAAGTTTTGTTTATTTTGAAGGCTGCCTAAGTTCCCCAGAGCACAGTGGCTTTTCTAATTCTACCCCAGCAGTCATTCCTTACACCCAGGAGTTTCTTATGTTTCTTCTTAAGTTACAAGGCAGCCACAGCAAGACACTGGGCAGCAATGGAAGCTCTGGGCATTAATCCCCATTTGTCCTCAGGGAAGCACAGTGAGGCCGAATAATTTGCCACTCGAGTACCTGGTACAGGCAGAGGCCTAAGAGACAAGGCAGGAAGCAAACCGAAATGTCATTAAAAGCAGGCAGCACTCCGTATGAAGGAGAGCTCAATCCCGGGACCGACGAAATAGAGACAAGCCCTCTAGAAAACTGCAAAGTCCTTAAAAAAATTTCTTCACCTATTAGGACTAGGTCAACGGAAACCAACAAATGTAAATACATGCGCACATACACGGTCTTGCCTTTTCGGAGAAGGGATCACAGCCGGATTCCACGCACCTGGAATTAAGTCGCAGGGATGAGGCTCAAGCCCCAGCACCTCTTAACCCCCCCCCCACCAAATTCACCACAGGTGGGGAGATTTTACACGACCCCTCAGCGGCCACAGCCGCGGCCACCCCACCCCGGGAGGAGGAAGGCAGACGCCGCGCGGCCCCCCCCCCTCAGGCGCACCTGCGCCACGACCCCCGCCGCGCGCCCACCGGCTCCTTACCTCTTCGGCGGCAGCAGCAGCTCGGTCTCCCTCCCCCGCTTCACCCTTCCGGGAGCGACGCCCGACTCTCTTTCGCGGCGCCCAGTAGGGAGAGGCGTCGCGCGTTCGCTGACGTCACTGAGACGCGTCCCGAGGCGGCGCTTGGCGGGAACCTTTGAAAGCGGGGCGAAGGGTGGCTGAGGGAGCGCGCGCGCCGTTTCAACTGCGCCTCGGCGGGGAAGGGAGGCGGAGTTCCATTGGCCTCTCAGCGCCGCGTGAGGGGCGCCTTCTGCTTAAGCGCTGCCGTTCCAGCGCCGCTTCACTGGGACTAAGACTCCGCCGTCCCGGGAATTCAGGAGGAGCGGGACTCGGGCAGGGCTCCGGCTGAACAGCCACGAAGCGGGCGAGGGGTTGTACTTCTGAATGAGCCAGTGTGCAGGAGATTGTCCCCCACCAGCTTCTGAAAGGCAGGTTGGGTGGTTATCCCTTGGCCTCCGCTGGCCTTCAGCAGCGCTTCCGCGGTTGCTCAGGTGGGTTAACAGACAGCGCAGGTACGAGTTCTGGCCCTGTTGGCCCTATTGGGCTGGGCTCTCAATCAGTTGTCAAAGGGGGTACGGATGCAGAATTATATAGGGCTCAAGAACCCAATGAAGCATCACTTTTCCCCTGCCTGTTAATGATAGCCTCAATTGCATTGGAGGCATTTCTGTGGCCTGAAGGAGGGGAGGGGAGGGGAAATCAGGATCCGAGCTGACAGTTGTAAACACAGCAGCAGGATTACGGATAGTGGAGCTTTCCCATCCTTCTTGTTGTGAGAAAGAGCAGGATTTAATGCATTTGGCCTCATCTTTCTTTCCCAAATCGCCTGTTGGGTATAGAAGAAAACTGGGGAAGGAGGATTTGTGACCAGGACTGCTTTTTGTCTCACACAGATAGTTTAAAAATCCAGAAATAAAAATAAAGTGTAATAAATGCAACGTGTACACTAATTGTGATCTTACGTCCAATGTGTTCATGAAAATGTATCCAGTTGCACATATGTCTAAAATAAGTAAACTACTGATCTAATATTTGTTACCTCTTGTCAATATGGATTGGTTCACTGTGGTAAATGGCTTACTTCAGCAGATTATTGTAGTAGGCCCTTTTGCCATTCACAGATACTCGTTATTGTAAATAAGGTATATTTCAAACAGGTCCTACTGCCATTTCAAGAACAGAGTTGTATCATCATTAATTCTCTTTTGTGCACCATTTTATAACAAAACATCTCGTTTAGTCAGCTTCTAATTGTTTCCCTTCCCCCACCCCACAGTTGAAATAGACTACCTCAGTGCTTGCTGTCATGGCTCCAAAAAGGAAATTGTCCAAATCTGATGTGGAAGGAGAAAATCTGATGGAAAACTTACCAAGTATGTAAAGCAAGAATCTTTCCTGTCATCTGGCCCAGTATACCTGAAGCATCTCCAACCCCATCCTTCAGCCTTCTGGTGGTTCCCTCACTGCAAGAAGTGATGTTACAGGGAGCTAGGCAGAGGGCCTTCTCGGTAGTGGCACCCGCCCTGTCGCACACCTTCCCATCCAAGGTCAAGGAAGTAAACAACTATCTGACTTTCTGAAGGCAGCCCTGTTTAGGGAAGTTTTTTATGTTTTATGTTTTATCATGTTTTTAATATTCTGTTGGGAGCTGCCCAGAGTGGCTGGGGAAACCCAGGCAGATGGGCGGGGTATAAATAAATAATAATAATTATTATTATTAGGCAGAAACGCCTGCCTTTTTAGTAATACCCAATGCAACAACAAAAATATTCATAGAGCTCAGTGGTGTTTCCCCCCAGCCCTGGAATACTTTTTTCTCCATGGTTATGAGCACTGAATACAGTGGTACCTCGGAAGTTGAATGGAATCTGTTCCGGAAGTCCATTCAACTTCCAAAACGTCCAGAAACCAAGGCGCAGCTCCTGCAGCCAATCAGAAGCTGCGGAGTCACTTTGGACTTTCGGGTTGCAAAGAATGTTCACAAACCAGAACACTCACTTCCAGGTTTGCGGCATTCAGGAGCCAAAACGTTCGACTCGCAAGGTGTTTGGGATCCAAGGTACAACTGTATATAAATTCACTGTAAGCTCGTTGAGAAAAATTACAAAGGAGAAAATTCTTTATATATCATAAAATGAAAATAATATCCCACAATCGTGATAATCTTGCTTTGTTTAAGTAATGACATACAGGATTGCTGACAGGGACTTAAATTATGCTCCTACATTTTATGCAGAGTCTGTACATATTTTTGCCACAGTGAATGTTCCATCTTCAGCAGAATGCTAGCTTCACTCCTGAGTTAGAGGCTGTGGAATTGTATTGCGCCCTTGGAAGCACTATGTGATAGTTTGGAAATGGAAAAGGAGTCAGGGATATTTTCAGAAGTCACACTGTACCTAATGGGTCTCATAACAGTCCTGCTGTTCCCAGCTATCCTATTCTTCCCAGCTTGAGGGGAGACCTGAGTAAACTGTTCTTCTAAAGAATTCACGAGTGTTTTGTAATTGTGGTGTAAGTGAGAACAATTTCTCAACCTCTTCTTATACTCCACACTTGAGAGGGGGGCTGGGGCTTGTCTGTGTCTTGTTAAACTTCCAAGTATTTGGCGCTCCTGTGTTTTTGGATGTGATCCATGTTTCCCTCTCCAGCTTGAGAAAAGGGCTGTACTGTTATACTGTTTTTTGGAGGTAGTCTTGGTACATAAGAAGCACAGTAGGATAGAGATGAGCTTCATCCTTCATCTTGAGCTTGGAGATGGGAATTGTTCCTGATTTTTACACCAGACACTGGTGAAGTACAACATAAGGTCAGGGACAAGACAACATGCATCCTTTATTGGCCACAAGTCTTGGCTGGCTATTTGTGGTGTATATAATATTCCATAATTCTAATCTGAGGGTTTCAGAGGAGTGATGTCATCTTAACTCTCTTCACTGTCCAGCAATTTTAGGACTGGGATTGCAATCCACAAACCACTTACTCAAATGCTTTGTTAGTTGCACCCTTTATACTAGGGATGGGAAATTAGTGGTCTGCTAAATATTGTTAGACTCCAACTCCCATTAGCCTCAGCCAACATGGCCAATGGTAAGGGATGCTGGGAATTAGTCCAAATAACATCAGGAGGGCCACAGGTTCCCTAACTTTGCTTTATATCCTGCTTCCTCTATTGTAAGATTTCCCAGACTTGGGCCTCCAGCTGTTTTTGGACTACAACTCCCTTCTTCCCTTGCTAGCTGGACCAGTGGTCAGGGATGGTGGGAATTGTAGTCCAAAAACAGCTGGAGACCCAGTTTTGGGAAACCCTGCTCTATTGTATGTATTTCCTACACTCTCTTAGAAATTGTTCTAGGTTGGAATATATAGCCCTTGGGTTCATCTTCCAAGGGACCTGAAACTTTATACAGTACAAACTTCATGATATAAAGGTTGATTTTTTCCCATTTATTTGTTTTGAGGTATTTGACTCTCAAATATGACATTTATCTTACGCTAGTAACTTTTCCATCTTAGAAACAAAGAAATCTTGCACGCTTGGTAAGAACAGATCCATTCCCAAAGATGGAGTAGTAGAGAACAACAATGTTTTTGGGCAGCTCCTCAAGACAGGAGGAATTATACTGAAAGCTGGAGAACGACAGAATGAAATAGGTATATACTTTCATGACATTCTTAGCAGTAATTCTAAAAGGAAATTAAAGTGTAAAACATTTACCTGCTGGTTTTCTGCTACTTTGCACAACTATTAAAAATAGAGGAGCTCTGCTAGAAATGTATTTATTTAATTTTACCTTTTTAGCATTCTTGCCTCACTACCTCTATGCCAGGGAAAGTTTTGCCGGGTGGATTTCTGCCTGTCACGTGGCAGTTAGTGGGAAGGGCAGAAAGTGACAGATTCAGACTATTATGACATGAACATGACAATGTTTGTCCTTCTTGGCACTTTTTCCATAGCTGTGGATGGAGCAATTTTCCAGAAGAAGTTGCATCAAGCATTGAAGAAGCACCCTTCTCAACCACAGGTATGAACTGGCATTATTTCATGTCTTTGAAATTGAAGTGGGCCTGTATTGATTCTAACACCCAAAGCTCTCTGTCTCTGTCCATCTCTCTCTGTGTGTCTCTCTTCTGACAAACACACTCTCCCAAATTAAAATCTCTTTTTCAATCCACTTCTCTTATTCTTTACCTTGCATTTTAAATATATGAATTAAATAAAAACAGAACACAAGAGAAAAATAGGAGACCTCCATAATCGATACAGAGTTCTTGCTTATGATTCGCTGCTGACAGATCTGGAAAGAGTATGAAACCAGTCACTGGATTTTTCCATTAAAAAGTAACAATTTACAAATTACAGTTTTATGCATCCCACACAAAGATCAAGAACAGGCATTGTGTAAACAGTAGGCTTTCACTGCTTGATTTGCACATTCATGCATTTGAAACAGTAGGGATAATTGTTCAGCCTTCATTTTCTCTCTCTCCTTCCCTCCATCCTGTCTAGATTGGTGAGGAGTTCATCAGTGGCTTGGAATCCCACATAGAAAACAGAGATCACTTCAGGAATTGTCTTCTACCATGCATACCCACACAAAGTCAGGAAACAAGGTCAATGAAAAATCTCATTTGTTTTCTCCCTGCAAGTTGCCATGTGAATGGTTTAATACTTGCAGTATGTTACCATGACAGTGTAGTAAATGACTACTTGTATATACTCCAATCTGCCTCTGGACTGCAGCTGGAGGTGTTTTTTTAATGTGTTGTTTTTTTAAAGAAACAAACTTAATTCTGTTGTAAACATATACACCTTTTAAAGGTCAAACTCTAAACAGCAACAAAAGAGAAGGTACTTGGGGTTAAACTAATCTGATTTTATTTATTACATGTGTGTCCCTTTGTCTAAGGAGCTCAAAGTGGGGCAGGGAGCGCCTATCACAAATACAGTATATTGTTTTAAACCCAGGTACTCACATGACGCCATTTTCTAATAATAATAGCAAAGTGTCTCTCTCCATTACAGTAATGCAATCCATTCATATTGTGAAAGCCTCATTAAACTGCTCCTTGGCATTGAGATATTACAGGTAAGATCACTTTCCCATGCAGTTCTCCCAACCATCTCCCAGCTTCCTATTATTGATTGATTGATTGATTGATTGACTGCATTTTATATCCCAACCTTTTCAGATTGGCATAGGGGGAAAAACACACCAAGACTGTTCTTGCACTACAAGCTCACAAACTAAAAAGGCATAAGGGAAAAGGAATGGGAGGGAGGAGGGAAAAGCAACCTTAAGCACAAGTTCCCAAAGTTAAAACCAATATAGAATCATAGAATCATAGAGTTGGAAGAGACCACAAGGGCCATCGAGTCCAACCCCCTGCCAAGCAGGAAACACCATCAGAGCACTCCTGACATATGGTTGTCAAGCCTCTGCTTAAAGACCTCCAAAGTAGGAGACTCCACCACACTCCTTGGCAGCAAATTCCACTGTCAAACAGCTCTTACTGTCAGGAAGTTCTTCCTAATGTTTAGGTGGAATCTTCTTTCTTGTAGTTTGGATCCATTGCTCCGTGTCCGCTTCTCTGGAGCAGCAGAAAACAACCTTTCTCCCTCCTCTATGTGACATCCTTTTATATATTTGAACATGGCTATCATATCACCCCTTAACCTCCTCTTCTCCAGGCTAAACATGCCCAGCTCCCTTAGCCATTCCTCATAAGGCATCGTTTCCAGGCCTTTGACCATTTTGGTTGCCCTCCTCTGGACACGTTCCAGTTTGTCAGTGTCCTTCTTGAATTGTGGTGCCCAGAACTGGACACAGTACTCCAGGTGTGGTCTGACCAGAGCAGAATACAGTGGCACTATTACTTCCCTTGATCTAGATGCTATACTCCTATTGATGCAGCCCAGAATTGCATTGGCTTTTTTAGCTGCCGCGTCACACTGTTGGCTCATGTCAAGTTTGTGGTCAACCAAGACTCCTAGATCCTTTTCACATGTACCGCTCTCAAGCCAGGTGTCACCCATCTTGTATTTGTGCCTCTCATTTTTTTTGCCCAAGTGCAATACTTTACATTTCTCCCTGTTAAAATTCATCTTGTTTGTTTTGGCCCAGTTCTCTAATCTGTCAAGGTCGTTTTGAAGTGTGATCCTGTCCTCTGGGGTGTTAGCCACCCCTCCCAGTTTGGTGTCATCTGCAAATTTGATCAGGATGCCCTTGAGTCCATCATCCAAGTCGTTGATAAAGATGTTGAATAAGACCGGGCCCAACACAGAACCCTGTGGCACCCCACTAGTCACTCTTCTCCAGGATGAAGAGGAACCATTGATGAGCACCCTTTGGGTTCGGTCAGTCAGCCAGTTACAAATCCACTGAGTGGTAGCATAGTCAAGACCGCATTTTACCAGCTTCTTTACAAGAATATCATGGGGCACCTTGTCAAATGCCTTGCTGAAATCAAGGTAGGCTACATCCACTGCGTTCCCTTCATCTACCAGGCTTGTAATTCTGTCAAAAAACGAGATCAGGTTAGTCTGACATGACTTCTTTTTCAGAAATCCATGCTGACTATTGGTGATCACAGCATTCCTTTCTAGGTGCTCACAGACTGTTTGCTTAATGATCTGCTCCAGAATCTTCCCTGGTATTGATGTCAGACTGACTGGGCGGTAATTATTTGGGTCCTCTCTTTTCCCCTTTTTGAAAATGGGGACAACATTTCCCCTCCTCCAGTCTGCTGGGACTTCGCCTGTTCTCCAGGAATTCTCAAAGATGACTGCCAGTGGTTCTGAGATCACATCTGCCAGTTCTTTTAATACTCTTGGATGCAGTTCATCTGGCCCTGGAGACTTGAATACATCTAAACTAGCCAAGTATTCTTGTACTATCTCCTTAGTTATTCTGGGCTGTGTTTCCTTTGCTGAATCATTTGCTCCAAATTCTTCAGGTCGGGCATTGTTTTCTTTATCGGAGAAGACTGAGGCAAAGAAGGCATTGAGGAGTTCAGCCCTTTCTGTGTCCCCTGTTTGCATTTCACCATCTTCTCCTCTGAGTGACCCCACTGTTTCTTTGTTCTTCCTTTTGCTATGAACATACCCATAAAAGCCTTTTTTGTTGCTTTTAACCTCTCTAGCAAGCCTGAGTTCATTCTGTGCTTTAGCTTTTCTGACTTTGTGTCTACATGTGCTGGCTATTTGTTTCAATTCCTCTTTGGTGGTTTCCCCCCTTTTCCATTTTTTGTACACATCCTTTTTTAATCTTAATTCAGTTAAAAGTTCTTTAGATAGCCACCCTGGCTTCTTTAGGCACCTTCCATGTTTCCGTCTCATTGGTATTGCCTGACGTTGTGCTTTTACTATCTCCCTCTTAACAAACTCCCAGCCATCATGAACTCCCTTTCCTTTTAGTATTGCTGTCCATGGGATCTCACCCAGCACTTCCCTACGTTTTATGATGTTGGCTTTCTTAAAGTCAAGAAATTGAGTCCTAGTATGCTTGGCTGCTCCTTTCCGCTGTATAGTAAACTTCAGAAGAGCATGATCACTCGCGCCTAATGATCCTTCCACATCTACCCCACTAACCAGGTCATCGACATTGGTTAGGACCAGATCTAAAATGGCTGTTCCTCTTGTTGCTTCTCCCACTTTCTGGACAATGAAGTTGTCTGCAAGGCCAGTGAGGAATCTGTTTGACCTTATGTTCTTGGCTGAGTTTGACGTCCAACAAATATCCGGGTAATTGAAGTCCCCCATTACTACTATCTCCCTTCCTTTTGCATGCTTGGCCATCTGTTCCAGGAAGGCATCATCTATGTCCTCCGTTTGGCTTGGGGATCTATAGTAAACTCCCACAATGAGGTCTCTGTTATTCTTCTCTCCCTTAATTTTGACCCAAATGCTCTCACTTTGGCTTTGAGGTTCTAAATCTTGGATCTCTTCACAGGTATACACATCCCTGACATATAACGCCACTCCTCCTCCTTTCTTGTCTGGTCTGTTTCTCTGAAATAGATTGTATCCCCCCATTATTACATTCCAATCGTGGGACTTATCCCACCAGGTTTCAGTGATGCCTATTATGTCATATTTAGTTTGCTGTACCAAGAGCTCAAGCTCATCTTGTTTATTTCCCATGCTTTGCGCATTAGTGTACAGACATTGAAGTCCATTAATCATTCCTCCGTGTCTCTTATTTAAGGATTTTTTCCTCCCACCACTAGGTCTGCGTGCTGTTTGCTCCATTTGGTCTATGACATTTGGATGATCATCTTCATTAATTGATAGGCTCCTACCTTCAGGAGCACTGTCTCCCTCCCCCACAGTAGTCAGTTTAAAGCCCTCCTGATGAGGTTTCTGAGATTTTTGGCAAAAACATTTCTCCCAACCGTTGTGAGGTGCAGCCCATCACTTGCCAGAAGTCCATCTTCAAGAAACTGCAGTCCGTGATCTAAGAATCCAAACCGTTCCTGTTTACACCATTTGCGAAGCCAGCTGTTCACTTCCACTATTTTCCCCTCTCTCCCTGGGCCACGTCGTTCAACTGGGAGGACAGACGAGATGACAATTTGTGCATTTAGTTGCTTCAATTTTCTGCCGAGAGCCTCGTAGTCTCTTTTGATCTTCTGGAGGCTATTGCTTGCAGTGTCATTGGTTCCCACATGAACCAAGAGGAAGGGGTAATTGTCAGTGGGTTTTATGATTCCTTGCAGTCGTTCAGTTACATCTTGGATCTTAGCCCCGGGGAGACAGCACACTTCCCGAGACATCTTGTCAGGCCCACAGATCACTGCTTCTGTTCCCCTCAGTAGGGAATCCCCTATCACCACTACACGCCTCCTCTTGGGTTTGGTCGGGGTTCTTCCGTGAGCTGTCCGTTCCAAGGTCGCCTGCACATTCCCTGAGGACTGACTTTGCTGCTCGTCTTCATATACCTGATCGACTGTAATGAGGGAGAGATCCTCAAATGGAGTCTGCTCTCCGTCTTCCATGCTAGGGGAGAGGACCTCAAAGCGATTGTGTATTTCTAAACAATCAGAGTGAACCCTGGGCCTCCTACTTCTTTGAGTCACGTTTCTCCATATATCTGGCTCCTGTGTTGGTGAACTAGCCTCCTTCTCAGGGGAGTCCCCTGTCTCCTCCTTGGTGGGGACGGTGTGCTCTGTTGCTTCCAAGAAGAGCTCCAGCTCTCTAATTCTTTGGAGCGTAGCTACACGTTCCTCCAGTTGCTGGACTTTGTCTTTTAAAAGGGCAATCAACATGCAATTGTTGCAGGTAAAGCTGCCTGCAACCTTTGGCAAGATGGCAAACATTGCGCAGGAATTGCAGGCGACTGCAGCTGTTCCCTCCCCTTCCATCTTGAGATCGTGTCGTTGGGGGTGGCTACAGAGGTCCTCCATCATAAAAAGCTTGAAGACAGGACAAATAACTTCCCCCACAAAAAAAACACACCTAGGTCTCCCCCAAGCAACGTTTGAGACTAGCGCCCCTAAATCTAAAAGATGGGTATAACTGCCCTGCAAACTCTGATAAGCTCCTCCCACAGCTAATCCCCTGCCTCAACAGAAACCCTGCCCCCTCTGACCTTTACACAGGGAAAACAGCTAATCAGCCACAAAGAAACACACACACACAAGAAAACCCTTTTTGCTCCTTCTTCAACTGCTGCCCTGCAAACTGAGTTACAGTTCTGGCTTGCCCTGACAAAAAGCAATCCCACTGTTAAAGTACTCTACACACACACACACACACACACACACACACACCTGTGGTTCCCCTGGCCCTCTGGAGTAGAGTTGGAGAAGCACAGAATGGGGAAGGTCCTATTGCACAAGCGCTGAATACTGCGCTTCATAGCAGAGAACTCTTCTTTAACAGTGGATGATGGGGTTTGGGTCTGCAGTGTTGTGTACACAGTGTGCTACCTCATTGTAAATGTAATTTCTCAAAATGCCTTTTTCTTTTTGGAAGCCTGCTGTTATAAGACTACTATTTGAAAAACTCCCCGAATTTTTTCACGAAAGGCAAGTACTCCACTATTTTAACTTGAAATGTTGACTGCTCTGCATTTTCCATCTGCTTCTCAACTGCTTGTTGAAATCCTCAAAACTTGATCTCGTTAGCATGCATGAAAGATTTTTAAAAAATCTTTGCCACTCATGCTCTATACTCATTTAAGGTTCAGGAACTTGGACAAACTTGTGGTCCTCAAGATGTTGTTGAACTCCCATCAGCCCTGACCAGCATGGCCAATAGTCAGGAATGATGGGGGTTGGAATCCAACAACATCTGGAGAGCCAAAGGTTAGTAGTCACCCCGCTATAGAGGACTGAAGTTTAAGCTTTTACTGTGTGTTCTTTTTTGCTGTACAAAGCAAGTTTTAGATGGCAGAATAAATGAATGGATTACAGTGAGCTGTCACTTCCTGGTGCAACTAGACTTCTCTGCAACCCTTCCTCTCCACAGGGAAGTGGGACCAATTCGGATGCTCCTGCCCCACCACTTAATGGATCCAAATGGTTTCCAGAGAGTGGTAAGGGATGTTTTATCCCATGCTGATGGCCTTTTAGCTGATTCCTTGGTGGCCCACTCTGGTCATCTCCTGCTTTGACTACTGCAATGCACTCTGGGTGGGGCTACCTTTGAAGGTGACCCAGAAACTACAACTAATGCAGAATGCGACAGCTGGTTCCCTCACTGTGACAAGCGAAGTTACAGGGAACCAGGCAGAGGGCCTTCTTGGTAGTGGCACCCTCCCTTTGGAACACCCTCCCTTCAGGTGTCAGGGAGATAAAGAATTGCACAACTTTTAGAAGACATCTGAAGGCAACTCTGCATTGGGAGGTTTTTAACACTTGATGTTTTTATTTTGTTTTTAGATATGCTGTAAGCTGCCCAGAGTGGCTGGGAAAACCCAGCCAGTTATGTGGGGTATTAACAATAACAATAACAATAACAATAACAATAACAACAACAACAACAACAATTATTATTATTATTATTATTATTATTATTATTATTATTATTATTACCTTGCTGTTGATCCTGAGGCTGGGTTTCTTGCTTGGCTGAAAACTAGTGTGTATTGCATCTCCTCAAGTGGCTCATATACAGAATGGCATGGCATATTTATTTTTAACAGAATTTGTTAAAAGAAACTATAGTTCTAAATACATTGGATTTCGAAAAGCATCTAGAGAGGATTGAGAGCAGTCCTCCATAGCTGCATCTGGAAGTGACTTCAGAAAGAAGGGTTTCTCAGTAATAAAAAGGAACAAGGGCTTATGTTTTATCTCTTCTGATCTTTCAGTGTGGGCAGTGATGGACTCAATTTGCCTCGGCTCATTGTCAATCAGTTAAAATGGCTTGACAGGATAGCTGACAGCAAGGCAAGTACCACCAATGCAATCAATTACCGTATGTTTCTCATGGGGTATTGTTTAACATTCATTCAGTGAGCACTAGCAACGTGCTAGTTAGATGCTGGTTTCTTTAACCCAGAGATGGGAAACCTTTTTGAATTCATGGACCAGATCTTTATCAGATCCTAACTTTGTAGGCCAAATTTGATAGGTGGATAGGAATGCTCACCTGTCAATCATCTGACATTACAATGGCATTGGGAGCTTGGGTGCTTTGAAGTCTCATAGTTGGGATTTCAAAGAACTGTGCACTCACTGTGCACAGGTTTCAGAATTTGCCTTGGCTGCAAGTAAGTTGAGAGCTAGGCACCAAGACAAGTATCATAAGGGGGAGTGTGAGAAGTGGAGTGCAGGTGTGATTTTTGAATTTTGGTGTGTTTGCTTTGCTGTTGTTGCTGTTCAGTTTTAAATTAATTATTTATATTTTACGCATTGTGACCAATTGTGACGGCTTATAGCTTTTAGCAATAAAGATTTTATTCATTTAAAACTCTTAAGGCTTCAGCTTTATCACATATCAATTTCTGTGTTCATGACTAGTTTCTACAGCAGATTTGGGCACTTTCATATCTTGCTATGTACATAAGACAGGGCATTCTAATTGTACCCACTGACAAATCCACAAGCAGTGCCTCTGAGGCTAAGTATTAGGTTTGGGCAGGTACATATGAGTGCAGATGATCTTTCAAGTAGCTCTATCCCAGGGCTTTAGCAATCATAACCAGCATTTTTAATTGGGTCTAGAAATGAACTGAGATATTGTGGAGACAAAAGAGATAAGCATTTAAAAATATTTGCATGCTAAAAAAGTACAAAATAATATATGTCTGATAAATAAACCAATCACTTAGCTTCCATTCTGGATGCATATGTAGCATACATTTGATGGCTTATCTGTGTTTAAGCTGTCAGCATTAAGGAAATGCCATTTTTCTGAATTCCTGGTGTTCTAAAGCTTTTGATCATCTGCAGGATCTTGTTCAGAAACTCATGCAGATGATTTGTGTTTCTCCTCCACCAATCCAACACGACATAATCACAAGCCTGCCAGAAATCCTAGAGGATTCTCAGCATAGTGAAATTGCCAGAGAGCTTAGGTAAGTTTGATGCTGCCATGTTCTCTTTTTATTCTCTCTATAATTTTCTGTTAGCTGTTTCTGGTGCCTTAGCTGAAGATACCTTCTGACTAGGCATAAGGTGAAAAGAAGTGAATTTAGAGTGCATCCAGACAAGAGTGACCAGGACTCGCATTAAGTTTGTGGTCCATTAAGACCCCTAATCATTTTCACATGTACTATTGGCAAGCTAGGTGTCCCCCCATTTCATATTTGTACAGCTGATTATTCCTGCCTAAATGCAGAACCTTATGTTTGTCCCTATAGAAATTCATTTGGTTAATTTTGGCCCAGTTGTCCAATCGAATCCCAATTCTGTCTTCTATGGCATAGCTACCCCTCCCAGTTTGATGTCATCTGCATGTTTGATTGTCATCCCATCAATTCTTGCATCCAAACCCTGACATTCAAGAGACTGCAACCACAACTGTAAGACACTGCTGTGTCTCAGTTCATGCTTTACAGGTGTGTGTGTGTGTGCGTGCGTGCGTGCGTGTGTGTAATTGCAGTTTCAAAAGAGTTCTGAGAGGGAAGGGCATTGAGTTGCCTAGAATTGATATAAGGAGCCTTCAAAGCATGAACTCTGCACATAGTATTTTCTCCATGCCAATCTGATTATTCACAAGAAATGGTGGTGGCATCATAACCCTTAAGGCTGTATCTCTCAGTTCATTGCTGCTGTTGCTGCTGCTGCTGCTGCTGCATTCAGTGTGGTCTTCATCTGATGCACTGACAGTCTGAGCTTTTCAAGTGCTCCATAAAAAAGCAAGATTTCAGCAGAACCCCACACCCTCCTCTTCCTCTTCTTATAACACATGGATAAAACCAGAAGGCCACAAAATTCAAACAAAGTTTTTATTGAACAAGGTCAGTTGATCCTGATGCATTTCAACTACCGTAATTAGTCTTCAGGGCAGAAAACTGCATCACACTTCAACATTCTCATATATGGTCATATATGTTTTTATTTTTGTCACAGGCTGCTTCCTTCCATATTTGGGCATTTACTGTGGAAGAGCCATGCTTTGTTCACTTTAATAGAGCATCTTCATAGTATCATAATCAAAACAGCCTCCTCCCATGTTTTCCCTTTTCAGTTTCTGTTCCTCTCTCCCAGAAAATCTACTGTGCTTTGTTTATTTAACACAATGGAACAGCTGCATAATTTCTCTTAAGTGTAGATGAACCATTGTCTAATATCTGTTTCTCCCCACACTCCTTAATTGCAGAGTGGGGAAGATCATGACTGAGAGTGCAGCCGGAAAGGGGGGGGCATGGGTCATTATTTAGCCTAATCCCTAATACCATAATCTCAATTAAAATACCCCCTCCTCCTCGCCAACTACAGAACATTATTTAGATTCCTGAAATCTCAAAGCAGAGTTGCTGTTCCATTTACAGCTTAAAGGAAACAAGAATGATTAAATCATCCACATATGGAAACACCCACAGTTTAAAATGGATATTTTGTGTTTTATATTTTATTTTCTTGTTTTGATTGTATATTTTAAAATCTTTTGTAAACCCTTTTGTGTATCCTTGATTGAAAAAGAAAGACAGCAAACACGGGCGAGTTACACATTGTAGAGATAAGCAATAAATCATTCATAAACTTTTATTGTAGCAGCCTACAAAACTGTCTTTGTACAAATTGATACTGGATGGACTGTAATCCAGTATTGCAGTTTGGGAATGTTGCTAGATCTTAAAAGGTCATTTTGTTGTCCTGCATTTTAGTTCGTTATTAAAGGAGAAGACTGAGCTATCTGTTCCAATCCTTGATGCCCTTTCCAGTTTGAATCTAGATGTGGGACTTCTGTCTGAGGTAGGAAGCCCTGTGTTAAATAGATAGGCACACAAGCAAGGTATAAGTGTTACTTAAAGTCATGATATAGGTGAGACTAGGTACTCTTTGTACATAAATACATACAGGCATTCAGGGAGAGCATAGGAGAGTTAGAAATTATGGGAATTAGGTTTGCCAAGGCTGGAAGTAATGCATTTTCAGATCTGAAAAATCCTCATTAACTATAGCACGTGGATCCCAGGTTTGGATAGCAGACACATTAACATGCAATCTTGGTGGCTGCTCTGTAATTATGAAATCCTTTCCCTCTGGAGGCTCCCCTAAGCTTGTTCCTGATCACTTTCTGGAAGTTCTGAGTGACTTAAAATATGGGGTAGTGCTTGGTGGTCATTTTTTATTTGAGCCTTCAGGATTCTAGTATATTCGCAGCCTGTGTGAATTTTCCACTAACAACTGCTGAGAGCCCTAATAATGAGGTAAGGAAGAACTGTAAATAAACGCTGCACTTTCCCCTGCTCCTACAGCTGAAAAATGTCCTGCTCTCAACCTAGGTGCGCCAATCTGTTATGATCACAGTCGGTGCCGTAAAAGTGGAAGATTTGCCTGTAGTAGTAAAATTTATTCTCCGTTCCGTCAAGGCCACAGATGCAACAGAGGTAAAGTGTCTACTATTAAAGCTGAAAAGTATACTCTTTAGGAATGCAGAGATGACTTTGTTGGGATAAGCACTCAAACATTTATTTTATTTCTACATGTGTACAAGATGAGCCAGCGCACACCTCTGAAACTAATGTTATAAGTTCATGATTTCCAGTTGCTTTAAATCCTTTTTATCTTTTTACCTAGGCAGATAAGAGTATCATTTGGCTAAAATTTTTCATCTTTTAAGCAGGTGCATGACTCTTAAAGAAGTGTGACCCCTTTCTCTGTGCTAAATGCTTGCTTGGCATATAGTAGTCAAAAACTGAATTATGGCTCACAGGGCAGCAAAAGACATTTCTTTTCTTGCTGCATACAAAGGGTTAAAACCAAACTTTTTTTTTTAAATGGGAATAATTTCTTCCTTTTTTATTGCTCATTCAGCATTCCCTTCCATAAAAGGAAGTAGAACTAGGTTTGCGTTTGTAAAAACTATTTTAAGTATGATAGTTAAAAAAATATCCTCTTTTCTGTCTAAAAACAATGTTAAGCTTTTGTTTAGTTGATGATTCTGTATAAATTATAAAAAGTATTTTTGCAGGCTCCTTCCTTGACATTTACCCCATTTACACTTTTTTTCTCCTACTCCACAATCACTGTCTTAAAATATATGACCATGAATGTTCGTGCGTATTTCTGAGTAATAGCTGCAGAAACCTATGCACTGTGTTATGCAGGTAATTTCTGACCTTCGTAAGAAGCTGGACCTGGACTCGTGTGTTTCACTTCCACTGATTCATGTTTCTCAGACCAAGTTCAGGAGCCAGACTCGGACAAGGTTTGTGTGTTGACATTCAGCTTCACCCAAAGACTTGCAGTCTCCGTGCATGAGCAGTTAGAATGAGGCAAAATCATAGCCTCAGCGAAACATAGCAAAGAAAATATTACATCAAGTTTCTGGTGCCTTTGTTTGCATGGATGGGATTGCAACATTTCATCTCCTTTTGAACGTGTTCACTTTGAAATCTCACTATTAAGTTGTTCTCTCCCTTTCAGCCAAAACAGCATCACCATCACAGCTCTATATTTATCTATGTTCATCTCCCCTGGTGGGTTCCCCCTCCTTTTTTGGGTAGTACATGTTCACATACACACAAAACTAAGAATCCCCACCTGATCCTTGAAGAAGAACATACAGATTCCACAGCTTATCTGCCACAAGGAGGTTTCCTTCTTAAAGATCATATGAATCTTTGGGTAGATCTAGGAGTCGCCTACGGGAGTAGGAAATATTCCATATGACAAGGGTAATGGCTAGAAAGGGGTTGTGTGGCGTGTCCCCAACACATGGAGAGCCTTTCCACCAACAGCAGCTACCAACTATCTGATAGAGGTTTGACAGTTCTTCACACCAAGAGGGTGATTGATACAATGAGGGGACCCAAGACCTCAGTCTGCACTTGGACAATCCTAAGCATTCCGTGGCATGGCTGGTGTGTTAACTCTTGCATCTCCTCCAGCTGTTGCCCTCCTTCTTTGCCATTTATTTGCCTTAGATGGTACTGCTGCTTTGTGCAGTTATCACTGCTGCCTTCATTTTAGTGGCTTCCCACTTTCTCGCTCCCTTTCAATGCTGCTGTGCCTTATACCTGCCAATGCATTCTTTTGTGGGTGGCAATTTAGCCACCAAAGTTAGACTTTACCTGCTTAGCTGCTTTTGTGGTTAAGATGACGGGCTGCCTATCCATCTTGTGCTTCTTTTCAGTCTGTCTGCAAGCCAACTGTGTGTCAACCAGGACTGCGTCAAGCTCCTTTTTGAAATTATAAAGTCTGCTGTTAAATTCCAGAAGACCATTTCAGAAGGCTGGATTAAGGTCAGGGTGTATTTTCTCTGTGGGTATGCACTTTTGCCAAGTTGTTCTTTCTTTCAGATGCAGTTCTATAAAAAATATGTACTTCAGATTTTTATTTAAAGATCCTTTTAAAATCTATTTCCTTTTCAGTAAGGAAATTATATGTGAATGATAGAATCATCACAGAACGGCTCTGCTGTTGAATTCAGACTTTGAGTCCTATTTGAGAAAATCAGAACAGAATAGAATAGAATCACAGAGTTGGGAGGAATCTTTTGAGGACATCCAGTCCAGATTCTGCAATGTAGGGTGTAACATACAATCATAGTCGTTGAGGAAGAAACGGGAAAGGAAAACACTTGATAGAGCATAACCATATGTAGTAATGAACATGGGCAGTGGAGATGGACAGGCACATGCGTGGCTAGTCTAATGACCAGCATACACTTATGCGAAGGGACAGCCTTGCTAACCATGAGCTATCCTCCCTATTCAACACCATCTCTTGATGATGTAATCCTCTCATTGTGCTCTGAAGCCTTTCTATCTCCCTGCTGCCAATGCAGGCCGTCTTAAGCAGCAATCCAATACCCACTCATGGGGAGCAAGCCCCACTGAAAGTGGGACCTGCCTCTGAGTGGACATGTATAAGATTGTGCTGTTAAGGAGGCTTCCTTAACTCTTCCTCATCTGGTGCCTGAGTTCCAACCTGAGTTTGTAACTTTGGCAGTATAACATCTGGCTGCCTGGAATTACTGCTAGGAATGCAGAAAGACTGGGAGTAAATTCCTTTCCAAACTTATTAACTAATAGTCAAAAGAAGATAAAATAACACAATAATCCAGGAAGATGCAGATAATAGAATCATAGAATTGAGCTGAGTGGAGATTTGAACCCTGGTCTCCCAGGTCCTAGTCCAACACTCCAACCACTACACCACCAGAACAGAGGCTTATATTCCTGAAATGGGATGAATGTCTCTTTTCAGTATTTGATGGTGAGCCCTAATAAGTTCCAGGAGCATTTTGACTCATGTGGCAGAAGTGCCCAGGTGTGTTTCTCCTCCCCATTCCCATAGCACAACCTTTGTCCTAAGACTGTGGTAGAAGATATGTACAGTGGTACCTCGGGTTACATACGCTTCAGGTTACAGATGCCGCTAACCCAGAAATAGTACCTTGGGTTAAGAACTTTGCTTCAAGATGAGAACAGAAATTATGCAGTGGCGGCGGGGGGAGGCCCCATTAGCTAAAGTGGTGCTTCAGGTTAAGAACAGTTTCAGGTTAAGAACGGACCTCCAGAACGAACTAAGTACTTAACCAGAGGTACCACTGTATTAGGAAGGTTCCAATAGGTTTACACTAATAATAATAATAATAATAATAATAATAATAATAATAATAATGATAATTTATTATTTGTACCCCACCCATCTGACTCTGTTGCCAACCCAGCCACTCTGGGTGGATTCCAGCATATATAAAAACACAGCAAATTATTAAATCTTTTAAAGGCTTCCCTATACAGGGCTGCCTTCAGATGTTTCCTAAATGTTATATAATTACTCATCTCCTTAACATTTGATGGGAGGGCATTCCACAAGATGGGCACCACTACTGAGAAGGCCCTCTACCTATGTCCGACTTGTGCATGATTTCATGTGATCCCAGCAATCAGCTGGAAATATGTGTTTAGTCTCTTGTGTAGGGTGGTTATTTGTTCAGCATTGGCAACTGTCTTTTCCGCTTCTGTTCTAGGCCATTGAAAGTGTTGCTTCTGCCTCTGACCATAAGGTAATATCTTAGATTCTGCAGTAGCTGTTCTCTACCTATAATTATTTTTTTAGGGATGTTAATTGAAGGGGGGAACTTTTTAAAAAAAAATCCCAGCAGCAATTACATTAATTTGGAATAGTGTGAAGTTGTCACTTGTGTAGTAAGAGGACATCTTGAAACTGACCTTTACCTTCTTTCACTGCATTTCTAACACACCTGAGTTACCTTTCTAGCTCAATATTTGTAGCAAATCTATCTCTTCACTCAAAGCCATTAGAAGTCAGGGCAAGGGCCAAACTTCTTTTCATCCATCCTCTAAACTGAGAGATCTCAATCTCTGGCCTGCTTGTCGATATGACAGAAAATTATTCCATTCTTTGGCCAAGATACTAGAATTCTGTTTTAGAGTCTTGTCAGATTCTGCTTTTAGACACTGCCTTCAGTGTATGCACATTTATATTTGATTTACATAAGTACAAAAAGGAGTTGTTTTCAGAATTTGGATTCACTTTCTCCCCTCCATGTATTTGTGCTATGGAAGAAATTCTTATCAGAAAGTAGATGAGGACTAGGAATGAATTTTCACTGAAACCTTAGTTTATTGTAAACACTGGCTGGGCCTTCCAATCTTTCTTCTGAATCATGAACACTAGGAACGTGTCATTTTAAAAGCAAAACTAAAGAGACATTTTTCAGAATGCTATATAAAATTACCACAGGTTCTGCCAAGTGAGCTGTCTAGATCCATTGTCTGGTCTGATCCTTATTCTTCTACCTTGTTTGGTTGTTAACCTTTGTTAATTGTTTTACTTGCCAAAAGGTTCTGGATCTGATAATGCTGTTAGTAATCTATGCTACAAATGGCAAGAACAAGAAGCAGATTGAGAGAGTGCTGAAAAACAAGATTCAATCAGGCTGCGTAAGAGAGCAGTTGCTGCGCAATGCCTTCCGTTACTACTTAATGGTGAGTACTTCTGCTGCTGTGGGATCCAGCACGCTGACAGTCTTTCCCCCATTCCATCCTCCGTCCAAAAATCTGCATGACTATTTATTGGTTTGCATACAGACCTTGCTTATTTTATCCACATGGCTGTGTACACAGGTACAGATCTGCATGGAGAGACATTAAAGTAAAACAGGCAGAGATGGTTACAGCTTTTCCTGCAATCATGGTGGTTTCAACTGCAGAAATGGCTGCTGGCTGCCTCCGCATGCTGCCTGATTTATTCTGAAGATAGCAAGACTTGTATGTGTGAACTGGCTCTAGGATTCAGGGTGTTACTGGCTCCTACAAAGATATGCTCCCTGAACATGTCCTTCTTTACGTCTGGAAACTGTCAACAGGAGACATCCTCATACGTACGCTTCCTAAAGCCAGCTGGAGTAAAACTTCCTTCTGGCAGAACTAGGCAGCGCTGGTGGCTTCTATCCCCTCAGAAGCCTCCTTATTGCTTGCCTCATTGTCTTATCGATTTACAATGTAATTTTAGAAATGTCAGTCTGTCTGGCAAATCTGTATGAATTGCTCCAGTATTTTGTTAGCTCATCTTTGTGAGATGTTGAAGTGTTTCCTGTAATCATTGCCAATCTTTTCAGGACAGTAAAATATAAAAAAACCCTTAACTTGGAGTAAGATAGACAATTGGAAAGATAGTAGAGGTATGTATCAGAATCTCCCTTTTTTCTGTCTTTATCTAGGTTATGAGAGACCTCTTTCCAGCTGTCCTGTCACTGGCTGAGATCTTTGTACACTCGGCAGATCCCTGCATTGTCTCTTTTGGCTGCTGTATGTACAAGCAAGCATTCACAGTCTTTGACTCTTATTGCCAGCAGGTATAGTTCCATTCTCTGTTTGGTGAAGTGTGTGTGTGTTGTTGCCTTGTAGCAATTGACAGCTACTGGTTCTAATGTAGTGGGGGGCAGAATGCCATGGATCATAGAAGACAACCAGTTTGCCTCAAGTTTCCTGTTTTGTAGCCAGGCCTGTGCCAGTGATAGGTGAGATAGGGCATTGGCCAAAGGCCCTTTCTGGCCACAGCACTATTAGCCACCCTGCAGCTACCAGGGCTGGGCCATGTTCTGGTGGGTTGGAAATATTTAATTCCTCACATTAAACACCACTGAGAGGGAGGGAATAGTTCAGCATATTATTATTTATTAAAATTATTGCTTGCTCTTCACTAGAGAGGTCCCAGGGAAGGTTAGAACAATTTAAAATTCAGAATAAAAATAGATAAAAATCACAATAATATGATGAGTTCTGAAAATGCACACCTCTGGCGTCAAAAGTCAAACGTTTATCTGCACTTCTCTCTTTTATTTTCCTTTTGTTACATCAAGATGCCTGCTGTGATTAGTGTGATCAGCACATCTCTGTTCTGTGTTTTGCCCTGGTTTATGTAGAGTTTCTTGTCATTCTCTACAGTCCAACTTATGTAGGTGCAAACTATGTTAACCAGTAGGGGAAAGCTGAACAAGACTATACAGGCAAAGAAGGCAGGGCCGGCCCACCTATGAGATGCGCTGAGGCAGCCACCTCAGGCGGCAGAATCCCAGGAGGCAGTGTGCCCTTGACTGTTGGAAAAGTGGCAACTTCCAGCAAGATCTCACCAAAAGCTTGAGACATCTTGTGCCCTTCACTTTGTGGGCACTGCTGTGTGACCCAGCTAAAGGAAGCTTTGGACTCGGGTGGCAAAACAGGATGGGATGCCTCTGGAAGTAGGCAGCATGTCTAGCCTCTCTTATACCAGGTCAGGGCCATTCTGCCCAAAGCTGGACTGCATGCTTTTCATTTTTCCTTCCTTGTGTTTGTTCCTGCAGGAGATTGTGGGTGCCTTGGTAACTCATGCATGTGGTGGCAATAATATTGCAGTTGATGTCTCTCTGGATATGCTCATTGACCTAGTGTCTCTTCACACTTCATCCATAGTTCCTTATGCAGTCTTTCTGAAGGCAAGTATGATACAAAGCTAGGAGCTCTCACTTTGGTACTAACAGCTTAACAACTAACCATTCTTCTTTGGAAGAGTCTGAGCAGTCGGCTGGTGCTTGATGGTCCACCACAGTTTGGTTAATGGTCCACCTTTTGTGGTCCTTTACACAGAGGAAGTCAGTCCAGGTGTTAACAGTATACTTTTTGCTGTACTGCACATTCTGTTATTAGAATTTATCATGAAGATATGGAGTACTTGGCATGATTCCGATCTCTCCTTTTCAGAGCATTTTAGATTATATGGATAATCTAAGTCCACAACAAATCCGGAAGCTATTCCAGATTCTTAGCATGCTGGCATTCAGCCAGGGGCACAAAAGCAATCACATTCAGGTGAGTAAAAACATACTGAGTCCTGTAGATCCTGATGGTTATGCACTGTATTGGCCTGGCTATAAGCCGCACCCGCAAATAAGCCACACCTTTAAAATTCAAGGTTTATTTACGGGTGCGGCCCGCCTCCCAGCACTAACGCCCTGAACAGGGGGCGGCCGGTGCTCAGCACCCCACTCCCCAAGCCGGTGCTGGCACTCGGCTCCAAATATAAGCTGCACTTTAACTTCTCAGAGTCGGAATTTGGAAAAAAGTGCAGCTTATATTTGGGCCAATACAGTACTACCTCCAAGATGGAATTCCTTTGAGTACCAGTTGCTGAAGAGCACAAGTGGGGAGCATTGCTATTGCACTCATGTCCTGATTCTGGGCTCCCATATGCATCTAGTTCGCCACTGTGAGAACAGGATGATGGACTAAATGGGCTTTTGGTCTGATCCAGCAGGGATGTTCTTACGACCTAATTGCAAATATCTAGATGCCATTGTGTGTGTGTGTGTGTGTGTGTGTGTGTGTGTGTGTGTTAACAGGGAATGGTCAAAATTTGCTGAACGTTGCTGATACCTGCTACCTTAGAGAGAAAACATTTATCCACTTCTCAGACTTACTCCACTGAATTCCAGCACATGTACTACTTCTACCCTTTCAGGTATTAGAGATTTCACGCATAATTCAGTGGCATGAGATTTACTGTGACTGCATCTGGATGAGGCGTTGTTATTTCTGACATTCTGGTTCCTCTCTTTCCATGCAGGATGACATGCATATGGTGATCAGGAAGCAACTCTCCAGCACTATTCCAAAGTATAAGCGCATTGGTATTATTGGTGCAGTTACCATGGTGGGAAGCATGGCAGCAAAGAGGTGAGGAAATGGAGAAGAATTCACACACTGTCGTTTAACTCTTTTCTATATACAGATGGCAACCGAGGGTGTCTCTTGAAAACCGCACCATGAAAAACCCAAGAGAATATAGCAATTTTCAAAAACCAATTTCCAAATATATAGGTTGCCCAAAAGAGCTCCATTAAGGCTGATGCCAACAGTATGCCTTAGAACAGGGGCTTCCAAACTGTCGTCCATGGGCAAACTTCATTCAGGTGGATTTGTGGCTGAAGACAGGAGGCAGCTTATCCATTGTGTTAAATATGGTGATTTTTAATTGTATTTTTATTTATTCATTTATTTCTTGTATTCTACTATATTACAATTTGAAGTTTCTGGAATTCAGATTGTTATACAATAAAATACAATTATATAAGAACTGAAGGACGCAATAAAAATACAGTTTAAAATTGTACAGCATCTAGCACAGTGCAGTACAGTTGCTACAACAAGCAGAAAAAAATCATTAATTGGTCCACCAGGACCCTCAGTAATTTTTAAGTGGTCTATGGGGAAAAAGAAAGCAGAGCCTTAGAAAAAGTGAGCAGCAGGATTTCTGTGTTCCCTGTGTACACACAACGTATACCAATAGTGCAAGAGAGATGAGGGGCACACCGCTTTTCAAATGTCTGCCAAAATGTTGTAGAGCCTAATGATCTGCAATACATTTGCATATGATTTATTGATGCCTTGTTAAAGGTGAGGTAGAATTCTGCGTTCCTGGGCTTTTGAAATGAATGCTATCAAAATGCATTCTGCAAATTAGGAAGGGACCCCTCCATGGTATTGTTTTAATTCTGTGATATGAAGTGCTGCATGATCGAAAACACAACAGAAACTATAAAATAAAATAATAGTGTTCTTGTGAAGAGACACAATTCTTACTGGATTTCAGTTTTCAGTTCATTAGGCAATAGTATTTGGGGTTCGTTTGTTTTAGAGAGTAAGCCTTCAGAGGATATGTGAGCATTTATGGCATTTGAAGCCACCTCCCTACCCATATGGGACTGTGACAGTTATATCATTGTGATGATTAATTGGACAGTGAATGATGATCAATGAGATGTAAAGAATGTAATGAATTTATGGTCTTTGAAGCAGCCTTAGTTCCATTTCTGTGGCTCAGAAATGTATATGCGAGCGCCCAAGTACATCTGTTAAAAATAATTACTCTAAAATATAATTTCAGGAGTAAAGAAAATGGACAGCTCTTGGAACGGGCACAGCTGAGCAAGGAGCAGTGTAGACAGGCAAGTATTTGGATATTTGCAGGACCCCTCTGGGAATAGGTAGTATGTGGGGAAGAGATGTGTTCTTTGAAAAATTGCAGCAGAACTGAATGGGAAGGATCAGTCAGTGTAAAGCTTGAGGAGATATTCAGACCAACATGATGCTTGCTTATTTATTAACTTAGAATTTAAACTGACCGGAATCTGCCCCAATTTTAACATGGGGGGGGAGTCGTTAGAAAGTTTCTGCTTTTCATTTTAAACTATCTCCTTCTCTTATGTGCTAAAGAGGAGATGGGAGGAGAGAATATTCAAGCCCAAGGCTTGTCAGAGCCTTTGCTCATAATGCTAGAAACCATGGTTTAGCATTATGTGAGGTGAGGCCAGGTAAAGAGGTTAGAAAAATAAACTTGGAAGAATTAATCTGAGAATGGATGAGTGGGAGTTATGGGAGGAGCAGGATGTCAATGTCAATAAGACAAGGTGTCAGTGTAGATTTGTGCACACAGAATGCGTTTCAGAGATAGGTGTCAGATATTACTTAACATTTGGCTGCTGGTATTCCTTATAATGTTCACAGGGGAATGTGCACAGGCTGCCTGCACTTGTGGAACCATCACAAGTTGCCTGTACAATTATCCTAGCACAATTATGAGAAGAGCCGTCGACCAAATGCCAGAGTGACATTCATTTGGCTAATGACATTTCTTGTAACCTCTAAAGCCACTTGGGGGTTTGTGGGCTATGTGCGAACATTGGAAAGCTGAAACCATATCATCCTCCAGTAACTACTCTGCTTCTTTTTTTCTACAGATTATATCTTTACTAGAGCTGGTTTGCTCTTGCTGCGGACAGGTCCCCCAGGCCTTGGCTCTCTATTATGATGAACTCGCCAACTTGATTCAAAAAGGGAATTTGGATTCTCAGATCCTGGTAAGTTATAGAGCTATTGGTCTGCATCCATTCAGTTACAGACATTGTATAACCGCAGCTGGGATAATATTAGCTGAAACAGTAGTCTGGTAAATCATGGTAAACCTTAATCTGAAGCAATTGTGCTCATACACATTGCTCCAGTTGCTCCTCCTGCTCCCTTTACCAAGCTGAGAGGAAACCAACCACCACGCTAGCTTAGCATCACATGCAAACCATTGTTCATGGTTTGTTTCTCTCTCTATAAGCCATGAGTTGAAGGTTTGTTTTTTACTTCATGCTCTTGGTTTACATGGAAGAAACAAACCATGAGCGCTGGTTCACACGTAACACTCCGCCAGCACTGTGGTTGGTTTTCACCTGGCTTTTGGCAACAGAAGAAACAGCGTGGATGCAATTGGAATAACATGCACCAGCATGCTGCATGTTTGTGGTAAGCCATAGTTTGTTTCGGACTTCTTCTGACTTCTACATCCTAAAATCTTTTTTCCTTAAAGAAAGTTTAACTTGCTGCTTTACTAAATCCTTAAATAAAATAATATCTTGTTTTTGGAGGGAAAATAAGGTTTTGGCCCCACACCTAAGTGCCATACCACTTGAACCAGTATTGGGAGTAGATTAGGCTAATTAAAGTCTAGGAGGGTAAAGGGGTTCTCAGTGGAAGCAGTCAAAGGAAGAGTAGTGGGGGATAAAGGAGGAGTTGCTTTAGCTAGTTTGCATGCTTCACTTCCTGCTTTAGCCTACATCGTCACCCTTCAACATAATTCTTTAAAATGAATTTTCCCTGTGGAACTGTCATTCTTTCAGGAGTGGATTGAGAACAGTGTGGAGAAGGACTTTGAGAGAGATTTTGTGACAGATCTTCTCCCTATAGAGGACAGGTATTTCAGGAAAAAAATACCATTCACCTCCTTTAGTACAAAAAAATTTAATTAGTTATTGTACCATTGGCCATCAATTGATATTTGATTCCTCTGCAGTGCTTTTCTGCTCCCGGTGAAGTCCCTGTATAGCTTGGAAGATGACAAAAGTGAGGGAATAATTGCTATTAACTTGTTGCCTCTGCTGTCCCAGAGCTATTTGAGCAAGAATGTAGATGAAGTAGCAGCTAAGAGCCATGACAAAAGGTCAGTGGTGCTTCTCTGTTCTTATTGGCCAAGGCAGAATGTGACTCCTAACACATACTTTTTAAAATTTAAATGGAATCATGGAAATATGTTGTTTTGTTCCTTCAGAAAGAACTAGTCAGGATGGTTATGAAGAAAACACGCAGACATTTCTGATAAATGTAAAAACAAGGGGAAAGAGCAGCAGACTCACAGTATTCCTTTTCAAAACATGTCTCATTGCCTTGCCACAGCTCACCTTCCCTATCTCTCCAGTTTGCTTAGTAGTGCATCTGCATCTCCCAATTATCCCAACTTTTTTCCCTAGTCCTTGCAAATGGGAACAAAGATTCCAGTTTCATGAGAGGAGGCAATTTATGCAACAAGAAAGATGCAGGCAAATTTAAATATACTTTTAAAAATTTGCCAAGTTTTACATTGTCAGAAGAACGTAGTAAGAACACATAAAGTTGCCTTAAGCAAAGTCCAAACTATTTATTCACCTAGCATAGTATTGTCTAGGGTTGGGGTGGCTAACCTGTGGCCCTCATACATAAACACAATGAATATGCCTATTAAAGAGATCCCCCAAGGAAACTACTGTTGGTTTTTTAACGTAAAAGTGGTGTGAGATAACTTGGTGGTCATTTATTGGTCCTGTATAGATTTAGACCAGGGCAGCCAACATAGTTGTTGGACTCCAGTTCCTATCATCCCAGACTGTTGGCCATGCTGGGTGGAGCTGATGAGAGTTGGAGTTCATCAACGTCTGGAAAGGCTGCAAGTTAGCTGCTCCTGATCTAGGGCTTCAGACTGGTCTTTCCAAGCCATGTCTGGAGATACTGAAGACTGGACTAGGACATTTTTCATTTCTTCTCTCCTTTCTCTCCCCAGGGTAGTGTCTCCTCTGTGTTTGTCACCATTCTTCCGACTGCTGAGACTCTGCATGGCGGAACTGAATAAAGGGAGCTTGGATGATGTTGATGCCCTATTAGGTACAGGTTATGGACAGTTATCTCTGTGAATGAATGGCATTTATTGCTTTAGCCCATGGACTACAGCAGAAGATAGTTGGCTCTGCCTGTCCTGTAATCTCTTTGAGGACTAGGGATGTTCAGAGCTGGGTTGTGAGCAAAACATCTTATCTTCTAATTTGTTGTCTCCTAAGTTATACTATTAATTCCCCCAAAATGGACTGAATTACAGTGGTACCTCGGGTTAAGTACTTAATTCATTCTGGAGGTCCATTCTTAATCTGAAACTGTTCTTAACCTGTTCTTAACGTGAAGCACCACTTTAGCTAATGGGGCCTCCTGCTGCTGCCATGCCACCGGAGCACGATTTCTGTTCTTATCCTGAAGCAAAGTTCTTAACCTGAGGTACTATTTCTGGGTTAGCGTAGTCTGCAACCTGAAGCGTATGTAACCCAAGGTATACCTCTGTACTAGGAATCACTGGTCGTGTGCCATTTACCTCTCAGGCCAGCTGAACTTTGTGAAGGTGGCAGTGGGTGGGTGCTTTGATTATGTTGAACTTAAGTTAACTTAAGCCCTGGGGTTTTGCCATGTTTGTTACAGGATGTCCTTTGTATCTGACCAACTTGGAGGTGGTAGGAAAGTTAGATTCCTTATCGAAGCAAGAACGTGAATTCCTCTGTTCTCTTCTATTTCATGCCCTCAACTGGTTTCGTGAGGTGAGCAGTACTATGCAAGAAATAGTTAATTTCCTACTCCTTCAAATTCTGGCTAATAGGCCAGATGTCTGTCTGATATGACAATACTATCTCCCCAAAAACATAAAGGGAAGCGTTCCTAAACTGGGTTCTGTGTGTGTCTAAATGGAGTCACATTTTCATGACATAAATATTATTTTTGCGTTTGGGGGTGAAGAAGTGTGTGGCTTCCTAATTGGTACATGTAAAAAAATACATGCCTTCAGAAGTACACACTTTTTATAATACAGATATTAATATTTCTAACTGGAAAAATAAGTGTACAAAGGAGCCTCCAGGGTTCTTTTTATTCATTTTAATTGTTTTCTTTGTTTGTCACATTACTTTTGAAAAGAGTGTCTGCCCCAAGATCTCAGAGCACTGTCTCATGCAGTATAGTACAACAGTTTCAAAAAATATATCTGCATCATTAAAGCTGTGGGTTCCTGGTCAAGGGGATGAAATTTGCAGATGCACTTCACCATGTTGTTTGGCTGACATTTTATGGTCCAAGTCAGCAACTTATTTATAACAGGTGATGTATTTGGAATTGGACAAAGGCTGAAGGACACAATCCTTATTGTGGAGTGCATTAAGATGTCTCTCCAGTGTGCTCTGGAAGTATCAGATTCGATAAAAGGTTTAGCAGCCATCCTAGATTAGCAGAGGTAGCTAGGAAAGGAGATGTCCCTTTCTCAGTTTCACAATTTCGCTTTGCCTTTTAAGGTGGTGAATGCCTTCTGTCAACAAGATGACCCCGAGATAAAGGGGAAAGTTTTGACTCGGTTACAGAACATTACGGAGCTACAGTGTCTGCTGGAAAAATGCTTGGCAGGTGAGCAAGAACAAAATTCAGGGTTAAAGGGCATGGGGGAAAGAGAATATCCAGTATCTGCATATGTCTACAAGTAGATGGGCTGGCAAACAGGTTGACTGTGGTTTTTCTGCATGTGTAGGATTGCTGCACAGTTAGAGCTACCTGTATATTTCTCATTGCCACATGGAAATACAATTCATGTAGAAACTTTGTAATGTATGAAGGCTGCCTTAATGTAGTCAACATAATTGCTTCCCCTTTTGTTTCTCAGCAAGCCCTGGATATGTTCCCCCTCTTGCAAATTTTGATTCTGAAACCTCAGAAGGAGTACCTGTCATCAATACCATTGGTGCCACCAAAAAGAAGAGCAAAGGTAACATATGCTAAACTTTATTTTTAAAATAAAAATTCATGGAAGGATATAATCGAGACTATAAACTTTTTTTGCAAATAAGTCCAGGAATGCAGAAGAGGTTACACAATAAAAAGACTGTATAGCACAGCACCTCAAGCTTAAAGTATAATTGTGCCTTTGTTCAGTGAAGGATTCTGTATATCATGGCCTGTATACCATGGTGCTGCAGGAGTATCAGAAGGGCTGGGTCGACCGGGAGGCTGCCAGGCCTCCACACTGAGAAGGGCTCCCCTCTTCCAGGCTTACCCAGTTCTCTGTCTCTATAGCTACTCCTTCTTGTGAGTAGTAGTACGGCAGCAGTCACTGCTGCGCTAGTGGCATTCCTTTGGAGAGTGAAGATAGGGAGAAAGGTGTTAGCATGAAGGTATTGATTGTTCTCCATGTCTGAGGGGCAGACTTTGTTTGGAAGGCGCCCAGTGTTTGTGGAGTGTGTTCCTCAAGTGCATAGCGCCTTTCTCCAAGTGCCCCCAGCACCTCTCCTGAATGCAAAGTCCATATGCAGGGAGCCTGTGAGGCAGCATACCACACACCACAGATGTCAAGAAGTGAAGTGAGCTGTGCTTGGGGCATGCACAGTTTGAATCCTGCAGGTACAACCATGGGATTGAATTGGAGATCCACTGGGTCCAGAGGTCCCATTTGGAGTGGCCTCAGTGGGGCACCAGGTGCTACTGGGCCCAATTACTGAGGACCAGGTCCTCTTCGTTGACTTCTGTGGTGGTGTTTCCATTAGGCCATCCTTTTTGCTAGCTTAACTCACGCAGGGCTCCGAGGGTCACATGACTGATCAGACGGGGCTTGGGATGCACATTATGTCCCCCCTCCCTCCTGTCCTGGAACGCCCCTTATTCTGGGCTTGCACCAGCTTTGGCTGCTGCAGGAGTTTGCATAGCTCCATCTGAGCCAAGGGTGGGGACTTAGCTGTGTCAGGAACTTCCCAGCTTAGCTGGGGATCTGCTGCATCCAAAGATGCTCATCCCAACAGATCTTGCCCCCTTTCCCTCTGCTTGTGAAATGCTCCCTTGTTTTTCAGGGCAAAAAAACCCCAAATCTGATAATGGCAAAAACAGTTCTGCAGACAACTCACAGCTGGATGAGAACACAGAAGCAAATCAGCCTGAAGCTGAGATCAGCCAACCAGAGAAGGTTCTATATAGCCCAAGTTCTTTTAAGGAGTATACAAAAGGAAACTAAAAAGAGCAGACTGGGGTGCTGTGGGTTTTCCCCCTAGAAATTTGAGCGTTATTCTCTCCCTGATTATGAACATCCTCTCATGAAAAATCTGATAAACCGCATGATAAAAAAGCAGCATTGGTGCAAACATGCCAGGGTAATTGGTATCCACTCAGTGGCTTAAGGGGTTGGGGCCAGCAAAAATGCATTTCAGATTCTTAGGGTGCCTTGGATTTTTCAAGTCTTAAATCGGTGTACCCATGATTTGTTATTTTTCTTATATTCTTTCCTTCTGGATGTGCAGTACACTGGCAGCATATACAAATACATGCCCCCTTAGTGAAAATCTAAGACAAGACATTAAGGAAGAAGCACCATAATCTGAATGTGCAGTCATTTCCATATTGTTTGGCAGTGCTTCTATCTTCCCATTCTGTGATGCTCTTCCAATTCTATTGTCCTATAGCTGTTTTTAAGCACAGACTAGGATGACTATCTACCTGTCAGGGATCCTATAGCAGCAGCATTTCTTGCATCAGCAGTGGGTTGGGCAAAGATACCTTTGAGATGCCTTACATTTCTATGATTCTATACTGTTGAAAGGGGAATTTGCACAGTCTGTATCTGTATATGCCACCTGTGTATTTCATCTTATCAAATGCTGGCAAAATGCAGAGTTACTTTTGCACTTGACTGGCACTCAGTCAGTTCCCAGAGATGTGTCCTGTGCAAAGAAATATGTTCTTGTTCTTCTTTTCAGGACTCCACAGAAAAAGAACCAGAGACTCCTTTGGTACCACTGCAGAGTTATAGTGCGTATTTCCGTGAACTAGACTTAGAGGTTTTTAGCATTATTCACAGTGGCCTGCTGACCAAATCTGCTCTGGATACGGAGATGCACACAAAGGCATGTAAATTTAAAGAACAATGACATAAACTTCAGTCTACTTACTCTCACCTGTTGTGGTGATAATACACAGCAGCAACACACATTGTCCCATCCTACTCTGATATCTCCTGAACTTGCATTTTTATGTAGTGCTATATTGAAATGCCTGAAGATCCCAGAATACTTCATTTATAGGCACCATATGAGCATTTGGCTTAATTGTGTCATATTCTTCCCTTAAATTTTTAGACCCATGAAGTGGTGCAGATTGGGCCAACACAGCTTCTGTTCCTTTTGGACGATCTGAGTCGTAAGTTGGAACACATGCTGATTCCAGCTGCTGCAAAGAGAGCCCCCTTTTTTAAGGTACGTACAAAAGAGATAGCAAGAAGGCATTGTGTTCCTTATGTCGGGGACCAAATGCAGCTCCCCAGGCCTCTAGCCTGCAGGACTCTCCCCAAGGCATACATCCTCCCAAACCACAGTTGTCATCAGCTCTGCTTTACAACCTACTAGAGGTTTTTTGGCCCAGTTGAAATGTGTCCTTGAATTCTGATAGTGCTTCTTGCTTGCCTGGGTGGAGGGCAGAGAGGGATGCGTTGAGTGTGTAAAAACTAGCCTACAGTGGTGCCTCGCAAGACGAAATTAATCCGTTCCGCGAGTCTCTTCATCTAGCGGTTTTTTCGTCTTGCGAAGCAACCCTATTAGCAGATTAGCGCTATTAGCGGTTTAGCGTCTATTAAAGGCTTAGTGGCTATTAAAGGATTAGCGGCTAAAAGGCTATTAGCGGATTAGCGGCTTAGAAAGGGGGGGGAGTGAAAAAAAATCGGAACACTTGCAAGACGTTTTCGTCTTGCAAAGCAAGCCCATAGGGAAAATCGTCTTGCAAAGCAGCTCAAAAACGGAAAACCCTTTCGTCTAGCGGGTTTTCCGTCTTGCGAGGCATTCGTCTTGCGGGGCACCACTGTATTGTGCAAAAGTAATGCACTCTCTTTGTCCCTTGTGCATTCTGATTCACTCTTGTATACTTCCTGGTTTGATCAAATTATAGTTTGTTGTTAAACCTAATTTAGTAAACTATGGTTTGATCAAAGTAGGAAGCTGGGGAGGGAGGAAGTCCAAGCCACATTTTTCCAAGTTTATTCTCTTCAAAAGGTGACCCAGTTATGTGCCCAGCTTTACGCGGGTACCAGCCATGCACTTTAGTCTATACTGGAGACAATTTCATGTTTGCTGAGCATTCATTGGTAAAATCCCTTTCACCTATACTAAGGTTTGATCACTGCATAAAACTTTAAAAACCTTGGATTTTCTACAGGGAAAAGGAAATAGAAATGTTGGATTCTCACATCTTTGTCAAAGATCATCTCAAGAAGTGATTGAATATGCTGTTGAACTCTTGAAGCCACTGTGTAACCACATGGAAAATATGCACAACTACTTCCAGGTTAGAAAGTAAATTGCTTAGACTACATCAACATACAATGTGTGTTTTATCAGGTATCGGGTTTGTTTCCATCATGAGTGTTTTGTAAAGTAGGTGGATCACAATGTAAGCAAGCAAATGGCAGCTTTTTACTTAATAGTTTGTTCTTCAATTAAGGCACTGATTGCAGAGAACCATGGTGTGATCGATGGGCCAAGGGTCAACATTCAAGAACACCACCTCATGTCATCCTGTTACCAGCGATTATTGCAAGTCTTTCACCTTCTGTTTGCTTGGTGAGTGTGTGGAAGTGCAAATATGACAGTGAGGATGAACCATCACTCTTATTTTAGGGCTCTTATTTTTCTTCTTGGCTAGGACTCCCATCAAACAAGCCATTCTTAGCTAAGGTCAGGAACGGGCTCCTGTGAAGCTCATTGTCATATAGCCCTGACACAGTTACTTTGTCAGATTAAGACAAGAATGTAAGCAAAACTTTAGGGTGCTCAACTATGCAATCAGAGCTGATAGTCCTCTGCTGTAGAAATGAGTCCCAAGAATTCTGACGACATGTGGCTGGCAGTCTGTGTAAGCTTGAAGAATGCTTACATTTCTCTTCCCCACACTAGGCATTATTGCAAAAGGTGATTGATGTCTTCTCTTTCCTCAGGAGTGGTTTTTCTCAACACGAAAATCATAGCTTGCTGAAATCTGGTCTTCGTGTCCTAGCACATAGACTCAAGCCAGGGGAGAGAGATCTCCCTCTTGAGGAGTTGCTCAGGTAAAATAAAGAACATGTCCCTCATGGTGCACCCCTTAGTGTTTTTTTAGTCCCATTCTGAATAGACCACCTTTCCTCTTGTCAAAGTGCCTGATCCTTCCGGATAGTTTTTCAAATGGATCTAAAAGGTAAAGATTCAGAAACAGGATATAGGATCCATCACTGGGCACGGGAAACTGAATATTAGAATGTGTTTATTATGCCAATTTATCAGCAATGTTGTTAATAATAGTAATAGTAATAATAATAATTTCTTTTTTGTATCCTATAGTCAGAGTTTTCAATACTTACTGAACTTCCAGCACAGTATTCCCAACATTTACTGTGCACTGAGCCTCACTCAGCTTCTGCTTGTCATTACTGAAAAATCTGGGACTAGCCAGAAAAGCAATGAAATAGGTAATGTGTACAGAGTTTCCTTGCATTGCATAGCTTTAATTTGTATAAATTACGTGTAGTTTTGAGAGTTTCAGCAAGCACATTGAAGAAGGCATGCTATGCTTTCAAAAAATAAAATGTTGAAATGATTTAATTTATGGTTAGTGTTTCTTAACTAACCTAGATGGAAAGTAGGATTCCAAAGTGGATGATGCACACAATGTTTGTACGTCTTATTGGAAATTCCCTGAAAACAGGGGGGAGCTTTGTATGTCACAACCCAACAGAGATCATTGAAAAATAGTTACAGGATTATGAGACTATGACTCCAATGGGTGCAGAACCACAGGTGCTTGAGCCCACAGATGTCACAAATGGCAAGAAATAAAAGTTGATGCAAAATCACATGGTGTGTTCAACACATGTTATCTGCCTAGCTCATGGATAGCCAGTATGGTGTCCCTAAAATGTTGCTGGACTACAACTCTCATCATGCCAGACCGTTGGCTTTCTTGGCTGGCCTAATGGGAGTTGGAGTTCAGCAACCTCAGGATAGCCCCATGCTGGCTACCTGACTGAGACACTGAAAGCGGATCAACAGACTGTTGCATGCCCTGCACAATAAAATAAATCCATGCATTCTTCTTTTGTTCTTCTTCGACAGCTTCCATCACTAAACATTTTCTCTGCCAATCATGGCTGCAGCCCAGTGGAATTCGTCAGAAGGGCACCCAGTTTAATGATGCTCTCCACACTTTGTTCTGGTAAGGATGGCTTTATGTTTGAGATATAAGCATAATGCTCTCTACTTTCATTCCCACAAAAAGATCATGATGTAGCAGCCAGTTTATTTCATTTGACATTGAAAATGCCTCATTGGCAACGACTGAGATTGTTTAAAAATCACAATTTCTAATCAAATTGCATTTGTAATTACGCTACATTTTTATAATTATAAATGTTGATGAAATAGGGAGGAAAACATCTTTTATGCTTTTCTAGTACATCAAGCCAAATGTAATGTAATGTAGTATAAGCCTTATAAGGCTTTCTGATACCATATGGAATTCTGGTAATTTTTGTAAAAAAAAAAATTGTTCCACACAGTATCTATATGGAGCACACAGATAATATATTGAAGGCGATAGAAGACATTTGCAGTGTTGGGATTCCGCAGCTGATTCAATCTTCTAAGGATGAATACTCTTCCACTTACCCTACATTGACCAGGTAATGGGGACCTTGAGATTTATTTTTTCCATTGAACAGTTCTTCAAAAAGAAGGAATATTGGAGAAACTTATATTATGTATACAGCATGAATAATATGTAAATGCTTCAGAGAATAAGAATGCTCAGAAAGCTGTGTATTATTTCAAAATGGTGTGACTTCAGCACAACTTTCTATTTTCACCAGGCAAACTTTTCCAGTTTTCTTCCGAGTGATGATGGCTCAGCTTGAAAGCTCAGCGAAAAGCATTTCTGCTGGAAAACCATCAGATTCCAGTGAGGTAGGGTGACATAGGGTATCAGAGATTTCTAGCAGGAAGTCTGCATGCCATAGCTCTGGCAGAATGTGTTAGAGCGTGTTCAGCCTCACCATGTACTTCATTCCTGAAGCTCAGAGCTGATTTTGCACAAGTACAATAACTAAGTGTTAAAATAGCACATTTGTAATCGATTGTAAATGTGTGCACACTCAAACACTCCATAGCATTTAAGCACAATTGGATTAAAAGTACTTGCTGGAGGAGGATCAAACCCTCACTTGCATTGTTTATTGTAGGGAACCTCAGTCATATAAATGTGTTGTCTTTCATAACTGACAGTGGCCTAAATGAGATGTAACACTAACCTGTGATTTAGCATTGTGTGAACAAGCCTAGGTGAACCTCACTTGCTCATCACCACTTCCTCTCCCTCTCACCTCGAGGAACATATCTCCTGGCAGCAGCCAGATGATACCCAAATAAACATATTTCTACTCTTGTTATTCCACAGGTCCAGCTAGAGAAGTTGCTATGCTGGAACCTGGCTGTCCGGGATTTCCACATCCTTGTTAATTTAGTCAAGGTGAGCAGCCTTCACATTAACAAGGAACATGCATTGCTGTAATATGACCGTGCAGGATTCCTGTATTCTTATCCATTTAGTCAAAACGAGTGCCTTTATGTTTAACCTGGAAAAGAGTAAAAAAAATATATGTGGTAACCATCATCAAACATCTGAAGGGACTGCCATGCAGAAACAGGGGGCTGTTCCAGAGTGCAGACTAGAATCAATGGGTGGAAATTGCAGGGAAGCTGATTCTGGCTAAACATTAGGAGAAACTTCCTAACAGCAATTTCTTACAAGAGCTGTTCAGCTGGAATGAGCTGCCTCAGGACCTTGTACAGACTTTTACGTTCATTGGGAAGGTGGGAGGAATTGCTTTAACTAGCATTCTGGCTTCTCATCATTCTTTCTGCTGGATCCTTTACTCTTTCCAAACAGGTATTTGACAGTAGGCCTGTGCTCAGTGCTTGCCTGAAGGTAAGTTGAGGATCTGATGACAATGGTGGCTCCCACAGGGGCTTACAAATGCGTGAGAAGACAATCCCTGCCTTCAAGCTCACACAAAAGAAAAGGGGGCTGGGAGAGAGCAGGGCGGGGGGAAGCAAGCTCAGGTGCTATTTCTTAGTTACAGAGATCTGCAGTGAACAGCAGGAATTGAGGAAAAAATGGAGAGCATCCAAAAGTTGCTGGTCTCTCAGTGCCAAAAACAACCCAGGCAATCTAGGACTTCCAAGAGCCTTCCGCTCTGATACTTCAATTTGACTCTGCACCTGGCTATAATTGCAAGGCAGGGAGCACAGAACTTCATTCAGTGAAAGGTGCTTATTATGTGAACCTGGATGTAGGTATGAGGGAGCACCATGCTGATACTTGAAATTACTGGCACATGTACCTTCTGCCCAAGTATTCCTGCTACAGTAGAGAAACTTTGGAGCACAAATACCTTTTGATTACATAGCTACATTGCACTACAGGCATCCTATGAAACAGTTCCTGAGATTGTTTGGGAGAAACTATAAAAATTAAAATGATGTAAATTGGTGGCAGGGATATGCTTTAATACTTCTTCCCTGATTAGGCTGGAAAGGGAAATAAACAAATATGCAAGGTTCCATGCTCTGTGTTGTAAACTCATGGCTTGTTCAAATAGCATCTCCTAATTATTGTAAGCAATTACCACATTTTCTGCCTTTTTGTCTTTGCTCCATGTAGTATGGGCGTCTTTTTGTGGAAACATTCTTGAAGCTTGGCATGCCCCTATTGGACTGCAGCTTTAAAAAACACAGGGTAAGGTGTTGGAAACAGGGCTGTCTTCTGATTGACACGGGAATGGACTGAACAATTTGTGGCTGCTCTTTCTAAGCATGGAGTATAGTGACTGTGCAAATGATACAATGAAAATGGGGGAGGAAATGTTTGGTATAACTGAGTTGATCTGAGAACTGAACAGTGCCAATAGTGAAACAACTTATGTGCCTTAGTGACACTTCCTTGCAAACCTGCCATGACCCAGAGCATGGGATAATAGTAAGACAGTAACTCAGATAAGGGCTGTTTCGTGTGTTACTTTTAAATGTACATCTCAAAGAGGTTTAGGGGACATGTGGCAAATATGGGCATCATACAAGTACACTTGTCCAGGAACCAAGACTGTACACTTGGTAGCAAACCTGAGTTTGGTGTGATGTAATATGCAAAGCCGTCCTAATTGGTTCAGTATACCCCATTGAGTGAAAGTAGAGCCTTGAGTTAGTGATAATGCAGTATTCCAAGTAGCCCAATAGGTGGCAGTTTTGAACAGGCTTGTAAATGGTTTTCTTCCGCCTTCCAGGAGGATGTGCAGAGTTTGCTGAAAACCTTGCAGCTGAGCACTAGACAACTTCACCACATATGTGGCCATTCCAAGGTAAAGAAGGCTACAAAAAAGGTGTTGGCTTCTAATTTAGTACAATCTGGTCAATCTGCTTTAAGTTCTCTATCAGAGTATGCTCAGTCTTCCCATTTCAGTGATTATTTGTAATGAATTGCAAATCCAGCAAAAGGCTGGGAATCTCCAGGTTGTCCTCCAGCTATTCTTGCTTTATCCATTCCTGTCCATGCATAATAAGAAGGGTCCGGCTAACGTTTTTTATAAGCTAATTGCTATTAGCCTGTAAGTCTGACCTTTATTATTATAGACATATCACAACCACAGGTATATTCTTCTGGAAGGCTAAATTGTCATCATCTGTTTTGCTACTCCTGATATTGTTTTTTGTTGTTGTTTTGTTGTTGTTGTTGTAAAATAGTAGTAGTAGTAGTAGTAGTAGTAGTAGTAGTAATATAATATTCAACCCTGATCAACTTAAGAAGGTTATATTTATGGCAGCAGACCCTTTCCTGCTCCCCTGTGCCCCACTGCCAGTCCTGTTGCCTACAACTTGTTCCTTGATCTTACACTTGTCCTTTTAGAGTTAGCAACTGGGAGAGAAGGGGAGGTAGAAGACAAACTTCAGAAGAAGGAGCAAGTTTGTCGAAAGGCAACAAGCTACAATATCAATAGCACTCTTAAGTTTATAATATACATTTTACAATCTTTATACTATTTAGTTATAACAACCATATTGAAGGTCGTTATTTCCATCATAGCAGAGACAGGGAGATAAAACCTTGCTGAATGCCATTCAGTGCATTCATAAAACAGGGTTTGAATTCAGATTTCCTATATCCCAAACCAACTGAACAATCATGATTAAATACAGAAAAAGATAAGGATTGTTAATTTCCTTCTGTGCATTTCTTCCATGTGTAGATTCATCAAGACACAGGACTCACCAGCCATGTACCGCTACTGAAGAAATCCCTTGAGCTCTTTGTTTACCGAGTGAAAGCGATGCTGGCTCTCAATCATTGTCAGGAAGCTTTCTGGGTGGGCGTCCTCAAAAACAGGGATCTGCAGGTGAGAATATATATGTGTACAGCACTACTTGGTTTCTTGTGAATGGCTCATTGACTGAGCTTGGTGGAATTTGAATGGACATCATTATTCAAGTATTAGCAGAGTAAATAACATTTAAATACATGGAAGATCATAACTTTTATGTTATCAGATGTCTTTTTAGAAAGCTGAGTGAACACTAAGCAAGCTCTGTACGGTGAAGAAATGGTAAAGTTAAAATTGTTGGAACTAGATGAGCCATGTGCAACTGCAACGTTATATTGATCTGGGTTCCTCTTCTCTCATCCATGGTGCAGATAGCGTCATAGTGTCTAGTTGTTGCTAACTTGAATGATTTATTTCGATGGAGATCATCTGAAAGGGCCTCTGAACTCAAAGAAATTAATTTTCAGTACTGGCTTTTGGAAGCCAGTTTGCTGACAGTGTGATTATCCTCTTCAATTGAATGATATACGGGTAACAGTGACACACACAGTATTTAAGTGAAATAGAATAAGAAATAAGCCCTTTCTTAAATTAAAAGTATTTGTGCCGAGTCCTTCCAGTAGAATGTTTGAAGCAGCTCATAACACACCTTCAAAATACAGGTAGGTAGCCGTGTTGGTCTGACACAGTCGAAATAAATAAAAAAATTGTCCAGAACAAACTTAGTTGGTCTCCAAGGTGCTACTGGACAATTTTTTTCTTCTTCTTCAAAATACAGTCTGTGACAAATGCAAGAACAGCTAAAAAGGGGCAGGGGCAGCAACCAAAAGAGCTTTAAAACCAAATAGTCATATGCCAGGAGTCAAATGCTTGTCTAAAACAAAAGATCTTCACAGACTAGCAGAAAGCCAGTCAAGAGAGAGGAGAGTTCCATTTTGGAGTGGCATCATAAGTTTATTGTGTCCATTTTAGGGAGAAGAGATTCTTTCACAGGCATCTCAAGCTAGCAAGATGGAGGAGGAGATTTCCAAGCTTCCTACAGAGGTAATTGTCTAAAGCACCTATTGTGGTTGTTGTTGTTTTTATGATCATTATATTCTTCAGTAGGGGAAGGGTCAAGATTATCATTCTGTTTCTGGTACAGGAAATGCACAATGATAAGATGTCTTCACTCTTGTTGTAATCTGAGCTGTGCCACTGTTGCTTCTTTCTCACTAACATCTTTTGCATGAAATGAGCTGCAGTCTGTAGGCTCGAGGGGGGGTAGGCTGACCAATGGGCATAATCCGGTTAGCCTAATGAGATAAGATTAAGATGGAAATGGCACTCTGAACCATTCCTTTCTTGGACATGGAAAGGCAGCAATTTGCACATTGGTGAAACCTACCCCTAACTTTACATATATGCTAATAAGGTTTAAACTGGTGGTGAGAGGCCAAGAAATACAGTGGTGCCCCGCAAGACGGAAAACTCGCTAGACGAAAGAGTTTTCCGTTTTGTAGGTGCTTCGCAAAACGAATTTCCTATGGGCTTGCTTTGAAAGACGGCAATGTCTTGCGAGTTCCTGCTGGTTCCCCCCCCCCCTTTTTCTAAGCCGCTTATCAGCTGATCCGATCAGCAGATAAGCCGCTAATAGGGCTAATCCGCTAATCTGTCAATGGGCTTGCTTCGCAAGACGAAAAAACCGCTAGACGAAGAGAATCACAGAACGGATTCTTTTCGTCTTGCGAGGCACCACTGTATTTGGGGTTGTGGTGGCTAGCTCAATGAAAATGCTTATAGATAATGTGCATACATCTGTATCCCTTAATCTTCACCGCTTGTGCATCAGTGCCATGATTTTTTTTCCCCAGGAGGAGGAGGAGGAAGGGGAAGATTCAGAGAATGAAGATGGGATGGATATCAAAGACAGTGATGAAGACAGCTCTGATTAGCATGGGCTATACTGGCTTAATTCTTCATGGCATAATTACTGGAACTAGCAAATTAAAGGAAGCAAATATTGAATGGATTGTGTGTCCAGAACACCTGTGCTTCAGTGAGCTTATGTGGATCTCTAGAAAGATTTGCACCTTGAAAATCAAAGCACTTTTCTCCTTGCATCCAGATCCGTCTCCCTTTTTCTCTCTCATATGCCTTGCTCTCTGTCCATCCCTAAATATTCTCCACCCGTTATATGTAAAAACAAAACATACAACTTTTCATTTGAGTCATGAATCAAGATTTGAAATGTTTGATTAAACATTTGAAAAAATACTAGAATGTTCATTTTGGTTGCTTTCGTCTCATGAAAATATTTCATTGCTCGTTTGTATAGTGTTCTAGCCTGTTGTGTTGTTTGTAGTGCTACATGCAGAAATATGTATTAAGATCTTTGGAGTTTCATTCACAAATTTACTAAATAAAGTAGAAATCCTAACTGTTGCGTGCTGTGGCAAGTGTTTAAAGGGGCTAATCATGTCCATGTCTACACATTGAAAAAATATAAATATTGCTATCCTGAATTGCCCAACTAGCTTTAGTCTTTCAAGTATTGCTGTTATCTCTATTTAATATGAAATACATGTAGCTTTCCAGAGCGTAAGAAAATGTTAAGTAAGCAGAGAATCAATCATGCCCCAAATTTCATCAATTAGTTGGGAAGGAAAGCAAATATATGTCTCTTGTTTGTGTAACTTTTTATCTTACAGGGGTGTTAACTGGGGTTTGAATATGTCTTTAAGGTGTGGGATTTGCATTTTAAATTTGGGCAGTCCTGCTTTTTAAAGTCCCTTAGGCCTTTAACTATAATGCTTGATTTTAAATGCTTTATCATAGGGGCACAGCAGTTTCTTCCCTCATAATGGCTATGAAGGAAGGAGTTTTTGCGTCCTAAGCTTTCAAGTTCAGAGAAGCATTAATTCCACAGTGTAAAAGTAATACGCAATGCTGCCATATTGGCTTCTGCAGCTACACATCAAAGCTATGAAAAAGAAGAAAATCTGGTAAACCACAACATCAGGAAAGATAAGTATTGTAGCCAAAAGAGTGTGTTCTTAGCCCTTTTCTTAATAAGAAAAGCATAAGAAGCACAAATATGTTCAAATTTGACTTCCCATGATTTATAAGCGTAAGATTCTCTTGCTATCTCCCTCTTGCAGGCTTTTGGTATGGTAGACCTGACTTTCCTTAATCTAAAAAAGCCCCTCACTACTGGGCCTCAGAAGAGAAATACAAGCAAAAGATTGAACCCACAACAAACCCAAATGCCAACTCTGTCTCTGCATCTGCTCAGCAAGCCTAGACTTGCCGCAGTGCGCAGACTCGCCGGTTTGGGGAGGGCGGGGCCCAGGGAAGGACGGCGCACGCGCATTGCGACCTTGGGCCTGCTCCTGCGAGACAGGAAAAAGCAAGCCTGGGGAGACGGGGCTGCGTCTTGTGCGCAAGCGCAGCAGCGTCCGTGGCCGGGGAGGGGGTGGTCTGCTCCCAGCTGTCGGTCATGTCGGTGCAGGAGGACCCGGTTCAGCGCGAGATCCACCAGGACTGGGCCAACCGCGAGTACATCGAGGTGATCACCAGCTCCATCAAGAAGATCGCGGACTTCCTCAATTCCTTCGGTACAGAAGCCGCCGCCCTGGCCTCCTTCCTTCCCTGTGGGGGTCGCGATCCCTGCCAAGCGGGGCGGGGGGGTGTCTGGCTGGGGGCGCTGCTTGCCCACCTTTACTTTCCCTTTTCTCCTCCTGCAGACATGTCCTGCCGCTCGCGCCTGGCCACGCTCAACGAGAAGCTGACGGCGCTGGAGAGGCGGATCGAATACATCGAGGCCCGGGTAAGGGCGGCGGCGGCGGCTCCTTAGCATGGGGGACCCCGGAAGGCGATGACCCCCATTGCCTGGCTGGCTGCACCCGCGGCCGACTTGGCTTCGGGGATTCTGCTGCCACGACCCCCTGCTCCCTTTTGCAGGCTTCCTCCAGGCACGGAAGCCAGGCTTGCTTTTGCCCTCCCTGGAGGTTGAGAGGAACCAAAGTGGTCAGGCAGCAGGTTGGGCGCAGGGATGTAAGAAGCCGCCAAATGCTGAGTCAGATCTGGACCATCCAGCTTCGTATGACCTGTGCTGATGGGCAAGTGGCTCTGCAGGGTTTCAGTTAAGGAATCTTGCCAGCGCTAACTGGATATGCCTGCAGTGGAACCGCTGCAACTTAGCTATGGCCCTTGTGTGCTTGAATGATTCATAAATAAGGCACCTCATGGGTCATCTAGTTCAACCCCCTGCACTGCAAAGGCCCTCCAGTCAGCTTCTGCCTTTCCTCCCAAACCTTCCTGTACATAGAAAACTAGCATATAAGGGAGAAGGCAGACACATTGTGATACAAGCCTTTTTTGTTGTTGCCTGGAGCCTTCTTCATCACACACATCTGGCCCACACATTCCACCCAGAAAAATCCACTACACTTAACGCTGTATTTGATTTTAAGTTATCATATTAGGGGAAAGTACATGTATTATTTATATATTTCATAACATGTATACATTGCTTGATTTTTTTTTTAAGCAGTTTACAAAAGTGCTACCAGAGTGGCATGACGTAGGTTATTGATGCTCTTTTCTGAAATTTTGGTTGGCATAGTGAAGGTATTGACTTAACATGGATTTGGGATTGTTTCATATGGGTCAGCCCAGCTACTTTTGCTTTATTTTTAGATTTTAAGGCGTTATGTGATCAAGTGTGCACACAAAAAATAATAATATCTATACTCCTGCACCAATACTACATATAAGTTTCCTAAAGAAACTTAGGAATATCCTCTTCCCCCTTCCCCTCCCAGGAAACCACATTGCAAGGCAAGCAAGCTCTCTTCTTTCTTTTGACAGGTAACAAAAGGTGAAACGCTGACATAGGGTGGCAGAGGCTGGCAGGGAGCCAACCTGGAAAAAAATGTGCAGCTGTTTACGAAGCTGACGATCAGACATCAAGTTTCTTCATTTCTTAATATGGATGGGAGTTACGCTCGTCTCTGCCCCTTGGGAAGTTGCATCCCCCGTTTGGAGCCTGTGACTTTGTGCGGGTGATTTCCACCTGAAATGGCTAAATTGTACAAGAGCATGTTTAATTATGTGGTTTTTATACAAGCCGATTTATGCGCTTGCAAAGCTCTCTTTAACAGAATCTTTATGAAACCAAATCTTCATTTCTGGGAACACAATGATGGTGGTGATGTTGTTTTTTAACAGTTGAAACAGACCAGGATGTTGGGACTGTGCATAGTGGGCAGTTTCAATATACACAGTAAGAGCATCCTGTGGCTGACTTTTGCTGCTGGAAGGTATCAGTTCATTTCGCTGCGGTTGTCCAACAGAATAAATGTGCAGTGTGTTTTGGGGGCAGGGGGAGACTTATCATGTGCCAAGGGTGGGGGGCTTAGTTTTCTAAGTATTTTGTATTCTCTGATGTAACTTGGGGTATCTTTTTTTCCATTTGTGTTTCAACAATAAAACCTCCTATGCTTAACAAGTCTGGTCAGTCTGCAGCTAGAATTTGAGATGGGTGTGCATAAGGGATATTGCCCATCCAATGCCAGAATAGTGTGAGTGTCCAAGAAAATATTGGTGGACACTTGCAGCTCCCCAGTGTATCCATAGATAAACATTTTAAATGTTTGTGTAAATTTATTTCTATTTTAATATTGTGGAATTCAGTGTTGTGCTAGGAGATTGACCTGTCACTGCAAGCACTTCTGCTCGCCCAGTGGAACAATATCCCCCATGTGCTGTTCTGGGGGTTCTTCCGACCCGAGTGCATGTGGAGGAGGTGTTGCGGGGATGCAGAGAGAGAAGAGGGTAGCCCCACTGTGCTAGTGGGAGAATCTGTTCTGGCTACTACCAGTAGGACCAGGTAGTTCGATTTGGCTCAGTTGCTGTGAACTTGATGGTGAGCACTGGGTAATAAATCAAATGAACAACTAATAATAAAAAATAGATATAAATAGTACAGTGGTGCCTCGCAAGACGAAAAGAATCCGTTCTGTGATTCTCTTCGTCTAGCGGTTTTTTCGTCTTGCAAAGCAAGCCCATTGACGGATTAGCGGATTAGCGCTATTAGCGGCTTATCTGCTGATCGGATCAGCTGATAAGCGGTTTAGCGGCTTAGAAAAAGGGGGGGGAGGAAAAAAAACCGCAGGAACTCGCAAGGCATTGTCGTCTTGCGAAGCAAGCCCATAGGAAATTCGTTTTGCGAAGCACCTCCAAAACGGAAAACTCTTTTGTCTAGCGAGTTTTCCATCTTGTGAGGCATTCGTCTTGCGGGGCACCACTGTATACTGCTTAGATGCCTATTTTGGCCTAAGTTATATATTAGTTAATTTTAAAATAACAGTAGGCACTGAAAGCTGGGGCAAACCACCATTTATTCACCATGCCACAAACTCTGAGCCATGTCAAAGCTATCCATGCCTCTAGAGCAGTGTTTCCCAACCGGTGTTCCGCGGCACACTAGTGTGCCGTGAGACACCGGCTGGTGTGCCGTGGGAGGGAGGCGGGCGAGTCGGGCGCCTAGGAGAGAACAAAACCAAGTGAGCAGCGCGCGAGAGGGAAGCGACCCGAAAAAGAAGCGCGTTCGGAGTCCGGAGGCACTTTTGGGGCTGCGTACGAAGGGAGGGGGGGCACGGACGGCGGAAGGGGGCGGGGCGCGGTTGCAGAAACCCGCCAATGCTTCCACCTCATTGGGAAAGGGAAGGGGTTGGGCCACCTAAAACTCTCCGCCGGGGCCACATCCTGCCTCCCAGCCCCCTTTCCTCCACCCACGGAGGGAGGGATGTTTTTAACACCCCCCCCCCCCGCTCACAACCCTTTGGTAGCGTTTCTCCAATCTGAGGCGAGCGCCCGCCGACGCCCCCTTCCCCTGCTCAGTCGCGCAAAAACCGAAGTCTCCTCCCTACCCCTTATTCCCTCAAACCCCGTTTCCATAAGGGGGGGGGAATAACCCCTTCCGTCGCGCGCAAAGCCCAGCTCCCTCCGCCCTTCGCGGTCTCCTCAGCACTTCAGCCAGCCGTTTACACTCTCGGAGCCACTGGGCAAAACTCGCTCTCAGAAGCGCGCGCGCGCGGAGAGAAAGAGAGAGGGAAACAAAGTTAACTTGTGGGGAGAGAGAAAGAGCGAGCGGGAGCTAACTTGTGTCCAAAGGCAGATACAAAGTAGCCCCCCCCCGCCCCGAAGGCGACCTCTCTTGCTCTGCTCCTCTGGGGTGGGGAAACCAACTCCACCACGCGGAGCAGCCCCGAGGCGGGGAATTTCGCCCCTTCGTAATGTATGCATGTAAATGAGGCGGGCGCAAGGGGTGGGCGCGGAGAGGAACTCGCGCCTCTGAGGCCGCCGCCTCCTTCTCCTCCTCCTCCGCCCCCCCCTCAAACCCAGGCGGCGGCGGCGGCAGGAGGCAGCAGCGGCAATAACAGAAGCAGCTGCGCTGACAACAACACGTGTTCGCTCGGGCACCATGGAATTCGAGGAGCTGGGGATTCGGGAGGAGTGCGGCGTGTTCGGGTGCATCACCTCCGGCCTGTGGCCCACGGAGCTGGACGTGCCCCATGTGATCACGCTGGGGCTAGTGGGGCTGCAGCACAGGTAGGGGACACGGTCTGGGGAAGCGGGGGGAGGGTGGGTTGCTTGCGAGACAGCGGAGGAGGAGGAGGCCGGCATGTCCGGGCAGCAGCAGCAACAGCAGCAGCAGCAACTCCCGGCGACGGCTCCTCCTCCGCCCGCTATCGCCGCCGCCTCAGCTGCCGCCGTCCCTCAGTCCCTCGCTCTGCTGCCTCCTCCCACCCCGGCAAGGGGAATGGAAAAAACTTTCACTTTTGTGCGTCCCTCCCGGCGTGACGCTGCGCGCTGACGTCACGGGGCGGGGCTTTAATGGTAGTGTGCCGCGAGATTTTTTTCCGGTAAACAGGTGTGCCGTTGCCCAAAAACGTTTGGGAAACACTGCTCTAGAGGAGGGATGAGGAACTGGTGGCCCTCCAGATATTCTTGGGCTCCCAATTCCCGTCAGCCCCAGTCAGCATGGCCAGTGGGCAAGGAGGAAGGGAGTTTTAAGTACAACATGAGGCAGCTCTTGGGTGTAACTAGGGAAAAGGCCCTGCTCCAGGTCTCCTGAGTTGAGGCTGAGTAAAGGTTTCAGCTTATCCTAGCTAGACATGTTAAAAAAAAAATAAAAAAAATGTCCAGTAGCACCCTAGAGACCAACTAAATTTGTTCTCTCTAAGGTGCTACTGGACAATTTTTTAATTTTTTATTTATTTTGATTGTGTCAGACCAACACGGCCACCTACCTGAACCTAGACATGTTGTTGGCCATGGTGCAGCCACTGTTTTTCCTCTGGTAGCCTGAATGGAAACAGGAAGAGGAGCTTCCAGTCAGCCTTTCAGCTGCCCCTCATACAACCAGCTACATTTTATTTCAAATTGGTGTTGATTCTAATTTCTACAAATGTGCATCACATAACACCCCACCTTGGCCACCCAGTTTCCCAAAAAGAAAGTGGGAAACACATAAAGAGATAAAATAAAATAAAGGGGGAAAGTCTGCATGGAAGGAAAAGGCACTGGTCAATCCTGGATGAATGAAGATTAAGAAAACTGCATTTTATTTCAGAATAGGAATCAGAACAATGGTTCTCAGAAACAAAGACACTGATTCAGTGATACTAAATTCCTCATGATGACAAGAAGTCATAGAATGTTTTCTGAAATGCAAGCAATTCATTGATAATGACACAACCCATCATTAGAGTACAGTATTCTGTGCAAGTTGTGCCTTTCCCTTAGTGAAAGTACAAGGCTGGTGTAGCCAACACTGTCCTCTGGCTGTTGGACTACAATTCCAATCAGCCCCAGCCAGCAAGGTCAGGGGCAATGGGAGTTGTAGTCGAACAATATCTGGCAGAGGGGTACCCCAGGTTAAGCAGAAGTAAAGTCCAAGGTGAATATGTTATTTATAGACAAATAGGTGAGTGGTTGTTTTAAATGTTGCCTTTAATGCTGTAACCTGCCTGGGACTTTAGGGCAGAGGGTGGTAAATAACTAATTAAATAATTATTAAGTTGCATTTATTTTTTACCAGTTTTATTAAGTTGCCTTTTCAACAATAGACGTCCCCCTGAAAGAGTGCAGTTTCTATTTACGCTGAGCCCCAAATGGTCTGTGCCACCAACCGAAAATGCTCGCTGGCCTTGAAGAGAAATGGGGGGGGGGGCGCAACAACATACACACCACCCTTTGCCAACCTGTTGCCCTCCAGAAGTTTGGGTCTACAACTCCCATTACCCCAAACCAGCACACCAATGATAGCTGGGGGCTGATGGGAGTCGCAATGCATGCCATCTGGAGGGCACCAGGTTGGCGAAGGCTTCTATCCGCACTGCATATCCAGGCATGGCCAAACTTAGCCCTCCAGATGTTTTTTTGGGACTACAATTCCCATCACCCCCGACCACTGGTCCTGTTAGCTAGGGGTGATGGGAGTTGTAGTCCCAAAATATCTGGAGGGCCAAGTTTGGCCATGCCTGATATGCAATCGAAAGCCTGACTTAGGGCACCTCTCTCCCCCTCCCCCGCCGCCTGAGCCACGTCACTTTCACTTTCTCGCTCGGCTTCTTTATCCTGGACTGACTCCGGAGAGGTGAGTCTGCTGCCCATCGTCCTGTCCCCCCCGCCCCAAATGCCTCTGCAACGCCAGCCAGCCTTGCCTAGAGACGGCAACGAGTAGGTCGTGGGCGGCCAAAGGAGGCGCCATTAGGAGCTGGGAAGAAAGTTCCCCCTGGGTGGTGGCGGGAATGTGCTCGCCTTCCAGTCCGCCGGAGTGTTTCCGCCGGTGGGGCCAAGCCTGGCCGCACTGTGGGCGGGGGAAATGGGGCAACAGGGGCCACTTGAAACTGAATAAACGACGAGGCAGCTGTTTAATGCGACCCCCGCCCCGCTCGTGTCGCAATGGACGGGGTGGCGGGAGGGTCTCGCCTGACAAGCCCACAAGGCCGCCTGGCGGCTGGGCGGAATGGGAGGTGTTTTCCTGTAGGGGCGGAGAAGGGGAAGCTGAGAGGGACGGGCATTTGGTGAGAAAGACTTATTAGAAACCTTTTGTGAAGGAACAGATCAGGCAGGACCTGGCGGATGATAATGGCCGAAGCCGAGCTGTAGAGCGCGTCTGAAAAGCTGGGGGTGTTTTGCTCAGAAGGGCGAGCGGGGGAGAAAGGGTTGTGGGAAGAAACCAAACTTGTTTTTGAGTAGTAGGTGAATTCTTTCTAGTTCATTATGATCCCATCAATAATAATAATAATAATAATTTTATTATTTATACTCTGCCCATCCCGCTGGGTTTCCCCAGCCACTCTAGGCGGCTCCCAACAGAATATTAAAAACATGAGAAAACATCAAACATTAAAAGCTTCCCTTAACAGGGCTGCCTTCAGATGTCTTCTAAAAGTCAGATACTGTAGTTGTTTATTTCTTTGACATTCTTTAAGGATTTAAAGCAGTACCACGTCACTTTAAACCAGGGGTCAGCAAACTTTTTCAGCAGGGGGCCGGTCCACTGTCCCTCAGACCTTGTGGGGGTCCAGACTATATTTTGAAAATAAAAATAAAAATGAACGAATTCCTATGCCCCACAAATAACCCAGAGATGCGTTTTAAATAAAAGCACACATTCTACTCATGTAAAAACACCAGGCAGGCCCCACAAATAACCCAGCGATGCATTTTAAATAAAAGGATACATTCTACTTATGTAAAAACACGCTGATTCCTGGATCATGTGCGGGCCAGATTCAGAAGGCGATTGGGCCAGATTCGGTTTGCTCACCCATGCTTTAAACCAGGCATGTCCAACAAGGTCGATTTAATGTGGCCCCCATGGCAGTATATGCCCTGGGGTAAAATCCTAAAAAAAGCTCAACAGCTCTGGTCGGCCCTCATGCATGCTCACTTCATCAAATCTGGCCCTCTTTGAAAAAAGTTTGGGCACCCCTGATTTAAACAGTTGTGGCTTCCCCTAAAGAAGCCTGGGAACTGTAGTTTGTTATGGGTGCTTTTAGGAGATGCCTGTTCCCCAAACAGAACTACAATTCCCAGGGTTTGTTGGGAAAAGGAAGTAATTGTTAGAACTGCTCTGTGAACTGTAGCTCCATGAGGGGAACAGACGTCTCCTAACAATTCTCATCGCCCTTAACCGGCTATGCTTCCTTCCCAGGTTGCTTTGAGGGAAGGACTGACTTAAGTGGGATAATGCCTATTTAAAGGTGTGGTGCTGATGAGACCTCACTAGTGCTTGTTCCTAGAGGGCTGGGTCAAAAGCAAAAGCTTCCCAGCCTGCCACACATCTTGTGGACCCTTTAAACCCAATTTCGGGCAAAAACATCCTTGCTGCACGCTTCCACAGAACATAATTAATACAGTGGTATCTCAGGTTAAGTATTTGATTCGTTCTGGAGGTCCGTTCTTAACCTGAAACTGTTCTTAACCTGAAGCACCACTTTAGCTAATGGGGCCTCCTGCTGCCGCCGCACGATTTCTGTTCTCATCCTGAAGCAAAGTTCTTAACCCAAGGTATTATTTCTCGGTTAGCGGAGTCTGTAACCTGAAGCATATGTAACCCGAGGTACCACTGTAGTACAATCCTAACCACATCTTTCAGAAGCAAGTCCTACTTAATTAACTGAGACTTTGTCCCACATAAATGGGTTTGGATTGCAGATTTACATCCCTTGTTCAGGCAGTACAGTTCCAAAGTGGTTCTTGTTTTGGAAATATGCAGTGACAGATGTAAATACGGAGTGGATGGCTAGGTGGACTGCTTCCGTGTAATATGGGTACGGTAAAGACCCACTCATGGATCCTAAAGTCGGTATGCCATGTCAGTGTTATTCCCTTCCCTTCTGTCCACCCGGAAACCTACAAAATGTATTCCAGAGGCCTTTCTCGTGTGAGTTACTGCATGATGGGCAGGCGACATCTTTTCTTCTGGCACTTAAAATGGTTCTTTGCTTGCAGCCTGGCTGTGAGCTGGCGATGGAGTCAGGAGGAGGAGCAACAATGCAGGACTTCCTACTAGACGCCTTAGAGGATCTTGGCCAAGAAGATTTTGAGAAGTTTAAGTTTAAGTTGCGTACTGCAGCAGCTCCCGGGGGTAAGAATATTCCACTTGGACGGATGGAGAAGGCAACTCGGGAGAAGATGGTGGAGCTTCTGGTTGAGTTTTATGAGGAAGAGGCTGCTGCCCTGATGATAACTATTTTTGAAGACATTGGTCTCAAGTACAATGCTTCTAAACTCAGCAAGGGTATGGATTTGTACTCACCTAGATATAATGTGCTATATAATTGACTGCAGTTCAGTATAGCTAATAACCGCTTAGAGCAGGGCTCAGCAAACTTTTTCAGCAGGGGGCCAGTCCACTGTCCCTCAAACCTTGTGGGGGGCTGGACTATATTTTGATTTTTTTTTATACGTGAACAAATTCCTATGCCCCACAAATAACCCAGAGATGCATTTTAAATAAAAGCACAAATTCTACTCATGTAAAAACACCAGGCAGGCCCCACAAATAACCCAGAGATGCATTTTAAATAAAAGGACACATTCTACTCATGTAAGAACACGCTGATTCCAGGACTGTCCGCAGGCTGGATTTAGAAGGTGATTGGGCCGGATCCAGCCCCCGGGCCTTAGTTTGCCTACCCATGGCTTAGAGGCTGTTCACCCACCCCTAGCTCTGCTCACCTCACAATTTTACAAGTTCGCTGTATTTTTCAAAAGTGACTCCTTTCTGTGGAAGTTCTCTGGCACAAAACAAAAATTGCCATTGCAGGTAACAAGAGGCTGGAAGGGAAAAGGGGAGGAAAGGAAACAGCAGCCCTTCACACAAATCCTTTCCAGACTTGGGGTGACACATTTTTTCTTTTTTTTTTCTTTTTTACTGCTCTTCTGTGAAAATCTGGTATATATGAAAACTTGTTATTTCTAAAATAAAATGAAATAATTTGGAACGTGTGCACACAGGTGAACACATATCTCTGAGCAAGCCTACAGGTGGCCTAGATTTCCTGGCTTGGAGCCACACACACATATTTTAAAAATTATTTCTGACTGTTCTGTGTAAATCTGGTATATTTTAAAACTTGTATTTCAGTTTTTATTTTTTTACAAAAAATTAAAAGGTGCATGTAGGGGTAAACAAATACCTGCTTGCATTCCCACAAGGGACCTCAGGTATCCAGAACTTACCGTGGGCAGGAACGTACTAACTGAGGGGACAGGGACAGCAACATACAGTGCAGTACATCCCATCAAGCCCCACTGCTATTGAGGACTGGAAACATTGAGATAGATTTTAGAGGCATAAAATTGAAATTGCTCCTCTGTGGATGAAGGCATACATATACACACAGAGAAGATAATTACTCGTGTTCACATTAGTGCCCTGGTGTAGACACAGCCCAAGTGAAAATAATTCCTTTCTGACAGAAACCTTCCAAAATGTTCTCAGATAGCTGGGGGGGGGGGGGGCTTACTTTCCTCAAGCCATTCAACCAAGCAAAATGTTTTTAAACACCGTCAGTTTACTTTCATTTGCTAAAATCTGAAACTACATAGTAAAGGGAGGGAGAGACTTTTAAGCGCCAATAAGAAGGAGGAAATGAAAAGGAAGGAAAGAACTCTGATCAGATGGAGGGATGAGGCATGGTGGGCGCTGCATAAAATAGGGTTGGGATGGGCACATGGGGCTGCCACGCTGCAGGTTGCCCACCTGTGATGCAGATGATATAGAACTGAATTTCATTCCAAATGCTAGTTGACCTAAAGCCCCAAAGCCTGTCTCAAAGCTGGCCTGAACTCAGATTTTCAGGAAGGGGCTTGGTATGTACAGTGATCCTTTCAACTTTCCTATACATTATGAGCACCAGAGTTAAAAACCTACTGATCGCAATACAAAAATGTCTGACCAGTTATTTTATTTCTTTTTCAGAGGTTGGGAAGCAATTTCAAGGTATGTAAGCACCTCATCGTAAGCCATTGTAAGTTTTAGTTTAGAACTCAAGATAAGTGGCCCCCTTGTCATAACTTTTCGAAAGCAGCCTAGAGAGCCAAGAAGACTCTTGAGGCTCAGTAATTTGTAGAATATGTTTGAAGGAGAAAAGCAAACAAAATTGGATAACCACAGGATTGTGAGGCATAACTGCAGATATCAGGTAAGCATGGCCTCTGGAAGATGTAAGTATTTGCATCACTCTCTAATTTGGGAATATTGCACTGTACCAGTATTAAGAGGGGAGGGAGTGGTAATAGAGAGCTGGTGCTAGACAGAACAGGACTAGAGTTATTCTTCTAGCATTGCCGATGAGCTCTAAAATGGTCAGTGGTGATCAGCGTCTGGCCTCCCAAGAGATTGTTTGTGGCTCCCAAAGATTCCACCACATTTGAATTTTTTATTTTAAGTAAGCTTTCTTTAATTGCTCGCTCCTATGCCCCTCCTTTTCTTTTTTAATCTGTTTAGTTTCTGCTCCCACAGATATACCTGTGATGCCAAAAGGTTTTCTGTGTCCCCAAGCCCCTCCCTTCAAAGTTGACTTTTTATTTATTTTTTAAAATACTGATCACTCCCAGACATCCCCTGCTGTAACCTTTTGATGCCAAAAGGTTTTTCTGAAAACTTGTTCTTTCCAATGCTAATAAACAAAGACACAATTTGACCACACCCACTTTCCCCTCTGTGACTACAGACACTTTTTTACCAGCCGTGTGCACTTTGACATGCCCATGAGTCAGTACATTTTCATATATATCTTGTTTATGATGGGGGGAAATATAGATCCCATAAAGTAGAGCCAAAGTGAAAGAGATGTATGCTAGTTTAGGTTTTCCCCAACGATAGGAACAATTCAGAAACAGTTCAGGCAAACGGTATGCCTGATTCAGGGTATTTGAATGTTTTAATGTATTTTTAATAGTTTGTTGGAAGCCGCCCAGAGTGGCTGGGGAAACCCAGCCAGATGGGTGGGGTATAAATTATTATTATTCTTATTATTATTATTAACTCTGCAAACTTGCAAACACAGACCTTGGTAGTCTTGAGCAAAAGAAAAGTTACTTAACTCAGAGGGTCTGCATAGACAAGGGACCACTGGGAAATCAAGGGGGGCCTGGCATCAGGCAAGCATGTTGCAATGCCATGGCAGGTGGTTAATCCTTCTCTCTGTCTATACTAGATTACAAAAAAAAGTATGCTGAGAACGTGAAGGAAGAATACTTGCTAACAGAGGACAGAAACAGTCTCTTTGGTGAGAGCACCCCATTAAATGCCCGCTATATAGAGTTACTTATCATCAAAAAACACCGGCCTCAGAAGCAGAGGGAACATGAATTGGTTGCTACTGGCAGGCTGCACATGGACATCTTGGAAACCAACAGTTCAAATTATTCATCAACTGATATACAAAGCCTTTTTGAACCTGATGAATCGGGAATAGTCCCAAGAACTGTGGTGTTGCAAGGACCTGCTGGTATTGGTAAAACGATGACCGTGCAGAAGATTATGCTGGGCTGGGCTGCTGGGGAGCTGTACCAGGACGTCTTTGACTACGTGTTCTGTATTCGCTGCAGAGAACTAAGCCTTGCTGAAGATGCCAGCAGCCTGGCTGACCTTATTGTAGATCAGTGTCAAGACATGTATGCCCCAGTGAAAGGGATTTTAGCCCACCCTGAAAAGCTGCTTTTCATCATTGATGGCTTTGATGAGCTTTGTTGCTCCTTAGAGCTCATAGGAGACAGTTTCTGTGATGATCCTTATTCAAAGATGTCCATACAGGGTGTTCTGAGCAGCTTGTTGAGAAAGAAGCTTTTGCCCAAATCCTACCTGTTAATCACCACAAGACCTGGTGCTGCAGAGAGGCTGCATGGGTGCTTGAAGTTTCCGAGATTTGCTGAGATCCTTGGATTCACTGAGAAAGGTCGCCGTGAGTATTTTTTCAAGTTCTTTAAAGATGACCAGAAAGCCAACCTAGCACTGAGATTCATTGAAAATACCAGTGCAGTCTCCACCATCTGCTTCATCCCCATGGTGTGCTGGATCATCTGCTCTGTCATCAGAGTTGAACTGGAAACTGAAGACGAGATTGCAGACACCTTGGACACCACAACAAAAGTCTTTGTACAGTTTTCTCACAATCTTCTTAAGCATGATTCTGCGAAATGGAAGAACTCCTCTCTGAATGAGCTCGGAAGACTCTGTTCCTTGGCACGGGCTGGCATCCTGGGACAGAAAATCCTCTTTGAGGAGCAGGATCTCAAGGAGCATCATTTGGAGGTTTCTGCTCTTAAAGACCTCTTTCTAGACAGAAGAACATTCCAGAGGGGGGTTGGCCGGCACAACCTGTACAGTTTTCTCCATCTTTGCTTCCAGGAGTTTTTTGCTGCCATGTGGTATATTCTGCAGAAGGACTCAATGGAAGTTTCAGATAACAGTATGGGGGACTTGAAGACACTTTTAGCTGAGTGTGAGAAGCCAGGCAATGAGCATTTAACATTAACAGTATGCTTCGTATTTGGCCTGAGCAGTGAAAAGGTGCGCATCTTTCTTGAGCAGACTCTGCAGTGCAAGACATCTGACCTTGTGAAGCCTTTCTTGCTTCAGAGAGCAGAAGAAGTGGCGACTGAGGAGCCTCCTCGAAAACGTCATTGCCTGCTGAAGTTTTTCCACTGCCTGTTTGAGACCCAGGAAGCAGAATTTGCAAACCGTGTGATGCATCATTTCCAGAATATTAACCTTTCTGAGCAGATGCTCTCGGTGCTGGACTGCAGGGTTTTGGCGTTCTGCTTACAGCACAGTAAAATCAAGGATCACTCCATTGATCTAACATTTTGCAGGCTGAAGTCTTACCACATGAGAGCTTTGGCTCCAGGAATAAAAAACTGTACAACTTTAAAGTAAGTGATGCCATCATACTGTTTTTTTAGGAACAGCACATGCCAGGCATTTCAGGATTTGAGTGGAGAGTCTTTGAGTTGGGCACTGATTTGTTTTTCCCTTTGTTACTAGGATTACCTGTCAAAGGAAGACACTCCCAGACTCAAGCACACTGTGTTGTAGTGGTGGAATAGCCATGTATTCACTTCTTCACCATTTCTGAAACCATATGAAATCAATGTGGCAATATATGCCTTGTATAAATGCCTTGCTGTCAGTAACCATGGCTCAAAATCCCTTCCAGTCTCCATCTTTGGCTCAAAAGCTCATGCAGTCTCCTTGTCCCCCTGCCTAGAATAGTATGCACAAGAAGGCGAAAAGCCCCTGGTTTCCCTGGCTTGAAAATCCTAGACCAGCAAAGTCATGCATGTAGTTGGGAGATGCATACTGGGCTTGGAAAAATAAATGTTGATGGTGGTGTAACTAATGTATTCCTGGTCACCATTCTATTTCTCAATAGAAATTTTTAAATAAGGAAATAAAGGCTATATTCCCATACACACCTATGTGGGTGTAAATCTCCTTGAACTCAATAGGACCCTTCAGTAGCTATGCATAGGAGTGCATGGAAGGTGTGTTATTTTTCCGCTAAGTACACAGGTGCCAGCCTTCCCCATAAAAACTTTGTTCTGTTCTCTAACACCTAGAATTGGTTGGCACTGTGGTAAGAGTGCCCATCTGCTTGGCCGCTCTAGATTTTCACAGAACTCAAAAACCTGCAATTAGAAATCTCTGTGTGTTCAGTCAAAACAAATTTCACCATAGATTACAATGTGTATTACAGCTACATTTTAGTTTTGACAGAATTCTGGCTTGTGGTTGTTTTTGGACCAGAAACAGTACCGTGGTTGGAGAACAGAAGGAACGCATTGGGGAGCAATAAGTGTGTAGGGGCAAGGAAGGGAATAGAGCGTGGGATCCTTCTTTCCCATAGCACCCTCAGAAAGCCACTTCCTCATACACAAACTTTTAGTAATCCCTAATTTTCAAGTATTTCTCTGTAAATGGCTAGAAGCCTGCTCTTTTCATAAGGAAGTGGAGATTTCACACTTCTGTGTGAGCTATTAAGTTTCTACATTGGATGGTCCAGTTCCAACTATGCAGACCCACCTTCTTATATTCCTCCTAGATTTTGAAGAATCAGTCCTGAATCTTTTTTCATCTTTCTCATTCTCTCTCTTTCTCATTGTAGCTTTGGAAGTAACAAACTTGGAAACTCAGGAGTGCATGTTCTCTGTGCCACTCTGAAGGAACTAGACTGTAATGTGACTACTCTAAAGTAAGTAACAAGGGAGCAGAGACACATACAAAAAGTTGGGTGTATGTATGACGTCTTTGTGGGCTTCCAATGGGGTGCAGGGTCTCTGGGAGTCTGGGTGCAGCTAGCTGGCAGTGAGAGAGAAATTTCACAGTGGGAAGGGTTTTTAGGCACAAGTAGCCAGACACTGGTGCTGAGAGCAGGATGCAAAGACAGAGTAAGGTCTGGGAACAAGACCAACAGGATCAGGGACAGCTCCACATCAGCAGACAAGTTGTCTCCAGAAGATACAGAGCTCAACTCCTTATAATTTCCTCTTAATAACTCCTCAAGTCCCACTTCCAAGTAAAGTGGGGGGAGGAAAGCACTCTGGCTCAGTAGCTTCCTAGTATACCTTCTGGCACATAAGGCAATGAGGAAAGAGGAATGTTAGGTATTCCACATACTGACTATTCAACCTGGCAACTTGGCTTCGAGTTGCAAGTTAAATTCTGGAAGTAGACTGAATAATAGCTTGCTTGTAACTATATATTCCTTTGAGACTGTTCTCACCAAAGCTTTGAGGAAAGGATAATAGTGCTTAGACGTAGTGTGTGATCTGTCTATGACCTTGGGTCCATTTTGTCCCTGCCAGTCTTCATGAGAATTACCTCACAGATGCTTGCGCCCAAGAACTTTGCACTATTCTGAGCACCAGCCACACGCTCTGCACCCTAAACCTTCAAGACAACTCCTTCTCAGAGGTTTCTGTGCCTTTCATCCGCCACCTCATGGAGACCTGCCCCAGCCTGACTGATCTGTTGTAAGTGCTGATAAAGGGTGGGAGAGAGAACTAACCTTGCCTTCCAGGAAACTGATAGGATTGCTTTGCTGTTGTCGCTCCTGAGGCCAAAGAAGTGAAGTGGCAGGATGGGAGGAGTATTTTGACTGAATGGCAAAGGGTTAAGGGCAGGTTTCTCAGAGCATATCTGACCTTACAACTTGTCACCAGAAGAGTTTGCTCTTTATAAGCAGATTCCAACATAACAAATACACACATTTATGCTGACATCACACACACTTCCATCCAGAAACAGAGAGGGTGGTTAAAAGAAAAGGGAAATTGCTGTTTCCAGTTCCTTTACATGGGAATAAAATGGTTTGAGCACATGATGTAAGGCCAAAAGCTGAAGCCAGTAAAGCTTTCCATTCTGCTAGCACGCTCTCCTCCTGCTCTCATTTAGGTCCAACATAGAGATTGATAGTTGTGTAACCACCCAGTTCATCCCACCAGATTTGCTCCTGGCCAACTGAAGACATGCTACAGACTTGCCAGATTCAATTAAAGCTATGGTGTCTTGGACATAGGAAGAGAAGGAAGGAAGGAAGGAAGGAAGGAAGGAAGGAAGGAAGGAAGGAAAGAAAGAAAGAAAGAAAGAAAGAAAGAAAGAAAGAAAGAAAGAAGTTGTGATGATGATGCTTCTTGCTTGCCTCAAGGATACATTGCAGCCAAGCAAACACACTTGAGGGTGTGGAACAGTGTCAGTGAGGAAGAGGGAGAGAGGAAATACAACCTAAGTAAGGAGAGTCCTGAGGGTTGGAGGGCTGCATTCGGCTTTTGGGCTTGAGATTCCCTTCCCCTGCCTCAGTCACATATGTCGAGCTCCTGCATACCCTTAAAAATATCCTCACTTCATTACCTTAAGTTAAATCACTGGATCCTTCCTCTCTCTGCTGCTCACTTCATATCATAGGATATGAAGACAGAAGGTAGCATTGCAGCCCACTCATAAAAACTGCAGCTTCAGATCCTGGTACAGTGGTACCTCAGGTTAAGTACATAATTCATTCCGGAGGTCCGTTCTTAACCTGAAACTGTTCTTAACCTGAAGCACCACTGAAGGAATGGGTTTCTGTGTAGCAAGTTTAAAACTGACTCAACCCCCCCCCCCTTTTTGTTCTTTCAAAAGAGAGCATTTTAAAATGCATAAAACTTGAGCTGTTGAGCAAAAGCATAATAAGGACACAATTGCATCAACAAGCTCTCTCCTTTATCAGTCACTGGGAGGGATGACCCTGACTCTTTAGGGGAACAAAGAAAACACGTCAATACTTTATCTTATGTGCTCACCACAAAATATGTGGGGACCGATGTCCGGGGAAAATGCCAAAAGCGTGTTCCCGGAGATCATGACCTCTTCCAAGATCAGAGTAGGAACAGGAATATTCTTTTATGGTCAGGAGTGCAGGAAGGAAATCCCTTTTATGGTTAAGAGTGCCGGAGCAGGAACACCTGTGATGTCAACCTGCGTGTACAAGCTGACGTGGCTGGGGAAGGGGGAGAGGTGCCTGGAGGATATATATACTGCATTAAATTTGTCATTTCTTTGGACTTGCTGTGGACTAGATCACGCAAGTGCCTTCTGCTATCCGGAGAGCAGAATAAACTCTTTCTTTGAACCAACTCAGTGTCATTTGACTTCCTTCCTCCTGCCCCAGAGCAATGCAGACCCAATCGGTGAACTCCAATAAGGCTACACCACTTTAGCTAATGGGGCCTCCTGCTGCCGCTGCGCCACCGGAGCACAATTTCTGTTCTCATCCTGAAGCAAAGTTCTTAACCCGAGGTACTTTTCTGGGTTAGCGGGGTCTGTAACCTGAAGTGTACGTAACCTGAAGTGTATGTAACCCGAGGTACCACTGTATTCATTTTTACTCATTTCTGGTTATCTTTCCTTTTCTTCCAGGTTGGGTAGTAATGGATTTGGTGAAAAAGGAAGGAAACGCTTGAAACAGCAAGAGAAGAAGTTAACTAAGTCAGGACGTCCTTTTTTGTTGTGGCTGTGACACATTCTAATTTGTATGCTCTGGATCAACAGCAGTCATGTTACCAAAGGGCAGCATTGTACTGAATCAGGTAAACGTGCTTGTAGCTGCAGGATGGGAGTTCTAGAGCTGAACATTTTTTTAAAAGAAAGAAAGGCAGCTTTAAGGCTCAGATGCAAAGCTGCCAACTTTAGTTGTTGAAATTGCTTCCCAAACAGGAAGGATGAAATGAGCAGTCATTGGATTAAAAAAGTAAGCACTTTGATCAGCTATCTGATTTTTTTTTTTTAGTATTTTCTTACTCAACCTAGCAGCCTTGTTTTAATTTCACTTTAATTTGTATACCACCTTTCTATATTGAGCTACAGAAGGCAGTTTACAAGTTGAAGAAACAACAAAATTAAACAACACCGATCACACATCTTATTAACGATCCAATCCAACACAAATAAGGCAAATAAAAAAATATGGCTTAAAATCAGTAACTTATATCCAATAAAGTAATATTCAACAGTCCCATTAGAATATAATAGTACCCTATAAAATTAAATTTCAAAATACCAACAAATAACAATTAAATAGAAATCCACTATCAACAATTACAATAAATCATTATTTAAATTATAAAGATAACAGCAAAATTACAATACATAAGATACCGCAATACATAAAAATTCTTGTAAAAAGATCAAATTGAGCAGCAGGGGCACATAGTTTATGAAATTATTAAAAGATCCCCCCCTCCCCAGGTCACACAAAGCTCCTCTCTTCCAGCTGCTTTTGCTGTTCTTAAAGCAAAGGCTGTTGAGAAAGGCTGTTGCTCAGCTGGACGTGATTAAGGGCAGGCAAAATGAGGCTCTTTTGCTGTTCTTCACACTTCCCAGCCAAAGGAGCTGACAAGATGCTGAGGCAGTTGTAGTTGTTAAAATGAGATGAAGAAGCAATGTGTTATGGCTACTCACATCTCCATGAGTGGATAGAAACTAAATATTCTCATAGCTTTATTACAAGTCCTGCAATTTTTGTCCACTAATGTGAAAGTTGGCAACCATGTTATGGTATCTTCTAAGGTTGCCATATTTTGAAGATCAAAAAAAGGACACATTTGCCAACTTCTACTTTATAACTTTGGATCGCTATGACGACACTTATTTTACATTCCCACGAAAAAGAGGATGTGTCCTGGAAAAAGAGGACATATGGCAACCCTACAACAAATCCAGGTCCTGTTCAAACCCTAGTCAAAATAATTTGCAGAGCTGTATATTGATAGATAGTAACAGTGAGTGTATTACATAGAGGGGATGAATCAGGAAGGGGTTTGCATGGAATCCTCCTGCACTGTGTGGCCACTGTGGGAACAGGATTCAGGACTAGATGGGCTATTGGCTTTATCCAGGAGGACTTTTCTATGGTCCTCCAAGAACATGGTCTGTTAACTTGTAGAAACCATACACCAGGCATCCCCAAACTCGGCCTTCCAGATGTTCTGGGACTACAATTCCCATCATCCCTGACTACTGGTCCTGGTAGCTAGGGATGATGGAGTTGTAGTCCCAAAACAGCTGGAGGGCTGTGTTTGGGGATGCCTGCCATAGATCATTTTCACATGTACCATTATCAACTCAGGTATCACACACCCTCATTCCTTAATATAAATAAATAACATATTTGTGCAAATACAGAACCTTACATTTATCTCTGCTGAAATTCATTGTTGGTTTTTTAGTAGTTCTCCGCCCTGTCATGAAAATCTCAGTTCCTTTTTCAGTCTTCTAAGGTCTTAGCTACCCTTTACAGCTTGGCATTATCTGCTAATTTTTATGAACATCCCTTCTTTCATGCATGTCATTTGCCTCCTTCATATTTTTTTTCTGTGTATTTTATTTAATGCTTATTTGTGGATTTTAATAGTACTAATATAATGACTCTAAATATAAAATAAGTAGAGCATATCCATGAAAATAAATGGCAAAATGTCACATTAAAACTAAGAAAAAGTGCACTGTTATTTATTTATTTATTTCATTTATGAGTTGCTTCCCATGAAACATCCTGAAGTGATTAACAATAAAAGCATCCGACAATAAAACCATATTTCAACATTTTAAAATCCCAGCTCAGGTACAGATTGGGATAAGAATTAACCTTCCCCCGCCCGTAAGTGACACATTTCAGTCAAAGTAAAGCATTTTTAGTGGGAGAGTTAAGAAAATGTTTAAATCGCTTTTACTGAAATCAGTGGGATGTGTGTTGTTGTGTGCCTAGTCTTCTTTCCCCTTATTACTAACTCATAAAGAGAAACATGGGAAGTGAGGTGGAAGGCGGGGCGGGAAGTGTTTTGCATTGCCATCAGAACATAGGACGATTTCAGCCTAAAGTGGCTTCAAGGAGATGAAGGTCCATAGCCTGGGTGCTACCCCTGATAATGCCTAGTCATCTGTACTTGCCATTCTTCCACTCAGATGGTGCCTTTAGAAAAGCATCCCCAGCAAACGTTTGCATTTCTTCTAAACGTGGCAGCAACAGTGTGGCTTTTAATTAAAAGCAGATGTAACATTTTATTGTGCTTCCCTGGGGATTTTTGTTCTCAGAAAGTGTTGGGTCATGATTGTTGGGTCATATTAAACATCCATCATAAAAGAGACAGCCCCAATGTGCTTATGGAATGTTGCAATTGTGCTCAGCAGAAAGACACTAAAACAGCTTTCAATTTGAATTACACAACTGAAACACAGGTGCCTTCATTTCCCCTTAGTTATGGCCTTAGGAAGTGATTCATGGCGTCCAGCTGAAGAGATAGCAGGAGTACCTGCTTGCAGGGGCATAGGAAGGGGGGTGCAGGGTGTGTGGCTCACCCCGGGTGTCATCCTTGAGGGGGGTGACAAAATGGCACACCACGGGGGTCAGCAGTTACCATGGGGCCTGGCCTGCAGCATGCCCAAGCCATGCATCATTCCTGGGCATAGCTGTCAACTTTCAGATTTGAAAATAAGGGATCAGCAGCCTCACCTGTCCCAGGGACAGTCTACGGGATATCTAACAATCTGGGATAGCAGCGGGAAGCAGCAGGAAACGGCGCTGGAATAAGGTAATTTCCCGCAAAAAAAGGGGAAGGTTGACAGCTATGCTCCTGGGAGTGATGTGGCTCAGGGCCCTGCGCTGCCTGAAATGGCAGCATGGGGCTTGTGTCCACCAGGCAAACTCCATGGGCAGCTCACCACGCCACCCCCCTGGGCGGATTGCCAAAACCGCCCCAGTGCATGGATTGCCCTGCCCCCACTGCTTCGGGTGCCGGAGCAGCTAGCTACACCCTTGCCTGCTTGATGGTGCTAGTATCTCTGGGAAATGAATGGGACATATTGAGCAGCCCATTTTGCATGGAAGGTACCCATTTGCTCAATAGCAGAGGAGCCCCTCTTGGTAGTTCAACTTTTTCAGAATTTTCAGGGGGTGGCTTGAGAGAAGGCATTCTCTGTGGCAGCCCCTAATTTGCAGGCTTCCCTTACCACAGAGATGTGTCTGGCACCTTCATTATACAGTTTCCATTGTAGGCTGATGATGTAACTCTTTATTCTGGCCTTCAGTTACCATAAATATTTTTAGGAAGCACCTTACTCTTATGACCGCAATTTGTTTTAAGTTTTTTAATACCATGGGAGCAGTTGTGCTATTCTGATTGTTCCATCGGTCCAAGCATTTTTGTTTGTATCCTTTGTTAAAGAAGAATACAGGGCACAGATTGCTAATAGAGTACTGTCCGTACTCTTCTGTGGTTCCCCAAAGAAAGGAGAGACGTGGTGGCAGCAGGTGACTCTCTATGGAAGGGGACAGAGGCAGCAGCGTGCAGGGGGATGACTCATGATTTCAGTTTTGTTTACACAAATGCACAGAGTATTGGAAACAAGCAAGAAGAACTTGAGCTCATAATACAGGATACAAATGTGACTTAACAGGCATTATTGAAACCTGATGGGATAATACTCATGACTGGAATGTAGAAATTGAGAGGACAACCTGTTCAAAAGGAAAAGATCAAACAGGAAGGGGGGAGGAGTAGCATTATAAGTAAAGGATGTGTACACTTGTGAAGAGGTCCATGACTTGGAGCATGGAAAGCAGATTGAGAGCATCTGGGTAAAAATTGTAGAAGAGGGAAACAACAGTGACCTTACTGAGGACTTGGATAATGTCTTCCTAGAGCATATTGCCAGACATTCAAAAAGATGAGATACAGTTGTCATGGGAAACTTCAACTACCCCAATATCTGCTGGAACTCAAACTCTGCCAATGATGTAAGGTCAAACAAGTTCCTCCATTGCCTCAATTTCATTTTCCAGAAGGTGGAAGAAGCAACAAAGGGGGGGGGGTTATCTCTCTTGGACCTGGTCCTCACCAAAAGGGAGGAACTGATCAATAAAGTGAAAGTACAAGGAAACCTGGGAGGAAGTGATCATGTCCTCCTCTGTTTCATGATACAGAGGCAAAGGAAAGCTGAGTGTAGTTGGACACGCACTCTAGGCTTTAAGAAGACTGATTTCAAAAACCCGAAGGAACTACTGTGTGACATCCAATGGTAAAATATACTCAAAGAGAAGGAAGTTCAAGATGGATAGGAGTTTCTTAAAGGTAAAATATTGAAGGCACCATTCCAACAAAAAATTAAAGTGTGAGGCATCTAAAGAAACTGGTGTGGCTGCAGAAGGAGCTTTCAGATGAGCTTCAGGTATAAAATGGAAGAAAGGAGAAATTACGAAGGATACATGAGTAGTCAACAGTTGCAGGGGGGAAGTCACGTGGGCCAAAGCTCAGAATTAACTCAGGCTTGCAAGAGAAGTTAAAAAGGATTTTAAAAATGTTTCTTCAGCTGGATGGCCCTCAGAGTCCCTTTCAAGTCTACAATTCTATGACTATGTTTTTACCAGTGTATCGGTTTGGTATAAGTTAAAGAATAAATTCACCTTGCTTTTGTCTCCTCATACTTCCTTATTTTACAATGAAATCATCTCACATGCAGACGACATGCTCAGTGATCTTACATCTTTGTATAAAGCAGAACTAGACTGAATAAAAAACAACAACAACTAGGCAGCGGGTTTAAATACTATGTAAAAATTACTAATACGTTGACTGATTTTCTCTGCAGTTGAATCAGTACTTTCAAGTAAGAGAAGCACCATATTGTTTATTAAGGAAATGTGGACCTTTGAGAGCGGAAACAGAATTTGAAATATTATTAGCATCAGAACAAGATAAGGGTTTAATTGGTAAGGCCTATATTATAATTATTAAATTGGATAAGAAGACTGGAACATTTATAAAAAAGGGCTAAAATATTTGACAAGAATTAACAGAGAAGGAATGGAAATGGGTGTTCGTTAGAATACTCAGACAGATTATAACTACAGATTTCAAGGAAAATGCCCATGAAGTCCAATATCAGTGCAGGTATATTCTCAAATAAATGCTGGAGCTGTGATGTGAACTAATCAGATAGCTTGCATGTTTTTTTGGAGTTGCTCAGTAATTCAAATTTATTGGCATACTATTAGAAATATTAGAAATGACTGGCTATTTATTAAGTTACTCTAAAATATTATTATTTGAAAGGTACAGTGCATGACGTTGATTTGCAAAATGTTTCAAAATGTTGAAACTTTCTGGGATATAGTAAAAATTGTTTTCTTATGTGAACAGCCTTACGAAGTCCAATAAAAAAAGCTGCAAATCTGCAACCCCACTAGGTGGCACTTGTGATGTTTCTCCAAAATGGGTTTGACACTGTGGGAAATTTCAGGTGACCCAATGTCTAGACCCTGAATGAATTCCACAAACAGAATTTCAGGAATGGGAGTAACCAGAGGTTTAGCTCAGTGAAAGCCCTCCCCCCCCCCCCGAATATTGTGGCCTTCTCTTCAAGTAAGAAAGCAGAAAGTTTGTGGGGAGGGGAGCCAGTGGTGTGTTTAGAGCAGGGGTAGGCGGCCCGGGGGCCGGATGCGGCTCAATCACCTTCTCAATCCAGCCTGCGGACGGTCTGGGAATCAGTGTGTTTTTACATGAGTAGAATGTGTGCTTTTATTTAAAATGCATCTCTGGGTTATTTGTGGGGCATAGGAATTTGTTCATTTCCCCCCCAAAAATAGAGTCCAGCCAACCACATGGTCTGAGGGACAGTGGACCAGCCCACAGCTGAAAAAGGTTGCTGACCTCTGGTTTAGAGTGCTGGACTAGAGCTGGGAAGAACCAGAATCAAATCCCCTCTCAGTCATGAACTAGACTAGGTGCCCTTAGGGTAGTCACTATCTCTCAGCCTAATCTATCTCGCACAGTTGGTGTGAGGATAAAATGGGGATGGTCAAGAACCATATATGTTCATTGGAAGAATAATGGGACATGAGTGCAGAAAAATAAACAAATAAATAAACAGCCTGTAGCTATGTGTGAGAGAGAAATGCCCACAATTTATAGAATCCACATGGGTTGGAAGTAGAAGCACGATCAGTCCAGGAAAGGATTGTCCTCACGTGTTGACAAAACGTTTTTGGCTGGCAGAATTGTGCAGCTAGCTTCATTGCTTCTGGCACGTATACCAAGTATGTAACCAGCTACTGTCATTTTCCTCATTTTCTTTTATTGTGGGTGGCATTTATTTCTTTTATTGTGGGCGGCAAATTGTTGCCCTCCAGATGTTTTTCGACTCCAGCAAGTCCATGCTTGCTGGGGCTGCTGGGACTTGCAGTCAAAAACATCTAGTGGACACCAGTTTGGCAAAGGCTGAGCTGCAGTGTGTACCTAGAAATTCCCACTGTTCGTCAGAGGGCAGTGGGAAGGAAGCAGCAGCAGAGTGATGATTTAACCCAGGGATCAGCAACCTTTTTCAGCCGTGGGCCGGTCCACTGTCCCTCAGATCATGTGGTGGGCTGGACTATATTTGGGGGGGGGGATGAATGAATTCATATGCCCCACAAATAACCCAGAGATGCATGTTAAATAAGAGCACACATTCTACTCATGTAAAAACACGCTGATTCCCAGACCGTCCACGGGCCGGATTGAGAAGGTGATTGGGCCACATCCGGCCCCCGGCCCTTAGGTTACCTACCCCCGAGTTAACCCTCAGCTGAACTCTGTCCATCAAAATAGCAGAGTATGTTAAGCTCAATACTGTTCTTTTTCTTCCCCAGTTATCCTCAACTGTAAGTGAAATTAGAAGGATGGAATCTCTTTCTCTCTCTCTCTCTCTCTCTCTCTCTCTCACTGATGAGGAACAGAGCAAAAAATCTGCCTGTGAGCAGCACATTTTTATCAGCCTCTGTCTGAAAGCAAATGGAGCTGCACACATGTTGGTTTTCATACAGATTGGCGAGAAAACTGAATTCATAAATCGGTCAAATTCTGGCTCAAGGATTTGTCTCTTGACAGCTTGTGGGTTGGGCTGTGCTGAAATTCTTCCTTTACTTGCATTCTTCAGACTGGCTGCAATGTTAATAGGCGGAGGCAATCCTTACAACATCCCAATTGGTTCCATATTTATTACATGCCCGCCTTATATAAACCTAGCAGGAGGACTGCTGAGAGCTCCAGGCTGCTGAGAAAGGCTGGCTGCTTGTGCAGATCGCCTAACAAGGTGGGTACAAGTATCTCTCGCACAGGCTTGTAGCTCGCCGCCAAAAAAGTGTGGGATGGGGAGTTTATCTCTATGTGCACATAAATGTTTTACTTTTATTAATTAAGGCTATACCAGTGATGTTAATGATGATAATAATTTTACTGTTACCTGCACAAGTCCTGGGGCAGCTGTAGGCCAAGTTGCAGTTGGAGCTGCCAGAGCACAGCATCCTCCTGCTGCCTTTCCCTCTATTTTTCACCTCTTTGGTTACTTTTTCTGTCTGCTTCCTTTTCTCTTCCTCAGCTTCCCTCAGCTCCATTCTCTTGTTCCCTTCATTTCCATTTTATCTTTTCAATACTCTTTCCTCCCTCTCTAGCCTCTTTCCCTCTTTCCACCCTTCTCCACATCTCTCACTTTCCCCACTTCTTCTCAGGATATATGCTCTTACATGAATGCATGTCAAGCTCTAGGTTGTTTGAAATGCAGAAACATGAGACTTGGCTCATGTGTTTCTCTTGGTTTGCAGAAATGTCAGAAGGTTCGGCTGCCTGTAGCACAGAACAGAGCAGAGACAGATTGTAAAGGGCAAAAACATGCCCCAGTGGCTAAAAACCGAGGTAGAGAGATGTAATGTTGCAATTTCCCACCCATTGGGATAAATAGCTTTCCTATTTCGTAAACCACTTTGAGGGTTTTTTGTTTTTTTACAACCAAGCTGTTTTCATAAATTTTATGAAATAAATGCATCTGTCTCAGCAACTCTTTAGGAAACCCCTTCGTATAGGTAGGAGCGTAACAGGCTGATTATAAATGAGGACCTTCAAAAGAATATTCAAACTAAGTGTATGTTGATTCCTATGGGAAAGAGAGAACTGGGCTCCACTGCAGCATACGCAGAAGCTGCTTTTCTCCACTGATTCTTTAAGCAGAACTTTAACCTGCCAACACGACATCTTTGTGGGGTGGGACGCTGTCTCTTTCCCTTCCAAGAATGCAAAAGAAAGTTTTTTCTTCTCTCTTCCCCATAACGGGGCAGAAGAGCAGGACACTGTGTACGAGAGAGTATATGTGGTGTTCCTGCATGTGTGTATGAGTGCATGTTTTTGACTGCCTGTGTGTGTGTGTGTGTGTGTGTGTGTAAGAATGTCTGCATGCTCTGTGCCTGCATACATAAACTATGTTTCCCACTTTTTATTATAAACTAATCCCAAGGCTGGGTACAATACTAATAAAACATGATCCAATTGTAATTCTAAAAACTATAAAGCAGGCATGAGCAAATGCACAGGCCAAATAATACCTATTTGTGGCTTAAATGTCATTCTCCCCACCCCAGCGTTTCATGACATATTTTTATGGTGGTGTACACACCAGAGAGGGGGCAGCGATTTCGTCATCCAGTGCATATTATCTGATTTGTCCCCATGTCTGCAAAACCCCTCCAAAGTATTCTGTTAAGCTGTCATCTGCGCATGTGCTGTCATCTGCGCTTGTGTATCAGATGTCTCCATCGTGTACCTCAGATTAACTGCAGCTTACATTTTAAAACCAAATAGGAGCTACTTAGAGGGAAAACACACCAAACAGCAGTATTTCTCAAGTAGTTACAGGATGTCTATGGATTGTGGCTAATGTCATGCATACTCTGCTTCAAACACCAATGGTGGCTGCGCAGTAGAACTAGAGTAAATGGTAATGCATACACAGCCACAGATTCAATCTGGGGCAGTGAATAGGCCTTCAGTTGGCACCGAAAGCTTATAAGAGCGTAGTAACCACAGGAACATAGGAAGTTGCCTTACATTGAGTCAAGACTCATTGGTCAATCTAGCTCAGTATTGTCTGCAGCAGGGTTGGAGAACCTTTTCTGGCCAGAGGGGGTTGGATCTTAATCTCCCCACACCTGGCAGGTCCAATTTGACAAGTAGTTGACGCTTGAAGTATTGTACTTAGAAAGCCCTTTGCAAGCAGCCCCATGCTGTTCCTTAAACTTCTGAACATTGGAGGTTTAAAAAGCAGCTGTTGTTTACAAAGGGCTTTCAAACAGCCCCCTCCTCTTTGAACATCTGGTTTTTGGAAACCTTTGCAAGCAGCCCCATGTTCCTGTGTCTCTCTGTACTTACCTGTCCATCTGAATGTCTGTGAGGGAGGTGTGTGCAGGTGAGCCACACTCATTTTGAGCACACCTACCACTGGCATGGGGTGGATAGCTGACAATGTGTGACTCAGGTTAGAAAAGGTTAGCCGCCCCTTTTTTAGAGCCTTGTAGGCCATGTTGTGAGGGTGCCCTGAAAAGTGTGTAAAAAATATTGTCAATAAATAAATAACAACATCCCCCTGTTCAGCTGTCAAATGTGTACATGCTGCTACATGTGCTTCTAAGGGTGTGTTTCTCTGTTTTTCCTCTCATGCAGACTGAATTCCTGTTGAGGAAAACTTCTCCATCTTCGACCTGCTAAAGATTGTTGCCCATTTCCCCCTCTCCAAACAGCTAAAGATGAATAAAATTATTGTTTATGAAGAGGAAGACTTTGAGGGGTTCAGGAAAGAATTCACTTGCAATGTTCCTGACCTACGTTCTGTAGACTTTGGGGATTGCATTTCCTCCCTTAAGGTGATTGGACAACCTTGGCTGGTCTTCCGGGATCCCAACTATAAAGGTGTGGGTTTTGCATATGAAGAAGGAGAACATAAGCACATCCAGTTAAGTAATAACATTTCTTCTATCCAACTAGTCACTGAGGACTTGGAAGATCCTCAGATCACACTTTATGAGCACCCTAACTATGAAGGGATAAGCAAAGTGATAAAAGAGGAAACCAACCTAAGTTATGGGTATTTCAATGACAAGGCGTCTTCCCATATTGTCCAGAAAGGTGCCTGGCTCCTCTATGAACATCCAAGGAGAGGTGGTTGGTACTATATAGCTCGAGAAGGAACGAAGCTTGATAACTATGGCCCTTTGTATCATTTCCATGATAAGTGTTCCCACGTGTATCCCCTTAAAAGTGGCCGGCCTGTTATCACTAGCAGGATCTTATGGGACCGCATGAACTTGGAGAGTGTGAGGGATGTGATGATTGATGAGATAAATTGTATCAACACCACGGAAACAGAGCAGACGTTCACTACCACCAGCAGTCGAATCTATGAAATATTCACAAGCCACAGCTTCAAATTAGCAGTCCCTAACCTTCAAATAAATGAGAGTTTCAATTTAAGCATAGATCCGAGCACCAACCTGACAGTAGAAAAAGGAAAGATTGACTCTGTTACTACTGTAAACAAAATCGAGGTGACCATGCCAGCCAAGGTCCCCAAAAAATCAGAATTGAACATCCAGGTGATCATGAAGGTAGTCACGGCCACTGTTCCTGTGGAGCTGATCATCACCAATAATGGTAAATCAAGGACGGAAAATGGGCAGTATCGTAGTGTGTCAGGACGCAACATCACCACCAAATACAGCATGAAATCAGTGAAAAATTAAGCAGAGGACCAGTAATCACCAAAAGCAAAATGACCATGCCAGCCAACAACCCACTTTCATTTTGAAATGAACAGCTGTATATTCAAGAAGAGCATTTCTCCCTTCCTGTGAGGAAGACCATTACCTAGAAATGGGGAGATGGGGCTGGACAATGGGACTTTAACAGCAGCACTGAATATATCGGAATATATGGGAACATTATTCTCACTGTCTCATTTCTCTGTTCATTCCCTCTACCCTGCCCCACCTGCCTTACCCACTTGCATGTAGAGAAAATAATTAGGATTTTATTGTCTACAGTATGCTTCCCACCTTCCCAGCACTTTTATGGAAGTTTAAACTTCCAACCCACTCTTCTAATTTTGCAGATATTTGTATCTGAGTGGGGAAATTGTGTGTGTGTGTGTGTGTGTGTGTTAGTTCATTGTGATTGGTTGAACGTAACCTGTCCTAGGAAAGAAAACATTACCTTAAAAAAAAATAGAGAACTGCATTTCTTCTTCCATGGAAAGATAAGTACTTGGCATCTGGAACAAGGAAAAATTCTTAAATAAATTTTTTTTGCATGTTCCTTGATCTGCTATTACTGCAGACATTAAAGACACTATACCAGATGAAATTCCTGAAAGTGGCAAGACAATGCTGGTTTCGAGGGACTGATGAAGAGGAACTGAAGGGCAAACTGATAACAGGAGGACTGTGTAATTCATATAAAATATATATAGAGAAGAAATCTGGAATCCACAGTTAGTACAACGAACTAGAAAATAGTCTCACTTCACTGACAAAAGACATCCGACAGAGAGAATCCAACAGAAAGTAGCTGTTAGGACACAGGTTGGTAATAAATACCTTGTATGCTCAATTAAGCCTCCACAGCAACTCTGTATGGTCTGCAGTTCTATTTATGCTTCTTAAATCCTATCTGATTTTAAAAATGATTTCTAGGGTGAATGGTTGCAGATACGCACCTCCTTAACTGCTATGTTTAAGCACTCTGGAGAACATGCTTCTGCCAATTTTGTTTCATTGTATTTTTGCATCATGTATTAGACTCCAGCTGCTGTTTGGATGCTTTTCTGCTTATTAAACCAGACTGGTGAATATCTCAATACAACCATACGCGTGTGATTATACTCTTCGGAAATGGCTCACAGAATGCCAGCAAGAAGGGGGTGACAGGGCTGCATGATGAAGAACGGGGGGGGGGGGGTTGACATGTGGTCCTCCAGGTGTTACTGAATACCAACACCCATCAGCCCCAGCCAGGTTTGGCAGTGATCAGGAATGGTGAGAGTTGTAGTCCAGCAACGTTTAGATGGCTACATCTTTCACATCTCTCATCAAGAGGTTATGAGATAATTAGATGACTCTCAGTGCAGTCCTATACTCAGAAGTAACTCTCACTGAGTTGAATGAGGCTTCCTGCCATTTAATTATGTATAGCATTACAGCCTCACACTTTTACATCTAATTCAAACTAGTCCACTTTGCTCATTCCAGTATTCAGACAGACAATAACTTTTATATTCTACCCAAGTTTCTTAAAGCTAGATTCTGCCTGCCAATATATACCATGTATTATAATGATCTATTAGAACCTTCCTTCAAAATACAATTTGTTTCTGTAACATCATTTAAATCAAATGAATCCTATTAGTAAATGAGATAGTATGCCTGATATTTGCATGAATGCCATGTTAGATGCAAGAGCAGAGTATAGTATCTAAAATATTACAGCTTTGTTTTTTATGTCGTACAGAGCATAATAGAAAAATGAGAAAGCAGAGTTCAATTCATTTCACCCTGTCCTTGACTGAGATAAATTTAATCACAATCTTCTTACTGTATAACAGTGTATTATTTCAGCAAAATAAGGATTGGTGATGGATCTCCTGTGGCCCCTGAGGTTGTAAATTAGACATGGACAATTTTTAGGGTGTTTTTAAATATGTAGTTACTGGTAGGTAGCCGTGTTGGTCTGCCGTAGTCAAAACAAAATAAAAAAAATCCTTCCAGTAGCACCTTAGACACCAACTAAGTTTGTTATTGGTATGAGCTTTCATGTGCATGCACGGTATCTGAAGAAGTGTGCATGCACACGAAAGCTCATACCAATAACAAACTCAGTTGGTCTCTAATGTGCTACTGGAAGGAATTTCTTTATTTAAATATGTAGGTTAGTCTATACAAACATCACATTCTCTAATAATTGTACTATAAGATTAGGACCTCATATGTCATTATTACACACACACACACACACACAGAGAGAGCTTACTTGTCAAAACATTCAGTTTACATAGAGCATAAAATATACATAGTTTTAATGTATCAATAAAAGTTGCCCTAAAAAAAACCCCATGTAGCAAACAATGTATGATGTTCTACACAAACATAATCCACTCATACACATTTGTATAGGCCAGGGGCCATCAAAAATTGAGTGAGTGAGTAAGGGTGGTTGTAACAACAAATATAGAAAGCCAAAGCGTTGCCAAGAGAGTGCTGCAGGCTTTATAAGGGCTCAAAATGGTGGAGAAAGACCAAGATGGAGATAACACACTCCTCAGTGGCAGAGAGCTCTGGACAGGATTGCAGGACAGGTGGCATCTGCAAGCAAGAAACTTTAAGTGAATTGCAGCTGAGAAATAAATTCCTTTATTTACTAATTATATATGTATGTGGCCAGTGAAATATAACAACTTGGTGTGGGTGTGTGGGTGTTTCTACACACAAATCAACTTCCAACTTCTCGGGGAAAATTAGACAAACTAATAGGGAGAGATTTGGAAAGGTGCCAAAAGGCAGCTCACAGGCCATGATCCTTTTTTATATTATTCCTGTTGAGATTATATCTCATTCCGCAATTAGATGTTTCCATACAGTACAGTACAGAGTACAACAGCAACCTGGTGGGGAGTCTAATAAAATCAGAAGGAAAGCCAAAGGGGCATACATTTTTAAAGCTCCAGAGCCAAAAGCTGGAGTCACTCTATTAAGAACTCGGAAGGCATCTTCTGCTGAAGCCCATTAGTCTATTTGATACCATTCTGCACAGTAATGCATGGATTTATCCATCTGCAATTCCCTCCAGACATTGCTGGACAGCTCCCATCCTCCTTGATCATTGCTAACACAAGCTGAGACAAGGCTGTAGTCCAACAACATCTGGAGGGCATTGGGTATCGTAGAACTTAGGTGACTATCCTCTAAATTGAATGAGCCATTATTGGCTTTGCAGATGTATTTCTCAAGCAGCTGAATTCTAACCACATTTAACCAGAACTAATGCCACAGGTTTCAAGACTTCCTTTACATACATGGTAGCTAGCTGGTGGCATCCTCAAGTGGTAATTCTGCCCAGGGGGTGGGGCTGGGGCTGTGGGAATGTCACTAGAGCTCTGGACCCTCCCTAAAGGGATCACCAATACCAGGGACTGACAGGCAACTGAACATAGGAAGCTGCCTTATACAGAGTCAGACCACTGATCTATCTAATTTGGTATATAAATAAACAGAAATCCATTACCAGCTGAAATTAGACAGTTGCCTAGCATCTTGATATTTAGATGGCTACTGATGTCTTTTCCTGAAGCGTAACACAATCATTTTATGGGATATTAAATGTACAATTGTAGAAATTGTTTATTTTTGTTAGAGTCTTATTTTATCTTATTGTATGCTGCTTTGATAGCTTCTGTGATAAGGTTAATAAAACTGTAAAAAAAATTAAATTTAAAAAATCCACAGTGATGGACAGCATCTCTCCAGGATTTGGTCTCTTCTAGTTTATATAGAGATCCTGGGGACTGAATTTCAGTCTTTCTGTATGCAAAACATATGCTATACCACTGAGTTGAGGTCCTCCTCCTAACAAATTACAGTGGTACCTCGGGTTAAGTACTTAATTCGTTCCGGAGGTCCGTTCTTAACCCGAAACTGTTCTTAACCTGAAGCACCACTTTAGCTAATGGGGCCTCCTGCTGCCGCTGCACCACCGGAGCATGATTTTTGTTCTCATCCTGAAGCAAAGTTCTTAACCTGAAGCATTATTTCTGGGTTAGCGGAGTCTGTAACCTGAAGTGTATGTAACCTGAAGTGTATGTAACCTGAGGTACCACTGTAATTGAAAACTGCCTTTTCAGTGAAGCAGATTTGAGGACACATGATGCAACCATCAACAAGTTTGGGTCTGACTAATGCCAGGATGCTGGGAATCCATAGTACTTTCTTCCACAATGACTGAAGAAAGCTGGGATATAAAATGTACTTAAGGGTGCTTCCAGATGATGTTTATTGTAGGATTGGTGCTTGCCTATCCCCATGCCCCCATCATTTCATCTGATTTCTGGAGGGAAACTGGTAAAAATTAATCTCAGGGTCGTGGGTCCGAGCCCCACGTCCGGTAAATTATTCCCGCATTGCAGGGGGTTGGACTAGATCAGGCATAGGCAAACTCAGCCCTCCAGATGTTTTCGGACTACAACTCCCACCATCCCTGACCACTGGTCCTGTTAGCTAGGAATGATGGGAGTTGTAGTCCCAAAGCATCTGGAGGGCCAAGTTTGCCTATGCTTGGACTAGATGATCCTTGTGCCTCCCCACTCCAACTCTACAATTCTAAGCGAGAACTGTTGTCCACATCTTGTTTACGATTTGTGAACCAGCTGGTTACATTATGGTGACCCTATGTGGAAGCACCCTACGGAAGAAAGGCGGAATATAAAACGTACTTGTCATGTAAAACCCAAGGGCGGGAGGGGACAGGTCATTAACAGGAAACCCCAGTTGGAGTCTGGTGGAGCTGAAGCGGCGGGTATGTGCTCGGAATGTCAGAAACTCTGCGAGGCTCTGGGCAGTGGGGCAGCGAGGGAGAATGCGGGAGGCAGAGACGAGCAGGGGGAAACGAGGAGAGGATGCATGTCTGAATTTGAACCAGAGTCAGTTCCACAGTCCCAGGGAGCGGGGAGAGCAGCCTGACGCCGCCGCCTGTGCCGCCGGCTCTCGGGGGCGGCGCCGGCACAGGCGGCGCGAGATCCGCCCCAATTCTCCTGCTGCGGTTGAACCCTCCGCTTTGTGTGTCCCTGCCGACGCTCCGTAGCAGGGCGGATGTTGTGAGGAGCCGCTGCCGGGGCTGGGCGAGCCAGGCGTGGGGTGGCGGCGGCGGTGAGTCAAAGCGGCGGAAAGAGAGGCAGGCAGGAGCGGAGGGGTCTCGCCGGGGCTCCGCGGGTCGGGGAGCCCCTGGCCGGGGTGGGCGCGAGGGCCCAAGGGGGGCGCCTGCGAGAGGCCTGGCTCGGCGGCCGCGACTAGGCCCGGGTCAGCCGCTTGGGCAGAGTGCCGCGGCGCCGAACTCTCCGACCCGAGAAGAGCTCCAGGCTGCCCCGTCGGCTCAGGGAAGGCAACTCAGGGAAGGCGCTCCTCGCCGCCTCCAGCCACGCGGGGAAGCTCTCGGCGGCCAGCCCCGCAGAGTGGCCGTGGCCGCCGCCGCGCCGGTCCTTGGCCGGGTATCGCTGCCCTTGGCGTGGGTTCGTCGGGAGGCCTTTTCCAGGCAGGGAGCGGCTGCCGCCAGGTGCCTCGAGCCGCCGCGCGCGCGCATCTTCCGTGCCCCTTTTCTCCCGCCTTTGCGTGCCTCCCTGCCGTCCCCGGCACCGTCCCTCTGCGCAGCGCTGACACCACCTCGGAGGAGCCCTGGTGGCTGTGGGGAAGCAGTTTGATTTCAAGTTTCCGCCAAAGGAATGCGGAGGGAGGGAGGGAGCCAATCTCCCCTCGGATGTGTCGTGGGGAACCTCAGTTACGCGGAGGAGGTTGTCAGTGGGAGCTTAAGCGTACCGCCTCAAACGTAAACCCCACTGAGTTCTAGCCTTTAATCCTATGCACACATTGCTTAACCTGGGAGTCCTTCTGAGCAGACAGCGCAGTCTGTGGTCACCATAGCGCCAGCCTATATACACTTACACAGAAATCACATTGATTTAAATGAGGTATACTCACCGGTGAGTGTTATGGGACTGCAGCCTGATTGTACTAGGCTCAGGGTTTGCATCTTTGCTGCCTTATCTTATGCTAGGTTTACTCTGAAGTAAGCACTCTTTAGTTCACTGGACTTTCCTCACAAGTAAGTGTGCATGGGATCAGATCATTAAATACTTTTCTTAATAAACCTTTGAATATGCAACAGTAGAAGCTGCTGCAGCGGTGTCAGACAGTGATCCAGATGTTGCAGTGCATGGTGGTTTAAAAATTACCTCCACCAGTGGAAAACTAGGAGTACGTAATAATTACCATGCAGTGTAGAAATAGCTCCAAGGCTTTCACAACTCTTGAAGACCAGAGTTATTGCAGCATGGTATTCTGCAGAGAAACTAGCACTGTTTCAGATCCTTGTGCTAAACTCTAAATGTAATATGGAGTGGATTGGCATATGGATTTTCAGCTACATTTGTTGCTTAGAAGCAAAGCTGACATCTGCATAGTTTCCTTTGCCCCATTTACGGTGTAGTCCTTTTGCAAATAAATGGTTGTCATATTGTCACATGGTTAATCTGATAGTCAAAATATTCCAGCAATCAAGATAATTGTAGGATTAAAATTAATATAAAGTAATAACTTCTGTTTATTCAGATTGTACCCTTCAAATGACAGTTTTATATAACTCATGAAGGGCTCAAGCTGCAGTCCTATGCATGCTTCTTTGGGAGTAAGACCACCTGAACTTAGTGAACATAAGAAAAGGTGCGCTTGATTAGACTAAAGGCCTATCCGGCCCTGCATCTTGTTTTCCACAGCAGCCAACCAGATGCTCAGAAAAGTCCACAAACAGAACATGAGAGTAGCAGCCCCTTTTTGCTGCTGTTCTCCAAACAACTGGTATTCAGAAGCATGCTGCTTCTTGATCTTGGAGGTAACATGGCCACTGATGGCCTTATCCTCCATGGATTTGTCTGCTTCCCTTTCAAAGCCATTTAAATTGGTGGTAGTCACCACATCTTGTGGCAGTAAATTCCATGTGCTGAGTGAATAAGTGCTTCCTTTTGTCTGTCCTAAATCACCCACTATTCACTTTCATTATTAGATGACCCCATGTTATGGTGTTGTGAAAGATGGTGGAAACTTAACTCTACTTCCTTTCTCTACAGCTTGCATAATTTTATATACCTCTGTCATGCTTCCTCTTGATTGCAATATTTCCTTGTAGGGGAGTTGCTCCAACTCACTGATTTCTTTGGTTCCCTTTTTCTGTACCTTTTCCAGCTCCTCCATATGCTTTTAAAGATATGGTGAGCATAACTGAGATTTGCTTCTGAATAAGCCTGGGTAGGATTGTGCTGGGAAGGTCCTTGGCAACTAGGACCATCTCTGCTTTCAAAGATGTATTCTTCATAAAGAGGTCTACCATTTTCTGTTATTTCTAGTGGAATAAATATCTGTGTATACTTTCAGTGTCGGTCTCTAAGATCAAAGATTATTGCAAAAACCTGTAATGTAGCCTTGAAAATAACCACTTATTTGGTTGCCTAAGGTTATCTTCAGGTGACCAGGCAAATGAGATACACGGAAGTTGGTTTGTTTTGACTTTGAGGCAACAAACAAAAACAGATGCATGGGAAGGTCGCCTAGTATTGTTTGTCATTTTATTTGTGACGTTCTTGTATTGTTTAAAAAACTCATTCATAATGCAGGTACACTTACCGCTTTTGGATTTTTAGAGATAATTCCTCACTAGATTAAACAAATTCTAATAAAATTGGTCCACTGTAAAACTAAACTGCTTCATAGTGTAAATGAAAACAATTATGCCAGTCTTACTATACTCTCCTTGCTTGCCATCTAGCCTGTCAGCTGTATTTGCTGCTGTTGCCAAGGTTACTTTTTGTGTTGAAGTGTGAAAGGTAATCCTGAATTGTAAGTTGATGTTTTCATATTATTCGGAAGGAAGAACATGTTCCTGCTAACGTGGATGTAGAACAGATAGACATGATGACCCAGTGTTTGGGTATTCTGGATATAGACTTGCTGCATATTATGGGACTGACAGTGACCGGGTGTTGTATATAGTCTTTGTTTATGGATAAAACAGTGTCTAGTGATATATAAAATAAGTGAAGTTCCTTAATATTTGCTTCAGTTTGTAGTAGATGAAATGAACCTGAAAAAAAGATTGAAAATTGCAGGCTGAAAAAAAGCTGACCACATATTATATACTAAGGAAGTTCTTCTTGGGAATAGAAAATATACATGGAAAAGGATAGGTTATAAGCCACTTAGAAGGCATTTTGGCATATAAGCAACATATCAATTAATACAGTAGCAACATGGATGGAGGGCCTGTGGCCTTCCAGATGTTGTTAAGTGCCAACTCCTGGTCAGGGATAATGAGAATTGTAGTTTAAAGCATCTGGAGGGCAACAGGTTATCTTTTGGATGCATGTTTGATTAACAGAAAACCTGTAGGAATTCTACTGTACTGCATGTTGTTACACAGTCTTTGTATAACATCATTATACATTGTGTTTTTGTTTTAAGGAAAACAGATATGAGTCTTGTTCTGACTATCATGCTCTGTTTATATAGATAGAAAGCTTACAGCTGCTGTTGCAACCATTACTTTGAACTCTAGAGAGTAATGAACCAATTATTGACAAGCACAAGTCTCCCGTAAAACAGAACACTAGTCATATAACTCTCCTGAGAGTTGTTTGGATATATAGGCATTAACTTTTTTTGTATTGCTATACATGTGGATTGTTACATAAAAAACGGGGATGTGTTTGCCAATAGATATTTATTGCTGTTCAGATGGCTTTCCCCCCTCCCTTTCTTTGTTTTTTAACTATATCAGGGGTGGGGAAACTTTTCTGTCCAGTAGACCAAGAACCACCAGCAGACAGACATCCATGCAAAGACTTCAACTTTGGGGACAACAGTTAACATCCTTGAAGTGTGCTTCAAAACATAGAAACCTGCATGGATACGCACTTCAAAGTACTGATGAGTGCTAAGAGACATTGTTTTTGAAGTGCTTTTCCAGGTGGTTTATGTTGAAACCTCTTTGAAACCTGCTTCAGTGTAAAAGCCACATCTTTACCTGCCTCCCAACTTATGTGTGGTATGGGGGAAATGGTCCAGGGGGCTGTATTAGGACCCCTGCTAGGCCTAATTAGACCCACCCGGAGGGTCCCTATCCCGGGATTATGCTTTGTGCATTCCCTCATTTTAAAACCATAACTTTAGATACAGTGGTGCCTCGCAAGACGAAAAGAATCCGTTCTGTGATTCTCTTCGTCCAGCGGTTTTTTCGTCTTGTGAAGCAAGCCCATTGACGGATTAGCGGATTAGCGCTATTAGCGGCTTTTAGCGGATTATCTGCTGATCGGATCAGCTGATAAGCGGCTTAGAAAAAGGGGGGGAGGGAAAAAACCCGCAGGAACTCGCAAGGCATTGTCGTCTTGCGAAGCAAGCCCATTGGAAATTCGTTTTGCGAAGCACCTCCAAAACGGAAAACCCTTTCGTCTAGCGGGTTTTCCTCCTTGCGAGGCATTCGTCTTGCGGGGCACCACTGTACATTAAACTATTCATTCTCTTTATGTATGTCAGTCTTCAGTGAACATTTTTGGCTCTTATTTTGCTAGTTTTCTGTTACGACTAGGAAAAATGCAGATCTTCTTTTCTAGCTTTTCTTAAATGAAATCATTTTAAGTTTATGAGGCAAAATTTTCTACATATTAACCTAGATGCGCTCCAGTATTCATCCTGCAGACAGTGAAATGCTTTGGAGTTTTTGTACTTGTTTTCTTAACAAATTTATAGTATATTATTAGAGGCAGTGAGTTTTATGCCAGAGTATGTACACATTTAGAAGCAGGGCAAATACAAAAAAATGTGTATAGTTACCTTGCTACTTTCTTCCAGTTTTGTGAATAGTTGCATCCTTCTTTGTTGCAAGTGTTTTCATTTCTAATTGGTCAATTTCCCCCCTATTTCAGCTTTGAGATTAGTGGCCATTCAAGTTGACCTGAATTATGACATCAAGAGCTTCTGGAACAACATTTTCTCGGAAGAACTATAGATTAAGCACAGAGCCTGAGAAGACCAAGGTTGCAGGTAGGAATACTGTTGTGGATGACTGGGGGAAGAGGAGGCTGTTTTTACAAATCTTGTCAGCAAGTACCGTAATTAGGAGAGAGATTCACTGTTTTCAGCACCTTAGCTGTGCAAACAAAGTTGCCACCTATTCAAGCTTGCCACTTCATTGTCAGATACTTTTTTGGGGTCTTAGTTCAGTTGTGCAAGCTAATGGCAAAGCTAAATCTGCTTAAACGAATTAACATGTATTTGGTGTTTCACCTTTCATAGCACTCCAGACTTGTCCCTGGCACAATGCTATTAAATATCTGATGCATTGTTTAAGGCCAAGTGTTGTATGCTGTACTTTTGTACTGTTTTATTGTTGTTAGCTGCCCTGAGCCCGGCTTCAGCTGGGGAGGGCGGGATATAAATACAAATTATTATTATTATTATTAGTTGAAATGGGTTTGAAATGGGTTTGCTTGTCATCTGATGTAAAACAGTGTTGTCCTATGAGAGGCAGGGGAAAGCATGGATGGAATTTCAAATTGGGATAAAGGGTGTTTTATCTGTCTTATTTTATCTGTTAGTTTTTAATTCACACAGATGGAGAAGATGGTTTTGGTTAAGTCAGGAATGGGGAACCTGAAACCATGCTCTCCTACCCCCCAACTGTCATCATATGCAATGTCAGGTTTGGAATAGGTAATGATGCGGCTGCAAAGGAACCATCCGGAGCCTGTCAGTTGTGCCTTGGCAAATGGGGGTTGCTCATTGATGCTGACAGCCTGTTGCCCATTTGCAGGCGCAATTTGGATTCAAAGCTCACCTGTAAATGGACATTTCCTTTGCAGACTGAAATTAGGTCTGAAGTGCTGGGATGCCATAAATAAATCACAACACTTGGATGAATGTGGCTCTCAGACCCAAAGTAATTGCAGAATTCACCTGGTGGGAAAAGGTTTAACTTAATGCAAATCAACCCTCACTTGCAGTTAACAGGTGTTCCGGTTTGAAAATATTGTTATCATAGAGAAATGATCAGCATAATCATTTGTGAATGCATTTTACCATAGACCAAGGTTCCTACAGATATAGGCTCTTGAATAGAACAGCTACTTGGTACTGGTAATTTTTAAAGGGACTGTTATGAATCCCATGCTCACATGTGTAATGCTAAGTTGTAGCTGTTAAAGAAAGTGCTAAGGAAACTTAGGGAATAACAAAATCCTTCTGTGCAGCTCTTTTGGTTTATTGTTTATTTGGCTTGTCTTTCATTGTCTGTAGGCTGGTCTCTGCACATTTGCATTATGACTGTGCAAAGAGAAGCAGAGGGACAAGGAGAGATAACAAGGACAGGCCAAATTGATCTGTCATTTCAAGCAACATGCTGTAGCTCCTCCTGCCAAGTAACTCAAGAGAATGTGCAAACATTCAGATAGCAGCATGGCAACAATGAGGGGCAAGAGACACATTAACACACTATTTGAATCCTTCAGGAGTAAATTTAGTAACTTTGCTATGAAAAACCTGGAAGTAGAGTCTCAGCTAGAAACAACACTCTTTATGAGAGGCATGCTGTATCCTCTATTTGCTGTATATACTAAGACATATGGAAAAAACATTTAGGTAGGTAGCCGTGTTGGTCTGACACAGTCAGAATATATATATATATATGTCCAGTAGCATCTTAGAGACCAACTAAGTTTGTTCTTGGTATAAGCTTTCGTGTGCAAAAAGTGTACATGCACACGAAAGCTTATACCAAGAACAAACTTAGCTGGTCTCTAAGGAAAAACATTTGATAGAGATATAGCCTTAGAGGCATTGGCTGAAATTCTGTGTACACTTGGGAGTAAGTCCCATTGAATTCACTGGGGTCATCTTTCAAGTAAACATATCAAGTGATTTATGAGATGAGCTTATCAAAACTGATTTATTAATCTCCATATTTCTGCTGTTTAAGTCTATGATATAGTATTATCTATATAGACAACAGCATAGGCTGAAGTCATATGATTTAGCCGCCTTACAGAAGCTAGCTCTGAGTGTGTCTGGATGGGCGGCCTCCTGGGAACCTCTTGCAACCTGCTTTGAGTTCTATGGAAGAAAGACAGGCTGTAAATGAAATAAATAAATGAAACAGGGCTGCCTAATTTCATCTTGCCTCACTTGTAGAAGTAAAATTGGTATATTGGAGGTAATACCTGGTTGTTCCTTGCTGACTTGGCTTTTTACTCATTCTCATAGGGATAGTGAACAGCAAACTCCTGAATGATTATCTGCATCGCATCTTTCCCATTGCTGATGGAACTCAGCCTACTGCTGCATATAGGTACTGGACTTCTGATTCACTGAAGAGCAAGCAAAATTGTATTGTGGTGTTACTTTAATGGTACTGCTTAGGATCACAGCTGAATGCTGACCCTAGATGAGACAAAAGTTTCATTTTACTGCTGAAGTGTTTATGTGGTATAATGCTGATGGGACTTTTCAGACAGTAGAACTTGCATGCCTTAGTTTTGAAGGTGTGTATGAGAGGCCAAGGGTGTGGCACTTACTGATCTAAATTATAATTTCTGTAAATCTGGCTAAATGACACTTACAAATGGCAAATAATGATGAAAGCTGAATGCCTTTATACTATTTAAGAAATATTTAAGGCTGTAGTTGTAACTTCACTTACCTGGTAGTAAATCTTATTGAATTCAATTTGACTTGCTTCTGAGTAGACATGGTTAGGATTACACTGTTAGATTATTAAAAACTTAAAAATGATTGATACATGTCCACTATTAATTTAAATGAATGTGTCTCAATATGTTATGTTTATATTATCAAAGCTAGTTTCAAGTACTTCTCATGTGAAATGACGATGTTAGCTTTCTTTGATTATTTTTTCATTTCTTTTGTGTGATTGTGATTTTTAAAATTGCTTTACACTCGTCCCTTGCCAGTTATGTATAATCCTTCTGAGTCGACTAGGAAATCACAAAACAAGGCCTTTAGCAAAGTCCTCTAATTGCATTTTCTTGTACACATTGGAATCCTCGTATTGAGACCTCTCATGTGAATGTTGCTCTGGAAGAACGTCTGTTGTATGTTTGTATTTAAAGATCTGCTGGGGTCAAATTCCGCCCACTATATACTTAGCTTCTGAACTCACAACTGAGTTGTCAGTGCTACTAAAAATAACCTTCATCCCTTTTTCCTTCTGGTGAGTAGCAGTTACCAGGAGGAGGAGGAGGAATAGAGTTGTTTCTTGTTGTTTGCCACAGCTTTCCCAGTGTACTGTTGGAATGCTCCAATTCATCATTCTACCATGTTTTTTTTTGGGGGGGGGTTGGTGTCAAAACTTTCAGCATTAAATTCCTTTGGTTTATTCTTTAAAAGCTGAAAAAGGAGCTTAGATTAATTCATAGCTCCTGTTGGATTTAGGGGTTCTGCTGCATAGGCCTCAACGCATTGTGATCCACCAACCTAATACAGCCCACCAGCCACGTGTGGCAGCCAACAGCAGCTCTCTTTTTTCTGTCTGCCTGGAACTGTAAAAACATAGCAGTGTTATGAAGCTGAAAGGACACAGGACCTGGCTGGTGGGTTTTATTCATCTTAGTCACAAATTGTGCATGTCTGCTTCACTACAGCAGTCCAATAGGAAGCCATAAAGAATCTTGGCAGTTGGGATTTGAATACTCTATAGCGTTGTGTTCAAAATTCACACTAGAAGGAAAGAGTTGCAAAATAATTAATTTGTTCATGTTGGTGAGCGCCAGAGTGTGTCTCTTAGAATCCATGACGTCATTTTCTCTATAGAAGCTATTTTTATTTGTCTAAGATTTTAGTTTCTGGTCCTTTCAAGTAGTTGTGTCCCTGGGCTATTTAATCTATTAAACATACCATGTAGCTTTATTAAATCAATAGTTTATGGAGGATCGTGCTGAAGTAGTGAAGAAACTCTGGTTAACAATTCATGTGAGTCTCTCCATGGGGAATTATATAAAAACTGTTGAAGGATACTTCACTTTATTCCTAGAAAGCACCTCTCCTTTCAAAACCTACAAGAACACGTAGAACGATTGCTGGCAGAAGATGCTGTCTCAGAAGATGGTCAAGGTAAATATATACAACGTCTGCCATAAGTGCCAGCTCCAAGGGGCCGAGGGACTTTGTGCCCCCCATTGTTTGTTTGTTTTTTGAGGGGGCCGGGCCCCCAATGTTCAGCAGGAGGAGGAGGGCGAACACAGAGCCAGGCGCAGTGCAGCTTCAGTGGCCTGTGGCTCCTCCTCCTCCTCCTGCCGTATGGGGAAGGGACGGGGGAAGCAGCCTATACTGGAGCCAAGCGTGGCATAGCTCAGTGGTCATTGGTTGCTGCTGCTGCTACCGCCACTAGCTGGGAGCGGCTTCCCCCATCTTTACCTTGCATGGCAGAGGGAAGGGGAGGACAGAGGCTGTGCTGCCACCATGTTTGGCTCCATTCCCTGGCTCCTTGTGACCTTGCATGTGTGATGTCATGACATTGCACCGGGGCCCCTCAGTCTTTTTCAGAAGCTGGTGCCTCTGGTGTCTGCTCATTTTGCAATTGCCTTAAGAGAAAGCAGAATAGCATATTATGGGGACTTTCCACCTAACCCTAGTTCCCTTCCTGGTGGTCTTTCTTTCTTTAAAAATGTATTTTTATTAAGTTTTGTCAGATAAACATAATATCTATTTTGGGAAAAGAAATGGCCAACTACACAGAAGGTTTGCAGTATATCAGCCTCTTTGATGTTCAGAGCAGTATTCATTGAAACAGTTTGATTCATCCAAGCACAGTTCTCCATAGAGTCCCATGTGTGGAGGATAGGTGACATGGGTCTTACAACGATAACACATATTCAGTATTTTTTCTATTTAATGTGTGTCATTGTCGAAAGACACATGTCACCTACCCTCCACACATGGGATTCTATGGAGAATTGTGCTTGGATGTATGAAATGTCTCTATCTTTGAGGAACGTCCTCTGTGTTCAGGAGAAGAAAAATAACCATATAATATCCTAACTGATGCTTGTGCCTCTTTCTTTTGCCATAAAACTGAACATAGAGTTGCCTTGTCTCAATTACTGTATCTCTTATGTTGTTGCTTCGCAAATATTTCTCATTGTCATTCCTTCAACTTTCATTTCAGATCAGGGGGTAGAGGGCAGGCTTGGCCCTTCTACTGTGGTGTTGGATCATACCAGTGGTTTTGAAGGGCTCCTGTTGGTGGATGATGACCTACTTGGGGTGAGTGTGAGGTAAACGCTGTGAATGGGCTGACTTGTCACTGGGGACTCTAGGTCGGTCTTTAAAGTCTGTGCTGGTGTTTTCTCACTTCATTTTTTGGTCTCTGTATGTCCTCACTCTCCTTTTGCTTTTGGGCTTAGGTAACACTGGTTCCCTGCTAATATTGGCTAATAAGCTGAGTGTGCATTTCCTATCTCCTGCCACTCCTCTTTCTGGAGCGAATCCCCTTCCTCACCATTAAGCAGCTTGTCAGCAGTTATGTCAACTGTGATGAAGGTTAACTAAGGTTACCATTTAACTATAATCTGAGACTGCAGTTTGAGATTCTAATTTAAGGCAAACATTAATTGCTAATGTTGCTGGCAAACTATATAACTGAGGTTAATGGGAAAATTTTGTCTAGGGAGTGAAGGTGATATGTGGAGAGACTGCATGTTTAAGAAAATATTTCCTATTTATTAACTGTGGTCAACATAGAGCCACTATCATGCCGCCATTGGTTTGATGTTAATAGAAAATGTGTTTTATGCTAGAGTTGCTGATAGGGTTTCTCCCTTTTGATAACACTTGTCAGGTCTTCATTATAACCTTCCCTTTGGTTGCTGTTATAGCATGGTTCTTCTTAAGTTTTGAGTTCAGATGGTTCCTTGGTTCTTGGGAGAGCTGCTGGTGGTTCCCAGATTCAGGAATTAGGTACACAACTTTTTTGGATGGAGTTGCATTCTCCTTTAAGGATCAAATATGTAGTCTAGGGGTACTTCTTGATACCCAGGTGGCCACAGTGGTGTGGAGTGCCTTATTCCTGCTCCATCTGGTTCTCTAGCTGCTCTGTGTAGGACACAGTTCTGTGAGCACAGTTGTAATGCAGAATGAGGCTGTGGACATTTTGAAGAGCTATACTGCCTGTGATCATATAGCACCAAATTTGAAGCGTTTGCACTGGCTATCTATGTGTCACTGAGCCCAATTCTAGATGTTGACTGATATATAAAGCCCTGAACAGCTAGGAACTCAGCTATCTGAAACAGCACCTGTCCATGTACTGTTCTGCCTATGAGTTGAGATGTGCTGGAGACACATTGTTAGTTGTGTGCTATCACCAACTGAACTCTAGTTGCCCAGGACTCAGAATAGGATCTTCTCCCTGGTGGCATCCTGGTGGAGGAACTTTCTCCCCTCTGGAATCAGGTAGGCATCAAATCAGGTTTTTGATGTTGGGTAAATATGTTTCTCTTTTGTCAATCCTATAAGGCACAGCAGAAATCTGTATGTTTTACACTGCTGTCAGATAAAGTGACTTGTATACTGAATTTTAAATGAGGCATGATACAGCAATGTACATGTTTTGGGATAGTTTTATATAACTTGATCTGTTATAAGCAGCCCTTATAGCATGCAGTGAAGGTTGGGATGTACATGTTATAAACAAATAAATAAAATGTTCTGATAAGCCCACCTATGCTTTTAAGTCTGAAATTTCTTACTTCTCTGTAGTTTGCATTGCACAACTCATTCTTTTATTATGCCTCTATGTATCTTGCTGCCCACCTGTTAACACTCAGCTTAAGTGTTCTGTTTTAAACACTGCCTACATATTCTTTGTTGTCTTCTATTGGTCTTTAAAGGTTTGTTTCTGATAATTGCTGTCTTCCTTCTCCCCCTCTGCCTCAACCCCCACTAGAGAATTACTTTCTACTTGTCTATGTTCTACTGTTGATATGTTTGTGTACTGGGTTAGTGGAGGTTTGCTTTGAACGTTTTTCTTGTCAACATGTCTCACTGGGTTCCAGTTCTCAGCTGAGACAGGAAGGACAGAACCAGCTTTGCCCTGAACTTACCAGTGGCTGTTGTTATGCACTACCTAGCTACCAATCCTATGGCTGAGTGCCTATGGCTGCCTAACAATAGAGGAAGTGCCTTTAGGGCTGTTGGCACTGCTGTCAGTTTTTATAGTCATTATGTACTGAAACAGTGTGTTGTCCCATCTGTGATCGCTCCTTGATCATTCCTTTTGGCACTCTCTTTCTTGGTCTTGCTGCTTCTGACAAATCTTTGGACACACTCTCCTGCAGCCCATCTGGTTCCTGCAGTTGGCCTGCTCCAGGCTTTTATTCCATGCTGATCCCCTCCACAACTTGACCAAGCAGCTCATTGGGCCAGTAATGGGGTCAGCACAGGTTGTGACTTCTCCAAAGCCAGTTTTCTGTTTTTGGCACTGGGTGTTTTGTCTAGGAGAAATGGAATCAGGAAGCAATTATGTGGGCATGCTTGTTGTTACATCTGTGTTACACCAAACACAGATGTAACAACAAGCATGCCCACATAATTGCTTCCTGTCCTGATTTTTGAGTGGGCCCAATCCTGGTGTAAAATGAGAGCAACCTATTGTGGAAGTTCTATGATTTGATTAATTGAAAGTGACCTAATACTTTCTTTAACTGATTTACTTACCCCGCCGCCAACACACACACATTTGCAAGATGTAATGAAACCCTTGATAATGGAAAACACACAATCATGGTGTGTGACTGTCTTCCTCCTTTGTTTCCCAATTCAGGTAATTGGACATAGTAACTTTGGCTCTATCAGGGCTACTACCTGTGTGTATAAAGGTAAGGACTAGAAAAAATATGCACTAACCCATGGTACTGGTCCAAGTGGCATAATGTGTGCTGCTAGTGAACAGCAACTTGAGATGAGAATTTATTAACAATGAGATTTAAACAAATTCCTGACTTTAATTTTGGGGCCACATTTGTTTCAGGTTTTTGCAGAAAATGTCAGACACTGGACATGCCACCCAGACAGCTTTTTGTTGTAGGGTAGTGTGATACTAAACAAATCAATCAGGGGTTTTGGAAGAATGAATTCATCCTTTTGAACTCTTCTGGCTGCCAAACCTTTGGACTATTCTAGTTTTATATGTTAATAGCATTTAACAGAGAATTTTTCATTTGACACATTTGCTGCTATATTTTCTTTTAGGAAAATGGATCTATGAGGTGCTGATTTCATCCCAAGGCCTTATGCAAATTGGTTGGTGCACTCTCAATTGCCGATTCAATCAAGAGGTAATGCAAGAGCATATTTATTTATTTTCTTACTTATTGTATTTATATTTAGACATCACTCTTTACCTGAAGTTCCAAGGCTGGAAATCCCAGAAATTACCTGTGGCCCCTTGTTAGACTACTATTCCCATCACCCCATGTTAGCTAGGTCTGCTGGGAACTGAAATCTTGACAATATCTATATAATCTGGTTTTGTAGAGGGGTTTTAACTGAAATTTGGAAAAGGGAACCTGTAATTCCTTTTCACAACTCGTGCTCTACTTAAGTTGGATATAGTAGTGGACCTAATTACTAGTGTATATACTTACCAGAAATGGGCATGGATGCTTGGTATATTACAAGGTGTGACTGGAAAGTAGGGTGAATCACTCCTGTATGCGATAATAGGAACTGCCGGATTCACAGAGCCACGTGGGAGACGTTGGTCCGTATCTCAGCTAACATATGCACACATGTCTCGGCATTTGTTGACAGGCCTACGTTGATGCGGTAGCGTTTAGTAGCAGTGCAGTGTGATTGAAAATGGAGCAGAGAGTCAATATGAAATTCTGTTTCAAATTGGGTAAATTGGCATCAGAAACCCACAAAATGCCCACAATTGTGTACAGAGATGAAGCTGTAACTCGAAAGACAGTGTATGAGTGGTTTAAGCATTTCCATGAAGGGCGGCAAACTATCGAAGAAGACCCGCAATCTGGCAGACCGTCGACGAGCAAAGCGGTGGCAAATGCTGACAGTTCATGAGTTATTGATGTGGGATCGGCGTTTCTCCATCCGAATGATGGCGGAAGAATTACATATTCCACATGAAATCATTACTGAGGTTACTGAGCTGCCCTACCTTCTATATTCTCCTAATCTGGCCCCACCGGATTTCTTTCTTTTTCCAAAACTGAAATCTGCACTGAAAGGGCACAGATTTTCCAACATTTCACACATCCAAGCTGCTGTGACGAGGGAACTGAAAGCAGTATGAAAAGAGGACTTCTCCAGAAGTTTCCAACAGTTCTATGAACGTTGTCAATGGTGCATTGTATCAGAGGGGGCCTACTTTGAAGGCTTGTATGTTCGAATATTCTCGCCGTCTAGTTTCTGTGACCATTCACCGAACTGTCGGGTCACACCTTGTATGTTACCCATATGACTATTTCTCTCAAGTCTGTTTCTCCCAGCCTACAAGTTTCTCAGTCCTTTTTGGTATGTCAGTGACAGTGGTTGAAGAAGGCATATTATTGGAATGCAAAATCTTAATTGTGATCTTTGGTAAAGGTTTGCTTTTGGTTTTCATGTTGCATAGGAAGGAGTTGGAGACACTCCGGATTCATATGCTTACGATGGGAATCGAGTGCGCAAATGGAATGTAACCACAACCAACTATGGTAAAGTGAGTGTCTGCCCCTAATTGTTTTCTTGCTGCACTAAGCATGTAGTCTGTGTATCTCTGTGAACCACTTCACTTGTTTCAAGAGCTAGGAACACAGAAATCTGTTTTACACTGAATCAGATTATTAGTCTATCTGTTTTGGTAATCTCAACACTGACTGTCAATAGCTCTCCAGCTTTTCATAGTCTCCAGTAGAACTGGAGACTCTTATTGGGTGGTGTAGTCAGAATTTATTTGTTATTAAGCTTCATGTTTTGTATTTAATTTTATTGTGAAAACCAATTTCTCTTCCATTGTGCATATTGGCCCACCAGCAGATCGAGTTTGGCCTGTCCAATCATGTCCACCTGTCAATCAGTGACATCAGTGCAGGTTACTGCATTGTTGTGGGTACCTGTTCCTAGCAGGGTTAAACCCCTCACGCATCAGCTGATGAGCAATGGTTAAACCCTGCTCAGTTTGGCTGCGTGCATCTGTCCCTCCTAGGAACAGGTCACACAGCCAAAGGAAGCATCGGGAAAATTGGGTTTGCTTGTCTTTGAGGTGGTATTCAATGTTTAGTTCTGTTATGCCCTTTAATGTCAATGGTTCTGCTCTAACTTAGGTTCATGTATTTCATTGAAAGTACTTTGAGTAAGACTTAGTTGAATAGCACCCCCATTTTTTTATCCATAACTGGGAAGAGGACTGCTTTATGCAGACATTGGCTCTGATAGAGATTTCTCTCTTGTGCAGTGATGCCTGTATGATACAGGGTTCTTTCTTCCCTGCCTCCAATGAGGATGAGAGAGGAGAAAGCAGCACTTTGCTAGCCTTGTGCTTGGAGCTTTCCAAAGTGCCAAGCACAGTGCTGGCACCATGTCTTGTGCTGTGAGTCCCCAAGCCTGCAGACTGTTTTGAGATGTAGGTTGGAGAACCCTCCTGTCAATCATGTGATGTCACATGATGCCATATGATTTGGGAGGTGGGTTGTCCCACTCACCTACCTGTCAGAGTTGGCTCATGGGTATCTGGCCTGCGGTACCAAAAAGATCCCATCCGTGATATAGAAAGTGGCCATCCTACTGAGTGGGTGCTTGCAAACACATGGTACATCTCATATCCCTTGCCTGCTGTAATATAGAACTAGAATTCTGCATGCTGCAATATGCAACAGAAGGGGGTAGAAAGTAAAAACAATGAATCAGTATGGCAGCAGAACTCTTGACCTGTAAAGCTTTTCTTGACTGAATTGGAAGCAATCTCTATATGTTTTTACAGTATCCTAGCAACATTGGTTACATACCCCAAGTCCCATCTAATTACCTTTTCTTTTTTCTGCAGTCTTGGGCAGCAGGAGATATTGTCAGCTGCTTGATAGACCTGGATGAGGGAAGCATTTCTTTCTGCCTGTAAGCACCCTTATAGAACTATCCTAGATGTTGCTAGTCTGCTATATTCTGTCCTCTCAGCTTCTAAGTATATTCATTGAGAGCTTAAACCAAGCTCCACTAAAGGGTAAATAGTTACTTCATTCTCAATAATCCTCTACTAAAATTGCATTCAACAAGGAAGGTCCTTTGCCTTACAGCATCTAAATTGTTTCATAAAGTTGGAGTGCATCACTTCTGAACAGGAGTTTAGATGCTGATAGGGAATGATTCCTGGTACAATGTTATTATGGGTGCAAGAAAGATGAATAGAGAAATAAAACTAGATCTACACAAGCAGTAATCAACATGAGTGGTTGTTTTTAACATGACTGTGTGGAGCTGTACAACACAGAAAGCTCTGTAGAGCCCTTTGAGTCACTGCGTGGAATTCTTAAGCTGAACAGGACCTTGAACAGAGCTCCAGAAACAACAATTCATATTTTTCTACGTGTCTCTACAAGAAGCTATTTCCTAAGATCCTCAGGCAAAGCAATGGGAGAATTTTGCACTTGGGATTCAGAATCTGCTTTTATTTTTATTGACTTGTCATAATACAGAAGACAAGCCGCTAAGCTGTTTCTCCCTTTGTGTAACGTCAGATAACTAAGTCTTTTGTGCATAGAATTCTTGGCAAGGTGTGTCAAAACTTTAGAGATTTGTCTCCTTCCCCTCTTTCTTTTCTTTTTCAGGAATGGTGTGTCTCTGGGGACTGCTTTTGATAACATCTCACGAGGCTCTGGCATGGCCTATTTCCCTGCTATCAGCCTATCATTCAAGGAATCCGTTGCTTTTAACTTTGGTAGCCGGCCTCTCCGATATCCTTTGACAATAGATTTAGCCAAACTGTAGAAATATTTTCCCCGAGCAATGTTGGCATCTAAAAAGTATCATTCTCTTCTCAGGCCACAACTATGCTAAACCTTGCCAGCCATCCACTGGTTCTCAGTAACATAATAATAGTTAGGAGAAGTGCTATATAAATACTACATGCTTGACATACTTTATCTCAGTAAGCCTAACAATGCCTCCATAATGCAGATTCCTACTATTCTACTATTATTTTTTTATCCTTATTACAGTCTGAGAGTGGCTTTGTCTGAGGCCAGCTTGTAGTTATTCTAAGATTTGGACAGGGGGCCTCTAGCTCTGTAGCTGAAGCTCTTGCCATCCTGAATAAAAGTTTGAATCTTATTCTTGTCAATATGTCAGAAATGTTATACAGTGGTACCTCGCAAGACGAATGCCTCGCAAGACGAAAAACGCGCAAGACGAAAGAGTTTTCCGGTTTTTTAGTCGTTCCACAAGACGAATTTCCCTATGGGCTTGCTTTGCAAGACGAAACGTCTTGCGAGTTCTTGTGAGTTTGTTTCCTTTTTCTTAAAGCCGCTAAGCCGTTAATAGCCGCTAAGCCGCTAATAGCTGCTAAGCCGCTAATAGCCGTGCTTCGCAAGACGAAAAAACTGCAAGACGAAGAGACTCACGGAACGGATTAATTTCGTCTTTCGAGGCACCACTGTACTCTCAGGAGGCAGTTTGGATCTCCAGCAGCAGATACTACCTTCTTGAATGATCATTAAGGTGATTATTGGTCAGTGTGAATAAGAAAGACATCCTGAATGAGAAAGCAGCGATCACCCTTTAATTCCTTTACAATACATGTTGTGCTTGGTACAGATTGCTTTGCAAGGGTGGGACAAGACCTGGAGGCATATGAAATACCAATAAATGTGGCAATCATTCTAGAAGCTTGGTGTGGTGGATGAAAGCAAGGATTGGCAGCAGAGGAAAGCCTAGGGACTTAGGATCATTCCTTGAAGGAGGGGTAGATTGCCTTCTGTGGGGGTTTTTATCCTTAATAATTTCATACATATCCAGTGGAGGGATATCGGCCCTTACAGGACAAACCAGCTGCAGATCTTGCGAAAGCACAGAAACTGTTGGGGTACCTGAAAAATGTTATTCATACTGGAATAGATGTTTCGGTGAGATAATCTTTTCAGTGTTATGTTTACTCAGACTTGCCTTGCCAAAAACTGTTTGCACATTGGATTGATTAGGTTAGGGGCATTTCATTTCATTTTTCAAATTTTGTTGAGGGCTTTTATTACCTGCTGTTTAGCCAAAGCTCTTCAACTGACTTACAAAGAAGAAAAAAATAAAAATACACCAAAACCAAAGCAGTGATAAAATTTGAGCACAATGTAAATCTAATTAGTCTGTGCTGGGCAGATAATAAGGTTTCCCTGGTACTAAAAGAAAAAGGAAGAAGATGGTGCCAGGTAAAACCCCCACAGGGGTACCACAGGAAGAATGTAGTTGGTCAAGGTAGCCATGGACTCAAAAAGGTTGAAAACCTCTGGCCTAACTGATGCCAAATCTGGCTTAGGATGGTGTTAGTGCAATCTCTGCAAATCCAAGGTGTATCTCAGAATCCCAGGGGCTTCCTCAAGCTTAAGAAACACTCTTGTAGAATTAGGATCTGTTAAAAATGTGTAACCCTGAGTTATGTATTTCAGGAAGGGAAGCTGGTGGAAAGAGAGGCTTCCACGTGGCAACTCCAGGGGGAACCGACTGTTTTAATCACCCTGGCACACATTTTTAACAGTTTTGCTCCCCTTATGGTGAGTTTCCTCCAATGTTACTTCATGTATTTCAGGATCCTCCACCACTGTTTACAAAGTTACAGATGAGCGTGAACTTCTCCTCCTCATCGGTGAATTCAGTTTTTAACAACAAATTCTCGGACTTAACAGAGGGTCACACCATTGGAATGTTTAGATCAGTTATTTACATCAGGAGTGGACAACCAGTGGTCCATGATGCCATCCCATTCCCCGAACCCCATCCTTCTGCAAGTTTTAGGCTTGAAAAAAGTCTCCTGTTGATGGCAATAGGAGACAAAAGTCTAATTGTGGTGTTGGGGGGCATTTTCAGAAGAATCCCCATGCATTGCTATCCCCTCCCCACCAAATATACACACCCCATCCTGAAATTAAGTTTGAAAGCAGTCTTCCATTGGCACAAATAGGCTCTTTTTAAGCCTGATTGCTGTGGGGGAGAGTGCAGCCAGGGAAGGAGGAGTTAACCATCCTCTCTCAAGCGGCCATCTCCACAAAGATCACTAGCATCCCTATCTAGCAATTAGGTTTCAAAAAAGCTTTGGTCAGGCCTAATTGCTGGGGGAGAAATAGTTTTCTGTTGAGAAGGTATAGACACATATGTAGGGGAGCATATAATAGATTTGAGTAGCTGCATCCTCTTGGACCACACCCATTCTTGCTTTGGCTGTGCTCACTGCTGGTATGTAGCCCACAAAGCATTGGCCAAGGTGGAATGTGACCCTCGGGATGAAAAAGGCTCCCCACTGATGGGCAGCATTGCTCAGCCGTTAAAGACAGAAATCTGTGCCATCTCTACCTAGAGACACCAGGGATTGAATGTGGCATCTTTTGCATGCAAAGCATGTGCACTGCCACCGAGCACCAGCATTTCCAACTCCAGTGCTCACATACAGCGAGTGCTGCAGTCTGTCCTGTGCATCTGTGCACTTCACTCCTTTTGAGTAGATTAACCAGCAAGCAAAGGATCCCAGCCAGATGGGTGCGGTATAAATAATAAACAACTACTACTACTACTTCATTTATTATTTATTATTATATTATCATTATCATTAACATCTTTTGCCAGTTTGCTGCTGGGCAGAGTTCAAGGTTCTTCTGTCAATTCACAAAACACTAAATAATTTGGGCCCAAAATACCTTAAGGACTATCTGATCCCTTACGCTCCACCTTGGCCACTGAGATCCTCTGATGGGGCACTTATTGTGGTTCCCCACAACCACGAGGTTCCGCCAGCCTTTACTATGAACTGAGCCTCTAGTGTGGAAGGCTGTGCCCTGTGGAACTCCCTGCCATTTGAGCTTTGGCAGGCATCATTCCTACCTTCTTTTAGAAGTCTAAAAATGGTGTCATTCAGAGAGAGCTTTGCACTGTGAATTTCTTTTTACCAACCATTATTTATTGATGTTTTTATTGCTGTTACTGTAATTTTGTACGCTGTGAACTAATTTACTGTATTTTTTTAAAAAATGGAAACATAGTTTATAAATAATAAAGAAATCGCAACATTATGGGGGGGGGAGTGGCTCTTGGAAACCAATGAGAAGGTGGATCCTGCGTGAAGGGACATTGTTGGGATGTGGGACAACCTGTCCTTGGAGTTCTCAATGTAGTCTAGGGAAACGGCTGCTGTGAGCCCCCTCAGAGCTGCAGCAGCACAGAGTATTCACTGTTCTTGACTCTGCTGCAGCATCATGATAAAGCTAGTCTGTTAAGTCTTCTGCTTTAATGAATTCTTTTCTGCAGTGCAAAGTGTACTTGGTGGAAGATGTGCTCATGAACTTCCTACTCAGCATCCTGGAAGGAGGAGGGTCTGTGGAAGCGCACCCTCTTATACAGCAGTTGTTGGATCTCATGTGGCTTCTCATGGAGGTGAGCTACTGGAGTGCTTTTACTCTCAAGGAAAGAGCTTCCTTTCTCCAGAGGAACTCCCTGACCCAGTATCTTCTTTCCTATTGAGTAAGATAGTGTTTCTTTCCTCCCTCAGGATTATGAAGTACATGAATGCCTCAAGCAGCTGCTGATGTCCCTGCTCAGGGCATACCGCTTCTCTCCCATTGTTCCTGATCTAGGCTTACAGGTGAGTATTATTCTGTTAAACACCGGTAGAAACCCTTAAGAGCAAAGTTCATGCAGTGAGAGGGGAGCTGCTTTGGCTGACTGCTTACAGCTTTGCAAATGTTGTAAGACATTTTAAATATGCTGTTTTAAGAGCTCTTCCTCACATATCACTGCAGCTTATCTTGATTTCCCTTTTTTCTTCTTCTCTATCCAGATTCACTACCTCCGTCTCACTATTGCTATCCTGAAGCATGAGAAATCCAGGAAGTACCTGCTTCACAATGTCCTGTATCCTTTATTATTATTTTTTAAAAACGCAATATTTTTCACATACATCCAAATCCCCTGATGGTACAAACTTGCTCAGACAGACAAAAAGATTCATGTGTAGGCCCTAGAGAAGCACCACCCGGTAACAGGAGGTGGTTTCTTTTTTTCCTGTGACTGCACACACCTGCAGCTAAATTTAAGAGGCCCTAGTCGCTTCTATATCTTAGTGTTGCTATTTCCTTACTACCAGATGCAGCTCAGGAGTGCCTCTGCACAAATTGGAGAGGAAGGGTTTGACCAAGGCAAAATGGCTGCATCTTCACTCTGAGGTCCTTGAGATCACACTTTACTGTATCGACCATTCTTTGCATACATTCAGATTCAGTTTCTTTCACTTTCAGGGAAACATATAGCCGTGATAACTTGGGCTATATTCTGTGCCATGGGACCAGAGAGAGGCAGCCAGACTAGCCAAAATAACCCCTGCTTCTTGTTAACTTCACCACTGCCACCATCTTTTTTTGCCTACTCTTGTATTGCCTGCTCTGACTAGCAGTGGCTGTCAGAGGGTCTTTTCCATCACCTGCTGCCTGATATTTTAACTGGCAATGCCAGGGATTGAACCGGATTCTTCTGCAGGCAAGTGTTTGTTGTGCCACGGAGCTGGGGTCTCTCCCCTTAATATTCAAATCTGATCCCAGTGTTCTCCAAAAGTAGACTGGCTGCATTCATGGAACAGCCAGCATGCCCAGAGGATTATTTTTCACTTATTCTCTCTTCCAACACTATACACCTACCTGGCCTACCCTGCTAGATAAATGCTCTGTTCATTGACAGTAGTTAAATAACATCTATGTATGAGCTGATCATTATTCCTTTGTATCCCTTCCCCATGTGCCTTTTGTAATTATCCAAATTATTTGGAAGGGTGTGGCTTCTGTCTCAGTAGCATCCCTCGAGACCGACCATAAAAGCACAAATTCTATAACAGCTTTGAGAACATACACAAAGTGGTCTCAGCAGCAGATTGCTAACATGGGGGAAGTGGGGTGGATAGCTGCTTCAATGTCCCCATGCATTGGAAGCTGATGAAAATAAGCAAAAAGTTGCAGACGTTCCTTTCACAGTTTTTCACCTCTTCTTTCATTCCCCCCAAATACCCTTCTTGCTGCACGATACAGTCATTATAGCTTCCAAGTACCCTATGGAGTTGACTTGTTTTCAGGAAATCTAATTTTTTTCACGTGGTCCTGTGTGGAGTTATTCTTAACTTATTGCAGGGATGCTGCTTGTGACATAGATCCCACAGGTGCATCTATATGAACTACCACACAACTCCCTTAACTCTCTGCAGATTTGATGTGCTCCGGTCAGTTGTGTTTTTTTACATCAAGAGTCCTTTGCGTGTGGAGGAGGCTGGTTTACAGGAGCTCATTCCCACCACTTGGTGGCCAAACCGCTTCAACAAAGAGGTGAGGAATATGGCGCCCACTGCTGGTCGATTTAAGGGCTGTCCTAGCTTAACTGCAGAGATGTTGGCTTTATCTAGGTGTTTTCTGCACATAATAGCTTATGTAAATGACCATTTGTTTAGCACCTTTATACAGCTGCATTCTCTTATTAGCTGTTCATGAGCATTTGCAGCCCTTCCTGTCCATCCTTTTTGGCTTCTGCTAACAACTCTGTTAACCTCGTCTCTTTTAAACACAGGGCAAAGAAAGTAAAGAGATAAAAGATGAGACTGCTGAGGAGAGACTGAGGAGGAGAGCGTATGAAAGAGGATGCCAGCGGCTCAAGAAACGCATTGAAGGTCTGAGGATGGGATAGTGGCGTTCAAAATCTCATGGGCAATTTAGAATATGGCATGAAGCCATATTGATCAGTCCTAGAGCACAGCTTTCACAGAGAATGGAGAAATAATTGCATGCCACGATTAATTAATTTATCGCATTTGTATACTGCCTTTTGTGCCAAGACACCCACATTTGAAATATTTGAATAAACAAATGCTATAAAATATTAGCTGGGCAGTGCTGTGTTACAGGTGCCATTGGCACCCCTGCTTGCAAATGCAATACTAGTAACTTCATTTAGAAACAGCACTAAGTTTTCCGCTGATAATGTTTTTACCTCCTGTCATTCCAAAGACTGTCCAAAGCCACTTGGGGAGTGTAGCTCAACAAAACTGATGTGTATAATAATTTGGGAAAGTCAGTTTCTTCTTGGGAGTTTCTATGCAGGGCTTGAATATGGCCACTGTCAGTTTCTCTGTAGCAATGTGGTGATGGCTGCTACCTGACGCAGTGTTTATTATTTCCGGTCCTTTTTATTCTTAGTGGTGGAGGAACTCCAAGTGCAGATACTGAAGTTGCTGTTGAACAATAAAGACCATGGTGGGGTAAGGATGATTGCATATATTATCTGCAGAGTATTTCAGTCACACTGGAGAGCAGCTTGCTTTTTGAGGTTGTCATGTATCCTCAAAGGGCCTTGCCTGCATCTCACCATAAAACAAGATTTAGTCACCTGAAAACTGAGGCCCCATATATCTGGAAGACTTGTCTCCTTCCATACAAACCTCTTTTGTTTGTTAAGATTGGCACTTGGAAGTTCAGGAGGTGGAAACCCGGGAGAGGGCATTCTCCATGGCAGCCCCGAGCCATGGAATTTCTTCCCTGCAGAGATGTGTCTGATACTCTTTATTATATGGCTTTCGTCATATGTTGAAGACTCAACACTTTACCCTGGCATGTAGCACCTAAATTATATATTCTGTTGTACCCACTGTCTTCCTCTGATTGTAAATTGTCTTGCCTTTTACATTGTTATAATGCAATATAAATCAGTTCTGGTACCTTCTGGTGATGGCTGGGAAAGAAGTATAATAAATAATCATTGTAATAGTAACAAATGAATACCACATTCATTTCTGATAGCCTGATATTAAATGTAGTGAGGAGGCTCAAACTATTGTACACTAGAAGCTGTTTGCTCAGATTAGGCTATTAGCAGCTGATCTTCTCTACTGGGTACAATTCTAAACCTGACAACATTGTTTATTGGATACAGGGCACACAGGCTAATGACTCCTGCCCAGTACCCTGGCATCTCATGAGTCTGTGTGAAATGATAATGCTGAGAATATGAGTGGAATTTCTAAGAGCTAATGCGGTTAGGTGGGACTCCTAATAAAGGCCTAGATAAATGATTTATGAACATCTCCTTTGCACTGGCGACCAAATGATGGCAGTGTGGAACTGTACATATCCTGAATGGACTTCTTGATTAGGGAACTGGATTTCTGTACAGCAGCCAAAAAAGCTAGTAATGGAGGCGAGCAGGGCATTCATACAAGGTGACTTCTCTGAGGATAGGCAGCCAAAGAACACTGCTATGTAACTTGACTTTAGGATAGGTTTCATGCATGCATGTGCAGTATATCACACTCTCCTCATCACTAAATGACTCACAACTGATCATGTGAGCTGCCTCCATTGAAGAGGAATTTTCTTTGAAGTAATGACTGGTGACTTATTTATTTAGGATATTTCTAAATCACCAAACTTCCAGAGGAGCTGGAAACAACACACATCAACCATCCAAAACCCACCACAAAGCATCTAGAATATAAAGAATTTAATAAAAAAATCAGTTTGAAACTCATACTGTTACTGCTTAAGTATTCAGCCTCTCAGTTTTAAACAGTAAATTCTTGGGTAAATAAAAATGTCTTCCGTTGATGTTTCAAAACCAATCATGTGAGGTGGATCTCTTTAACTTAAAAACACAAGTGCAACAGTGCTCCAGTTGATGTCACCCCAAAGCAGACTGCATTATGAAGTGTGTATCCTAATGAAAAGGTTTGTGTGTGGTTCTTGGTCTGTGATGGCCATCACTTGATGTTGCAGCTCTTGAGAATTCTTTTTTAAAAATCAATTTATAGAATGCCTATGTGGCCCAGTAGAACCCACAGGGCAGCTCATAATAAAACAAGCAGTAATAAGTAATAACAAAACCAGATATACAATTCAAACTGAACTCCAATTTATTTTAAAACAGCCGTTTGAAACAAGACAGCAGCAGACAGCAATTCCCTCAGCTTAGTGCAAGTCTAGCAAGTTATGAGAATACATGTATACACTTGTCTTTAAGGACTTAGCCTGGAGAAGAGGAGGTTAAGGGGTGATATGATAGCCATGTTCAAATATATACAGTGGTGCCCCGCAAGACGAATGCCTCGCAAGACGGAAAACTCGCTAGACGAAAGAGTTTTCCGTTTTGGAGGTGCTTCGCAAAACGAATCTCCTATGGGCTTGCTTTGCAAGACGACAATGTCTTGCGAGTTCCTGCTGGTTTTTTCCCCTCCCCCCCCTTTTTCTAAGCCACTAAGCCGCTTATCAGCTGATCCGATCAGCAGATAAGCCGCTAAAAGCCGCTAATAGCGCTAATCCGCTAATCCATCAATGGGCTTGCTTCACAAGACGAAAAAACTGCTAGATGAAGAGAATCACAGAACGGATTCTTTTCGTCTTGCGAGGCACCACTGTAAAAGGATGTCATATAGAGGAGGGAGAAAGGTTGTTTTCTGCTGCTCCAGAGAAGCGGACACGGAGCAATGGATCCAAACTGCAAGAAAGAAGATTCCACCTAAACATTAGGAAGAACTTCCTGACAGTAAGAGCTGTTCGACAGTGGAATTTGCTGCCAAGGAGTGTGGTGGAGTCTCCTTCTTTGGAGGTCTTTAAGCAGAGGCTTGACAACCATATGTCAGGAGTGCTCTGATGGTGTTTCCTGCTTGGTAGGGGGTTGGACTCGATGGCCCTTGTGGTCTATTCCAACTCTATGATTCTATGACTTACCTGTAAGGGCAAATTTCAAATCAAATGAGCAAGTGATCATAATTCAGGCAAACCTAAGAAATACTGTAATTTTAGGTTGTTCTTTCACCTTGATGGAACTCAACTGACTTTAAACACTGGTTGTTTTAGGGAGGAGCTTCCAGATATATCTTTCTAAATAAGTTCCGCAAGTTTCTGCAGGAAAATGCCAGCAACCGAGGGGTAAGTTGAGAACAGTATCTTCATTCCACTTTGACTTCTGTCACACTTTCTGTTGGAGAGTCTGAAGAAGGACACAATCTTATATCTGTCGGAAGCCGTAGCTGCAGACATGTTTGCAGCTTGGACAGTATAGGTGCCTTGTTGAGTGTGTAATGACTTCTTAAATTTTGGGCTGATGGACTCCATGCTACTGTTTTTCCTGTGCAGAAATTAGGAAATTTCCACACATCAATGGCTTACCAAGGTGTCGAGTTCATAGTGAATGATTTCTTTATCAAGGCCCCTCAACTCATGCAATACGAACACACGGTCACTCCTTACATTCTATTCAGTTTGGTTTTGTTATCTGTCAATGTCAGTTCTCTTCATTCTGACAGACAATGCTCTTCAACTCTGCAAAGCTAGGCTTCAGTTCTGACACTCCACCCCCCCCTTATATCCCTATACCTCTGTTCCCCATTGACTGCCTTCCTAGGATATTGGTGGCAGAACAATTATGCTAGGAATCTCATCTTTTTTAACAGAATGTAAAGAAATAGCTTAAGATACCTGGAAGGGAAGAGCAGTCAAGTTATAACTTCATAAAAGAAATGGTATCTGTGGGGAATTAGCACACACTTTGTATTGATGGCACATTCTTGAACAGAAGTCTTGGTTTTAAAAGTGGGTCTTGAAGCCTAAATGCAAATCATGGTGAAATCACAGAAGCTGAAGGAAAGTGGGATAATGCAGCTGTCAGAGTTTTCAATAGTCAGAGGACAGGGTTTTGTCACCCTATAGAACTTGATGCCCCTGTCCATTACTACAATGAATTATTATTTCTATGCAATTAATTAAAACTTTGCATAACTTACTGAAGGTTCCTGAATTCAATTTTTCTTAGTATGTCATTTTGAGTCTTGCTTAGCAGAGCACACTCAGCCATGCCTTAAAGGTCGCTCAGTAAATCTAAGTGAAGGTGTCACCTCTCTGACATGGACTTTTAGTTCTTTCCTGACTGGGAGTGTTCTGTTGTTTCAGTGCCAGTCTTTTCTGGCAGTGAGGGAAATGTGCTTACTGGCGCTTGCTAACATGCCTTGGGGCCACCAGGTTGCCTCATCATCTCTTTTCTTGATGTACTGTGCTACTATGCTTTGAAGGGAAGATACGTGCTTGCTCTTTCTTGTTGGGAAACAGGTGAGAATCAGTGATGGATATTGACTCTGTCAGTTACTGGAAATGTTCTGTGTTGCCTGGGGAATGCTATAGGCAAGGGTGTGCATCACACACATCTGAGGGGATGGAGAAGCTCAGTTCAGCATGGCTGTTAACAGTAGAGCCTTGTCGTTTTTTGTCCTTAGAATCTGACTGTGCTGTGTCCTCCAGAGTATATGGTGTGCTTCTTGCATCGACTCATCTCGGCCTTGAAACATTACTGGGATGAGTACAACATGAAGAACTCTTTAGCAATGAGCAGTGAAGGTAATTTCCAAAGATGCACAAATGGGAATATTGGTTTTGGTATCCAGGAATTTCGGGAGTTGTGTGTAACCAAATTCTATCTCTTCACCCAAAAATGCAAAATTAGAGACATTCAAGACAACGTTTCTTACATTTTGCATCCCACAGTGAAACAATGCCCATCCAAAAGTGGACCTAGTCCTCACTGTTGTGCAGACATGTAGCAGAGAAGAAAGTCATCTTCATCAGAATGCTTGCCTTGCCATAGCCCCGCAAAGGGGCTATGTGTGAATGCATTTTAGCTTTCTTTGTTCAGTATCAATTTTCAGTGCTCTGTTGACTTCTCTTCCCCCTTATACCAGAGGGAGAGTTGGCTAGGGCAGGTGGATGTCTTGTAACTGTGGCCCTGATTATTTGCACTCATTGAAGATTAGCTTTCTTTGGCCTTCTCCGTAAATGCATATAAAACATCTTTCCCCACAGATGCATATGTCCCCCCTCAGCTCTTCTATAATGGGAAGGTGGATTACTTTGACCTCCAGCGACTTGGGGGACTCTTGTCTCATCTCAAGAAGACCCTCAAAGGCAAGTGCTTGTTTTGTTGCGTTCCATTAATTCATGTGGAAGCATATGATGTGGAAAATCTGTTGCAGGAGCAAATTATTGAGGGAAGTAAAAGATGGGGCAGGAGTGTCACAGAATTAGCTTCATTTCTTTGTGGAGCTACGTATCTGTGTGTGAAAGCTTTGGTTCTGCCTGGTACTTGGACTCAGAAGCCTGCTGGTTTCTAGGTCCCCTAAGTGATCCCGGCAAGGTGAGAAAGGTCCTTTTCTATTTTCACTTTGTTAAATACTGTACTAGGGATACTGGAAACTCAGAATGTCATTTATTTGCTCAAACAGGCAGATGCTAACTTGGCATCTTCTTCAAAGGCTTAGTTGTCTTCACTTGTAACCTTCCTTTAAAACTATGTATTTTAACTTGATTATCAAATAGCAGCCATGACATAAGTGTGGTAATTTTTTTGACTTGTTAATTTACATGCAAATCTATTCTAGCTAATTTAAATAGCTCAGTCCTCTTCAAGGATATGTGTACGGCCTCTGAAGCTAAAAACAAGAACTGCTCTCCTGGGACTTGAAGATAAAGTGGCAGCTGATGCCTCTTGGCCTGTGAGATTCCAATTAGGACTTGCTTCTTCCTCTTTCAGGTGCTCTTCAGATCAGCAGAGCCAGGCTTTAGGGCACGGGGGCTGCTTGGCCATCTGCTTGGTAGAGATAAGAGAATATGAAATACAAGCTCCAAATTACATTTTGAAGATTGTGTGTGACCCTTTTATGAATCTTGTTTTTGTTCACCCTGGGGGAGACCCAAGATTTCCCTACCCAATTTTTTGGCTCTTATTGGACTGACTTGTCCATTCCACCTAGGGTCTGGATGCTCCTTTCTCTGCCTTGGGAGCAGCCTCCAAGGCAAAACGTACACAAAAGGAAATAGCTATTAGAATCAGTAACACGATCGGGAAAAAGTACAGTTTGCATTTGGGAGCATTTTATTTTAGTCATTAAAAAAAAATACTACCCTTCAGTTGTCTGTTTATAGGTAAAACAATAAAGCATAACAATATGGTGTGTGTGGGTGTGTGTGTGTGTGTGTGTGTGTGTGTGTGTGTGTAGGTGTCAGAAAGCATATTTGTTATTTGGTACTGCTCATATTGATCTAGAGCAGACTTCATCATAAAATTAGCAGAGTAAAAACTTGAAACACATTGCAGGATTCCCAAAAAATAGACCAGAGGCAATTAATTCTTCATCCAGCAGAGCTTTACTGCTGAAGGTAAATGAGCATAATAGTCACAAATCCATATGTCTTCAAGGTTGGCACAATCCATAAGAAATCCAGTTGCAGCAGACTAAACTTAAACTTACAATAACTTACAATAAGACTGAAACCTTAGCACTAAGCATGTTATATACAAACCACCACACCAGAAGAAAAGAGAAACTCAGGCTCCTTCTGGCCTGTTCTTCTAGTCAACATGACAGAAAAAGAGAACAGAACCAGTTTGAAACGGCTGCTCATCTTTTCTGAAGGAATAACCAAAACATCAGGAATCTTCTGCTTGTTTCTAGACAGAATAGTATCTTGCTTGTCAGCTACAAACTTCCAGCTTGTATCACACAGAGAAGCTTCCAGAAGCTTCTTGAATTAATTAGAATAGAAAAGGTCTCTACACATTAGAGCAATACTTTCTGTACCCAAAAATGCATACCTAACCATATTTGATTTTTCACAGCATGTTCTAAGTCTATATAGAATGACTACTGGCAATGGGCCGTCCCAGGCCACTTAATACCTTTTTTAAAAACTGCATAACAGATGCTTTAGCGTTTTCTTTCCCAGCTATTTCTCCACTCAAATTTGGCCTCTCTGGGTGCTTTTCTTCCTGAGGAAAAAAAAAAATACAGGTTCTAGTATATTTTATCTTTGGGGGAGTTTTTGAGTGGACAAATGGCTGGGAAGAGCGTTGATCCTCTTCTATGCCTTTGCCACCAGATCTGATCATTTACAGTGCAGTCCTATGGGTGTATACTCAGAGGTACATCCCACTGAATTCAGCAAGTCCCACTGTGCATAGGATTGCAGCCTTAGTGAGGACCCAGTAGCAGTATTGACACTTCTGATGCGTTGCACTTTGAGCTTCTGGTAGCTGTACTGCTGCTTTGAGTCCCACCAGGAAAATGGTGGGGTATACAGTAATAATAAGAAGAAGAATACTGCAAATAAGGCATGTGGTAAATTGAATGTGCATAGGTAATTATACCTAGCAGTGAATGTATTTGATATTTTATTCATACAGATGAGCTTGCTTCAAAGGCAAATATTCTGATTGACCCTGCAGAACTTCAGGCGGTGACAATGGATGATCTCGATGAAGATGAAGAGTCAGCAGTGTCAACAGCACAAGTGAGCCTAACAATGCCATGTGCAATGAGTTTTAACTTAGGCAGCTGTCAATGGAGTCTATAAGGAAGGATGGAGGAGCACTGAACCTCCTGGAAGCAGAAATTTGTTTTGAATGGATGGGAGAAGCAAGTAAAGAGAGACTTTTATGCGTTGTACCTAAGAAATTCGCCTTTCTAAGATTTGTGTTGAACGTATTGGTTGTACAGCAGTCTAATGGTGCCATAGCAAAGTGTACATCGGAATCCAGCCCAAAATCCTGACTCTAAGGCGCTATAATCAGACATATTTAGGCCAGGGGACAGTTCTGAAAACAAAGTTACCTGAGGTGGGAGGCTAGCAGGGAGAGGGACTTCTCAGTGTTTGGACCCCAGTGATGGAATGCTCTCTCCAAAGCAGTTGGCCTGGCACCTGCTTCGTTCTCCTTCAGTGCCAAGCAAAGACCTTTTTATTTTCTCAGGTCTTTTATATTACTTTTAACCCTGCTGGCTCTACTGCAGGCCCAGAATTTTACAGGCTAATGGAGAGTTCTCTGTTTAGCAAGATCTGATGGTCACTTAAAGCTCCAACAGCTCTGCATTTCTCATTAGTCAGCAGCGTTACACCCTTAACCTGAGAATGCCAAGAATGCCGATTGAACGCTAGTTGCTGTTGGTCCTAACACAGACATCTGAGTCAGGATTTGGGCTTGCCAAAGATTGTGGTGATGACTCTGCAGTTTGAGTCGGGAAGTTCTAATATCAGAAACAAATATAAGGGAAACTGCAACATGATTTTATATAGAAGGCCCCATGTGTTGATTTGACACAGTTGTCACCTGTTGTTTATGGTTTCCACCAATCTCCTCTTTCCTGCCCCCTGTCCTGAATCTCCTGGCAAACACAGAGAACTTGGGGAAATGGCAGGATTTGCAGAAGTAGTGAGTGCCTTCTACAAAAATCCTGCATGAAGCCTGTAAGATTTTGGAAATGAAAGAAGCAGGGTGGAGGCCCCCTTGTTGCTTTCTCCTTCCCCAATGGCTGGTGTGGAACAAGAGGGGATCACTTGACAACAAACTCATATAGAAGGGGAAAGCAATGAAGGGGGATCCCGTCACTTCTTGCCTTTTCTAAAGCATGATGTAAAATGACAGAAAAGTCCTGTCCCAAGACTTCACTTGCCTTTGCTAGCAGAGGGTGGGTTTTATCTCACTTCACATGAGAAGCAGTGTCAGCCTCTACTTCCATTTTCTGCTTAATGAAAAAGCCTGCTACGAAGCGAAAGATTCCCCTTTCCAAATTATCTATAATTTGCAGAAAACTCAGGAAAACAGATATTTATGTTAGGGGGAAGGATGGTTCCCAAAGGTTGGCAGGGGCAGCCACCATAGTGACTTGGTGACTAAATCTGTAGAGCACAGTAAAGTGTGGGAAAAGCTTGGGCTTTTAAAGGCTTCAGGCCTCTTCTATATATACCCCAGGAAAAGTTCAGTGGAAACTCAAGACCAGCTACTACTCTGAGAACTTTGAGAACTGTTGACACAATGTGATGCAAGGCCTGATAAGATGAAGAATTCAAGGATTCAGTTTGTTAAAGAAAGTACTCTGTGCAAAGAAAGAAAAGTTTTTTTGTTTTGCTTGGCTTCAATTGCATTTTTGTCTTCATGTTGTGGGCAAACGTTGCCTTGCAGCTTGTCTTGTGTTCCTCTTTAGAAACTGCAGGCTAAAGTTCTATCTCCTTGGGATTCTCAAGGGCAAGGTTATAGGTGGTCAGGATTTCCCACTCCTAAAAATACGGAAGGATACCCCATGCTGGGCCCAGGAAATTTGAATGGTTGATACTTGTCTGCTAGTTCACAGGGATGTCAATGTGAGCACAATTTCACCATCTGTGACTGCACCCTCTGATAAGACCATGTTGTAAAGAATATTGTGTCCCTCGAATTTGGAAGCATACAACACAGGATAGCTCAGTATTGCCATTACGTCTGGCCCAGTGCTGATTCTTTCACTCCAGTTTCGACCCGTAAAAGATTGATTCCAGTCATCAGCTGATACATAATCAAGCTGATGCATTTTGCAGTGTGGATTGTGCAAACTGGGTTGTGTGTCAGTTCAAAACCACCCTATTGAAATAACTGATGAGGATACAAATTGTGCTCTCTAGTAAAAGTTTTCCTGTCCTGAATATCTGCCTGTGCTATGCTTGCCTGTATGAGACCCTGGTTCTTCTTCTAGGTTACCATGAGTGAGAAGGAAATATTTCAGCTACTTGTCCTACAAATGAGCCTAACTAGAACAAAGGAGATTTGTGCATGATTCAAACCAGCTTGATTCTTCCCGTTAGAGAAAGAGCTGAACAAATATTACTTCATATCTCTCAATCTCTCTTTTTCTCAGCGTCCAGCTGCGGCACTGGCAATTGGAGGTGCCTTGGCCAGACCAAGCTGGCTTAGTTCACCCACCCTGGGGCGGGCTAACCGTTTTCTCAGCACTGCAGCTGTTAGCCTTATGACTCCAAGGCGGTCACCAGGTGCCTTGGAGAAAGTTAAAGTTCGTACGTTGAACATGGAACAACGGACAGAGGAGGACAGTGAGTAGTGTGCATATATATATATATAATCCTTTCTAATACACAAAAAGCAATAATAATAACAACAAAAGAGAGAAGAGATCAAAGCAAGAAAGGGAGGGGGGAGAAGGATACAAGGTGAGAGGAGGGAGGAGGGAGTGGTAGTATTCAAGAAATAGCATTATAATTCCAGACAGTTGCTCTTCATAAACATATTATGCAATAATGTTTTTCCAAAGAAATCCATGAGAAGAGAGTGGCTGCCAATCATGTTCCTTAATTTTAATGTATTCAGTAATTTCCAGGTTGTGTAGGGTTTGGGTAAATTTTGTTAACATTTTCTTTTTAAAACAATGGTCCAGATCTGAAGGTAGCAATAGACTTGCAAGTCTCTTGTATCTTGTAGCTGATCTTCATTGTTCTCAGCCATCCTAAATTCATAATTGGTACTGTAGATAAGAGCTCTCTTGAATCATTTACAGTGCTTAGATCATTACAGCAACTGGACTTCTCAACATGATCAGGTGTTTACAAAATGATAACAAATGTAGGGTCATAGTGGTTATTGTTTTCTTTTTTTATTAGGCATTTTTTTGTGTTTTTATGCTGCAAATCGCTCTGTGATCCTCTAATAATTATTTATTGGTAGGTAGGTAGGTAGATAATTTCAGCCCGAAGTTCTGCCTTCTAACTGAGGGAAAGGATTTCTACCTGCATGCTAGCCCATGCCTGGATTTGTTGTAAAGGACTACGATTGTAATTCAAGCTATGTGCTTTCTAAGCAACAGAACTGTGTAGCCAGTGCAAATGATCTGGGAGTAAACAGTGTTAAATAGGTTATATTTAATTATTTTAGTAAACAAAACTGCAGGATGATGAGGCTCAGAAGGATAAATGTAGGTTCAAAGGCATAGTCCATATGCCTCAAAACAGAACCAGCTGAACTAAGATGTCTGGTGACTTGAGGTAGCTGTTTGTTCAAGTTTTCCTTCAGAACAGAAAGGCTAACAAAACTTTATGGTTAAAAAAGAGAGAATACCAGACCAGCCTTAGTTCCATTTTCTTCACAGTGATGGATGTTTCATTGTTTTTATGACAGTTGAAGGCAGCCATGGAAATGAGGGCCTTTTACTGGGGAGACCTGCCGAAGAGCCAGAGCAACCAATCACTGAGAATTCTCTTTTGGAAATCTTGGATGGAATAGTCATGATGTACAACCTCAGCGTGCACCAGCAGCTTGGTAAGGTGAGCAGGATTCATTTCAGGGGAGTTTTCAGTCCTGTCCCATTCTCACAACTGGGATTGGAACTCACACTAACAAAGACACCATGGCCCACTGGGAGAGGGTGGGGCGCTTTTGATTGCAGCCACCATACCAGCTCACGATGCTTGCTTGCATTCTGCTTTTGGGTGGAACTACACCCTTTGGTGGCAGACCTGCACTTTCTGAACATGGCTGGCCACCACTCAGCAGTAACACAATAGATGTGCATGTATTTCCTTCTGAGGAGTAGCAGGTGTGAGAAGGGATGCTGATCCCCATTCCCTTCACTGGTATCCCACTTGCAGCTGCTTCTTTCCCCCTCCCCAAAGCAGAGATCTGTGATTGGCAGTGAGTCTAGCTGCAAGGGAATAGCCTTGAGGAAGAAGAGCTTTAGCAGGGATAGCGGCTGACAGAACAAGAGTTGCCAATTTTCTGTGGGAAATTGCCCTGCCTCCTGCTGTTTTGCCGCCTTTTGGCAGTCTCCCACCTTCAGAGGTGTGGGTCTGTCTGCTGCCATCTTACGCAGTTCTGCTATAGGCTGTCAGCTGAAAATCTGTCTCCAGGAAAGCGACTGGTGGGAGGGGCTCATTGTGGAGTTGGGCCCTGCAATGTATTGATGCTGCCACAAGTTAAGTGTTTGGAAAATAATCCAGTATGTGCTATAACCTGTACAGAAAAGCTCTAGCTGGTACTACTGACCCTTATTTGTGTTTTAGATGGTAGGTGTTTCCGATGATGTGAATGAGTATGCTATGGCACTGAAAGACACTGAAGAAAAGATTAGCCGATGCCCAAAGAGGGTAAGAATAACACGGGGATAGTTATATTCCCTCTCCCTTAAAATAGGCCTATATTGCCTGCAAGCTGTTCTCTTTCTTGAGAATCATTCAGGTGCTGAGCAGCACTCTATTGCTCTCACTGATTTTCTGAAGGCAGACTGAGAAGCAATGGTGGCTAATTCTCCATTTAGCTAAAATAGGATGGTTGTTTTGTGTAGTTAATGATTAATGATTAAAACAACAACAACACCTTGAGTGTTAAAGTAAACTTCGGTGCCACACACTCCTGCAAGATTTTGGCTCCCTTTCCATCAAAACATGGTTTTTATCTTTGTCGAAGGGGAGTCATGAATTTGCATCAGTTCTTGTCTCCTGTGTTACACTGTTCATGTGTGAGCAGTTGTTAAATGAAGTTGCTTTCCAAGGTACCACTGGAATAGATTCTCAACTTCTGTGGTGGTGTGTCTAATGTGGAACTGGTGTCAAGACTGCCTCCTGTTAAGATTCCTTGGATGTTGTTAGGTGTAAAAAGTTGTGTGCACTGTAGCTAGCCAAAGTGTGCCTGGGACTCCATGGTATACCCGATCTCTGTGTAAGGATGACCCCCTTGGGAAGCAGACCATGGCAGCTCATGCTTTTCCTCAACATTAAAAGAACATCCTGTGATTGTGGTAAGGCTTTTGTGAAGTACTGGACTTGCTGTGTACATGCTTCTGAAAGCAGGAAAACATATGCACCATTGCTCTTCATCACCCACCCTCTGTGTCCAATTCAGAGAAGAGACATCCATGATGAACTGGAGAAAAGTCAGAAGGTTTTCTCAGAGAAACTTAATCACCTGAGTCGCCGACTTGCTTGGATCAACGTTACCATTTATTCAAAGGTGAGAAGGAAAGTAGTACATATAATATCAGTGAGGTGCCTCACCTAAGCTTGGGCCATAAATTCCAGTTCTGGCCTGGCCAATGCTGAATAGAGCTGTACCATTTCTTCCCAAGTCTTGTATGTTGTACTTCTGTTAATAAATCCTGGTAAAGTTCATTTTTATTAAAGAAAAATCTTGCGTTTTAGCAGTGAATTCATCTGCATTTTTCCTGCTTTTGCACAAAATTGCTGACCTCCTTTTCTTTTATTTCCTCAGTAGTATTTACTCTGATCTGGGTGCGGGGAACCTGTGGGCCCCCCAATGTTGCTGAACTACAACTTGCCTCATCCCAGATGGTTAGCCATGCTGTCTGAGGCTGATGGGCATTGGAGTCCAACAACATCTGCTGGACCACAGGTTCCCTGCCCCTGCACTTAGGTATATTATTTCATGCCAATTGAGATACAAACTGACTAGGAATTGCTTCTTTTCAGGAGAAGATGCAAGATATATACTGGCTGCTACGGGTATGCATCCGCACTATTGAGCATGGAGACAGGATTGGTTCGCTCTTTGCTTTTATGCCAGAATTTTATCTGAGTGTGGCTATGAATAGCTACAGTGCTCTCAAGAACTACTTCAGTCCTGTCAACAGCATGGAAGAGCTTCCAGGTGAGGAGGAGAAGGAGGGAACCGGAGAGGGCCTCTGAGCAGGACCATCTGTAATTTTGCATATAGAATTCAATGCACAAGAGAAAAGGGAGAAGAACTCCACACAGAATATTGCACGCTGCACAGAATTTGGGTTGCAAAGAACTTTAGCTTAACGTGCCTTAGTGGTTGTAAATGTGTGTTTTGAAAATGTGCTGGCTGTGTTGTGGGGTAGTATTCAACCAAGCTTTACTCAGAGTAAACTTATTGAAATTATAGACCTAACTTAGTCACGTTCATTAATTCAGTAGGTCTACTGTTGAGTAAAAGTTGTGGATACTCTTGAGTGGTACTCAACTTTCTAATCACATTAGGTGCTGTTTAACTTGCTCACGCAATTGTCCTGCCCTCCACACACACAAAACTACAGTCTGGGTCACCGGGTTTCTCATCTTGATAATGCCTAGTGCAAGCTATAACAAGCATTGTTTGCCGCTGCATCCTGAAGTTGATTAAATGCTATTAAGCCTGACTGCCTAACCTTAAACCTAATAACTTTTTAGTATTTATACATTATCTGAGTGGTGTTACCCTGAAACACTGCAGCTCCTGGTAATTTTAGTGATCCCCTTTTTGAAGGGTTGCGGTCATAAAGGACCTTTGTATACAGTTTTTAGAATTTCATTAAAAGTCATTTAGCAATTTTGCAGGGCAAGAGTAGCAAAACATGTAGAAAATAGCCATTCTCACTATGTAACTTCATGGCGTAATTATGTTAAACAACTGCATCATATTGACTATCAAGAACTGCTCAAGCAAAGCATACAAATCAAGACTTCCTGCTTACATCGTTTTTTTGCCTCCTCAAATTCCAGTGATTATGCTTGTTTGTTCTCTCTGATATTGGATTGGGTTGTGTTTTCTGCCCTCAGCCTGCAGTTACGTTGTTTTGGAAATATATGCAAAATACATTTCCTTCTTTTTGAAGTACTGTGAAGGGTGAGAAAATACTGTCATTTGTGTCAGAGCAGGTGTTGTGCAGTCTGGCCCTGGAGATGTAATTATGAAAACTGGTTTGGAAGATCTATTTTGTTATTTCATAGTTATTCCAAACTCCTCCATCTGAAATTCCTCTGCCAGGAGCCCTTTTTGGCTGCAAGTTTTTTGGAAGTGAGGCAGTGTATTTCAGCATACTGCATTTCTCTGTAGATGGTACTCTATGAGAGCCACAATCTCTTTCATTTTGGGGATGAAACCAGATATGACACCAGGAGATCTGTGATTGGATTGTCCCCTTCCCCCCCACCTCAAATGTCGAAAGCTTGTGGTGGATTTTAGATCAGAGCTACAGCACTGGGGAATAGGTTTTTAACCCCCATCCCATCTACAATTTCCCCAATCTTTATTTTTCTGTCTACCCCAAAGCTGCTCCATAACACAGTTCAGTATTCCTATTTTAGCTGCGTTATGAGGGTATTAGTCCTAATACAAAGGGACTACTGTATATTATTGCTAAGAATTTGCTCAACTGTAGGGAAGTGTCCAGGCTAATTTTATCAGATTCAACAACTGCTACTCCTGTATTGATTATCTGCATGTCTCAGAAAGCCTATACTAGTTAAAGGGATGAACCCAGTCCATAGCCTGCATGGCTGCTTTCTGACCAGGTGTGTAAAAGAACTTCTAAGGACATTCCCACTTACTTCCGATGCTTCTGGTTAAGTGGTAAGGTAAAGTTGGCAACACCAAATGCTGCTGTGCAGACTTCCTGTCATCATTCTCTTAAACTTTAAGCTGGATTCCTGACTTGCCTGCTAGAGACTCAGACAAGTGGTAGCTCATCCTCCATACTTGGACCGTGTTTTCTCTCTGTAAATCTGAAAGCTCATTCTAGAAATTCATTCTGCTGCAGCTGCTATATCCTATAGCTGTGGGGTGTTTTTTCTCCTGCATCCTGATATTCTGAACTTTTTCTTTTCAGGCTACGAAGAGACCTTGACTCACCTCGCTGCCATTTTAGCCAAGCACTTTGCTGATTCAAGGATTGTGGGAACTGGTAAGGCAGCTCCTGTTTTCCAGAGGTCATCCTGGGCTGTAGGTGTTATGTGTGTACATGCGTGCACACATGCATATGTGATTGGGGGAAAGAAAATTAAGCTCATGCTTGCTGATTTTTTATTTTATTTCTACTTGGTACTTCTTGAATAGTAAGGGTCTCTGTTTCTAATGTTTTTAACACCTCAGATCATTGCAGAACTCAATTATTATTTTTGGGTTTGACATTTGTCTTTATATCCTGTCCTGCTTACTAGTCCTGTAACTGTAGTAAGCTAGGCTTGCCATATTTCACACTGTGAAAATCCAGACAGGAAAGTTGTTGAGCTTTTCTTTTTCTTTTGCAAAATCGCAAAAAAATGCTGTATTTGACCTATATTTATGGAAAATCAGCAACAATGGCACTACTGATATGGGTTGCCATACGTCTGAATTTTACTGCACATTTTTCCGATTTCCGCCCAGACACTACTGCCCACTGCAGTGTTCTGAATATGTCCAGGAAATCCCGGACGTATGGCAACCCTAAGTATGCAATTGCACCACAATATCTGAAGTATTTTTCTGGCAATCTGTGTCCCTATTATCCTTACTCCACTTACATTCTGTCTTGTTTCCATATTCAGACATCAGAGACTCCCTAATGCAGGCATTGGCCAGCTATGTTTGCTACCCACACTCACTCCGTGCTGTAGAGAGGATTCCAGAACTGCAGTAAGTTCTTGGTTTCACCATTCCTGAAAAATATTATATGTCCTGGAAGAGGATTATTTCTCTCTTCTTCTCTGAACCAGGCATGACTCCTATACTTTTGTGTGGAAGCTGCTGCTCCCCGTGTTTCCTCACATTGCACTTCTGATTCTTCCCTCTCAAGTAAATTAAACATCTTGCCTTGAATCCTTCCCGAACCCCCACTTTTTAACCTTGGTGCTGTTTTCATGGTGGTTGGCTGACTTGTTTGTTTTACTCTGGCAGGCGAATATCTATGATGAAGAACCTGCTGGCCCCCTACGAGCAAAGACCCTGGGCCCAGACCAACTGGATCCTTGTACGACTGTGGCGAGTAAGAACAGATAACCCTCTGCCTTCACATTTTGTTCAGAATTTCCAGCTTGTCGTTTTAAAACCAGTGGTTTCCCCTGTGTTTGAACTTTCCCTTAACTTCTTGTTTGAACTTTGTTACCTGCTTCTGGCAAGAGGGTCTCCATGTTCCTTGTTGGGAGATAATGCGAGGTCTTCTAAGCAGACATTTCTCCCTTCCCCCCCTCTCCTGTAGGGCTGTGGATTTGGATACAGGTACACACGGCTTCCTCACCTCCTGAAAACCAAGCCAGAAGATGCCAATCTCCCCAGCTTGCAGAGTGAGTGGGGGATAGGGAGTGGAGATGTGTTGCTTTGCCAATACAGCTTGTGGTAAATGCAGTCCTGTAACTGAGCTTATCCTAATCTGGTTAGCTGTTGACTCTGGTACCAGAAGGGCAGGATCCTGTTGTGTGGTACTCCCACACTGCTGCTGTCTGTTGGCACAATAATCGGCACCAGTGGATCCTGTCTGTGTAACTGCTGGGACCCAGCATGTCTGGGAGCTAGAGGGCTCCTGATGCCATGTAATAGAAATAAGTTGTCTCTGTCCCTAACTTAAATGTGTGTGGCAAACTCAGGGTGAAAAGTTTCTTATTAACTTCCTGACCCAGCTCTCTTCTATTTTTGAGTGCAAAACCTTAAAAAAAACCCCACCTCCATATAATTGTGATCACCCTGGTTGTTTTCACTGGTTCACTAGGTGATGACCAAGAAAGCTCTGGTGTATATTTATAGGAAACAAAACATTTGGCCAGATCAGGCATAAATTGACAAAGTGTTAAAGCATCCCCAAAGGCACACCAGGTTATAGCTTTAAGGAGTAAAATTGATTTTTCTAAGGAAATCAAGTTGATCGGCATTGGTGGTACATTGGATCCAGCAGGCACTGCTTCTCTTGCAGCTCTGGGCTGGTCCTCTTCTGTGAATGTTAGTCCTACTTTGTTCTGAGGCATTTGCCACTCACTTATGGCAGCCATGGTTTAGTAATCAGGCTGATCTCCCAGTGTTACCACAGTACTCAGAATGGCTTTATATCCAGCATGGCAAGGATCTCTGAGAGACTCCAGTTACAAGCTGTAGGGGGAGCTTTGGCTTCTCCTCTGTAGTTACTGATCTAGTGAAGAGAATGATGGCATCTGTGTTGCTGAGTAGATGGCAAGTTATGAGTTGGTCCTGCACTCTTTCTCTGAGGGAGCATATAATGCCGGGACAGAATGACTAACCTCACAGCCCAGCAGAAGGTGGCAATAGTAACACCTGCTTGACCCTTCTAAGAAAATTTGCATCTATAATGTTTCTCTCTTTGTTTTGTTTTGCTTTTTTCTTTTCTGCTTTTTTGGGGGCCCAGGAGATCTCTCTGTTGCTAGTTTCCAGAGTAAGTTTCCTGTTGTCTTCCCTTTGTATGGTGGTGACATAGTTTTATAGCCCTCTAGTAGAGCCTTTTCCCCTCCCACCCTTGGTGCACAAGCCAGTCCTTTGGAAATGATGGGATAGAAAGATAAAGCGGCATGAGTCTGGCTGCACCAAGTGATGGTCCTAAGAGCCATCCAAATGTTTGTCATGGCGACCTGTCAAATGTGCCTCAGGGTGGGTGGTTAAGTATGCATCTCTCTTTAGTTTGGAGGGAATATTACGAGTGCACAGCAAATATGTGTAGGTGCTGTAAATGTGCTCTCCATAGCAGTTTCCCCTTGTGGCTGTGGTGTCAACTGTCCTTTTCCTCTTTATTCTTCACCATTCCACTTTTTTTTTTTTTACACACTTCTCCTTCTGAAAAGATGGACACAACAGGGAACAGAAAGGTTGAACAGATACAGCTTCCCTGAAACTGCTAGCTCCAGTTCTGGCCCAGTTCTGTAGGCTAATAAGCTGGCTGTTTTTGCTGAGGCTGTCATGAAACTCCATCCCTGGGGGTGCGGTCATTGAATGACCTTGGGACACCTATGCAATTGGGTTCACTTTTCTAGGTGTCGGCAAGGTCATCGCTGTCTGCCAGTGATTTCCTCCATGTGGCTCCGAAAGGTCTAAGACAGGGCACAGGATCCTTTGGCTAGTGATCCTGCTTTCTGCTATTTTGAGGTGTACTTGAATGAATAATTAATACCAAGTTAATTGAAAGGAGCCTATTTACCAGCTGTCCTTGGGACACTGCCCTAGAGGGGCCGAGTCCACCCCCCTCTCTCAGGTCTTTGTGATGCTGCAGGGAGAGATTGGAGCACAGACAATGGAAGACATATCAGGTGTGCTCTGGCCATTACTTGGGGTGGAATATCTGAATGTGAAAGTCAGCTCACCTCTCTGCCTGTCCTGTTACAATCCCTCGCCTTTTGTGCCTGAGTTACTGCTATGCTTGCCTAATGTTGATGGGCAATTTAGGGGCACACCAGTGATTAGTCGTCATCTGCTCTCCAGCCTCAGTTTATTAAGGGACAACTCATGCTCATTTCCTGTCTAGGGCCCCCTTTAGTAACTTTTGTTACTAAAGCAATGATGGGACTGGCTGGCTCCTAAGAGAGGAGAACATGCACGTACATCCTTCTAGCTTAGTCCTCCACTGGCTAGTTTTGCGAGCCTTGAGTTATAGGTCCTGCTGTTAAGAGGTTGGCTAGAAGAGCTCTTAAATCTTATTCTCACAGTTGTGAGCCTTTCAGCTGCATTCTCTTGAAAGCAAGCAGTGCTCTCACTTTGGGACTCTCATTTGGCAGGGATTTCATTTCAGTGCCAAACTGAAGCTTAGATAATCCGACTCTGCCTGACAGCTTCCTCCTGGTTTACACCTTGATCTCTAGCATGTTTCAAAGGAGGGGAAAGTGATGTAAGGTGTGCTCCTGGGGTGGGGTGCCATCAGTGTATCTCATATTTCTTTTTTCACTGCTGCAGTCCTAGTGATGTCAGTAGTATCTGCTGCTGGGTTATAGTTCCATAGAGAAAAGTTTTACCTTAGCCCCTGTGTCTAAGGCAGTGTTTCCCAACCGGTGTTCCGTGGCACACTAGTGTGCCGCGAGATGTTGCCTGGTGTGCCGCGAGATGTTGCCTGGAGGGAGGCGAGCGAGTCCAAAAAAGGTTGGGAAACAAGTTTCTCTTTCAAAAAGGAAACGTGGGTTAAAGCGGCGATGCTGCCTCCCACTCACTTTCCTGCTCTGGCTTCCCTAACAGTTTTCCAAGTTGCGTCACTGGATCCAGCCCCCTTTTCCACAGGTGACACAGGGCTGGAGGGAGGGAAAGAGGGCTTTACGTCGCGCACAAAGGCAGCCTCCTAGAAGCGCTCTGGGCCGGCGCCGTTTCGCCGAAGGCGCCGGAGGACCCCCACCCTCAGCTCCTTCAGAAAGGAAGCCCCGCCCCTCGGCTCCCTACGCCGCCAGGCAGCTCAGCTGACTGACGAGGACGTTCTGCGGCGGCGGCGGCCGCACAACCACACAACCACCGCAGTTGCTGGCAGCGTCCGCAGCACAATAAGTAACAGCGCCTGGTGCTGCCAACTCTTTCTCTCTCTCTCCCCCCCCCCGCCCCCAAGCTCTCGCACGCCCCGCGTCAACATCACCGCGCGCAGCTTCCCGAGCTCGAGGCCAGCCACTGCATGCATGCGCCGGCTCGTCATCGGCTCCGGTTGTTGCCTTTCTCCGCCGAGGTCGGTGGACCCCGAGCCTAGGCTTCCTTCCCGCACCCCGCTTTCCGAAGACCGCACACCAGTTGGGCCAGTACATATTCCCCTCCTGTGACTGGAGCGGAATAGCCCTTTCTCTTCTTCCCCAACCCTTGTCGTTGGAGGAGTCCCTTAGTCCCTCGCTTTGCTGCCTCCTCCCCCCCCCACCCCCAAAGCTTGGAGGTTCCCCGGCAAGGGGGAGGGGAAAAAATTGAAAGTTACACTTTCGTGCGTCCCTCCCGGCGTGACGCTGCGCGCTGACGTCACGGGGCTGTAATGGTGGTGTGCCTCGAGATTTTTTTCATCAAACAAGTGTGCCTTTGCCCAAAAAAGGTTGGGAAACACTGGTCTAAGGGAAGTGAGGAAACAAATGGCCCTCCTTTTAGACTCTGATGAGGAGGACTTATTAATGAGAGCTAGCAAAGTTCCTGTAGCTAACACACACACACACACACACACAAAATTTAAAATGCACCTCTGTTTCGGGCTTGCTTTTGGGTTCCATTGGCAGGCTGGAAAAGAGTTGGGTTTAATTCCTCCTCCCCTTTAGATTTCTCACCCTGATTGGAAATGGACAAACAAGTGTGAACATGTGCCATGCTGGCAGAGAGGAGTGGGACTGTCTGTCTTGGGTGCTGATTCCCTGCTAGGGAGCTACTGTGATGCTGCTTTCAGGAGAGATTAGTGCTGAGCTGACCTAGGGCATTGTGGGGATGAGCAGGAGGGATGCTTGGCTTGAGCTCAGCTGCAGGGCACAGCTTCTTACTTGCAGAGAGAGACAGCAAATGTGCATGACCACATCCCAGCTAATTCAGACCGGCATTATGGCAAAGAGCTCCGGGCCTTGGAGACGGGACAGGCTCAGAATAGTCCATGTGTGAGAGCTGGCCTTGGAGGGCAGCTGCCGCCTCTACTTATTGTAAAGAGGGCCTCTGCTGGGAGGAGGCTCCAAGAATTCCTTGTGATTTTTGAGAGACAAAATGAAGCTGAATGCAGTGAAAGGGGCACATACGTATAAACTTATAAACTGTTCCACATTTCCACACGATGGCAGTGAAACAGGCTGGGCTTGGGCAACAGCTGCCCAGCACCTTCCGGTAGTGTGGCCTCTTAAGAAGCCGCTGTTGTTTCATTCCAGAGCCTTGTCCCTCCACCCTGCTGCAGCGACACATGGCGGACCTGCTGCGGAGTGACCGTGAAATGGCACCCAGTTTCCTCAACAGTGTGCTTAACCAGCTGAACTGGGCCTTCTCAGAGTTCATTGGCATGATTCAGGAGGTGAGAGTTTTGGATCCAGAATGAATCTGATTGAAGGAGTAAGCCTCTGCCTGTCATCCTGGAGGATAAAAACAAAAGTCCTTTCCTTACTGGGTGTCAGTAGCAGTTTGCAGCACAGTTCTTGTGGGATGCTGGGATTAAGCTGACTTGTGCATGAACTGGAAAAGGGGGGGAGTTAGGGGCAGGTGTGAAGAGAACAGCTGCTCCCCCTTCCAGTTCTTACATTAAGCTGCATCTATTTTGCTTGGGCAGATCCAGCAAGCTGCAGAGCGCCTGGAAAGAAACTTTGTAGACAGTCGCCAGTTGAAGGTGTGTGCAACGTGCTTTGACCTGTCAGTGAGCCTGCTCAGGGTCTTGGAAATGACAGTCACACTGGCTCCTGAGATCTTCCTGGACTGGAGTCGCCCCTCATCAGAGCTATTACTCAGGAGACTTGCACAGGTACTCACTTTTCCTCAGGAAAACATTAGGTTGGGTACATGGCAAGGGGCAAAGGTTTTTAGCTGAGGATGTGGGTGCTGTCATTTGGCATAGTCACAGTTTCCGGTGTGAACTATATTATTCTAAAAGAATGTGGCACCAGCAAGTTTAGGAGCTAACTTATACAAACTGCAGGCTGGCTCTCCCCTCCCCTCCCACACTACTGTCTTACTCCGTTAGTGATTATTGAGAGATTGTGTGTATGCATGTCTGCAGCAAGATAAAGGTCTCCAGTTCACTGCCCTTTTTCTTCTTTGGTAATTTCTTCCTGGAAAAGAACTCCAGAGTAAAGACGGCCATACATTTCAAGAAGTGGAAGGATAAGCCAATCTGTACCCCTTCCCGATGATATTCCTAAGAATCTCTTTCTCTGGGCTTCAGCCCTTGCTTCCTTTTTCAAATGCCTTAATGCCCCCTACGGTTTACTTAAAGCTTTTAAAGCATGATGTATCAGTAAATCATATTTTCTGCCAAGCATCAATTCATACTCACATGTTTTCATTATCCATGCATCAGACCCATCCAGTACAGACAGAATAATTCATTCATTCATTTATTCCAATGTTTTCATATACCTCCACCTGTTTGCTCCAGATTGGAGCACAAGGTGGCTGTCAGCACAGGTTACAATGTAATATAATATAAAACGGAACAAAATTGTAAGTTCATTAAGGAAAAATAGCAACACAAAGCTGAAACACCAACCATCATCAACAATATCAGATTCCAAAGGCCCAGACAGGTAGCCTTGCATGTTCCATTTCCATTGTCCATGGTCAACCTGGCCACCAAATGACCAGACAGTTGATCAGCAGATGTCCTGGCAAGATTACATGGCCACTTGAGTGAAGATGCTAAATCTTACAGCCATTAGCCATTAGGTAACAATGGAGAACATGAAACTTACAGATGTAGACACTGATGCTTAAAGATGGGGAGGGCAAGGTGTGCGTGTCACTTGGGACTTGCTTGCATGGGTCACTGTAGCAGATCCATCTGGAAACTAGTTTGAGTTGTCATGCGATGACTGGCCATGTAAAGAGGCTTGCGGTACACCATAACCACCTATAAGCAGTTACATGCAGATGAACCTACTACAGTGCAGTGTTTGAAAATAGGTTGACCAAAAATGTCAGGTTTTAATTTTGAAACTAACTCTTTGAAAGGCTTTTATGAATTGTTTCTTCAGTGCAGTTTTCCCTGGAGGGGAAAACAATGTGCTAAATGTTCTTTGGGTGCCACTTTCAGAATTCTGTCACATTCTAGTTGAAGCATCAGCTTGCTCTCTGGAATGATGACTCACTGCTGGCTATTTCCTCATTTTGCTCAACTTCTTTAAATCAAATATCACTGCACAACCTTGCATGTACCTTTGTGCTAAGGTTCCACTGTATGCATGTGGAAATTTGCCTTATTAGAAAGAGACCCCATCCATCCATGGAATTAAGAGCTGTTTTGCCTTCTAAGAGTTTTTTCATTGAAAGTGTCCACAGCCTGAGATGTGAGCTGATGCAACCTGAGCCACATTTTCAGTCTGTTATTGCTGAAGGCTCAGGTCTGTTGTCATTCTCATGGTTCACAGAGAGGCCTGTCATATTTCTTTTCTGAGCAGCCCTGCTGATGGGTATCCTCCACACCATGAAATCTAGGGCCACATAGAGCATTATCATTCATCCATCTAGTATCTCATCATCTGCTGTAAAATATATGTTCTTGGAAGACCATCCTCTGCTATTGTGGGTCTGAAAGGCAGACAGTTCCAGGGCATAAAGGAAGGAACAACCCTCAAGGCCCTTTCTGTATCCCAGCACACCTTATTACAATGCAGTGCCCAATATTGTGCCTGCTGTTGTAGAGAGATTTCTGAATCCGAGGGAATTGAGTTGTCTAAACCCTGATGATCAGACTGGAAATTATCAGGAGTAACATATGAGCATCTCTGCAAGTGTGCAGAGAGAGAATTCCATCTTCTGCTTTAATCATCCTGCCATCTCTTCTTACTTCCCCACAGCTGCTAAATCAGGTGCTGAATCGTGTGACAGCTGAGCGGAACTTGTTTGACAGAGTGGTCAATCTTCGTCTGCCAGGTGAGCTTCCTTCCCAGCCACCTTGCAGTCAGTCCTGCTTTGGGAGAGGGACCATAGCTCAGTGGTAGAGGATGTGCTTTGCATGCAGAAGGTTCCAGGTTCAGTCCCTGGCAGCTCTAATTCAAAGGAGTTCAAAGGTGATGGCAAAGCTGTCTGAGACCTTTCAGAGCCACTACCACTAAAGAGTAGGCAAAGCTAGGTAAGAAAGACAAAAACTCTGACCTGGTGTGAGGCAGCTTCCTTCATTCTTATGTGATCTAAATTCTCCCGTCATTCCTGGGAAATATTCCTCTCTCCTTCTACAAACTCAAATGAATGTTTCCAGTGGTTGTGGGCATTCATTGTGTCTGCACAGGGGCTTCACCCACTCCCAGTGTGGGTGAGCCAGTGTGGTGTAGTGGTTAAGAGCAGTAGATTTGTAATCTGGTGAACTGGGTTCGCTTCCCCGCTCCTCCACATGCAGCTGCTGGGTGACCTTGGGCTAGTCACACTTCTCTGAAGTCTCTCAGCCCCACTCACCTCACAGAGTATTTGTTGTGGAGGAGGAAGGGAAAGGAGAATGTTAGCCACTTTGAGACTCCTTTGGGTAGTGATAAAGCGGGATATCAAATCTAAACTCCTCCATCTAAACTCCTCCTCCCAGTCCTTTGAACAAGATAGGAAATATCTGTGGGGAGAATTCTGTGCTGACCTTTTATCTCTGATTATGGTGTCAGTGCAGCTTCCATTGATGCCACAGCTCCCTCCCATCCGCTCTTCAGATAGGCAGGAGCCCAACAGAGCACATGTGAGAATGAAAGATGGCATCCAATCCCAAAAGGAAGCCCCATGTGGTCTTGGCCTTCGTTGCTTACAGAAATGCATAAAACCTGCAATGATGGGAAATGGGATCTTTTGGCTCTAAACAGTAAGCAGTCATTAAGTGATGGCTGTGTGCCCACCTACTCAGGGTGAAGGAATCCATTCTTGTACAGAGCTTGTTAAATTGCAAAGTAATCTTTAGGGAGGCAAGATGTCCTGCTTCCGCACTAAAAGCTGTCAGAGAGCGATACCGGTGAATGAGCAGGAGCTGCATTTAACTGCAAAATTGCTGACTAGATTCCACTTACGCTATAGCTCCATTATCTTTAGCCCTTCATTTCGGCTGGTTATTCTGGTGTCTTATGATGAGAAAAGGACAGCATGTGTTAGCAGTGTGTGCACTCTCTGCCTGTCCCCTCACCCTCCCGCAGAGCATGGACCCTTTTCCTTCACACAGCACTATTAAATAACTGCTGTGGCACACACTGCTGCAGATCTATGTCATACTGATCAGTATTAGGAAGTAAACAATATTGCTGAGTCAATGTGCCCTTGTGTTCCTTCTTGGGGAACAAGGGCTCAACCCTCATTGAAAATTGAGATTGTGAATGGAGAGAGCTTTAAAAGATCCACACATTTTTACACTTTCCTATTCTTTGATGGGTTTATTTATTTGGCATCTGTGTGATGTAAGTAGTGTGATAGAAAGAACATTCTGGAATAGGTATGGTCGTAAGCATGTGGAGTAAAGGACCATATGAATAGCTGTCATCCTGAAGAAAGTTGTCTCTGAAGCGTGCCTAATTTTAAATTTGGACAAGCTTGTTTTACCCCCCTCCGCTTCCCTTAAAATTTTGAGCATTGCTTTAGTCATACCCACATTATCCCAGCTCGAGCACCTCTGCCCTGTTGGAAACATGGGGCATATTGGCATGTGTGACCACCATCAAGTCTTCCACATTTCAAAGCATTGGCTACTTTCATGCTCACCTAGAAGCAGGAGAAAATTGGAATAATCACTCAGCACTTCTTCAGACCTGTCTTCAAGTGCCATCTTCAAGGTTATGTGCATGAGAAACACTCTTGTGTTTGGGTGACTCGGGGGATTGTATGCTGACTGGAAGGTGGAGGAATGCTGGACCACTACTGAAGGGCTTAGCAGCATTCCATTTTTTCTGCACAATCCTTTTAAGTGCCCTTCTAATTGAAAACCAGACAGTGGCATTAGCAGAGATGAGCAAGTGCTTTCTCTAGTGTTTGTCACTTACCTCTAAGATTTCCTGTTTTCCAAGGAGGTTCATTCTGTTTTGTCCAGGGTTGTCCATACTGGGAGTGGTGGTGGAGGAGGACTCATTTGATCTTATGGTGTTCTAGCAAAGACCTGATGAAGCTGATGGATGTAGTAGTACAAATCTTTAAGTGAATTAATGCAAACATTTATCTCCTCCTGGTCTCCTGAAAACTTAGGCTGGTGGTGTTCCTCAGTGCAGTCCTATGCTAGATTTGTCCTCTGCTATAGTTAAGAAGATAAAAAGGGGTGCTCAAGGGAAGTCAACAAACTAACTTTTCATAGAACTGATTGTAATTTGAAATACCTGCTTTCTTCCCTAGGACTGGAGAGCGTAGATCACTATCCAATCCTTGTGGCTGTGACAGGAATTCTGGTCCGGCTGCTTGTTGATACTGACTTCCAAGGGTAAGTGCTGCTTAATTCCGCTCCATGGGGATGAAGATTTCATTGCTTGTGTTCTAGTTTACTATTCTGAAATGAGCAGCCTGGCAGCATTGTGTATTAGGGTAATGATGCAGTCTTTGTCTTTGCCCCCTGTTTTCATATGCTCAGTCTAGTTGCAGGATAGTAAATTCCCAAATAATTTCTGTCCTGTACGTTGGTCTCTGGGTGTTTTTGTGCTGCGACTATAGTGTACTGGAGAGCTATTTAAAACCTTCCATTGAACTCAATTTAAACCTTCCATTGTCAATTTAAACCTTCCATTGAATTATTTAAAGAGGTAGCCAACACGGTGCCCTCCAGATGTTGTTGGACTACAACTTGCATCATCCCTGGCCCTTGCTGGCTGAGGCTGATGGGAGTTGGAGTCCAACAACATCTAGAGTATTAGCCACTCTCTGGTGTAACTTTGTTTGCTTTTGTTCTCTGCTTGCTTCTGTTCTCTGCTTACACGGCTGTGTAGCTCATGCAAGCTATACTATATTATGTTCCTTGGTTGTTGCGTGGTGTGGGTTCGTGGCAGATTCTGCTTAGGGGATGGACAGTTGGACAAGATGATCTTTAGTTCTACTCTATTCTTACAATAACTTTAAAGGGAGATCTGTCCTATCTCTGTATGTTTCTCTTCATCTTCTTGTTCTTCTTTTTCTAGAAAGAACAAGCTTTGGGATTTAGATCTGGGAATGGTCCTGCCCAAAGGAAAGCAGGCCATTTCTTTTTACCTTTATGCATAGGCACCACTCACATCATGCTGTAGCAAAAGAATACTCTTTCTACATATGCGGTTACCTTCCCAAACTGAGCAATGCTGGCATCAGATCGTTTAGACAGATAAAACTGTAAAGACATGCTGTGTTTGGTTGTGTTAAACAGTGAATATGTCTAGCTGCAGTAGCGTATGACAGTGGAAAATAAGCCAAGTCCCAAGGGAAAGTGGCTGCTGACATGCCCCTCCAGATCTACTGCAGTGTGGCTGATGGTATTCTTGCTTTGCCTTCATTGCCCTTGTTATGGTACTCAGACAGACGTGATGGACAAGTCCCTTCCACAGCTCTCAGGACTTTTAGAGACAGTGGGTTGACACTCGCTTGTCATCTGATAATCTCTTCTCCCATCCTGTTGTGTTTTTTGAAAAAACAAAACTAGCCTTTCCTTTATAAATTAAGTACCGGTAGTAGCTTTTCTTCTGATTTCTAACCTAGAAAAAATCATGTCTCCTAACAGGCAGGGTATGTTAGTTGAATCCTGTCCTGTGGTTACCAGGACGGGGGGAAACCGGCCAGGATATTAAACCATAGTTGGAAGGTGGTTTAAGAACCTGGTTGTTCTGATCCTGATTGTCATAGTTTCATGGTTCAGACATAGCAAGAAATTATGTGAAATTGAAGACCTCTGGGGTTAATTGCAACATGCTAAGACAGGCTGGCATAAGGTTTGTTCATATCTCGGCTGATTAAGTTTTGATACAATCAGCTGAATGAGGTAAACAACTTCTCAAATGCAGACAGTCAATAAATACATTTTGCATTTAATTCCACTCTTTTTGATGTCTACTGTGGATCTTAAAGTAGCATTAAAAACAGCTTTCAGCACTTCCTCTCACCCCTCTGCCTCACTTGGGGAAGGACATCTTTTACTTCCTGACCTTTCCAACTTGAGGAGGAAAATGGGAACATCAAGCTCCTGAAAAAGGTCCAGAGGGGTGTTTTAAAAAGAAGGGTGCATTCACTCCCCTGTGAAACACATGCAAATACCCATGATGATCACGGAGAAATACGTGCATAGCCTCCTTCTAAAATAAGCCTTAATTGCATTCAGGTCTAGGGATAGGCATTTGACAGGTCAAAAAGATTTGGCCCATTTGATCAGCCAGACTGTATAAGGAAAAAAGATATTCTCAAGTGGGTTGATACTTACGTTAACTGCAAAAACAAGTTAGATAACTGTTAACTGTGAAAGAATGAAATTACCTTTTTAAAAGCATTGCTTTGAATTACAGCTTTTAACATTGTTACATAAGGTTTCTATAAAAGTGAATGATTTACTGAGCAGTTCTCCTCATTGGCTTTTATCCTGGAACAGCAGGGCCAGCCCGCAGTTGGATTTTTTTGTTATAAAGGAAATTAAAGCAAAAATAAAGCAAAGTAACAACTATTTAATAACAAATGGCAGTTTTAAAGGCACATGCTAGATTAGCAGGTTAGTTCTTCAAGCAGCACCAGTATCACGGCTACTTGGAATATTTGACAATCTTTTAGATTCAAAAAATTAAATAGGTAACCAGCCATCCAGTGTGGCAACTCTATTCAGATTGCTTTTATCTTGCCTGATGTTCTAGTTTAATCCGTCTCACTGAAATGCAGTCCATATGAAACTGTTGTGTCACGTTTCAATTTCTCATTTGGCATGTCTTATTTTTTCAAAATGTTGTCCTTGTTTTGCAGACAGCTGAGCTCCATGTGGCTAGGCATTTTAGTTCTATAAACAGGCTATTTCTGATCCTCTCCACCCCCCACCAAGGCCTTCCAGATAGACACAAATCAACCTAATTATATCCTCCCTCCTGTGGTCAAAGCCACATAGCCCTAAATATAAATGTGCCAAGCACACCATATTAAAGTGAATTTTTATTTTTTTGAATCTGGTTGTGGGAAACCCTATAGAGGCCAATCCCATCCCACCCAAATTGGGGTAACAAGCTCCCTCCACCCCTTACCTTTATATCAGCCACAGCGGCCTCAGCAGGGATTCTGGATCTACCACAGCATCTAGTTTGCCTTCTTGCCAGACTGAACTCCTTTCATCATTGATTCTGTACACTATCTAGCTTCTACACTAGTTCCTTTACAGCCCAGCTGATATGCTGACAGCCAGATGCAATCATAACCCTCCCTGTCCCTGTTTCCACAGCCCATTTGCTTCCTGTTCTGTGGGGCAGACTAGCTGTTTCTTTTCTTTTGCCCATGTTGTCCTCATCTATAGTGCCCTCAATAACCCATTGCTTTTTGAGGAAAAGGTCGTATTGCACTTTCATTGATAGGAACAGACTAATGATGATATATTACTATTAAGCATTTTTAACATGGCATATGGGATCTACAGCAAATTCCTGGACAAGTTTCATGTTAACAGGAGTAAATCAACAGCCTGAGGACAGAGTAGGCTGCATTTTCCAAGCGAAAACAGCACATTGCTTAATAACCTCCAACAGATATTTGTTCGTTAATTGTAGTGAAATATGGTCCTTTTCTCAGCAGTGATTGCAGCTCATTATAGAGGCCTCCCTTGGACTATTGTTGTATCATATAACTTCTAAATTGTTTCTGAGGCATGAACAGTGGATGGGAATGGGCTAATTACCGTCTCTGTGATCTGTAGCTTCTTGATGCTGCTGGCTTTCATTGAAGAGGGATCGGGTTTTGTTCTGTTGGAAGACTATGGAGGGAGCGTGAATCTAGGGTCTTTATCTCTTAACTCTGTGACTTGAGCAATAGTATTTTCATAGCTGTAATTGCTATGAAATCATAATGGAGATGCTTTTGCAGAAATGCATGGGTGAATCAAGAGTTTTCAAGGGCCTAGGGCAATTAACAGAGTCTATAACAGGGATGGCTGACCTCCAGCTGCAAATTTTTCTGACCCCCAAGCCCCCAGCAATTTTAGCAGTGACAGGAAAAAGAAAGAAAAAAACATGATGCTGGGCTTTAAACCTCTTCTTCCAGTTTAGCAGCCTCCTGTTGATGCAAATTATCCCTTCCTCAGCTGATTTGCAAAGATCATCTGAAGAGGGGAGACTGTCCTGTGTCCTGTGCATGTGTTCATGGCCAAGGGTGGATGTGGCTCTATGGCCAAAAAAGGCTTCTCTATTCCTGGCCTAGGGAGATATATATAAATAAGATGGTAACAGTGGGGGAAGGACAGGATTTGGAATCCTTGGCAGACCTATGGAACAGCTTGTCAGGTATCTCCTGATCAAGAACTTGCATTACACCAATTGATTACATACATTGTTTTTCTTCAGTTTACAGTACGTGCTGTAGATACCCCCGGTAGAAATCCTCATAGCAGACCTGTACCTGCCGTGCACTAATGGTACATTTGGTTAGAAGTCCCATTGATGCTTACGTATAAAATGGCAGCCATTCTTCTGCAATGCCAGGCATAGTGCCAACTAGTTACTTTCATGTGGAAGGCTGAGCAGCTTTGGTTTTGATGGAAAAAGATCTGGGTGCCTTTAAGAACTCCAGTTGCTGACTTACTGTCAGACCAGAAGGGGGCATTGTGAACATTTAGTCGCTAAATGGATATCATTTAAGCAGCCCCAGAATATTAGGCTGAACTGCAGCATACATTGTGCTCTTTAACAAACTTACACTAAAGATTTTTAAAGGTTCTTCTACACCAGGGTTTACCAAACTTTGGTCTCCAGCTGTTTTTGGACTACAACTCACATCATCCCTAGGTAGCAGAACCAGTGGTCAGGGATGATAGGAATTGTAGTCCAAAAACAGCTGGAGACCCAGGTTTGGGAAACCTTGATCTACACTACAAAGTGAAACTGCTTTAAGCCAGTTTAACTATCATGGTACTGATTTCCTTCTAGTGAAGTCTGATAATTGCCATTTATTTGATAATTATTTTGGAATCTATTCTGGAGGTATGTGTGCCAGACTGAGATGTGGTATTCTGGTAAGGATGCTCTTGTTTCTATACAAATGTGTTAACCACTTCTAGACATCACTTTTTCAAGATTGTTAGATGGAGAACAGGGTGTGAGCAATCAGTGGCTCACCAAACTCTTCGGGTACTTGGGAGGCATTTAAACTTATCAGAATGCTTGTTTAACTGGGGCAGGCTGGAAAACTGGGCTGGTGACAATTACATGCCATCCTTTTCAATGAGCTCAGTTATATTACTATAAATTCCTATTATTTCCAGACCATGACAGCTATACTGAAAGGCCTTAATAACATCTAAAGCAGGCATTCAGAATTGAGAAGTGGGGATCTCCCATGTAGGGGTTTGCAAAGGGGATCACCAAGTCTTGGTGTGGCTAATTACACAACCATAACTTGTAGTTACCACTGATCATTCCCTTCAGGGTGGTTCTCCTCACTTGCCACCCTCCTTCAGAAGCCTAGCAAGAAGGGAGAGAAGCTGCTCCAACTTTCCTCCCTTGAGTTGTCCTTGGAAGAAGGAAGGGTGCTTCTTCTTTCATTCTGGGCTTTTGAAGGAAGCACCAGTAGCACCTCACTACTGCTACCTCCTGCAAAAACCCAGCAGGAATAGGATCTTTGCTCTGGGCATGTAGTATAGGGTGAGGGGGGGGTGTTCTCTCATGAGTGGACTTCTAGAACCCTGGTTAGAATTACATAATGACCTGGGATTCAAAGAGCTGCTTTAGGCATGCCCCAAGGCCTGAGCCATGTATGCCTAATAGGAGTTTTCATTCCACCTCTACCCCCATTGGGCAATAGACCACAATACAAAGCATAGCCTTTGCTTGGAGAATCAGTTTCTTTTGATCTGCTTGTGCTAACATTGAAGAGAGTCCCATGGGTCCTCAGTTGAGCCTTGGGTAAGGGCTATGGAAACTGGCACCCTCCACATGCCTCATTCTCTGCATCTTGAGTTGCACTTGACAGATGTTCTGTCCCACTGGCAGATTGTCCTCTTGGAAAAAAACACACACAGCTAATATGTCAGCATGATAGTCTCAGGCAGGAATGTGAGTGTGCATCCTAGCGATTTGCTGGTTGCCATGGCTGTGATCAGTCACCAGCTATTGAGTTCTTGTCTTAACTGGCCCGTGCTGTTGTCAGCACATACCCCAGTGTGATTACAAAGCTGCAGGAGCAATGTAATGCATCTTGAGATGGGCATCACATGGCTCCCATTTCAGTTCATATATCTAAAGTTGGGGGAAAGTGTTGCTGTTGAACAGATGGCAAGAATCATTAGGCTTTCCCAGTTTAATTAGGAATGTTCAGCAGTGGGTGGGAATTGTAAATTATATGAGGAGAAGAGCTTCGTTATGGAAAGGAGGTAGGGTGTGAGCTGCTTTCTGCAGTTAGAAGGGCAAGGAATCATAGAATTGTAGAGTTGGAAGGGACCTGAAGGGTCATCTAGTCCAACCCCCTGCAATGCAGGAATCTCAGATAAAGCATCCACGGCAGATGGCCATCCAATCTCTGCTTAAAAGCCTCCAAGGAAGGAGAGTCCACAACCTTCCGAGGGAGACCATTCCAATGTTGAACATCTCTTACTGTCAGAAAGTTCTTCCTGATGTTTAGTTGGAATCTCCTTTCATGTAACTTGAAGCCATTGGTTCGAGTCCTACCTTTCAGAGCAGGAGAAAATAAGCTTGCTCCATCTTCCCTGTGACAGCCCCTCAGATATTTGAAGATGGTTATCATATCTCCTCTCCGTGTCCTTTTCCCCCAGACTAAACATTCCCAGCTAAACATAATCCTCCCAAATGAAGCACCTATGATGAGCTCTCATATTTTGAAGAACAGAGGAAAGTAATCTTCATGTTTTGACTTTGTGTGCCATTCATAGTTATTACTCTGAAAACATCTGAAATGTTCTCTGAATAAATATGTATTCATAAGCTGTACCTTTCGGAGAACATCAGACACTTTAGCCTATGGCTAAAAATATGGAGGAAAATGGCTCAACTGCAAAGCTCACATTTGTGCACAGTGTGATTAGTTCTAAACTGGTAATCTGTTTGGTTTTTTTCTTCCTAGGTTTGTGCATAGGAGACCATTTAGCCCTTATAATACCTGACTATATTATTTATAAAAATATTTGCTTTCTGCTATTCATAAAAAATATAAATGTGGTGTTCTGAATCAATGCTCTGCTCTGTCACTGGTTTGAGAAGAGGAGTCCAGAAATTCCATCCACTGCATATCTTCAGTGTATATTAACATTTATTGACAAAGAGTACGTTTTCCTGGGCCTTTGGCTAATTAAGCAATTTATGGCCTTTTAAACTGTGTGGGGTTATTGTTTTTGTTAGTTGTTATGGTTTTGTGGTATGTATGTTTGTGTTTTTATATTGTAAACCTCCCTGTGATATTCAGATGAAGGTGTAGAAATAATAATAATATGGTGTTATGATTATTGTGTGGTAATAGATACATACAAGGATTACAGTTTGTGAGAAGCATTGACTCGCCAAAGGCAGACTCACATATCACAATGACATTAATCCAGTTTGGAGGTGACCAGCACATGTATCAATGTGGCCTGACTATCCGTAACCTGGGAAATGCCACAACTGATGTATCAAATTAAACCGCTAAAAGGTGTTCTGGGCCACATTTGCCCTTAGTTCTATCATCTGGTCAAGATTCGGCTTCAGTTTATTGGCCCCCATCCAAGCCATTACTAGGTGCAGACACCAGTGCTGCATCTCTACAGCCTTGAGAGTAGATCTTTAACCGAGTGCTCAGGGTTAATTGGTTCTAAAAGGGACTGAGGTGCTCTAGAGTTACTGGAGAGCGAGGTCTACTCAGGGAGCAGGATGGGGCAGGGTTTCATTTAGTACATAAATGTCAAATGAAGAGCTTGTTTTAACTTGCTCAACATGCTGGGTTGGGGGCGGGGTGAAGCTTATAGAACTTTAAGAAGTGGGAAATTCCAGTTTCAGGGGAAATCAGGAAAAGCAGAATACATCAATGTAAATGTTGGTATTCGGGGACCTTTAGCCTCTTTCTACTCTTATAATTAGGCTTTTAAAGCTAGTCTGCTTCCAGCATTGTAGCATATATTCTCTGTTCATGGGCTGTTCCTCCTGATAAGGACAAGGGTGCCCTTTTTGTCCCGGGGTGATCCTGTGATCACAGAAGCTTTGTTTCTCTCCTGGTGCTGGGGATTAACAAATGTTTGCAAAAACCTTTGAAGATTCAAAGTGTTCAGAACACTAATTAATTACAACCTCATTGCATTAATCTGGCATTTGGTAGTTCTCCTTTGCCTCACACCTGGTGAAATTAATAACTCCCTTTGTAGACATGTCAGATGCACAATTCAGTCAAAGAGCAACTTGGTAGAGCAGGACTGATCTGTTATATGGATTTGTCTCTCTGGGCGACTAAGTGCTGTTAATGTGGGTCAGCCATCACTTAACTCTGGTGCCGCATGTGATGGCTAATCAATAGAGTATCACTGACGGGGTCTATACAGTAGCGGATGACATGGTGGTGCTCACCTAACCTTGTTTGTGTCACTGTTCCTTACTAAGAGGTAGAGGGAAAGGAGAAGGCAGTGGCAAGGTTGGCACGGTTCAAACTCAGAGTTATCTGGTCTCCTGCCTGGTGCATTTGCACCATGCCTACCTCACTGTCACCTCACCCCTCCATCTCCCAGTAAGCAGCCGTGACACAGCCAAATGGAGGTCAGGTAAGTGCTGCTACCCCACTGTCCACTACTGGGTCTGTATGAGGAGCCGCAGTGTAAATTGCCCTGTACTGCTAAATTAACATACCAGCCACTGATTATAAATGGGGTTTGGTGCAGACAGACGGCCTTTTGCTTATAAGGTATTAACAGAAGAGCTGGTTCAGAACCTGCCTTTTCTAACTGTACATCCTGGGCATGAGAGAGACTGGCTCTCTGACTGGAGTGCAGATTGTGCTGCCCTGCTGCCATTCAGCTGGCAGGTTTTGTCTTTCCCCCATAAGTTTGACAGAAATGCAGGAATTGCAAGAGTGGCTCTTGGCCAAAGGCATAGGGTGGTATTCAAAGTAGTGCTGAAGCGATTGCTCCATTAGTGCAAGCATTTCAGCTTTCCTGGTGTAACAGATCTCCCCCTCTTCTCCTTCTGTGCCCTGTTCTGGGGGTCCCCCAACTGCCCTACCAAGCCAATTTATGGGGGGCGTGGGTGGAGGAGAGTGGGGGCAGTCCCCATTGCTCTAGCGGGACTCGTTGTGCTAGTACCTGCTAGAGCAACTAGTTGTTTAATATTGTGTTTTAATTGTTGTAACATTTATTATTATTATTATTATTATTATTATTATTATTACTATTATTTGGTTGTTTCTGGTCCATGATGTCACTGTCCAATTTCCATAGTCTGATTCATGTCCTTGGCTGAAGTAGAGTTATTTCCTCTTCTGTTGTGGCTTACTAAATATGGAGCATTAGTAGAAAATGGAACCATCAGCTCTCATTCTTTAGGAATAATCTCTCTACAAAACAACCACTTTTGTGCTGAGTAGAGGTGGGGGCCGGGGCAGAATGACTCAACAACTTCTTGCTTTCTCTTGGTAAAACGTAAGTGTTTTATGCTGACCCATTAGCTTGATGTATAGGCAGTTTAGAAACACCAAACTTGGCAGCAGTGTGAGTTCTCGATTGCTGTTGTGTTTGCTAAGAGACGGTGTAGTCCATTCCCAAGGGACATTCATTAAGCTTTCAAAGTCCTGTGTGTCAGAGAAGCTGGATTTTTACTAAGGCAACCCCAATTTTTAATGATGGATTTCTGTGTTTTAAAGCCTCTTGAACTCTGAAAAATTGTCTCTTAAGTGCAGCTGCTGTTAAGGAGGCTACCTAGGTGGTTGTAGCAAAACAGCTGATTTTATTGGTGCAAAAGGTTTCTTTCAATCTGCCAAGCTTGGCTATTTCACTCCATGTTATGTGGTTTTCTTCGGATGCCCTTATATTGCTTTCTTCTGCTCCTTGCTGGCTTCCCCCTGGCTTGATTTTGGCCACTGTAAGAACAGCAGCCTAAAGGGAAAATTTAAACTAAACTGTGGAGAGCTTGGTGGCAGACATTTGTGTACTGTGCTGTTTTATCCAAAGGGCTCAGAGCAGGTGATGGTATATGCTTAATTTTGTATTGTCACAGGGTGAGTTCACACATTCAGCACTGTGGTTAATGATAAGACAAAGGTGCCCTCCTGTGGTGAAAGAAGGGTATAAACCAGGGGTTTCAGGGACTAAAAAATGTGATTTTACCACATGGGGGCGCTTTTATACACACCTTAAGAAGAATGGTGCGTAATGAATATGTAAGTTAATTTTGGACTATTAGGGATGGTGAAAGGTAAAGGTAAAGGACCCCTGGACGGTTAAGTCCAGTCAAAGGCAACTATGGGGTGTGACACTCATTTCGCTTCAGGTTGAGGGAGCTGATGTTTGTCCACAGACAGCTTTCCGGGTCATGTGGCCAACATGACTAAACTGCTTCTGGCACAACGGGACATCATGACGAGTGCCACCTAGGTACTCATTGTTGTAAATGTCCGCTACTGCTCTCCATGGAGCAAATGAGGCAGCATTGGGGCTCTCCTCTTAAAATGTGAGGTTAGCTTAACATCTGTTCCAGAAAAAAAGGAAAGCATTGTTAAAGACAGAGTAATCAAGCATATACCAGAAGTAAGTCTTGCTGAAGCAGAACCGCTGTGGTTTCTGCAAGTGTAAGTTTTCTCTCATTTGCCTATTAGAGTTTTTTTGAGAGTATCAACAAGCACTTAGATAGAAGTGATCCATTTGACATTATGTATTTGGGCTTTCAAAAAGCTTTTGACAAAGTATCTCACTAAAGACTTCTGAGTAAGCTTAGAAGTCATGGAATAAGAGGAGAGGTTCTTTTGTGGATGAGGTTAAGAAAAAGGAAGCAGAGAGTAAGAATAAGTGTAAAGTTCTACCAGTGGAAGGTAGTAGAAAGTAGAGTCCCCCAAGAAATGGTTTTGGGATGTGCTAGTTTAACTTGTTCATGGATGATCTAGAGCAGGGTTTCCCAAACTTGGGTCTCCAGCTGTTTTGGAACTACATTTTCCATCATCCCTGACCACTGGTCCTGCTAGCTAGGGATGATGGGAGTTGTAGTCCAGCAACAGCTGGAGACACAAGTTTGGGAAACCATGATCTAGAGTTGGGGTTGAATAGTGACGTAGTCAAGTTTGCTGATACCACATTTTTCAGGGTGGTTAAAACCAAATGGGATTGTGAGAAGCTCCAGAAAGATCCATCTAAACTGGGTAGTAAAATGGCAGTGAAGTGAATGGGCAGTAAAATGGCAGCGGAAGTGGTAGTCACTAGTGGACTGACCAGGAGTAAGACCTGGGCTCATAGCGGTTAACTCTGATGAAGACAGCATGGTAGCAGTCATTAGCAAAGGGATTGGAAATAAAACTGCCAATATCATAATACCATTATCCAGATCTGCGACACGATTACACTTCAAATACTGTGTATAGTTCTGGTTGCCTCACCTCAAAAGGATTCTGTAGAGCTGGAAAAGGTTCAGAAAAGGGCAAGCAAAATCACCAAGAGTATGTTGGACTAGATAGGCCTAGCCTGATCCAGCAGGGATGTCCTTATGTTTATGTTCTTAGCAGGTCAAAGCTGGGAAGGTTTTCAACACCCTTTTCTGATCAGAAGGCATCAAAGGCATTGAGACTGGGTGTCTTTAGGCAATGCACAGATGGTGGAATGCACTCATAGATGCACTTATGCTTTCATTTGCCTTTTTAAATTGAAAACAAACCTCATTGCTGGGTGTCTTAAATTGAAGATTAATTCAGATGGGAATGAAGCATATGCTTTCAGAAACTTTGGGTTGCTTTTAATGATGAGGGAAACTGCTCTGGAAAGCAATAAATAGCCAGTCATTAACAAAAACAGAAACATTTGCCTCCAAACCACTCTTTGCTGGGGCAGGAGGTTACATGCCCTTACTAAGACTCATTCACATGGTGCCAAACTGGGTTCTAGCATGATCTCTGAACTTTGCCTCTGAGTAATTGGCCATCTCCTTAGCTATGAGATCATTTTCCCATTGAATAAATGTGTAGAAGTGAGCATGTGGATAGTATTTCATGCTTTCTCATGCTTTTTTAATGGGTGTAGAGTGGGCACAGTCACTTAGAATGGAACTGCTCTTCTACTTCCCAGTAGGTATGTGGCTCGAAGGCCACTTTGTGGAGAAACAGGGGTTTTGACTTGTTTGCAGATGTCCAGTTCTTCCTAGTGGACATAAGATAGTCTGTCCTACCTTCTTCATTCTGTAGGAATGCAAGAAGCTGCCTTATGCTGCTTCAGAATATTCCATGTAGCTCAGTATTGTGTGCACCAGGGCTATGGAACCTCCAATTCAGAGGCCAAATAATGACCCTCCAGACCTCTCTAATGAGGCTTTGAGACTCTACCCAGCACATACCCCTTCCACAGGTCACACATCACATCAGCCTTGCTCCACACCCTCCTCACATGCTTTTGCATGTTCCTGAACTGCCGTAGTGCCTTTTGCATGCCTGGATGGAGAGATGTGTTCATGGGAGTGTGTAAAGAAACTTCTGTCTGTAGCCTACTATACAAAGGTAGGGCTCATGCCTGTTGCTCACCCCACTTTTGCCTTTGGCACACCCACCAATGGCATTAGGCACCCATAAGGTTGTCCATGACGGAATGTGGTCCTTGGGCTCAGAAAAGGTCATGACCCCTGGTCGACACAGACTGACATGCATCTCTCCATCAGGGCATGCAGGAGTCTTTCCCAGCCCTCACTGGAAATGCCAGGGGTTGAACTCGAGCCCTTTGGCATGCACAACGTGTGTTCCACCTCTGAGCTGAGTGAGGCCCTTCACTTGTTGCTCTCTGTCTAAATTAGGGGGTTGGATAATACAGGGACACCATGGGATGTCTATATCTCTACCACGTCCTTTTACTCATCTTCTCTGTGCTTAGTTGTGTGTTCAGTTATTATATTGCATTGTGGCGAAGGTGTTTGGGGTCAGGCACAATCTGGGCTTGGGAGAAAGGTGTACTTATACTGTATATTATATGGTGCCTTCCAATCCAATCCAAGGCAGCTTTGAACCATTCAAATCTCATCACAACCAGTGGACGTTCAAAAACTAGAAGCTAGATCTACAGCTGCTATGAATTAAAACGCACTATAAGACTGACAGAATAGAATCTTAACTGTTTATGCAAAAGACATCAAAGAAGGAGCCAGTCTAACTTCCTTAGGAATGAGTTCAACAATGGGGGTTCCATTACTGAAAAGACACAGTCATGTGCCTCTAACAATCATCTCTCTTGCTGATGGAATGTGAGCAGGGCTTGAGAACATTGGCCATAATTCACAGGCAGATTTTAATGCAGGATGATGTTGTGATTGAAGGAGAATTCTGTCCATAGTTAGGAAAAGGGGCAGTCCCAGAGAGCAGACTGATTTTTTTGTAAAGTGCTGGTAATTGGAAATTCATGACTATACAGTGGTGCCTCGCAAGACGAAATTAATCCGTTCTGCGAGTCTCTTCGTCTAGCGGTTTTTTCTTCTTGCGAAGCAACCCTATTAGCGGCTTAGTGGATTAGCGCTATTAGCGGTTTAGCGGCTATTAAAGGCTTAGCAGCTATTAAAGGCTTAGCGGATTAGCAGCTAAAAAGCTATTAGCGGCTTAGCGGCTTAGAAAAAGGGGGGGGAAGCAAAAAAAAATCGGAACACTCGCAAGACGTTTTCGTCTTGCAAAGCAAGCCCATAGGGAAAATCGTCTTGTGAAGCAACTAAAAAACGGAAAACCCTTTCGTCTAGCGGGTTTTCCGTCTTGCGAGGCATTCGTCTTGCGGGGCACCACTGTACTCTTTAAGAGATTCTGAAATTTAACTGATCCCCTGGTCTACTTTAGAGCAGTGAGGAATACTGTATAATAACATGAAAATTGTTGAAGAATTTTATGCACTTTATTGTAGTATCTGCACAGTTTATTTCCTTTAACTAGAAGTAATGATAGCTAGCTAGCTAGATATAGACAGACAGACAGACAGAATAACTAATTTCCATTTTATTGCATGTATCACGATGACTTCCCCCCTCTTTCTTTCTTTGCTAAGGAGCACTTCAATGGACAAAAACTGTAGCCTTTTTTATTCTCAATTTGAGAATATCTATGAGAGCAGCCATGGGAGTAATATGAGCACCACTCCTCCTCTGCCTTTTTTCTTGTGGGATTAGCTTCTCAGTAGCTAAGGCTGCAATCCTATGTAGACTTACCTGGGAGTGAGTAGTACTGAACTCAAGGGGGCTTACTTGAATAGACACATACTAGGTTGCACCTTAAGATTTCTGCCCTGAAGCTCAGTATGTCTGTTGTGATTTGTTAGTCAGAAGCAGCAAATGCATTCCTACATCCTTTCCTGCTGGATAAAAGCTAAATTGTAAAAATTGTTGTTGTTTTTTGGTAGTCTATCCCATTCCATCACAAGGTTTGGATTATGTAGCAGTAATTTTATGAATTGTGAACAGATTAGAACAAATAAAAACTCTCAACCACACATTTCTTAGCCTCCAAAATTGGATAAATAGGATTTTTTTAAATTCTGCTGCTTTGATCTCGTTACTTATTTTTGTATCTTAACTACTTCAGTACCTATCCATTTACAAATTGATTTTTAAATATGGATTTTTTAAGGAGTTAAATGGTGTTTGACATGTGCACATATGAAAAGAAGCAAATGTTGCTTAATTCAGTTTTGATTTGTGTCAAGTGACTTACTAGCTTTTTTTGGCAAAGAACTGGGGGGAGTAGGGCTGTGATACAGAATGCTGCTGTCTCTGACAGTTGCTTGGTGTGCTACTCTTCCCAGGCTCAGGTTGACTCTGTCCACAGACAGCATAGTAGGAGCATCTCAACAGCATAGAACATCTCAAGTTCTGGAAATCATGGCTTGACATCTCCTGCTGCTTTCCCCATATTCTGCTTTGACCCTGGTGTGCAGAACCACAGCATAAAAATATGGCCAGACTAAAGATGCACATCTCTCTATGTTTTGAATATCAGGAATCCTGATTCAGGATTGTCAGTGGCTATATATGCTTCACAAGATGCAAGCAAGAAATGTTAATAGAATAAACAATCTTGGTTATTTTTCTTAGCTTCTGGTTTAGAAACACCCTGACCCAGATGATCTTGGAAGATATTAATATCTTCCCTGGATTTTTCTAGCCTCACGTCAACAACATTTGTGGCTGTCTAGAATACAAGTTTGTGAGAACCTCTGGCAGTGCATAGTTTGCTCTGTAATGTTCATGGAATTTCATATGTTTTCTTCCTTCCTCAGTCTTGGACCCCCCCCCCCCCACATACACATACATGTAAATATTTGTTTGTGTATAATGTGTCAAGTTCTTGCCCACAGACTTAGAATTTTGTGTTGCATTTCTTTCTTTGCACCTTCCAGCCTCACTTACTGTGCCAAAATTAAATTGTGTTGTAATTTGGTTTTAATATCAGAGACATCTCTAATATTTAGAGTGCCTGGGTTTAGACTGGTATTTGAGCTCCTTTTGTGTTAAAAGAACTAGAACTTTGTATATGGAGCTTTACCTGGCCACAGACAAGGGAGACGAAGCCTGCACCGTCTCACACCGTTGCAGGGCAAAGACAATTTTAGATGCAGACAACAACATTTTATAATAAAAGGGCATTTTTATTTAAATGTAACCCGAGAGGAAATCTACCCCCAGGTTACAATTATTATCATTACATGGATTAAAGTACTACCAAAATAGCTAGATGCTTCATTCTCCCAAGCACATCTGCCCTTCTCAAGGAGAAAAAAGGCAGGGAGATGGTTCATTTAAGCGCAGAGCGGAGCGGAGCTGGCTTGTTGTAATTACACTAGGTGCATGAATAATCTAATGCATTCCTGAATTTGATTATTTACAACAGCTTTTGGGGCAGGGGTGGGTGGGGAGAAACAAAGTTAACTTTTAATGGCTATATTAAGTTATATAAAAAGGTACACTAACCAAAGCAGTGTTCTTGTCTATCTAATCCAGTTATCTGAATTGGCCAGCCATAGGTTAATTGTACATTTAAAAAACATAACACAACATCAGCACTGTGTCTAGAATAGCATCCTTTTTAACCCTGTCTGGGATCAAACTCCTCTTTGCTGTGATGACAGCAAAATAAATAATTTGCCCTTCTCAAGTCTAACCCAAGGATAATTTTCTGGCACCGATTTTTGCTTTCTGTCACAGTGATCCAAAAGCACAGGATGCCCGAGCTATTAGAATTTTATTGTAGATACGAAGAATTCAATCTAGGGAAAAGGTTCCTCATTAAAAGCAAACCCAGAACAAGGTGCTTTTAAGGGGCAGGCAGTAATACCAAGCAGTTTTGTTAAGCTGATTCAAGCAGAAGACTGACTCTTACAGTTTCTGACACTTACGTGGCTGACTGCACATATCCAAAAGGGCGAGGTGGTCATCTGGAGCAGGGCTTGTGACCTCTGTAAAGGGAGCAATTGCTTCAGTTTTTAGCCATGCTATGACTTGTTCCAAGAAGCCTAGACGTAAGTTGAAAAGTATGGGCTCGGGAACCTACTTTCCAAATTAATATTAGAAGCAGTAGCTGATTAAAGCAGTTAAAAAGTAAGAAATGGCCCCCTCTTTGGTCCAGCAAGGGCACTCTTTCTTCTCCAGAAATAAAAACAGGCTTGCTTATATAGCAAATGTTTATTCTCTGAAAGTCAAAGCCATTACACAATCTTGTGTTCCACAGCAGTTTTCTAAAGGGGGATGGTACTCTCTGCTACAAGTTACTGTCTCTACTACTGAGCAGGCTGTAGTCATCTGGGATGTGTAAAGAGCATTCAAATATTTTTTGTCAAATGGATTCTGGGACGGTCAGACTAGAATTGTTAGAAGAAAAGGCCTCCACCATTTCTAGGGGAGATGAAGGAAATTAAGAATAAACCACAGTAGTCCATCCAAGGGAGATGAAGAGAATTCCTCTGTGCTTTTCAGTGAGGAGATGCTTTGTAAATATATATTGTCTTCCCTCTCCCTCCCACAATGGATATGGGATTTGACCCCACTCCTTCCCCACTCTCCACCTTGGCTGCATCCTTCCTGTGGATTGCTTCCTATCCATCTGCCGGTGTCTGTTCTCGTTCCTCATAGGACATGATAAGAGGATCTGAAAAGACTGAGCTGATTGATTCACTGTCCAGCTTGAGCTGTAAGAGTCTGGGGCTTTTAGCTTCTGGAAAGTCCTCGCTGACGGCCAACCTGACCTTGCCATTCTGGGCTTCCTTGATGGGCTCTAGGAAAACAACATGCTTGTTTGCGCTGATCTTGCGATTTGGCCCATCTGTGGCTGGCGGGGTGGTACTAAGGATGGATGATTGGGCGCTGCAGTCTGGAGGGGGGCTTGCGGGCTTCTTGAAGCACTTGGAGCAGCGACATGGTGTGAGGTACAAGTACATGAGGACAAGTACCAGAGTTACAACACACCCTAAGAGGGTTGTGAGGCCAGTATTGAAAGACTCGGGTGGTTTGGGGTATTGAAATGTGATGTTGACTTCAAACGTCTGGTTGATCTGTTGGAGCTCGTTGATGGCTATGCACACATAAACACCGGAATGGGAACGGTTACCCTTTCTGATCAATAGGCTTCCATTTCTGAAAGGTTGATGCTCCTGATTACTGTGCTCAGGGTACATGAATAATTCATGTCTAGGAGAGATCCATCTGTAGTTTGTGGCATTGTCATTATGGAGGCTCGTGTTGCAGTCTATTACCAAGGATTCTCCCACTTGGCAGAGGATTTGGGGAATGTCAAATTGGTTCCAGGAGCAATCTCCAATATACTTGTTGTAATTGAAGGTGTTGACTAAGGAACGTGGCACATTGGGGAAAGCTTTGCAGGTGTGCTCCTCTACAAAATCCTCCGCAGAACTGAAACCGCGGTGCTTCCATTCCTGGAGCATCAGATGAAGAGAGCAGTCACATATCACAGGGTTGTTGTGAAGGTACAAGCCATTTTTTATGTACCCAGGCAAAGTTGCTATTACTTGAACAGGAATGCTGCTTAGGTTGTTAGCAGACAGATCCAGGGTTCTCAGGTATGGGTGTTCAAGTCTTTGAATGGACTCAAATGGAAATTTTGTTAGCCTGTTCCAACTCAGGTAGACTTTTTGCAATCTGATTAACTTGACAAAAGCATTTTGATCGACTTGTACAATCTTGTTGTTGTATAGCAAGAGCTCCTCCAACTTCACAAGGCCATCAAAGTAGTACTTCTCCACAGTGCTCAGGTAGTTGGAAGACATGTCCAGGTGTAAAATGTAAGTGGCATTGTGGAACACTTGCCGGGTGATATTGTGGATCTTGTTGTGGCTGATCCTGAGAGTCTGGAGACGTGGTAAGGCAGCCAGCCAGTAGTCATTAAGCTGAGTAATGTTATTGTAGCTGAGGTCCAAGGTAGTGGCTGTGGGAAGCAGGGTGCTGGGGACCTGTTCAAGATCCTTCTTGGCACAACTCATGAGATCAGCAGTACAAATGCAAACTTCAGGACATCTTCTGAGAGTGCAGTTGTTTAAGGTGCTGACTTGAATGCACAGGACAAAGAAAACTAACAGCTTTCCAAGCAGTTTCCAAATAAATAAAGCCAAGGTCAGTACATTCATCATGTAACAGTGGAGCTCACCCTGGTTTGTCACTAGCAGGGAAATAAGTTTTCAAAGTCAAATTCACACTGAATATATTCCTCTTGCAAGACACTGATGTGTGAAAGGGCAACAGTAGAATGAATCGGTAAAATCAGATGGTGCCTAAAGACTCTGAATTATGCTCCTTAAAATATTGGGTTGTCTCACTCAGAATAAACAGGCATTTAAGAAATATGCTGTAATCAAAGGCCAGCATGTAACTGCTGTTCTGCATGCCTCTCTTGGTAGTTGTAGAAACTGGCAGGAGTCTGTCTGCATGTATTGCCTCAAATAATTTCAAAAACAAGGTATGTCTATATAGATCATCTTGAGCTCTGATTCAAAAGCCTTGAGCATGTTTACAGGATTTGCCTCTAAAGTGTCTCTCTCCAAATAACCCAACCTTGCATCTATTTGAGGCTGCTCCTTCAGTAACATTGGTCCAGGGGGAAGCTGGATCCATTTTTTTTTGCTTTGCCAAGTCAAGTGTCCTTAGATCCCAAAGTTTCCATTAGTGAATCCTTATCTTGAGGCTAAGCAACTCCAGTACAGATTCATCATAAAAGGGCCAATGCGAGCCCATTTCTTCACCTTTATAATCTCATATAGAAACGCCAAAGAAAGCAGCTCTTACCCGGATATCTTCCTTTCTGGTTTATATTGAGCAGCATCACTCTTTCCTGCCGGTTGTTTCATCTTTCAGCCGACAGCACTGTATGCAAACACTTTCACCCTCTTCTGTTCCTATTTACAAGCTGCCTGTGAACACTGAAGGGTAAGCTTTGTGGACCAAGAAGAAATCCTATTGGCTTGTGTAAGAGGGAGTGGTGATAAGAAGAGAGGGGAAGGGGAGGACAGTAGTGAAGGGGTTTTTTTTCCTGAATGGCATGTAGTTTCTTTGTTGTGCCATGTGGGGGCAGAAAAATCCTGCACAGCTATCCTTGGACTGGGTATCAGAGTGGCACATGAGAGCTGCAGCAATTTGCGCCAGCAGCACTATTATAAGGGGAGATAAAGAAGCAGGCTTAGTAAAAGGAGGGGGTGGGTCTTGCGAAGCATCCCAAGCTCCTCCGCTGTTCACAGTTTCTCAGTGCATCTATGTAAGTCTTTGCAATTTTGTAATCTTTGGATCTTGCTTGAATTATTATTATTATTTTTAGGGGTAGGCATGGAAGAATAGATCACACCGTAGCACCAAAGGACCACAACCAAGATTGTGACCCTATTGTTCTGGATAGTAGACATGTGATCGTAGTTTCTTTGTGACCTTCATGACAGCTTCTGTGATTAGGCCTCTTAACTAAAAATATAGTTTAAAAAAAACCTTATGTCAGCATCACAGACTTTCAGTGTATGCACACCTGAAAGCTTGTTTTTTAATACCCAAAGCACAGCATAATGTATAAATACACATTCATACTAGAATGTAGATTTTGGCTGAAACTTAGGAGAACCTTCTGAATGGTAATAGCCATTCAGCAATGGAACAGACTAACAAAGGTGGAGGTAACTAAGCAGAGACTGGATAGTTATCTGCCAGAGATGCAGATATTGTATTGACCAGTGGGGTGCCCTTCCAACCAGCAACAGCTGCTGGGGCTGTGAAAGCAGCTTCCTAGCAGCAGCATTGCTGCTGCTTCTCAGAACAGGGCAGGGCAGTGGCAAGCTTGGGACTCTCTGTCCCAGTCAGCAGCAGTGCTGCCTCCGTTAGGAGGTTGTGTCCACCCTGCCAGCCACTTCTGCTTCCAACTCCTTGATTCTGTGAAAGCAAATTGAGCTTGAGGCTTCTGTTTTCATTGTGACTGGTGTGTTTGAGTCTTTCAGCCTTTTGAAGTTAACAAGTGACTCCCCTGGCACAGTTCTGAAATTTTCCTCACTGTGGTCCTTCCCAGGATATGGTGTCCTCAGGGAAGGCTTATGGCTGGAGGCAGTGACATCCTTTCTGTTGCTATGCCAGATTATCACCTCGCTCTGTTTCTCCAACCTTCATCCTTTGTTGTTACCTTGGCTTCGTACAAGCAGTGTACAACCTCATTATCCTACAGTATGCTTCTGTAGTGGTATACAACCACACTTTCTGTCACTGCCAAATCCCTGATAGCAGTAGAGTGTTCGGCTTTGAATTCGATCAGTGCTATCTTTACACTTTGGGGTGAAGTCATGCATTATAATTTGCTTGGCTGTACTAGATCAAACAGACCTGTTTCATGCCATCAAACAGACCTGTTCCATGCCATCACAGGTCCTTTTGGTTATCCAGCTTTTCAGTTTATCTCATTTTTCAGTTTTTCTGCATAAGGAAGCTGATCATAGAATCATAGAGTTGGAAGGGACCCCTGAGGAAGGATGATCTAGTCCACCCCCTGCAGTGCAGGACTATGCAACTGTACTGTAGGGGAATCAAACCTACAACCCTGGTGTTATCAACACTATGCTCTAACCAACACTATGCTCTAACCAACTTAGCTATACAGCAAATCATTGTCCTTGAGCAGATGTACAGAACCTTTGGCCCTCCAGATGTTGCTGAACTACAACTCGCATCATCCCTGGCCATGCTTGCTGAGGATGATGGGAATTGTAGTTCAGCAATATCTGGAGAGCCAAAGATTCCTCACACCTAGGGTTACCATATTTCAAAAAGCAAAAATCCGGACACAAAAGTTGAGCAACATTCAAAATGCCAGCATTAAAAAAAAGTTGACTCTCCATTCAGATTTTGCCCCTTCTCTTCATTTTCATTTTCTGTGTGTGCTGATGCAATTATTATTGGCTGTTTATTGTGTGGATGATCTTGCTAAGGTGTTAGCAAGTGTTGTTCCTGTGGAGGAAGCAAATGTGTGTGTGAGAGAGAGAGGGAGGGAAGAAGAGGGAGAATGAGAGAATTCTCAAGGGCAGATGCATAGATATCAGAAGCCAGATCAAACTCCTTACTTTTTTGGGGGGGGAAATAATATTTATTACTTTTCCAACAATTTAAACACTACAAAAAAATGAACAATACAATACAATATAAAAACACTACATAACACTAACACATTAAACTAACAAAACAAAACAAAAATAGTTTAAAATACATCAAACAATTTCAATATCTTATCTTTCATTCACTTATTTCAATGACCTCCTCACACCTCCCTTTTTGTATTCCACTTCTGTTAATTGTTTCAGCAATTCCTTTCCATCTTCCTCTGTTTTCTATCCTATAATCATCTTAACACATTCTAACCTTATTTTTCCTTTAATACTCTATTAATCTATTTATACTTAATTCCTTATAACATTTCTACTAAAGCCATATAACTTCATTCCAACATTTTTCTAACATTCATTAATTTTACAGTATTTCTATAGATAGTCTTTAAACTTTTTCCAATCTTCTTCCACCGACTCTTCTCCCTGGTCTCGGATTCTGCCAGTCATTTCCGCCAGTTCCATATAGTCCATCAACCTTCTTCGTATTTATACAGAAACTTTACTTTATCTTCTACTGATCTTATTTTTATTTTCCTTCCTTTGAAACTGAAAGACAGACTTTGGGGAAACTCCCACCCAAAGATGACCTTATTCCCTCTCAGCAGGGCAACAACATCTCCACAGTTTGGCCCAAGATCCAAAAGATATTTCGGGACATCTTTAAAAATTTCCACTCTTGACTGTTGTACTTCTAGGTTCTTCTGGTAGTGCCAACCCAAAATTCTATCTCTCTCTTCTTTAGTTCGAAGGGTGATCAAGCAGTCTCTTATTCTATTCTTCTCTTCTTTCCCTCCTCTTCCAAGTCTGAAGGCCCTCACAATTCTAAACTCTTCTTGACCCAAGTCCAAGTCCCAAAAGTCAGCAAATCAGATCAAACTCTTTACAACCATTGTCTTTTTTTAGTCTGTGCTGTATGTCAGTATCTACATAATTGGTGAGGCACAGGTTATTGATTTTCCTCCCTTCATCGCTATTTACATATTTGACATTTGTTGAGGCTTTTATACTTTTGGTATTGATTTACTTGACTATCTTGGATTTTCATCACTCCATGGTTACCTGTGGCTGAACCAATAGTGTGACCTCAACTTGCATCCTTTGAACTGGAGGCTGCATTGGTGCCATCAGTCATCAGGTGAGACTGTTGGACTGTTGGAGAGAGGTCCAACTGCAATAAGTGATCTCTGATCAAAGCAGAGGCAGAGGTGACTGTGATTTGTCCAGTAATTCCAACTCTGTAGAAACACAGTTTGCTCTCCTCAATGGACAGAGGGCAAGAGAGAGACTGCATGCCATTGACTTACCCTTTGCCCCTGAACACATGCTCAAAGTTGACCAGGCATGTCTGTAGAGTAATTGCTGGGGCAGAGAGAGCAGCAGCTGGAGGGCAATTTCCTGGGAGATCCAGGCTGCTTTATTTGAGGAAAGTGAAAATCAAAGCAGAATAATTGGTTTCCATTAGTACAGCAAATGACTAATTTGGCTGCAGCAGCTGCAGGACGTAGTGGGTGCTTAACCCTCTATTTTACAAGTTGCAAGGGAGATGTTTTGGGGAAAATATTTGCCAGATGCTTCCCTATGTAAAGCTGCTTGCATGTTTTTGTGCAGCTGCTTTTAAATGTGCAATCAGAGTGACCCCCTTATTGCTGAGTGGCTCTGTCTCCCCTCCTCCTAGCTTATTCCTCTGTCTCTTCCAGAGGTGAAATACTCCTGAATCAGAGTGGCCATGTGTTCTGTTTACAGAGGGCAGCCTCTATTTGAAGTCATCCTCCATTTAAAGGGCTCTCAATTCAAAGTCCAATTTAAAGATAAAGAACCATGACAGAGGAGAGCAGGAGAGGCCTTGATGTTGCCCACCAGCAGTTAGCGCCTGGACAGCAGACTGAGCAGGCACACAAGTCACCTTCTCCTCTCCATTATGGTGAGATTAGGTGTATTATACTGGCATCCCCCAACTTACGGGTGTTCTACTTGTGTGTGACTGTGTATATGTGCAGCACAAGAAAGTAATTAATTCATTCAATTCATACCCAGAAGTGGCGAGAGCTGGAGAGTCCTCTCAGCTCCCGAGGAAGCCCCAAAGAGACCAGAGGCACAGCAGGTCTCAGCTTCCCCACTTAACAGCTGGTGTGTGGGGTAGTGCAGCAGCAGCAGCAGCTTTCCCATGCATCCTCTAGCCTCTTGCCAGCCCCAGAGCTTCACTTCTTTGGAATACGTGCAGTCTTTTTGGTATGAATTAAAGAGAAAGCATTTAAAGGATTTTTAGAGGGTGCTTCCCTCTTTACACAATTTCACTTACGGGTGCAGGGGCCTAGGATATAACCCCTGCATAAGTAGGAAGCTCTGTATGTCTGTTTAAATTTTAGTAACTATTTCTGATGTTAATAATAATAATATATATGTATGTATATGTTGCAGCTATACATATAAATTAGTACATGTGATTTTTATGCAAGTCTTTTTCTTTGAAACATTAATCTTTTGAAACCTGCCTCTTACTTGTAATGCAAGATTGGCTTTCTTTTGGTGAAGCTGGGACCATGTTTTTTTTTAAAAAAATACTTATAAATTCATTTTCAAATACAGGGATGCCTTTATACGTATTCATTTTCTCAGTAACAATAGTACAATTAAGATGTATCCTACATTTAAACTGATGGAAAAGTAACATACCTTCCTCCCCCCAACAGAAAACTAACAAAAATTTATGTGTGTGAGCCAAAAAATGAAAGATGTAGCATCTAATTCATGTGAAGTAAGAACCCTGAGGAAACAGTGCATTCATTAACAACCACTACATATGCTAAAGGGATCATGATTTAAACATCTAAATAGTTCTAAATGCATGTGGTTGGGAACCAACACACTCTGCTTTTAAGTGATATGCATCAATTTTAAGTGATCTGCATAAAGCTGGTGTGGCAAGTGCATGGTAAATTGACTGCATCCAAGCAAGTGCCCTAAACTTATTCCGAATTGCCAAATGAGTTGAATGCTTCTAATGCAAAGATTTTGGGTTAATCAAAGACCTTTGAGTGCACTACTCTAGCTTGTATATGGGGTTGCTATTTAATGGCCAGTGTTTTTCCACTCTCAGCAAGAATCAGTAGTGACTGCTGCATTTTTATAAGATAAATTCAGAGTGTGTGAGATAATTGCCTTTTCAGTGTTAAAAAAGGAGATATTTTCTTGGTAACGTTCCATGGTGACATTACTATAGGCTGTTAGACATTCCTTGAGCTGTGCTCCTGACAAACTACTGAACGACAGTGTTTCTCAGGGCTCCGATTTCGATTTAGGCCTGATGTAGTCTGCATTTGAAATCCGTAAGAACTATGTTTTTGAATTATGCTTTTGAATTATGGTGCTGGAGGAGACTCTTGAGAGTCCCATGGACTGCAAGAAGATCAAACCTCTCCATTCTGAAGGAAATCAGCCCTGAGCGCTCACTGGAAGGACAGATCATGAAACTGAGGCTCCAATACTTTGGCCACCTCATGAGAAGAGAAGACTCCCTGGGAAAGACCCTGATGTTGGGAAAGATGGAGGGCACAAGGAGAAGGGGACGACAGAGAATGAGATGGTTGGATGGTGTTCTTGAAGCTACTAGCATGAGTTTGATCAAACTGCGGGAGGCAGTGGAGGACAGAAGTGCCTGGCGTGCTCTGGTCCATGGGGTCACGAAGAGTCGGACACGACTAAACGACTAAACAACAACAACAAGAACTATGTTACTTTTGTTTTGCAACCCAAAATGTAATGACCTTGAGCTGTCTTGCTCATCTTTGCCGTTGGAACAATAGGACTGTACTGACACATCTCTTAAAGGTGACAAGTTTTCTTGAAGGTCAAGATCTGAAAAGGGAAAGGAAGTGAACTTTGCAGCCAAGAGAGATGGTGTCTTAGGAGTTAATGGTGCAGGCTTCTTAGTCATTTCTGCAATCCCATCCAATAGAAATTAGGCTGGCACTCAGGCACTTCTACAAGACTCCCTTTTCCCTCTTAACTTCAGAGTTGTGCCTAATCCCACTGATCATATGACTCAAGCAGTATATTAAGGCAGTGTACTCTTATTCCAGAAGTGAGGAATCTTTTTCAGCCTGAGGGCCACATTCCTTTCTGGAAAACCTTCTGAATGCCACATGCCAGTGATGGGTAGGGACGCAGCAAAAATGGACAGAGCAATGAATGCGTTTCTGCCCTTTTTACAGTAGGCTACTTTCTACGGACACACACAACCCTCTCTGTCCTCCATCCAGACAAGTTAAGAGGCATTATCAGAGTACAAGGACACATTCCAGCCAGGCAAAAACACTCTGAGTGAGGGGTAGCCTGGGGAGAATTATTGGGGACAGAGAGAGCAGCCTAGACTAGGGCTGTGCTTGACCCTTAGACCTGAGATTCCCTGCCTCTGTGCTATGCCATTGTTCTTCAACTCATGAGCCACAACTGGGTCTGACAGAAGGTGCATCACGCCAATGGTAACTAAGAGACAGGCTGCAAATGGATTTTAAAAGGGGGTTCCCCATTCTTCAGGTTGAAATGAAAGGCCTCTCCTGGATCTGAAAAAGGAAAGGCTACTCTGGACAGACGGCACTTTCATGAAAATGTTGAATGAAAGAGAGTGATACAGTAACTTAGGGTTGCCATACACCTGGATTTTCCCAGACATTACTGGGATTTCAAAGAAGGAATTGATGTCTGAAAGGAGGCACTTTGTCCTGGATCTTAGGCAAGTCAATCGAAAAAAAAATACAACTCATCAACTTTCGGGGTGTCCTGGTTTTTACTTTTTGAAATATGGCAATCCTAACGCAATTTCCATAGACAGGGTTAGCTCAAATTACCTAATGTTTAATTTAAAAACAACAACAACAACACAGCCTTTCTGTAATTTTAATAGTCTTCTGGTGATATAGTGTTTTTCTTCCTGAAAACCTTGTAAATATATGTAAAATTAATCTCTGGCCCCACTTGCAATCTTTTTCCTCTAAGCAAATATTAAGTGTTCTGTTTTTCCTTTGTCCATGTCTTTCTTGAATTGTGATTCCAGAGTGTGTGCATATGCCCTGAAGTGAGCTGTAAATGAATTGATTTCTCCTCTCTGATCTTGAAGTGGTGCATTTTCCAGGGAAGGGAAGTGAAAGTGTTGTTGAGACCCAGTGTCAAACATACTTCTCCACAAAATGGATGATACAAAGCAGCAAAACTTTTACATGAACTGAGCTGTTCATCATCCTTTATCTATATATCCAACAGTATGTGAAGTCAGACCTGGTTAGGCCCATGAACTTTACATTCTCCATATAGTTGATGAAGTAGGCTTGAATGTTGAGGTCATTGAGCTAAAATCGTCATCTGAGATGATGCAGATTTAAGCATTTAATTTATTAAAGAAATTGAACAAAAATATCCAGTTCTCTCTGAGAGCAAGTGGGGATTCACGTGATTGAATTTTCCTTTGTTCATGAAAAAAAAATCCCTTCACCTAGAAAACTAGCATGTCAGGAAGAAGGCCTCTGGTCTGGTTTTCTCTCTGGCATGCTCATTTTCTATGTGTAGGGGAGCATCCCGGCATGTGAGCCTCCCAATGCACTGTGAACTGGTACAAGTGAGACACATGTTTACCACTTCAGTGAGAGCTAGGTCACTGCTATGTGGCAGGCTGAGCAGGAAGAGTAATTCAATTAATATCAAATTAGTTTTAGCCATCAGGAAGTGATCTGTGGGTTGTAATTCCATTAGGCCTAACATGCTTAAATTGGACTTTCCTCTCACAATTTTTTTCAAGCTATGCAAAGCTTTTCAGTCTCAGCAGCTGGAGAAGACAACACAAAACCCATTAGCAAAATACAACATGACCATTAAAGCATCAGACGTTTTCTGGAACGATATAAGATTCCTCAGTAGAAATAGTCAAAATTCAACACAAAACATTGGGTTAGCTCAACCATCCATTTCTTTGAGGTCTTTGGAATTGCCTGTGTTTGGATTTGCACTTTGGTATTGTATCATACATGTATGTGGCGGTAGACATGCCACATACAGTCTTTTACAGGGCCACTTTGTTTTTGCTGATTTCCCTATAACAAACACAAGTCCTGAACCCTCTCCTAGAGAAGGTCACCTGAAGCCCCTTTCTCCACGGCATGTGCAGCCTCCTTTCCAGGTGAGCAGTCTCCCCATCTCACTGCAGAGTCCTCAGTTATGGCACCACAGGTTGAATGAAGCAGGAGGCCTGTCTCTTGAAACAGTTCAGTTCAATGTGCTCTGGCTGCTCTCCCTGGTATTGGTAAGAGACTTGCGCAGGTCTTCAAATGAGTGGTGTTTTGGCAGCACCCTGACTGTGTGTTAATTCCTTTCTCAGCAAGGGAATGGCCTTCCTCACTTTATGAGTAGGAAAGCTAATAGTACTCAAAAGCAATTCGGTCCCTTCTTCTCTGCACCCAAGTGCTGCATTGCTGAGCAGTCTGGATCATTCTGCCCTTGACAAACCACTCACAAAGGCCCTTTCTGAATGTTGACTTAGTCTTCCTTTGGAGGAAAGGGGTGCCAGACAGCAGTAGTCCCCACTGGCAGCTTTGCACAGCCATAAAGTTAAGTGTACAGTAGAAACAAATGCATGTTCCTTGGAAATGCACTGGCTGCATTCCAGGAAGCAGGCTCACTGCTTCTTACAAGGATGGAAAGTGCTGCTTTGTATCTGTAACCAATCCCTGTATTCTGATGTGGTCCAACAGTTACCCACAGAGCAGGCTAGGCAACCAGCAGCCCCAGGTCCGCATAGGACAAGGAGGGAGGAAAATGGGGGAAGAGGGAGCTGTGGATAAAGAGAGAGCGAGGCAAGGGAGTAGCAGTGAGAGAGACAAGAGTGTGAACCACTCCAAAAGTACATCAGCACAGTGTCCTGTAAACCCCAATTTCAAATCAGTGGTCTTCAGGAAATGATGTGACTTTAATTCCCCTGTATGGTATGTTGAGGATAGGAAGGGCCCCATGTGTTTCTCTGTACAGTGCTAGTACAGTTCATGCTTTCAAATTATCACAATAGCTCCAAGAGTTTATACTGGATTACCAGGAAACGCTGTCCATTCTGCTTCTGGCTGCCATGTGCTTAGCATTGAACCGTATACATTCACTAAAAATGGAGGGCAGGAGAAAGGCAGGGCCGGTACTGTTGCTGCATATCTGAAATCTAGGCATTGAGTGGGACACCAGAAAAGGGTATTGTACAATTGTATGCAAATAGACAATTGAGATGACAAGGACCCCTGCATGGTCGAGGTGTCCTCACATAAAGTGCCTTTCCATGTACATGCATAGGTGTGCCTTTGCAGAATCCCACTCAATGTGCAAGTGTCAGAGGTATAGCAACATCGGGGCAGGGCTAGGAGAACACAGCACCGTCTCCCTTTATGTGTATGAGGAGGGCAATTGTGCCTTCTGATTTTAATCTTTTGAGATTCCACTTTATGTTCTCACATTTCACTCTTATGAGGTTGGTAGCTGTTGTAATAGTTCTGTGTAGGGCTGCATAATACTTCCCATAAATTTCATCTCTTCAGTTCTTTGTACTATTGGCCTGCTTGTCTTATTGTGACTGCTTCATTTGCTGATTGTGGGAGCATTGTAGCCTTATAGTAATGAGACATATCTTCTAATGCTTTGTGATGAACAAAGGTTGGCTTTCAGTTATGGAACATGAAAAATTGAACTTTTTAACAAGTAATTTTTATTAAATTCTTACTGTAATAATACAAATCTATAATAACAAGAAGACCAACAAAGAACAAAAAAAACTAATAACAAGAAATTAATGTTTGTGTGTGTGTTTATGTAAAAAACTGGCAGAAATATAACTCCTGTTGCAAATGATATGTTCCATCATGAACATATCATTTCGTGTACCATCATGAAATTTGAGGGTTTAAGTATTCTGTAAGACTTCTTAATCCAACTATTGTGTTCACCTGTTAAGACAGTTCTTACCATATTTAATCTTCTTTGAATGGAAAGAGTAGGAGGAAGTAATTAAAAATTCTGAATGGTCATTTTGATAAAAGATTATATTATTAAGCTGCAATTCTACATGTATTTGGTAAGTGGTAAGTCAAAATGGCTGCAGGAAAGTAGCAGAAACCCCAACTAATTAGTGAGAAATAATACATCACAGCTGATCCAGTGTAAATAAGGTGTCATAGTCATTATTTTAAATTCATAATTAGTAGTCAGTGCAGATAAGAGCTCTCTTGAATCATTACAGCAACTGGACTCTCAACATGATCAGGTGTTTATGGCAACAAGATGATAACAAATGTGGTGAGGGGGGTTATTCTTTCATTTGTTTTTTTTAATTGTGTTTTTATGCTGCAAAGCATCCTGTGATCCTATGATGAATTAAATATATAAATAAAAATCCTTTTTCAGACTGAGGGTTGGTTTTTTTAATGGTGGATTTCATTAAGTATAACTTTAATGCCTGAGAATTCATTTTTAATTACCGGTATTTTGCTCCTTCAGGGCAGCCGCTTTCTCTCCTCTCACCTGTGCTTGTTTACAAACAGACAACCTGGCGTCAGCATGAAAATAAATATACATAATTTGGTATTTACTGGTTGTCCTACTCATCTCCCTCATAACAGAGATAGTGAGAAGAATTCAACATAGTGATAAGGAGATCATTCCATCAGTGCAAGCATTTCTGCTTTTCTGGTAGAACAATCTCCCCTCTCCCCTCCCCCCGTTATGGGCGTTCTTCTGACCCCCCTCAGCCATTTTGGGGGTGCATGCTGGGAAGAGAACCAGCCTTTGCTCAGGCTTCCACTAGTAGGACGTGTTTGTTGAACCTGACCCAACAAATGGCTGAAAGAGGTGCTTAAAATGTATGGAGGTTCTGCTTCCTAGTCAAGACAATTCATTGTGACATTTCCTCCCCCCGCCTGCACCCATTCCTGTTCTTCCAGGCTGCAGCATATAGCAAATGCAGTATGTCAGTCAATCTAGTTGCTAAACAGCTGCCTCTTGCTCTTGAGTTGAATATCAATCAAATGAAGAATGCCATTTCTGCTGTTCAAGACCTATTTAATTTGCCAGGATGCTGTTGCTTTTTGGAGACATTTGCCCTCTGATTGTGTGCAACTTGTACACCAAGGTGGCTGGAAAATTTGGTGCTCGTTAAGCTGTGCTGCGTGTCTATACAAAAGGCATTGGCTTCTGAGGGACCAGCCTCTGGAATTAAGCAGTCCCCATTTTATGAAGCCTCATCAACCTAGAAAATAACGCATACGATGTTAAGTCAGGTGGACCTGTCAAGATGTCCTACACTTTGAGACCACCAACTCTGGCCAAGAGGGAGTTCCAGATGTCTTTATAAAGCAGCCTGACCCTTAGGAGGCACCATATGGGCCCATTCTCTGACTTCCTGCCTTTTCCTCTCCCATTGCCATTGGGTCTGCACCATCCATTGCTGTGCTAGGCCACCAGTGAGCAACGGGAGCAGCTTGTGATGGCCTCAGGGCAGGAGGTCTGACAACAATATTAATGAAGCAATATTGCTCTAAAGACCAGAGAGTGTGTCCTTTACTCCTAGAGGTGCCAGTTCTCATGAACACAAACGTTGCCATGTCACACAGGGATTGCTGAGAGCAGCGAGGTGTGCTGCCACTCCAAGACAAGGCCTTCATAAAGCATGTCTGTCTGTCTTTCCAGGGCTGAGCGAGCAACAGCTGTGCTGCTGGCAGATCCCTGTTTCCAGCTCCGTTCTATTCAGTACTTGTTGGGGAACACGGAGCCTCTAGTCTTGGGGATGGCATCAGCTTCTGCTGACAAGAAACATTTCTCCCTGCAGAGCTGTAAGTATCTCCCCTGATTTTCTGTGCTTAACATATGCCATGAGTTGCTTGTTCCTGCATGGCTCCTTGTTGCCTGCCACTTTGCCATTTGGGTAACTCCTAGGTGCCTTTTGTAGAAAGGGTGATCACTGAGATCTCTGCTACAGAGCCTGTAAACAGCTGTCTTGTCCTTGCTACCTTGCTGTGTGTCTCCTCCCTCCTTGCCTGTCCCTGCTCTTCACAGATGCTTTGTGTATTTGAGGCCACCAAATATATTTGCCCTGTGGCAACAACATGGGAATGACTCCGTTTTCCTCTTGCTGTGCCTCTGCTCTCCAACAGCAACAGCAACAACTGTTCCATCCTGTTTCCACAGGCATATGGTTTCCTACTCTGAGAATAGGATGCTGAACTAGATTAGCCCACTGGCCTGATCCATTAGGGTCCTTCTTACGTTTCTTAAGAAGGATCAGCTAAGAATTCAGGCAAAAGAATAGGTTTTAAAAGGGAAAAAAAGGTGTATATACATATATGTAAGCTCATTAGCCTCTCTTCTAAGAAATATTCAAGGCTGCTTTTCCATAAAGCCACATGGAAAAATAAAGCCACACTTTAAAATGCATCTGCTGTAAAATAACAACACAATAAAACAAGATAAGTCACAAATTGGGTGGTGAGCTGACTGTAGCTCTGTGCATAGAGCAGGTGCAGGGGGGTTAGCGGAGCAATGTGGACTTGTGGGATGCCCAGTGGTAGGGCACAGGATTTGCATGCAGGGAGGTCCCGGGTTCAGCCTTCTTACATTTCCAGGTAAAAGGATCAGGTAAAAAGGGATGTGAAATAGTTTTGCCCAAGACCCCCTAGAGCTGTTGCCAGTTAGAATAGTAAACTATACGAGGCTGGATTGACTCAAGGGCCTGCCTCAATAGAAGGCAGATTCCTGCATCAGCAATGCCAGCAACAGAGGCAGCTTATTCTTCAGCTGCTCAGGCCTACTGTCCTGTGGCACTGCAGAGCAGCACATGGCACTGCTTAGGGTTCCCCGGAGGGACCAGTCGTGGCTGTGTAGAGTACCCACACTGTGCATCCGCCCCACTGTGTGTGTGTGTGTTTTCAGAGAAGAAGTAGTTTGCATCTTTTCTTATTTTATTTTCACTTAACATTGCCCCACAGCCCATTTTAAGGATCCAATCCTATTCGCTGAGTAGGATAGCAGCAAAAAAAAATTCTATAGCGAAAAAATACGTACTGTTATGTATGCATTTGCATACCAAACTGCCACATGCCATCTCTTAAAAGAAATGTGTGTCCAGCTGGAGAGAGAGAGAGAACCAAGCTCCTGTCCTTGGCTCTGCCCATGCCCTTGAAGTTTGCTGAGATAGAGGAAAGCAATTGGAGCGCTGAGATGGAGGAAACCGTGATTCCCTAAGGAATAGTGCAGGCTTTATTTACACAACCTCTAGAAACTGTTAGTTCCATGGAGATCTTGAGCTGATGACGAAATAAGGCATTATGTGATTGGGGTAGTGGTGCAGAGCTGCTGAAGTGATTGAGAACTGTGGAAGATTACTGCAGCAGGCAGCAAAGCTTTCTCTTTCTTTTAACCTCCGCTGAATTGTGGCCATTATGATTTATCTCACTCTCTCTATGAAAGGCTGGCTGAAGGCCTCCTTGCTCAGGCTTGCGCGGGGGGGGGGGGAGGCATTTCCAGTTTTTGTTCTCCAGCTGCGAATGCATGCAAACCAGGGCCAGCCCTACCATTAGGCAGAGTGAGACAGATACTGTAGGATAGGAAACAACAGCAAAGTGCTAAAGGGCAGAGCCGTTGTGTACAGGGCCTGCTCAAGATAATTTGCTGCCTGAGGCAAATGACTAGATGATGGCCTCTCCCCTCCCTCACCATTCCATGCACAGAAGTTGACTGGACTTGTGATGGGATAGCATATTTCAGCACCTGAAGGCAGCAAGCTAACTTAGGAAGGTGCAAGACAGGCCACATGGCACACACAGCTCTGTCCTCCCAAGGTGGGGAGCTGCCAAAAGGACACTGGAGGACTGGCCAGGGGATGTTGCTTATCCAGCATCTGCTGCCTAAGGCGGCTGTTGCGCTCTGCCTAATAATAGGACTGGCCCTGTGTGATTGCCGTGCAATCTGCCTTACGCCCACTGTGCTAGGCTGCTGTCCTTGGGTGCAGTGGAGGACCCCATGGTTACTGTTGAACTAAGATTCAGTTGCCAGTCTGGTTGGATTTTATACATGGCATGGGAAGGAGGGTGCCATCTTGTCCTTCAGACCTCAGGCAACAAAACGTCTTGGTCCAGCCTTGATAAAAAGCAATACACTTCCAGGTTTTTACAGAACTAAGGCATCTTAGAGAGGTCATTTAGCCAATATGATAAACCGCATCTTTGCTCAAGTATGATCTCTGGTTTCTTCCCTTGTGAATCTCCGCTGAGCCCAGAAAAGCTAAATCTAAGAGAAATGGAAGGGGGTAATGACAATTACTCTACCATGTCCAAATATGCTCACTGTTGAGTGCTTGGGAAAAATTTGAAGCAGTACTATGGAAGGTTCATGATGATCCTCTGCTGTCAAAAAAAAGGAAAGTAATATTAGAAAGTGCTCTGGGTTTACTGTTAACTGGGAATCCTAAAGCTCAGGGGATGCCTCACATGGAACAAGGCTGTGCCTTGGGGTGGTTGCTGCTGTATTCGAGTCTACAGGGAATATAACCACTGTCCTTTCCTTCCCGCTAATGTCATTATTAAGTGGGACTTCCCTGCCTGCCAACTGCAGGTTCCCTTTTCCTGCTGATAGTGTGAAAACGTGTGCTAGAGGGAAGGCAGTAGCCTGCAGAGGACACCACAGGCAGATTCTCTTTTGTTTTCCGCAATGCACTGTGCATTATATCTTAAAGAGGCACTGTTAATTGTTTCCCAGAATGGAGCATGCTGAGTCCCCTGCCCCTCCCCCGTCAGTCTAGCATTACCTACTGTTGCACCCTCTTGCCTCGCTCTGAATTCCCTTACCCTACAGCAAAGTGCTTGTGTTCCCATCCTATTTCTGGGCTGTGGAGGGACTGTTCCCGCCCCACCCATCAGAGAGTGTCTGTCTAAAAGCCTGATTCCAAAAATGCATGTACTTGTGTATCTGCCAGCAGCACCACCTATGCTGATACTGAGCTGGCCCAGCGGCTGATATTCTCTGCCATAGGCAGTCTTTGCAAATATTAGATCTGCTTTTGAAGGTTGCTTCATAGACTCGGGTGTATGGGCATGGCCAAAGTTGCCCTGTGCCTTCTCTGCCAACCATTTTTTCCTGCTCGGCCCAGTAAGGAAAACTATGCTAGTTCTCGCAGGCGCTTTGCTGTGTCAAATCCCAGAGGCCTAAGGAAACCAAAGAGGCAGAGGCAGAGGTCAGAGGCAGTAATACTTCTGAATACCAGTTGCTGGAAACTGCAGGAGGGGGAGGTGCTCTTGTGTTCAGATCCTGTTTGTGGGTTTCTCACATCTGGTAGTTCACCGTGGGTGGACTACATGGGCCATCGTGGGTGGACTACATGGGCCACCGTGGGTGGACTACATGGGCCATCGGCCTGATCCGGCAGAGCTCTTCTTATGAAGGCTCCCCCAGAACAAACACGTGCTTATCAGAAGTGTGAGGGGTGGAGAGAGAGGCGGAGGGGTGTGTGTGTGTATGCAGGAGCATGCATGCTTCAGAAGATCTTTCTCACATATTATAGCCAGAGCCCTTAATGGCATTGACCTTAATGGCATTGCTTACCCTTTGTAGGATCACTCCTGTGTTCCCCCTCATGAGTTGCTCAGATAAGAAGCTTTGATTGCCCTGTGACAACTGAAGAGTTTTCACCCCTTTCATGGATGCCTTGCCACTCTTGGTGCAATATTTAACATCCATTTCCTTGTCATTGTCTGGAGGACTTGGTCATCTTTGATCGCATGGTCTATAGCAGTGTTCCCCAACCTTGGGCCTCCAGCTGTTTTTGGACTACAATTCCCATCATTCTTGACCACTGGTCTTGCTAGCGAGGGATGATGGGAGCTGTAGTCCAAAAACAGCTGGAGGCCCAAGGTTGGGGAACACTGGTCTATAGGGTTCTGAAAGCTTGCATATTTTAAAACATAGACTAGTCTTTCTCTTCAGCACTCTAAATCTCTGGGTTGTCTAATTGTAGCAAGAGTTGTGGCCACAATATGCCCAGGGAAGCTATACCTGCATGCTGCTTTCCATGCATGCTGTCAAGTGGTGGCTTTTGAGAACTCTACCCTTGTCCCTGTCCCATAGATCACTACTGCGCAAAGCCATTTCCTCTGTCCTGTGATAACACTGAGAACAAGGTGCCTCACCTCTTTGCGCCTCACTTGGTTAACAGATCAGCTCATGCTGGGCTCTGCCACCATGTGGCCAAACACCTCCACCGCAGCTTCATTTTAATCCCTCCCAACCAGTCATTGGTGGGATGGGGCTGAAAAAAGAAATCCGGAGCAAGGCCCCCCACACCCCCTGCTCTGTGCCCCCCCCCACTCTGCTGCCACTTGTCCTTCCTTTATCATTAATCTGTCTTTTTCTCTGCAGACACTGATTACATCAGCCAGGAAGAGCTGGCCAAGGTGGAGCAAATGCTGGGCCACCTCAGCGAAGAGTCCAAGCAGGCTGCAGCCTCCACCTTGGTAAGCTTCCACCTAATGAACTGAATGTGTGTGGCCACTTGCCCAAGGCACCCTCCATAGCACCACCCCTCGCAGGACCGCAACCGAGGCAAAATATCAAGCACCGGCCCTTGCTGCATTGCCCGAGGGAAGTGAAGGCGCAGCATTCACAGGGTCCTGCAGATACAAGGGCCGTTACTGACCTTGCTTGGCAACACTGGGTACCTGGTTTGGCTTGGACATGTTACAACCATATGGGGTAAGTGTCCACGTTCCATGGCAAAGGTTGATGCTGACCTCTAATGCTGTAGGGCAGCAATAGCCAATGTGGTGCCCTCCAGCTGCTGCTGGACTCCAGCTCCCATCACTGCTGACCATTGGGAGTCCAACTGTATATTGGCATCACCTTCATAACCACCCCTGCTTTAGGGCTAGTTCTGAGCCATCTGTAAGGAAAGTGTGTTTTCCTGCGGAAGCAGGATCTGAGAATGGGCACAGGTAGATGCGTAGCATACATATGCACAGGTGCTAATGCACTCTTACTAAGCTAATAATATCCTCAACTTCATTAAGCAGGGGTGCCTATTCTTTTTTTGGGGCTGAGAGTCACATTCATCCTTGGCCCATGCTCTGAGGTTTACATGCCAGTTGTGGGGGTGCCCACCCTAACTGCTTTCATGCACACATACATGACACACTCAAGAGCCGCACAGCCCCCCCTTCTCAGCTGATCCATGCTGATCAACCGAGGAATTGGGTTATTATCCCCTTTCTGCTCATCAAATGATCTGCCTGATGACTAGGAAGGGGGAACATCGAAGGCTCTGAAGCCTACCTACCTCCTACCGAGTGTACACTGTTTTTCCCCTTTTTCTGGCACTGCCAAAATTGGTGGTGGGGAGTCAGACAAAAACTGACTGAGGGGTCAGATCAGGCCCCTAAACTAGGGTTTAGCCAGCCCAGCAGTAGTACAACATAGAATGAATATGAGAGTCAAAATTCCTGTGCTATGTGCTCACTTAACAAGGTCGCTGAGTACAGCACTTACTTATGACCACTGAAATATGCTTGTTCTGTGTGTTCTCCACCATCTGTAATCTGCAAACACCCAGCGGCCAAGCAGATATCCCAGTGGGAAGAAGTTCCACTGTCTTCAGGGAAGTGAGGCCTGAGAGCTCCATTCTCCCTCCCCTACCACCCACCCAACCCAAATCTTTGCCCAAACAATTCCAGTTTCTTCTGAAATTCTGAACCTTGGAAGCAGAATAAGCTGTTCAAGATGAATTTGCAAAATTGAAGACACAGAACTGGGTTTCTTTGTTGGAAAAAAATTGGACTGGATGGGCATGGAGGGAGGAGGAGCTTAAGCAGCACAGAAGCTACCCAGATGGACTCCGGCTGCTGAAGCAGCCCCTGCGTGTGTTGCTGTCTGGGTGACCTCCAGAGAGAAGCTGTGATCCAGGAAGCAACCTGATCTCTGCCAGGGGTAGGATCTGAATTATTAATGTGGCTGCTCATCTTCCAGCTGCAGTTTGGAGCTGCATAAAGGCTGCTGCAGGAGGACAGGGTGGGGTGGGAGAGACAGCTGATGGGATGGGAACACACTGTCCCTGGGTTCAGTAGGAACTCATGCTCTTAGCCTAGGCCAACCCCGGGGCAGGAAGCAAGCCTTCATTAAGAACCTCAAGCTAAGCTGAACTCTGTGCATTCTTTGCACAGGGAGACGAGTGCAGAGAAGTTGACTAGCCCCGTATATTCTTTACTACTGCTTCCGCTGCTGAGATTATTAGCTCTCCCAAAATTATATTGAAAGATAGCAGGATATGTATAGGTGCACTTAACGGTGGTCTTTACAGGGAGCGCTCATGGTCCGTGCTCCAAGGGGGAGATTCATAAGAGATACATTTATATTGTTATCTTTCCAAAACTTTTTAAAAATCTCACTTTCTCCCCCTAGTGGCAGCAGTCTGCTCACTGGGATTCCCTCACCTCTTGGACAGACAAGGCCCTCCCTTCCATTATGACATCAACCGGGAGAAGGAGTCCCCATAATACCCAAAGGAGTGCAGTCCCTACGGTCATCAGCATTTTTATAGAACTCCCCAGTGAAAGACGTTACAGTTAAAAGAAGAGGAAATAAAATTAATAGCTTTTTAAAAACATCCTTCCCCTAATTACAGAGCATAGTTAGCAAGGAAACGTGGGCTTCACTCCACATCCCAGTGGCAGTGGGAGAGAGGTTCATCCGCTCATGTTCCTATAACATTTTGCACCAAGAGCGAGACAGACCTATCACACTCCCCCTCTAGACATCCAGGGCCTAATCAGGCCATGAGGAGGAGCAATCAAAGGTGGACACTGCCCTGTGAAGAACAGGACACAGGAGGCTAGAATTCCTGTTTTCTCCTCTTTCCTTGGCCATGGAGGTAGAGGTAGCCCTCCAGTTCATGTAGCCCTCCTGAGAGAGTAGAGCCCTCATAGCTGATAGTGGAATCTTCCTGGAACCATTTCCCCTCCTACCTCACTGGCAAAACTCTTCGAGAGTTGCTGCATGGAGCAAAGCAACACAAGTGGTTCTGATCTAAAATTTGGAGCATGTGTCTTAAGTAAGCCCTGGCATGAAATGTACGAAGCCAACCAGCCATTTCAGTTTCAGCGTCTAGTGCAGAACCTTCATGTTATTAACTGTTAATGAGCTGCTGTTCTTCTGCCATGTGATGCCTTGCATTGCACCATGATGTGGGCTGAGTGTTGGCAACTGCCAATAAACTGAGTGGATGTGTTGCTTCTTTTGCAGCCCACCAGTGAGGAGGACCTGTGCCCCATCTGCTACGCGCATCCCATATCTGCCGTATTCAAGCCATGCTCCCACAAGTCCTGCAAGTGAGTAATCCCTTGGGGGATGTGGGCTTTTCTCTACTTTTGCTTCCTGGTTGGATGGAAGGGATCCTAGAAGGTGCCCCCGACCATAGCTTGAGATTTAATTAACGGGTTTTGCCATTTGAATTCTCTGAAGCTTCCTAGCTGGAATATCCTTTTCACTTGTTGCCCTAATGGAAAGACACAGCAGCATGATGCTTCTGAATAGCTACTTAGGCCAGCTCTCCCATATGCAAGGCTGTGATTGCACTGCGCATGCAGATTCAACTGATTTGTGTGTGTTTTTAGCTAGCATTTTAACCTTTTGGGCTGCAAAGTTTGGTTGATAAAGTGTGCCATTTGTAAATAAATCTTAGAAGCCATGGGAAAGGCTGATCAGGATTCAAACTGGCTGGGGGCACGGGAAGACTTCAATGTCTCCCATTCCTCTAAGTCATGACCATGATTTAGCACATGCCCCCAAAACAAATTTGTGTAATTTGTTTTATAGAGAAGCTGTAGAATTTGATTTTAAGAGGAAAGTGGGCATTATCTTGCATGCACAGGACACTTGCACTCATTTGTGCCTAGCAAGGGACTTTTAGGTACTTTGTTGGGCCAAAGCTCGGCCTCTAGCTGTGAACAAATGTCCAAGGCCTCCTGCTCTTGTCTTTCTAGAGCCTGCATCAACCAGCACCTGATGAACAACAAGGACTGCTTCTTCTGCAAAGCCACCATCACGGGTGTGGATGATTACATGAAGCCAGCCACCTCCTAGTGCCTGGACCCTGCAGGGCAGGGCCGCATGCCCAGGCAGCTTCTCCACAAGATGGACTCTCCTTGCTTCGAGAGCACCTCTGTCAAAGGCGGCTGCTGTTCAGCACAGCTGAGCTCAGTTGTGTGTTTTTTTAATTTATAACACTTCTTGCAGGCCAGGCACTGCCATATGCATCCCCTCGGCCACATCATATCCTTCAACCCCCCTGAATTTAGGTACACCTCCTGTTGCTGTCATTGACTCCAAGCCAGCAGGCACTGGGCTTTTCCCATGGGGCATGTACAAGGGGGCTGAACATGCTCAGGTTTTCTACCTCAGCCTGAATCTGTAGCTCCTTTTCTGCATTTGCCCCAGGAAGCCTGTCTCGTACTGTAGCTGGGACACATCCCGTTTGGTGTGGTGCTTTTCTCGATGGGGTAAAAGCTGATCTCACAGGCAACATCGCTCCTGTGAGCCCAGCTGGCCACTAGCCAAGTGTGTTTTTTGCTGCAGCGCTTAGCAGCTGTTTTGACAAGTGTGTGTGTTGCTCAGAGCTGGTTGAGATATTTACGTGGGCATATCGTGCAGCAGCCTGCCCAGCTGTGCCACCTGATATGCTTTGGTGACGGAGGGAGATATTGACAAGCCATTCTCCCACCTGCAATCAGATGCGCTGGTAAGTGAAAGATTGTACCATCTGTCCACTTAAACATTAGACTCTGCTCTTTGTGCATATAGCTCCTTTCCTTTGCAGGTAGGGACTGCTAGATACGCATAGCAAAGACACAAGGCCCAGTTTTTGGTCTGGGGAGCTTAGTGAATGCAACAGCAGGCACACTATGCCATGACTAACAGAAGTGCAGAGATGAAGCCCACAACAACCAGAGGAATGAGTCTGAATAGACTCCCAAGCTTCTCCAAGAAAAGAAAAACAGATATAGCGGGGGCCAGAGTTTGTCCCATGCATTGTATTCTGGTTGGGAGAAGTACGAGCTAGGTTGATCTTTATGGGCTACTGCAGGGGTGAACCTGATTGCACTGCTCTCTTCCACCAGCAGAAGGTGCCCATGGCACCAGCCCTTCACTGTGTGACCAGGCTGCCTGTACTATCCAGGAGCAGACAAGGATGGTTGCTGTTTTTTAATTTACTAACTGTGTGTGACTTGTAACCAGAAGTGTCGGGGAGGGCAGCAAGCATTGTGCTTGAAGCAAGGAATTTTAACTTATGTGCATCTATGATTGTCTCTCTCCCCCACCACCCTCCAAAGTGGAAGGGGTGTTAACTTCCATACAATGGAATATTATTAAATTATTATTCCTTAAGGCGGTGAGCTATGTGTATTCTTCTCTCCATTTTATGGAGCACTGTCCTAAAGGCTGGCACAGCAGCAGTACAAGATGGGATTGGCTGCAAGGAAGGCAGCGGTAAAAGTGAGCTGCCATACAAAACTGCCATTGTTGTTCCCCAAGCGGAGTTAAAGAAAACATATGACACACCACAGCTCCCATTCTTCATGACAATATAATTTCATTCCCCGTCCCCATTAATTGACAGAGCCCTGTCCAGAGTTCTTGAATAGTAATAGTTAGTGATTATTGGCCATATGGAGGGAAGAGAGAGGGATCAGTCTCTGTAAGGCAGTAGAGTTCCAAAGAAGAGGATTGTATTCTGTCTTCCCTTTGTGCAACATGAGCAGCACATGTTATCCTGAAATAAAAGCACAGCATGCTGTTCTTTCTCCTCACCGGGCCTGCCTGGGACCGTTCTCTTGCAGCAGCTGAACTCCTACTGCAGAACCACACAAGCAAGCATTTTCCTCTTTGCACATTAGGGTTACTTTCCAGTAGTAGCTCAACGGCCTGTGGCACTGGACAACCCCTGGAGCTGGCCCAGGTCATCATGCCTTATGCTAAGCAGTGATTCTGAGGAGCACTCCAGCCAGCTTACAAACCTCCTTATCCTACTACACTCCTAGGATTCCAGCAGAAGGTTAGTATTTTCTCAGCATAAAAGTCAACAAGGAGCCCCCGCTCCCAAGGCACAGGGTGGGGATTCCCCTTGTAAGAGGGTAAGACAGGGAGGGCCCTCTCAGCAGGTCCAATACTCAAGGCCCAGGACTGCTACATGATGATGCGTGGCTCCGGTACAGACTCCGCAATGGATTTGTGAGGCAGCACGTTGGCACCATTGAGGTAGAGTTCATCGTTTACAATGACATCCTCTCCCAGCACTGACACATTCTCCATCCGTACCTGAGGAAGGGTGTGACATACAGTTAGACAACTCTATGCTGAGCTGGGGGGAAGTAGTATGTTACAAGATAGACTTAGGCTAAGGCAGTTATTTGCTTCCATGGTACAGTCCTGTGGCTACTCAGGAGTCTGTTTCTAACAAGTTCTGCCCTTGCTTTTCTGGTTCTGGGCTGCTAATTAAAAGCAGGAGCAGCCAGAATGAGATGCCATGAGAATTATACCTGTAGAGTTTCCCTAAATCTTACTCAAATTGCCACTAAATCTGGTACCAATTCAACTCATAGGGAAAGGACAGCTTGATACCTAGCACAAAGCAGCACTGAAAGATATTAAATTGGGACTTTATAGGGCATGTTTCCCTGTTATAAATGCAGCTCTCATAATAATAAGGGTAGTGAGTATGAACACACAACCACTGCAAAGCTACAAGTCCATCATGAGTGAGAAAACAAACATGCAGGCATGTGAAGAAACTACATCACAGTAGCATTTGTGTGGACTGTGCACTCCAGCTCACTCATCAGTAAAAGAACTAATTAGTCTTGCTAAGATGCAGCTCTGACCAACAGTGCAATTCTTAAGTCCCAGACACACTGGCTGGGAGAGGTTATGGTATGACCTGATCTCCCCACCCCTGTGTCTCAGGTGGCCTTAAGCTGGCGACTTCACCTGGCTGAAGTAAAGCTCTCCTGGCACAAGCTATCCCAGTGTGCAGGGCAAAAAGGGGGTATGTTAAGGCCAGCAAAGAGGCACATTGGGGCCACCGAGAGGAATAAACAAAATTATCCTGCATTCCAGCTCTCTCCATTTACTGGTCCTGCCCAGAGAGGTAACATTTCCCCATAGAAGAGCAGAAAATGTTTACATTCCCTCAGCCTACAGCAGTTCACTTTCCCCAGTGTGTATCTGCCTGATGAGGATTGCTCTGTCACAGAACTCACCCACTGGCCTACAGAGGAGCTCCAGCCAACGATGCAGGATTCCAGCCACGAATGAGACCGGATCCGCGACCCCTTCAGCACAGTGCAACGTTTGATCCGAACCCCGTCCTCTATCACCACGCCTGCCCCAATGGTGACATTGGGACCAATACTGCAGTTCGATCCAATCTTGGCAGTTGGGTCCTGAAGTGGAGGGGGGAAATTGTGCATGAAAGTAAACTGGTGTTTCTTGAGCAGCTTCCACAGCTCTGGTCTGGGAAGTAGCTTCCTCCTCCTCAGAGGAAACTAGATGGGAGAGAACAACATTCCTTCACAGCTCTAGTCCACAAGATGGTAGATGTAATATCAAGAGCTGCTGTTGCCTTGCTCAATATACTACCAGTTTTAGATCAGCCTTTAATGAAGTGCTACCCACCCTCGCTCCAAAGAAATACAATAATAGAATTACCACTAATACATTCCCCATGAAACCCGGTCCTGAGTGCAGCCTCTCGGGATGTTTCAGCCGTAGATATTGCAGATACATGCACATGCCGGTTAGAAAGTCTTTGGGCTGCCCAATGTCCATCCAGAACCCTGTGATGACAAAGCTGCATTAATAAGACACCTGTCTCCATTGATGGACCTTATACCAGCCTTCCTCCCCAAAGGCAGCATATAGCAAGATGTACAGTGAAACCGCATTACGTTGTTTCATTCAAACATTGCCCTACGGGGCCCTTGCATGTTATGTGGCATCTTCCACATCTTGATCTTATTTTTACTTCTCAACTCCAGTTCCAGGTCATCACTGACTTAACATCTAATTGTCTAATATGCCCTCTCCTCAAATCACTGCCTACAGCTGTGAGAGCCCCTTAGGATCAAAGTACCATTCCAAATCCTTCCATGTGCCCTTACCCTGCAGTTCCATGGCATAGAGTTGTCCTTGTTCTGCCATCACTGGGAATATCTCCTTCTCAATCGAGGTAGGCCGCAGCTAAGGGAAGGCAAGAGTACTACCAGTTGGCCATTTATGTTGTAAAGAATAGAGATTTACTGTTCCCACGGACATCATCATCCTTAATCTCACCGGCATGAAAAGATGAGGTGCCCAACTAAAACCACAACCCCAAACACCCCAGCCAGTCTGCCCTGTGCAAGATCCCTGTTCCACCCTTCCGGCCTCATACCTCGATCCGCTGTAGCACACTTGGGTTTAAGATGTACATGCCAGCATTGATCTTGTTGGAAACAAAAACTTGGGGTTTCTCCACAAAGCGGTGTATGCGCCCTGTATCTGACTCACACACCACGACGCCGTATTTGGAGGGCTCCTCCACTTTGGTCACCTGCAAGGCAAAACTGGCATCACACCCAGCCATGGTACTCAGAGGGCACAGAAAGAGCTCGCTTGCACTGCCATGCCTAGTTTACTATCCTGATCTCTTATTTTAAAAAGAACCCCATGAGCAAAATAAAGAGTAGGACAGGACCTTTACTCCAACCACTTCTGTTTTTGCATTAGAGAAAGATGTGGGTGTGCAGTTCATCCCTAAAATAAGAACACACACCCTAATTCTTCTTTATGAACTAATAAGCGTGCTCCTGTGCATGTAAACAAGGGGAGGCATTTGTAACACCCACAGGAGGGGCTTGATTTTTTTTAAGTGGGTTGCAGAGGGTTGGACTAGATGTCCCTTGGGATCCTTTCCAACTCTACAATACTATGATTCTTTGTTCCTGCAACTACGGTTTTTGCCAAGTCTTAAGGGTTTGTGGAAGTGATGGAGCTCTTTCTGCCTATGTCTCCAGCTGGCCTGCTAAACTTAGCTTTCTGGCAGCTCTGCAACCAACAGAAACTAGGTGGTCCAAGGATCCACGGGCAATTCCAAGCAAAAGAGCAAGGGATCTACCCTTTGGCTTTCCAAAGATGTTGGCAGACTAAAGTTATCATCCCTGACTATTGGCTCATGCTGATGGGACCTGGAATCCAGCAACCTCTGGAGAGCCACTCCAGCAATGGAGCATTGCAAGCATGGAGTGGGTGCTCCACAGGTACCGTATTTTTCGCCCTATAGGACGCACTTTTCCCCCTCCAAAAATGAAGGGGAAATCTGGGTGCGTCCTATGGGGCGAATGCAGGCTTTCGCTGAAGCTTGGAGAGCGAGAGGGGTTGGTGCGCACCGACCCCTCTCACTCTCCAGGCTTCAGGAAGACATCCGCAGCCTAAGCAGCCCTGTGGGAGTTCTCGCAGGGCTGTCTAGGATGCGGATAGCAGCCTGCTTCCCGGAGCGCTGGCCGCGCTAAAAGCAGAGCGCCTGGCGCTTCGGGAACACATCCACAGCCTAGGCAGCCCTGCGGGAATTCCTGCACGGCAGTCTAGGCTGCGGATAGCAGCCTGCTTCCCGGAGCGCCTGACGTGCTGAAAGCAGAGCGCCCGGCGCTTCAGGAACACATCCATAGCATGCTTCCCGGAGCGCCGGGCGCCCTGAAGCAGAGCACCCCTCGTGCTGGGCAGACATCCGCAGCATGTTGGAGCCCTGCAGGAGTTCCCCACAGGGCTCCCCACGCTGCGGATAGCAGCCTGCCGCCCTGCGCAAGGAGCACCCTGAAGCAGAGCGCCCCTCGCGCCGGGCAGACATCCGCAGCGTGTTGGAGCCCTGCAGGAGTTCCCCGCAGGGCTCCCCACGCTGCGGATAGCAGCCTGCCGCCCGGCACGAAGGGTGCCCTGAAACAGAGCACCCCGTGCGCCGGACAGACATTGGCCAGCCCCACAAGCTCGGGGGACAGCAAGGAGGCGCACCGCCGCCATCCCGCTGTTCCTCGACCTGGTTCGGTTTCCCCAACCTGGTTTTGGGGGGGGGGGGAATAAAGGGGGGAAATTTCCTTTATTCCCCCCCCCCAAAAGAAACAACTAGGTGCGTCCTATGGGACGGAGCATTCTATGGGATGAAAAATACGGTACTTACCACAATGGTGCCCTCTTTTCCATGATGCCTGTGAAAGTGCACCATGTCTTTGAAGGGGAAATCGCAGATCACATCACTGTTGAGCACAAAAAAAGGCTCTGCATTCTCGGTCAACAGCTCCCGCGCTAGTGCCAGGGGTCCAGCTGTGGAGGAAACCAAAGCCCTCAATATTCACCTATTCGTGTGCCCTTCAGCAACAACAGCCAGCAGGCACTGCTCAACCCGCTTTAGAAAGTTACATCCTATATAGCTCCTGATCAGAATTAGTAGTACCCAATCCTCCACCTGCATATAGCCAGGACACTCCAGGTTGCCACAAGTTTTGATTCTGATCCCACATTTACTCCCCCTATAACCTCACTTCTCCACAAGAAAGTGGCTGCTTCAGTTACCTGTGCCCAGTGGTTCCTTCTCATGCGACAGGGAAATGTGAATGCCCAGCTAGAAAACAAAGTAGAATTTGGAAAACAAAATTAGAAGATGCGCATCACCAACAGAATATGTGTGCCAGTGACCTGGTTATATACCCTTCCTTTAGTCATCAGATTTTCATAAATCCTCTCTAATAGAACTAGACAACCATATCAATATTATTCAATGATGAATTTATGGTGACCTACAGATTGCAGGCTCCCTGGCTTTGTGGGGGTACTTGTTCTAATGAAGCAACAGATGAACAGCATAAATTAAGATGAAATAACTAAACTTTACTTTCCCTCTTAGAAAGTCATGTAACACACCATCCACATTTGAAAGCAAGTCCATTAAGTCCAACAGAATTTCAGCTAAGTTAGGTACACTAAGGGTCAGAGGGGTTGCTGCATTCACAATTACAAAGAGGAGGTTAGAATCAGTGGCTTGGATCCTCAGATAAGTTAACTAGAGGAAGTTCACAGAATGAAAGTTTCCTGTTCCCTCCTCCCCCTGAAAACCTCCCTAGAGCAATGGGGGGGGGGGATGGGGACGTGCTTGTAAAATGTGGGATGGGGCATGGAGGATGGCTGATAACTGCCCTAAATTTGGCTTGAATCCTAAGGTAACTTCAAAAAGTTCATAGAAGGAAGGTTTCCTAACTACTACTCCTCCCAAAGTCGCCTGCACTTTGTCCCACAATTGGGGACCCCATTCCTTCAGAGAAGCTATTGGAGAAGCACAGGTGGCTGTGGGTGTAGATAGGAAATGGGAAATCTTCCTTCCATGAACTTTCTAAAGCTGTCTTGTCTTAGCTGTCTTAAGAATCCAGTCAGTGGGTAGAATTCAGTGTTACACTAATTTGATCATTTTGTCAGCACAAGCATATACGCTTTGCAAACAGCATGATCTCCCATCTCCTCCTCCCGTGCTCTTCAGTGGGTTCTCCCAACCTGCAAGAGCGTATTTGGGGAAGGCATGGGGGCACACAGGGCAAAGGGGGGAAGCCCCGTTGTACTTCCACTAGCAAATCAGTTGAATCTGGTCCCAGTGTAACAATGGAGAGGGTGCTAAGCCTTTTATGCTGAAATGTCTGAAATAAGATGTGCATTAAAAGTATAGGTTGTATTTGGTGCAGCACAAAGAATACATTCCGTCAGCAGGAAAAAATCTGTACTGGTGGGCGGGGGGGGGGGGGGGTCCAATGCATTAGTACTAATCCTTGAGCTAGTGCATCTATTTTGAATACCACCCTGTCTTCAAATAGTTATAGACAATAGGTTCCATCTATTTGAAAATAATAGGTTTCTGGCCAAAGTAATCTGCCAGTGAATCATATCAAATCATAAAAAGGGAGTGCTGTTGTTAAGAGTGTACCACTAGCTAGATTTTTACTGAAGAAAAGTTTTCTTGCTTCTAACCAACACTTGTGTAGCTGGTATTGCCAATGAAACTGAATCCATAAACCTTCAGTTACAGGAAGTTACAAAAATTGGTATGGCACGGTGCCAAGAAAAAGTCACACCCTGCTTTTTACAGTGTAGGAAGTGAGCAACATTTATGGATATACTTGCACAACATGCGCTTATTTTGGCTTAGTTGGCTTCAGTTAAAATTGTAATATATTGTATAGTTGTAATCTAATTAAAGCTCATGCACTGCACTATAATTAATTTGAGTTTCACATAGAGGCCCTAGTACATACAGGCTATCTAACTCAGCAAAGTCCAAAGCGAACCCCTTTCCTTGCAGTTGCAAAACTCCCCAAGAATAAAGTGAACTATCAAATGCCCACCTCATGAACACTGAAAGATAATCACTAGAGTTAGTGATTCACAAGGCTATGCTCTGTGAAAGCAGCATGAGCTTAGGTAATGCTATTGAGCCACTAGCTTTCATAGAACTTCAGCCACATTAAGACAAAATGCTATAGCAAATGAAGAGTTCCAATCAACTCCTGCACATCTACAGGACCTCCAACCATCAGGTTCAGGAAAGCAGCCTAAGAACTATCAACTCAAAACTTACCCTTTGCTCTTGTTCTTTCATCTCCTTTTCCAGCAGTTCTGACATATAACTGACAGCAAGGATCACATGGTTCACACCTGCCTGTCAAAGAAGAGGAATAGTAACTCCAAGACACTCAAACTATGCATGCAACTGAGGTGATCAGGTGTCCAGACCCAGGGAGGCAATACAACCGGACCAGAGATCATAATTATTTAGAAGATGTAAGGGATGGTTATGCAAGATTGGAACAGAGAGAAACATTTCTAATCCTTTCCCCATCAACTCACTGAGCAAAATGAAGCTAAATCAGCAAAAGGGCAGCAGTTAGAATTCACACATTCGACTCCTAAATCTGGAAGAAGACCACCTATCACTTAGGTATTAGTCTGTGATCATTTGTATGAGCCACTTTCCCTGGCTATAGCACAAGTTATCCAAAATGTACATCCATCCCTATTTATCTGTATGGTAAAGCAAAGTGATTTATCTTCATCTAGCACAGAGATGGAGAGATGCCTAGAAATGCACAGGAAACGTGGCAGAGGGCACAGCACAAGAAGCCATCCCAGATATGTGCAGGAAACTTTCCCATGGAATAACTCAACAGCAAAAGCTTCACCTATTGAATTCCAGTCTGCCATGCAGCTCTTAAAAGGCACAGCGCCCTTTTCAGGAAAAAGAGGCCCCTGAATCTCTCTTCTCCCCCGCCCCTCTAAGCGGACGGCAGCCTCACCTTCACCCACCCACCCAAACACAGAAGGTTGGTGCTCAATCCTACCTTCACCAGAGCCTCCACCTGGTGCAGCAGGATAGGCTTGTTGCAAAATTCCACTAGGGGCTTCGGGATGCTGAGGGTCAGGGGCCGCAGCCGCGTGCCATAGCCCCCCACCAAGATCAGCGCCTTCATCCTTGCCTGAAAGAGGGCGGAGGAAAGGGCGAAGCGTCAGACCCCACGCCGCCCCCAAGGCCTCCACCGGCCCCGCTGCCTGCCAGGTCCCCCTCGATGGTCCCCCAACCTCCCCGCGTCGACCCCCCGCCAAGCAGAACTTGCCAGCGGCCCCTCGAGCTCCGAGCCCGGCCGCCGCCGCCCCTGGAGCCCTCGGTGCTCTTCTGGACCGGACCCAGAGGCCCGTAGTCGTAGCCAACGTCACCCCCTCCGTCCTCGGCTCCGCGTAACTCACCTGACCCGGCCCGGAGGTGCCACTCCGCCTACAGCCGACAGAACCAGCCACCACGACATCTCCGTCAAACTCCCTTCCGAATCGGTCAACCAATCAGTGCGCCGGACGTGTCCAAGCATCCTAACCATCCAATGGCGGACGAGAGCTGCGATGCTTGTCGGCCAATCAAAACGCTAGCTACTACGTTGCCGCAGCAACGCGGACAGGTTAGAAATGCGACCGCCTTGCGTCATTGCCAAGGCGCCGCAGCAGACACGTCTCTAGGTAGGCGGCTTCAAGTTAAAGCCCCGCCCCTCTTCCCCGTTAGCCACCGCCTTTAGGCGGGCGGGGCGTGGTGTCGTCACGCGCGCGCGACGCCAAGCGAGCCCTAGCAACAAAGGCTTCAGCCTCCTCGTTCTCCGTAGTAGTGGCAACGTTCGTGACGTGCGGCGCTGCCATGTTTGTAGTGGCTTTGCGCTTGCTAAGCGGGTGAGGGGAAGCCGTAGCGGGGGGAACTGCTTCGCTCTTCTCTGTCGGCTCCTCTACCCGCTTTAAAGCAGCAGGTTGACAGGAGGAAGAAGGAGGAGGCGCGAGAGCGAGCCGGGAGCGGCTGCAGGCGAGTCGCAAGGATGCGCTGGGTGGGCAAAGGAAGGGCCTGGACCTGGGCGCGTCCCCGCCGCCCTCTGCGGGTGACGACGGGTCCGTTACTCTCGGGGAGGGGGCTTAGCGTTGCTTGTCTTGGGCTTAACCGGGAGTGGGGCGAGTGCGTCCGTGTTTCTCTTCTTAGGGAACGCTCCGGCTTTGCTAAGTAAAAAAACCGAGCTGCATCGTTGACAGTAAGGAAGCCTGTGTGGAGGGGGCCGTCATTATATTATTGCTACGTTTTTATTGCTAAAATATTTGGTTTACTAAAAAAAATAACAGTACAGTATGTAAAACCTTGGAGGAGCTTGATCCCATATGTCTTTAATCAGAAGTGTGCCCCTCACCCCCGAATGTGATGTGGCTTACTTCCAAGTAAGCATACCTAGGATTGTACCTTCTTGGTTTTATTGGACCATGGCCTTTCACAGCAGCCAGCATCAGATAGGTGAAACAAAGCTATCATGCTACTGGGTGATCCGCAGAACTTGCTTTGTTGGTGGAATATGATCCCCCAAATATACATGTTATAGTCATTAGTAGTCTGCATTTGTATTGGAATTCTGAATGGATGTTTTGTTGCTGGTGTGTGTGGCTTTACTATTCAATTTATTTACTACTACTACAACTAATAATAATAATAATAATAATACTAAAAAATAATTAATAATAATTTTAAAAAACACACCAGGGGGCAGGTTCCCGAGTTTCAGTGTAGGGAGGTGGAGGTTGTAATATTTATGTGCTGCTTAATGGAGTCCACTGCTCTCTTCCAGCATGGGGACCATGGCTCATGAGCCTGTTCCCTGCATTTTAAAGAGCCCAGTCTCACTGCAAGTGGGAGACATGAGGACTGAGCAAGGCCGTCCTGGTGTTCTGGTGATTGATGTTGTGCTTCCACACTCACAGACCATTGATGTAAGTATGGGAGGAAACCAAGTGTGTGGGGCTTGGAATTGTCAGATCTTATGTTTGAAGTCTCTCATTTTAGTTGTAAAGCTGATACAGAAACTACGATGGTGAACCAGGAAGTACCTGCTTCAAAACTCACCTTTGGTAACTCACTTGGTTACCCTAGGCAAGCTTCTCTACTTTGCTCCAAGCTGTAATTTAGATATTCAAGCAATGACCTGCTCCAAGGGTTGCAGTAATGTTTGTGAACAAGAAAAGGAGGAATCCATGACAGTCCTCCCCTCATATTGCTATCCTCAGTTGCAGGAAATAGTATTCAAGAACTATTACACAGCCTTTCTGACTCTACGGGTGCAGCGTCGAAACCCTGCAGATGGTGGGAACGAAAGTCCTCCCAAGTGGGTTACTTGTCTGCAGAATTACTGCTTGATGCCCAACCCTCACACAGAAGAAGGCTCTCAGGATTATTTCTCTCTCTCCAGACATCAGGTAAGTACAGTCATACCTCGGGTTACAGGCACTTCAGGCTGTGCGTTTTTGGGTTGCACACCGTGCCGAACCCAGAAGTACCGGAACGAGTTACTTCCGGGGTTTGGCACATGTGCAGAAGCGCCAAATCGCAACCCACGCGTGCGCAGACACGGCGCTGCAGGCTGTGAACATGCCTCACGCACGGATCACGTTCGTAACCTGAGAGTCCACTGTATTTCTGTTGGTATTGCACATAAATCATAGAATTGGAAGGGATGCAAGGGTTATCTAGTCCAACCCCCTGCACTGCAGGAATCTCAGTTATGAGATGATTCAATTATTCTGCTAATTCATATTGTTTCCTGTCTGAAATGGCAACCTGTGCTCCCCACAACTTTCCTGGTTTATTTTGTTGCGCCATCACACTTTAGCTACCACTGAGTAAATCTTGAATAGAGCTGGGATAGGGAACTTGTGGCTTGCATATGTTATTGGACTCCAACTCCCATCGACGCCAGCCAGCATGACTAATGGTCAGAGATTGTGGGAGCAGTAGTCTTGCAACGTCTGGTGGACAACAAGATCCCCACCCCTTCTTTAGTGTGCCAGATGATAGTTGGGGGAATGGTATGGACTGTGTGTTTTTTGTAATAGAATTTCTAAAAATTATAAAAGTCTGCATGCTCTTACTGCCCATAGGGTACCTTTCAGCTCTGCCTATTACAGGCACAGTTTTGGCTAGTCTTATTAAAATGCTTCAGCTACATTGAGTGTTTTGTATTGGAGAAATGCAGAAGCAAGGTAATGCTTGGTAACTTTCAGGAAAACAAACTATTAATGATAGGGATCCCAGCCAAACTTCATTTTTAATAGTGTAAGTTACAACCTAGCCCACCAAAACTTCAAGAGTACTTAGTAAAGGTTTAGGTACACTGAGGGGAAAGGATTGACAGTTGTAATGGTTTTGCAGTCCCAAAGTAATAGGCAAAATGAATGTCTGTTTTTAATATTTTTCTATAGGTTTTTTTTAGCATGCAAAGATCTTTACAGGTCTAACTTTTTCCATTCTTGCAACAACTTGCAACTAAGATTTTAACAATCTGAGACACAGAAATGCTGGTATGCCTGAATCCACCCAGGAAAACTATAGCTGAGCCGAGATTTAACTAGATCTACAAGGTCCAATGAACTACTACTATATGTACCAGACCATGATAATACCCCTACTTGGCCTTAATTCCTGGCCCTACTGATACTGTATTCTAGCTAGTTTGGAATGATTCCCTATTGTTTGTATTAAGGGAGAATTTATTAGAAGCTCTTACAATGTTACAGCAAATCATTGTTTACTTTGTTTTGAAGGGATATTGGGCCTTGGCGCAGGTTCAGTGATGCCTTGTCTCCCTTACTTTGCCAGATGCTCTGTGATGTGGACCGAGTGGCTGCCATGCGTCTCATCCTGCGTCAACCATCTCCAGTATGGCTGCATTTTACCATTGAGGAGCTGCAGCTTTTCCCTGGGGGTCAGAAGGTACATACTCAACTCATCCCCAAAGCACCTGTTCTTTCTATAACCATTGTTCTATGGTTGTAATGGCTTACTCAGCATTGAATGAAGCCTTCTTCAGAGCACAGTCTAGGGTCTGATAACTGGCTGAACTCAGGCTCTCTGTGCTTTATTCCCCCCCAAAATGCTAGGTCACACATCTGAACTGGAGAAGATGCTGCACCTAGATCTCTTTGATTCTGAGCTACCAGCTTCTGTCCTCCTTTTCTAGCCTTCAGCTTCTGTGGAGCCAAGTCTCCTGTTCTCTTCTGCTGCTTGGCCTGAGTTTTATCAGAGTTTCCTGTGTAATTCAACTACTGTTCACTGAGCTTGATCTTCTTCACTCTCTTAGTTTAAGATCTCTGCTACCCATGGAGCAAGTTTATTAATGGCTCCCCCTGCCAATTCATTCTAATTTCCATGCTATGAATTTCACATCCTCACCAATGAAACTACCAGAGCCCCTCATGTACACAATCCATGTTATTAACTCTGCAGTTGCCAGGTTCAATTCTAAAGCTGATTTAGAATCATAGAATCATAGAGTTGGAAGAGACCACAAGGGCCATCGAGTCCAACCCCCTGCCAAGCAGGAAACACCATCAGAGCACTCCTGACATATGGTTGTCAAGCCTCTGCTTAAAGACCTCCAAAGTAGGAGACTCCACCACACTCCTTGGCAGCAAATTCCACTGTCGAACAGCTCTTACTGTCAGGAAGTTCTTCCTAATGTTTAGGTGGAATCTTCTTTCTTGTAGTTTGGATCCATTGCTCCGTGTCCGCTTCTCTGGAGCAGCAGAAAACAACCTTTCTCCCTCCTCTATGTGACATCCTTTGATATATTTGAACATGGCTATCATATCACCCCTTAACCTCCTCTTCTCCAGGCTAAACATGCCCAGCTCCCTTAGCCGTTCCTCATAAGGCATCGTTTCCAGGCCTTTGACCATTTTGGTTGCCCTCCTCTGGACACGTTCCAGTTTGTCAGTGTCCTTCTGGAATTGTGGTGCCCAGAACTGGACACAGTACTCCAGGTGTGGTCTGACCAGAGCAGAATACAGTGGCACGATTACTTCCCTTGATCTAGATGCTATACTCCTATTGATGCAGCCCAGAATTGCATTGGCTTTTTTAGCTGCCGCGTCACACTGTTGGCTCATGTCAAGTTTGTGGTCAACCAAGACTCCTAGATCCTTTTCACATGTACTGCTCTCAAGCCAGGTGTCACCCATCTTGTATTTGTGCCTCTCATTTTTTTTGCCCAAGTGCAATACTTTACATTTCTCCCTGTTAAAGTTCATCTTGTTTGTTTTGGCCCAGTTCTCTAATCTGTCAAGGTCGTTTTGAAGTGTGATCCTGTCCTCTGGGGTGTTAGCCACCCCTCCCAGTTTGGTGTCATCTGCAAATTTGATCAGGATGCCCTTGAGTCCATCATCCAAGTCGTTGATAAAGATGTTGAATAAGACTGGGCCCAAGACAGAACCCTGTGGCACCCCTGTGCCCAACCCTGTGGCACATTTTAGAGTAAGCTTTCACCTGTGAAATCCAGATGGGGGAAAACATTATCCTGGACACTGTACCTCTACAGTCCCCTGGTAAATAATGCTCCTAGGAGAGCTTAAGGTAAATAGATTGTAATAGTTCATAAGAGTGAATTCTGCACTTTCCTGTGGGCAGTAGAGGCAAGTATTTATGTCTTTAGGCAGCCTGCTCTGAGAGAGTAAATTGGTGAAGGTAAAAAGGATAATGTGTGTAAGTGCAACATTCCAGTTGGTAGAGAATCAGCAGTGTTTTGCTCTGGGGCTGTTTTTATCTTCCAGAGTCCACAAAAAGGCTTCCCAGCTTGGCTTTCTCACCCATCTCCTCAGGAGCGGCCAACAAATCTGCGTGATGTAAGTATTGTTGGTGACACTGGGGGTTTCTGATTTGCTGACAGCCTCCTGGCAGGGAATGGCTCTGGGGAGATGTGATGTTTTATCAACAAAAGCAGTGGAGAAACTGCTTATATGAATATATAACTTTCCTTCACTTTCAGGGACTCCCTGATGCTGACAAAGTGTCTTCTGAACTGCAGCAAATGTGGGTTTTGACTGAGATGCTCCAAGCCAACCAGCCAGCAGCACGAATTGGCCGTTTTGATGTTAGTTTCATATTACTTTTGCTTCTTGTTTGGGGAGTGTGTCCTTCACTGCAGTCCAGTTAGAACTCACACCCCCTATCTTGAAGACTTACTTCAAGTTTACGCTCAGCCTTTGCAGCCCACAGAGCATACACATTAACCTTAGAAGAGCCCTGCTGGATCAGGCCAAAGGCCCACTTTGGTTTCCCTGTTTCCAGCAGCGAATCAGGAAAGCTGCAATGAAAGAATTTGGCAGTCAGTATGAAATTTCTGTTTATCGTGTATCCTTCTTCCTCTAAGGAGCTTAAGAATGGCTTGCATGAAGTGTTTGTATTTTACCCTGGGGCAAATTTGGGCTACAGCATAGTGACTCCCCCAAGGTTACCCTGTTGGATGAGTAGAAATTTGAATTCAGCTCCCTCTAAGCTCAAGTCCAGCATTCTGTCCACTGGAGGGAATAGAGGCTGTGTGGGAGAAACATACATCCCATAACATTCCCAATGTGTTGACTCTTTGCTAAAAACAATACCCTGTACCTTTCTTGTTTCAGGTGAATGGCTCCTATGACCTTAACCTCCTGTCCTACACTTGAGTTTTCCCAGGACTCAAAGCTGACTAAGTTCCTAAGAGCTGGACTCACTGAGCTGCACCCCCACAGTGTTGGATTGGCTTGAGGCAGGAAGAAATGATGGACAAAGTGTGTTGCCTTCATGTTCCAGTCCTTCCCTTTTCCGCTTCATGGAGGTGGCCTTTATGGGAACTCTCCAGCTCTGCTCTGTTCTTCCTGCCAGGTCTTATGTGGAGATTGTTCTCCATTTTGCACTGGACCCTGGAAGGTTGTGTTCCCTTGAACTTGAAGGTGCCTTATTTGGGCTCTTCATCTCCTGGTCTGTTTCTTGGAAGCCCTGCTGTGCATGTTGGTGCATGCTTCTTTTTGGGGCAAAATCAAGCAATCTTTCAAGAATCTGGTACTATGATGGGGGCAGGGCAGGGTGGAGAGAAGAATCCTTCATTTTGGCAAGAGAAGTGACTTGAAATGTCTTGAAGCTGACAAGACTGAAGGTTTTACATTCTCAAATTCATGTGTTGGCGTTCCAGAGAGAATGAGAACTTCCTTGTTGCTTCCTCTGCTATGGCTACCTCATTTGCAACCTACACTATGTAATTGTGTAAGGTTTTTAATAAGTGGGTGGCAATAAGAAATGCTTCCTGAAAAGTTAACCCCCACCTCTTTTTTCCTGGAGGGATGCGAGTAGTTTAGTTGTGAATTGTACAGAGCTAGCCCTCAACAACCTGTCACTAGCCTTGGCTACAATATTGTAAGGGCCACATTAGAGAAATAGTTTACCCTAGTGAAATGGCAGTGCCAGACTGTGCTGTGTTGGTTTTTAGCTGAGTCCTGGAGCACCTTGTCATTTTTTACAGCCACAGCTATAGATCTTTCAAGTAGCGAAAATAGCATCCTGGTGGAAAGCCTGAAAAGCCATGTCCTTGAGAGCTCCCTTATTTAAGCTGAGTTGCAACCTGAATTACCAGCTGTCACCTTTGTATTCTTAAATATTACCATATTAATCTTTCCAACTCATTAGATAACCCTTGCATGGTTGTAGATGCTCATTTCCCGTCCATGAATTACTATGCTCAAGAATGAGTGTTGAAAGCTGAGGTGAAAAAATGATTAAGGTAAAAGTCTGGATTCAGATCCCTTCTCTGTCAAGGAGCTACTACACTGCCTTTGAACGATCACTTTCTCTCAACAGTACATCTTAAACTGCCTTTCAAAGGGCTGCTATGATGGTTACAATGAGAATATTCAAACACTTCCCCATACTGACAGGCAGAGATATTTTTTGAACAGAACAGCACTATGTTGCTTCATAGCAAACGTATCTTCTTGTGGTATAGGACACTTGCTGCAGTAATGTCCATGATATGTAATAGTCTGGTGGACTAAGCTGCAGAACAAAATGAATTAGTTCAGTAGGATGTGTAGCTGATTTTTTTTTTTTTAATGCTGGACTTTAGATCTCGGGAACAACCTCTTTTCCATAGCTGTGTAACTTCCTTTCTGTTATTTATTATAAATTATGTATGCTACTTTATTTATAGTTGGAAAGAGCCACAGTGATCTTCTAACCCATTGCAAGTATAATAAACTTTTGCTGAATACAGTGAAAGACCTTTGCAAATGATGTCAGGAAGCTGCCTTATTGGTACCTCTAGCTCAGTATTGTCTGAGCACCAATATCTCTTCAGGGTTTCAGACAAGGATCTTTCTTATCCTAACTTGGAGATGCCCAACTTGGGAGCTTCTGCTTGTAAATAATGTCCTTTGCTACTGAGCTGCAACCCTTACCCATTGCATTAAATCAGGGTTAATGTATTTGAAGTATTTTTCAATGGATGATTATCCAGGCCAGATGCATCACAAATAAAAGATTGTTGTGTTGTATTGATTGTATGTGCTTGGTGCATTGTACTTGTCAAACCTCTCTTAAGTTTATTTATGAACCTGTAATAGCATCTAAAATTAGGAGTACATGGGCCAATGCTCTTTTTCCCATGCTAGATGCCGAGCAACCAAAAGGGGGAGCGGCAAGTGGAAAGGAGAATAGAAGCAAAGGCCACTGTCTAATTCTGAATTGAATATGACAGCTGGATATTGATAATTTTTTTTAAAAAAGAAAAGCCAATTGCTTCCAAAACCTTCCCTGTTTTAGCAAACATCCCAGATAACCTGCAAAATAAGGGAGGGAAATACCACCACACCTTCTGGTGTTCCAGGCTACTTTGATCCTATGTAGTCTTGTTTTTTATTCAATCCAACTGATTCATGCATGCTTGCTTAATTGGAAAGAAAAAATGCCCTTCCTGATTTAGTAACCATTTTCAGTGCTATCTTTGCTTTCTATATTCCCTTGTCTTTAAAGTAAAAGTACGGTAAGTATTCTGAAAGACCTGTAATTTGGATTTTTAAGCAGCTAATTACAGTACATCTCATGCACTCATGTTTGTTAATACCACTGTTGCCTAAGCTAATACTGCTATGCTTTCTGTATTGTAGTCTGCTATTGATTCACTTGGTTAGAGTTACTATCTAGAATGAACCCTAAGCAGCACTAAAGGCTACCGTAATTACCTGCTCCAGTTGTGTGATCTGGGCATCTTCTGTGCGTGTAAAGAATTAAGGGAGAGAGCGCGAGAGCGCTATCCCTACGTTTTCTGCTGAGAAGCCCTTACCTTGCACCCTTTCAAGACCCTTGTCCATTTTGCATACTCCTCAATCTTCCAACTGAAAAGAATGGCTTCAGAAAGGGAGCGGCGTGCGCGTCTCTCCTTTTCATCTTCGGCTGGGGAGGGCGAGTCCTCTGGTCACTTGCCGCTGGAACGGGACTACATTTCCCAGGCTCCTCCCCGGGACTTGAGCTCTGGGCCCAGGGGAGGGGAGGCGGGGCTGTCCTCTCCAGCCATGTCGTAGGGGCGCCCGGGAAAATGCTTCGGGCCGGCGTCGGAGCTGCTGTTCGGCTCGCGGCTCCGGGCTGGGGGTCCCCCGGAGCTGCCGCGCGCGGGAAGCGGGGCTACGCCTCCGGGCAGGTGAGCTGGGGACACCCGCCTCTCCTCCCACTCGGCTGCAGGTGTGCGCTCCGAAGCCCGGCAACAGGCGAGCCTTGCGCGGAGTTGGAAGTGGCGGAGCGCGGCTGGCTCGCTGCGGGCATCCAGGGAAGCAGCCGTGCCCTGGTGCCGGAGGGAAGGGGGCCAGGCGGGGGACTTTGGGTTGGAAGAGTTGCGCTCTGTTTTTCAAACGCTCGTGACTGAAACGGGTCAACCGCACAACCTGCTTATTGTCACTGTTTTAAAGTTCGGGGGATATCTGAATTGGGCAGTCCCAGAGCATGTGCAGAGTGCATTGCTTTCGCATTAGCTCTCGCGCATCGGAGATTCCAGGACTAGCGAGGGGTCCGAGGAGGCTGCCTTCCCCAGGCAGGCTTCATTTCCAGCATCTTCCCGCTTTAGAAAGGGAGCGCTGATCTTGGCCTGGCTTTTGTGGGGAGACCGGGTGAAATCGAGGGATCTCCTTGGGGGCGGAAAAGGCTAAGGAGTCTCGACAGAGCCCTCGCCCGCCCGCGCAAACCTCGCGTCCTTTTGGTTGAGTCGGCGGCAGGCGCAGTTCCCTGGGCATTCTAATGGCGAGGGGGCAATTTCACAGCGGATGCTTCTAAAGAAAGAGTTTATACAGTAAGATGCTATTCTCAGCATTAAGCACTTGGGCTGTAGTGGTAGTGGCGTCTCCAACAAAGTTCTTCCCTGGTGGTGACCCAAGAATTTCCTGTTATGAAGTGGGTGGATGCGGGGGGGGGGTGAATGGAGGAAGAAACCTTCCATATGTGGGGGTTGGAGTGGAAGTTGGTAGAGTCTCCCCTACTGAACCCCTTGACCAATACCGGTGGTGAGCGAGAAACAGCAACTTTTTGCCCCATAATAGGTGCTCACCACAGCCATGGTCGAAAAAGAGCAGACGGTAAGGGGGAGGGTGTTAAATAGCAAATGTGATTCCTTTGGAGAGCATGGTGACTGTCTCCCAACTGTGCAGGCCAGAGCTTAGGCAGGTGGGAAAGTGAGACAGGAAAGGCTTTGCAGACCTGCAAGAGGGGGTTGGGTACAAAGGGCAAGCAGCTTTATTTTCCTCTTGACATTGGACTTCTGATAAGGCACTAAGCAAACAAGCACTAATCACAAAGGTCAAAGGGAGCTTAGAGACCAGAGCTACCCCTTGTTCCAACAGGAAAAGTTTGGTCCCTGGGGCTGGCTCTCAGCTAGGAGGTGATGGGTCCACTCTCCAAGACAGCTGGAGGTCAGTGTCTAGCCTCTGAGGCCACCCAGGGCTGCACACATCAGTGCTTAATTTAAGCAGAACAGGTAGGGGAAGGTCAGGATATTCTTCCTTCTGATGTGGCCAGGGTTGGGAATGACAGTGGTGCGAGTGATAATGAGTCCTGGTTGGCCATCTCAAGACTGCTGACCTTTCGATGATCTCAGATGGGTTGCTGGCACCTGCCAGTCAGAACATGCCTTGCCTTCCTCTGCAGGAGAGCCTAAAGCAGACGCCCCTCTATGACTTTCACCGGCACCATGGCGGGAAGATGGTGGCCTTTGCCGGCTGGAGCCTCCCAGTGCAGTATACACACAGCCACCTGGAGTCCCACCTGCACACCCGCCAGCACTGTTCTCTCTTCGATGTGTCTCATATGCTGCAGGTAATGCTGGAGGAAGCCAAAGGTCATTGAAGTTCCAGCCTTTCCGCTGTGGGGTCATCTTCAGCAGTGGGGCAGTGCTCAGTTTTGAAGTGCAGGAGCTCGCCATGACAGCCCTCCTAGCCCCCCCCCCCATACACACCAAGAGAGTCTGCAGCTAGATCCCCAATGATAGTCCACAAACGTGGGCAGCTGTGTTTGTCCCAAAGAGCATCACTACGTAGCATAAAACACAGTTTTATAAGTATCAGCTGACAATCTGAGATTCGTGAACTGCCAAAGGGTGGTGTGGTAAGAAACATGCTGAACTTTGGCTGGGAAGACCTAGGTTCACACCCCTGATCAGCCATGAGGTTCAATGGGTGGCCTTGGACCAATCAGTGAGTTAAGCCTACTTAACAAAGGAATTATGCCCCATGCTCGACCTGTCCTTTCATAAGGCAACTCCCGTTTTAGCCATGACCAATATGTGTGGGATCACACACATGCACACAGCGCCAAACCCAGAAGTGCCCCAGAAGTGTCATAAAGATGTCACTGAAATGCCACTAAAAGGGCAGAATGGGGCATTTGCAGGCTTTTTCAATGGGTTTCTGATTTCACACAATTTCACGGAAGCACGCAATGGCCTGGAATGCAATGCCTTGCATAAATAGGGGGTGGCCTGTAGTATGTTGGTTAGGATTATGTTTTATTTACGATACATATTTTGTGTGTTTATATCCTACTATACATCACCTTAGGTCCCCTGGAGAGGAAGGGCAATCTAGAAATGTGTCTAATAAATGGAAAAATAATAAAGCCCAACTGTGCCGCACCAAAGCAGCAGTTCAGCTGCCTGGGAGCACCAGGCTCAGATGTTTTGTTCAAGTGTGCTGTCCTTGGTCCTGCATAGCCCCCTGGTGATGTGAGGTTAACTCTCTCTTTTACAGACAAAAGTGTTTGGCAGAGATCGGATTAAATTCATAGAGAGCCTAGTAGTTGGGGACATAGCAGAGCTGAAGCCTAATCAGGTATGTTGGAGCCCTCGGTGGGAAACCTTCGGCCCTCTGGATCTTGTTGAACTCTCATCAGCCCCAGTCAGCATAGCTGAGTCAGGGATGTGGGAGTTGTAGTCCAGTCCAGCACCACAGGATTCCCATTCATTAGGTTGCACACAAGTGTAACATAATGGATGGCATGCTGAATTTGGATGTGGAACATCCCACTTCAAATCCATCAACTATGTGATCTTGGACAAATCACTGTTGCTCCGTGGGCCACCTTATAGAATGGATGGGAGGGGGAAATGATGTAAAGAAAGATTGGCACTTTTCAAGCACCGTTGAGCAATGACAGGACACAGATCTAAGTAAAAGTAATACTTTTACAGGACGTTTCTATAAGATCGAAGTGTTTCTTAAATGCATGTAATTCATTGAAGGCTACCCCTGCAAACTGCAATCTAGCACCAGTAAAACACTATTTCCATTTAATGGATGAGGGGGTGAGATGGAGAGAACCTTGCTTCCTGGTGATAGCTATATAACCATTGTAAAAAGGTAAAGGGACCCCTGACCATTAGGTCCAGTCGCGGACGACTCTGGGGTTGCAGTGCTCATCTCGCTTTATTGGCCGAGGGAGCTGGCATTTGTCTGCAGACAGCTTCCGGGTCATGTGGCCAGCATGACTAAGCTGCTTCTGGTGAACCAGAGCAGCGCACGGAAACGCCGTTTACCTTCCCACCTATTTATCTACTTGCACTTTGTGCTTTCAAACTGCTAGGTTGGCAGGAGCAGGGACCGAGCAATGGGAGCTCACCCTGTTGCGGGGATTTGAACTGCCGATCTTCTGATTGGCAAGCCCTAGGCTCTGTGGTTTAACCCACAGCGCCACCCGCATCCCATATAACCATTATACTTCCCTTTAAAATAGAAAGGGGGGGGGAGAGGATGAATAGCAGGAGTCGAACACTCAGCATTCAAAACTAAATTATTAAAGGTTCACAAAATGGCAAGACATTTAAATTGTCTAGCTGCTCTTGTTTGAAAATAATAGAGGTGGTGGCTTTTGGAAAGAGAAGAGTGAAGGGGTCACTGCAGAAATCACATTTTGTAGTGACGCACAATTACGTAGGCATGAGGGAGAGAATCATATAATCATTGAGTTGGAAGGGACCCCAAGAGTTATCTCATCCAACCCACTGCAATGCAGGAATCTCAGCTAAATCATCCATGACAGATGGCCATCCAGCCTCTGCTTAAAAACCTCCAGGGAGTCCGTTCCACTGTCTAACAGCTCTTACTGGCAGAAAGTTCTTCTTTATATTTGGTTGCTTGTTCCTCATGAGGTCACAGACACTGACCAATATGGGTTTGCATATCTTAATACAACTGTATTCCACATTGCTGTCACAAAACAAGGAATGTACTATACAGAGGGAAATCATTATGACTTTATTATTTTTACTGCATGTCTGCCAAAGCCTGGCTTCTGTTACACGGTAGCCACTCTTGGCAACCAATAACTGAACTGCGCTTTACTTTCAGGGCACTCTGTCTCTGTTCACAAATGAAAGAGGAGGCATCATGGACGACCTGATTGTGACCAGCACCTCAGATCAGCACCTCTACGTGGTCTCCAATGCAGGTTGCAGGGACAAGGATTTTGCCCTCATGAAGGTATGTGTTTCTCACCATCCAATCCTACAGGGAATTGTTCCTAGATGGGAGGCGGCAGCAGAAACACAGACGATAGTTAGGTAGTTCCAGTCCTTTGGGAAACTTGATCTTTGTCCCTTGCTGCAGCTGATGCTGGACTCAGTGAGAGAGAGAATGGGATGGAAGAGAGGAAGATGCCTTCCCCCACCCCCAAGTGGGTCATGACTTGCTGCTCTCTGTTTCTGCTTGCAGAACAAGGTGAAGGAAATGAAAGCAGCTGGCTGCGATGTGGACTTGGAAGTGTCAGACAATGCTTTGCTTGCTCTGCAAGGTAAATATTATGTACCTGTGATAACTGCCCCTACTATGGGAAGCAGCAGACAAAATATCCAGGCATTTGCCTTAAGGGAATGCACAGAACTGCTGCTTAATTGCTTGGATACAGTAGCATCTCTCAGACCAATCAATAGCCTTACTGTTGATCTTCCTGGGACAGCTAATCCCATTGTCCAAAGCAGGGGTCAGCAACCTTCCCTCAGACCATGTCGTGGGCCGGAATATATTTTGAAAAAATAAAATAAAATGAACGAATTCCTATGCCCCACAAACAACCCCAGAGATGCATTTTAAATAAAAGGACACATTCTACTCATGTAAAAACATGCTGATTTCTGGACCGTCTGCGGGCCAGATTTAGAAGGCGATTTGGCCGCATCCGGCCCCTGGGCCTTAGGTTGCCTACCCCTCATCCAAAGCCTTCCCCACTTCTACCCCACTTTTATTTTATTTTTTTGCATCTTTAGGCTCATTGGGGCATTGCAAGGCCAGCTTGTTGCTAGCTGGTGTGGTACTGACTTGCCTAAGGCCTTCGAATATGACAAACCCACTTTCCCCTGTGCTGCTCTGCACCCATAAGAGCCCAAGGGCCCTGCTACATCTGATAGTCCATCTCATCCAACACCCTGTTCTTACCAGTGGCCCAGCCCAACAGGTTAGGATGGCAATAGCCCTTTTCTTTGTCCCCAGCATCTGATACTCAGAGGGGAGAGGACTGGCGCTATCATTAGGCAGAGTGAGGCAGCTTTCCCAGCAAGCAGATCCTGTGAGGGCAAGGAGCAACAGCAAGGGGTTAAATGGCAGAGTTGTATAGGTAGGCCAGGACAAGATAGAGCCCTTCTGCCATTCCATGTGGGGATGGACTCAGGGACCACCTGATTCCTTGTATCTCTGTCCAGTCCCTAAGGTCTTTAGGGAGTGGGGTGTTACCTTGTCCTTCACCTCAGGCAGCAAGATGTCTTGGGCTGGTCCTGGAAGGAGTGTGGACTGTTATATTTACCTGTTGTGGCTGTTAATGGTAGATCACTCGTCAATGAGTTTGCCCTAGCCTTTTTAGAGGCTAAGCTTGTGCCACATCATGTGGCAGTAAATTCTATCCTACTGCCGCAGTGGCAATGATGTGCCTTGACTGAGATCAGCAAGGGCAACACCCTTTATGTGTCTGAGCCCACTTCATTCAGCTTGAAATGCCCAATTCCTTCCTCCATCATTTAACTGGGACTTACTGAACCTCCTTTGGGGGGGGCGGAGCCTGGTGAACTAACACCTCTTCAAGCTCCTAGCCATTTCCCTTCTCCTTTCTACCAGGTCCTGCCATGGCCCGAGTGCTACAGGCTGGGGTGTCAGACAACCTGGCTAAGCTGCCCTTCATGACCAGTGCAGTGATGAGTGTCTTCGGAGTGCCAGGCTGCAGGGTCACCCGCTGTGGCTACACAGGCGAGGATGGCGTAGAGGTACACTGTCAGGGAATGGGACGTGGGTGGTGCTGTGGACTAAACCACTGAACCTCTTGGGCTTGCCGATCAGAAGGTCAGCAGTTTGAATCCTCACGACGGGGTGAGCTCCCGTTGCTTGGTCCCAGGTCCTGCCAACCTAGCAGTTCAAAAGCACACCAGTGCAAGTAGATAAATAGGTACCGCTGCAGCAGGAAGGTAAACAGCGTTTCCGTGCGCTCTGGTTTCCGTCAGTGTCCCGTTGTGCCAGAAGCGGTTTAGTCATGCTGGCCACATGATCCAGAAAGCTGTCTGTGGACCAACACTGGCTCCCTCAGCCTGAAAGCGAGATGTATGCCACAATACCATAGTCACCTTTGACTGGACTTAACTGTCCAGGGGTCCTTTACCTTTACCTTTACATGGTCAGGGCTTGGCTCAGCTAAGCAAAAAGAGGTGGGAGGAGCAGGAGCACTGATGTTGTGCACTGAGAAGCAAAAAAGCTATTTCAGGCTGGGAGGACAGCGTATTGATGAAGAAGGGGATTACTGAATCAGGTTGGCTTGGGCGAGAAGGGTGTCAGGCAAGCCTGGACATAGCCTCAGATTGAGCTAGCGTGCAGGATTGGGCCAGGTGACTTGAAGTTGGGAGTGGGGGTGGGGGGGGAAGGGTGGCAAAAATCACACAGACCAAATCACTGTGCTCCTCTGTACCCAGATCTCTGTGCCTGCAAGCCGAGCTGTGGAGCTGGCTGAGCTGCTGCTTAAGGACTCCACTGTGTGGCTGGCAGGACTCGCAGCCCGGGACAGTTTGCGCTTGGAGGCAGGTCTGTGTCTGTATGGGAACGACATTGATGAGAGCACAACCCCTGTGGAAGCCAGTCTGATATGGACCCTTGGTAGGTGCTAGCTGAAATTCTGGACTTCTCTCCCTGCCCTGCTTGCCTACCCATTGACATTCCTGGCCAATATCAAATAGGCAAAAAGTTACCCATTCCTGCACCCCAGAGTAGACTGGGCATGGAACAAGGGTGTTTTTTTGGAATGGGAGAGAAGCTGCACTAGGCCTTCAATGGTGATGGGACACTATGTGGTGAGGGTAATTTGGACCACAGGCGGGGGAATTCTTGTTCTGTTGGCCTTAACAGGACACCTTATTTCCAATTGCTTCTCAGGGAAACGCCGCCGTGCTGCCATGGATTTCCCCGGTGCATCAATCATACTGGCCCAAATCAAAGAGAAGCCCAAAAGGAAACGTGTGGGGCTGACTTCTTCAGGGCCTCCCATCCGGCAGCACATGCCCATTCTCAGCCCAGAGGGCAAGGCCATTGGTAGGTTCTCCAAGCTTCTGAGTACTGTTTACGAAGATGACACATCAGCCCTCTGCTACAACAAGCACCCCAATAAGCATGTAATACTTGCTGTGCTTGGTCATACTGCAGGCAATGGTGTTCAGTGCACAGCTTTGTTTAGAACTAGCAGCCTTGTACTCATGAATTCTTGGAAACAAAACCAGTGCAAGTTTTTAAAGGCTGCCCATCATTTCCCTTCAAAATTGTGTCCATTTATATATAAACATGGATGAAAACCTGCTCCTTGATCTCTCAAACCACCATGCCAAATTTAAGTAAGGTGTACTGAGAAGTGTCCAAAGGCGTAGGGGACAAAGCTTTCAAAATATATAGTGGATTTGCTTCTATTAACTCCCTGCCCCTTTCAGGCAGCAGAGTAGTACATTCTAGTAAGTGAACCTCATTGAAGATTATTGCAGAATGCAGCCTTTTAGAGGTGTTCTATTGGAACTGCATACAGAAAGCAGCAACAAACCTTATGGCAGTATATGCTCTTCATAGCTTGTTTGCATTCTTCTTGTCTTTAGTGGATCATTAAAGGGCCATGCGTGTTAATTGCGTGTGTGTAGAAAACTAGGCTCTCCACCCTACTTATAGAAATTGGGAAGAAGTTGCATTTTTGGCAGCAATTTTTATTGATCATTTAATGCAGAAATTGTATGTTTGCTTTTGATAAGTGCCCTGTCCGTTCCTCCATGCGCTAGGTGAGGTCACCAGTGGCTGCCCTTCCCCCTGTCTGCAGAAGAACATCGCCATGGGATACGTGGAGAGTGACTACAGCAAACTGAGCACAGCCCTCACTGTAGAAGTGAGGAAGAAGAGCTGCCCTGCTCTAGTGACCAAGATGCCCTTTGTAGCCACCAATTACTACACAGTGAAATAGGCTGCTGCTGGCACTGGCTTTCAGTTTTGTATTCTGGCCTGCCTATAAAGGGTCCCTCAGTTCCATTAGGGCTCTGCCACAAAGGTGGTTACTGAAAGGAAAACAACCCTTAAAAGAGAGAAACTATTTCAGGGGATGTTGGGGACGTTAACAACTGAAGAGGCAGGCAACTGAGAAAGACTTGACAACATGCTCCAGTGTCATCTGCCTCTTGGCCTATTGCTGAAAGCAGAAAGATCCCAATGACTTGATCTCCAGAACTCCACCCACCCCCCTTTTGCATTTATCCCCAAATATTAAAAAGTCCTTGAATTTTCTTCTGCCCTTTTCAATCTGCTCCTTTTCTTGAAATAGTCTGATGCATGCTCAGCTAGCAGGAAGAAGACCCTTACGTTGCAACAAAAGTAAAGAACAAGCTTCTTGGTTTATTCCTTCTATTTCCCATACGTAGGCTCAGCGCATTCATTTTACCAGTTTGGTAAATATTCTCCCTGTAGCGTAGGGGAAGAAAGATGTACTTCTCAAAAAAGAGAAATCATGCCCTGATGTGGGCTTCTTCTTCCAAATAATGTTTATACCAATTAATATGTAGCCAAAGGCCTGCTCTTCTTACTATTTTTCTGGAGGGGGCATATTTAAATAGTGTTTCAGCTTGAGCAAACCCCTTTGTTTTCTTACTGCCATCTAGCCTAGAAGATTCAGAACTACATTTGAAGGAACCATTTTTTACTTTGGATGCTGAAGACACTAATATTGAGAGCTGCTATGAACTGCTCCACATAAATAGAGATAAAATACTTTTTGTGCAGCAGCTATCTTGGGGAATTAGTATGTATTTATATGCATCTCAAGGAAATTTTCAAACAGTACAAAAAAACCAAAAAGATCTTCAGTTGTTTATGGAAAGTACAGATAGCAGGCACCTATCATATTTGAGCAGGAATGCTGTTCAACAGAGGCAGTCACACTGACAGCTTTGCTCTGAGTTACTTCAGAGCAAACTCTGATATTTTGGAACTTTAAGTAAATACAAAAAAACCCTAATCTATGTTCTGCATATGTACACAAGTACTCAACAGCTATTGCAATAAGAGTCAAGACTATATTCAATTTTTCCATCACTCTTTTATAACCCATACATTAAACCCATACATTACACACAACCGGGGAATAAGAGGGCAGTGGATGGTAAAATAGAGGGATGCTCAATATCACATCAGCAGCTCCAGCATTACATAGCTACAGAACACACACAATCACCTGACTCTTCCAGGGATTGAACACCAAGTAGTATGATTTTGGAGCAGAACTATTTTAGAACTAGTGAGCTCTAAGATAGTCATTGGCACAGACTGCAAAATCTGACCAGGGGCAAGGAACCAGCAAGGGTTTGAATCGGTCAGACTAAGCAAGTCTCTGTAGCTTTCCAACACAAGATTGGGGATAATTAGCAAAGAGCAATTTAAGCTCAGCTGGAGAAATAATTTATTCATCAGCCCTGGCGTCTGCCTCTCTTACAAGTTGAGGCCAGTTCAAGGCAAGGGAAATCCAAGCACCACTGCAGAAAGAAACAAGTTCCAGGCCAGCAATGGGTTTGATATTTACATTGAAGAGAGGCAGGCTCAAGGACAGCCTGCAAAATAACTTGTGGCAGAAGAAGAAGAAGAAATGCAGACAGCTTAATGAAGGGGGGAAACTGCAGCTTCCCAACCTGAGTAGAGCAATCCTGAGACTCAGTGCTTGGTTAAATGGATGGACAGTAACAGTTTTCACAGCACCAGCATTGACCAGCAGCTCAGGCCACAGGATGAGAGAAAGGGCGACTATAGCTGCTGTCTCCTCAGCACTGAAAGAGCGAGGCCTCTGGGCGGGCAGGCAGGCGGGCGTCAGCGTCCTCTATGCTCCTAGAGCAGCAGGAGCTTGGCTTAGTAACCTCTGCCATCACTCCCGATGCGTTTTCATACTCTCATTACTTGAACTCTCCCTAAATGAAAACAAAACAGACCGAAACTTTAAATCATGAGTTAACAGGGATTACACATCCTGTATTCCTCCAGCACCAGATCCCCATGAGCACCGATTCCATCATCTGGAGGGGCTGGAAGGCAATGGATAAATCAACTCACCACATTGAGAAGTGCGAGGATCCATCTGGTGTCCCTCCATTCTGCCCTCCCGGACCTGGGAAGGAGAAGAGAATATTGTTAGTCAGGAAGACTTCTCAACTGGCAGTCCTTTGACTCCAAATAGATCAGCTGGTAATCAGTGGCGGTTGCAAATCCAGCTTCCTTTGCGAACACAATTCGAAATCAAAGGAAATGCTGCTGATGTAAACAATACTGAGTCAGGTGAAGCAATGGGGTGGCCTGCTATAAGACCCCTTCCTATATTCCTAGACACATGAGAGGATATATAGTTTAATCCTGACAATTAACTGATCGTTAGTTTGAAAAGTTTTGACCAAAAAGATTACCAAGAAAAGTATGTAACGGATGAAAATAAAAATTAATGCCAGTCAGTTATTCCAAAACTCTCCCCAAATTAACATGATCTCAGTTTTTGACAAGAGAAAGGTTGGATAGTAAAGGTCATTTTTAATATGATTTTTTTTTAGTCCAGTTCACACAAACCCTATTAAATTAAAGCAAATAGATTTAAGGTGAATGTCCCATTGACGGCAGTAGAACTAAATTGGCTTAAATCCAGGCACTGGTTAAACCAGTTAGTGGATTGCAGTCATAAGCTTCTGTGACATTTGTCTTCGACACATGACTCTTAACTTGGGTGTGAGGAGCAAAACAGATGTTGAAAGAGGTGGAAAACATACTACACAATATTTGCAACATATTGCAAATATTGCAAACATATGTTGCAAATATGGTGTAGTAAGTTTTCTACCTCTTGCTCAAGACATATGCCTAAAAATTAGGGTGCAATATAGCTACTGTTACTTGTTTGGGAGCCACTTTATACTGCAGGTTCCAAAGACAAATCACAGCAGAATACAAATCACACACCATTATTTCACGCAAGAAAAATGGTTAAACAGCTCTTTGTGTCATGATTATGCATCCCAGCAGTTGAGGAGAAGGACAGAAGAAATACTCTTATTCAAGCACCCAGCAGTCTCAGTCATGTATTACAAAAGGAAGGAGAATCTTTCTGGAGGTGTATTTAGGGGATCTCCTTGTTGGGCTTTTTATGGGGCAGGCTTCTCCTTTTGTGCATGGGGGGCAGCTCCCCCTCCCCCCCCCCCGCTATGCCCATGGGGTCCCTGATGTCAGCAGAGAGAAACCCGGGTAAACAATTGCATCTGGGTGCCAGGCACATAGCAAAGTACCTTTCAAAACTTGCCCCCTATCTACTATCTCACCAGGGTCAGTTTAGGACCTGGATGGTATCCAATTACTGTACAATTCTGGAGTCAGTCAGCAGCAGGATATGTAGAATTGGTATTCAATGTGGAACTAGGAACAGTGCCCAGCACGGCTGCTGTTGTGGCCCAACATGACAGGACAAAAAGGGCCATCTAACAGACTTGGACGGTAACAGAATTGGCCAGCAACTTGTTTTAGAAAGGACCACTTCGAAGAGAGGATGGGCCCTTAAACCAGATGGGGCCTCCACTGTGTAGAATAGTTGGCTGTTGCAACAGAGCTTGGCAGCCATCTCCAAAGCCCATCCTTTCTTTCTTTTTCTTTTTTTAGTCTTAAAAGTGGTCTGCCTCCAAGTCCAGTTGCCACGGCTCAGCAAATATGCGCCTGCATCACAACCGGGGAAGCCACTGTTCATCCATAAGGGTTGCATTTGGTTTGGGGACTCGGGCACTGACCCTTAGCAACCTGCAAGGTCGAGGCTTCGAGGGACCCAAGAGAGCCAGGAGAAGAAGCGCGAGGCGTAGCCACGGGGTAGGAAGCGAAAGCGGAGCAGCAAAACAGAGGCAGCTACCCCGGGGCGGGGATTACGCCGAAGCCAGAGGAAGCGCTGGGTGGGTCACGCGAGGTAAACAAAGAAGGCGGCGGCGGCTGCTGCAGCGCCCGCCTCGGAAGGGAGCCCTACCTTGCCGGTAGTAGAGGCCCGTGACGGTGTTGCCGTAGACCCGCCAGGCCACCTGGATGCCGAGCAAGCTCACCAGCAGCCAGAGCAGGAGCAGCTGGAAGAGGGCGGCGCGCAAGTCCTGGGCCTCCCAGTCCGACATGAACTCCTGCCAGAGCCAAGTGAAAGCCCTCAGCGCCTTCGTCGGCACCTCCCACTCCGCCGGCCCAGAAGCAGCAGCAGCCGCCGCAGCAGCAGCCACCGCCTCCTCCGCCGTGGCCGCCGCCATCCCACTCGCAAAGGCGGCGGGAGAGGGAGAGGCGCTGCGCCACAAGCCCCGGGGAAACTGTCAGCGGCGCCGCGCGTGCGCCCCAGGGAAAGATCCAGGCCCCGCCCCGCGCGGCTCTCTTCCCGCCTCCAGTTCTCTCCCCCTCCCACCTCGAGTGCACCGCTTTTTCCACAGGGCGCGTTTACTCGGGTGCAAGTCCCCGTTATGCTCAATGGGACTTTCTTCCTGGGGCGGATCTGGTTAGGATCTCACCCTTATAACCCGATCCTGTCCTATTTTGCCCGCGAGTAGTTTCATTCTCCCCCCTCCCCCCCGCTTTCAAAGAGGTTCAGGTGAAACGGGCGCAGGGCTGAGTTGCACAACTTTCCCGATATATTGTTATTGACTTGCTTGCTTGCTCGCGGCATTTGCAAGCCATCACCTTCCAGGCCCGGCGTGAGCTAGCTAGCTGGCGCGACGAGGGAAGGCAGGCGCTGTATAATCTTAGGAAACACTGCTCGAAAGAAAGCACCACACTACAGTACCGTGAAGCAACGCCCCCGCCCTTCTGTGAGAACCTTTTGAAACTCCCTGAAATGGCTTCGCTATTTTTCGTAGCCAGGGGTGACAACTTGAACAAAATATTGTGGGGGCCCAAGATAAACCCCACCCCGCCCCTCATAATGGATCACATGACGCAGCACGCACACACTATTTGCATTGGAATGCCCATCAATTTTGGTGGGGCGCGGCCCCCTCAAATATTTTATTGTAGGGGCCGAAGCCCCCGCGGCCCCCAGAAGTTGGCTCCTATGTTCGTCGCTGTTTTTGGAGGTCTGCTGCCAGTTAGTGTAGAGAGCAGCACTGAACTATGTCGACCTACATATGGTGGGAGCGCGCCCGGTTCATGAACCAGGAGGTCAGCCTACCGCTGCCCCAGTGACTGGAAATCAAGCAGATCGGGACCACCAGTTTCATTAAACTGTACAAAGTACAAAGCCGCTACCGGGAGACCCTCCCACAGCCAGACTTCGGCTGCGTCTGGTTTTGACTCTCTCTTCTCCTCGCCCGCCCCTTGATTCAAGGGCTACTCATACTGCTTTGGTTTCAGAGTAGGACTAGGAAGGAAATAAAAGAATAATGAACGTGGGCTAATGACCATTCTAAATACAGTACTGCCTTCAATTCCTGCTCAAAGTCGCTGCAAAGAAACTGAGCCACCGCTGCGCCATCCCCTGGCTGCCGGGAAAAGACCTCACTTTCACTTTCGTTTGTCTCCGTTAGGGAGGGAGAAGCCAGACTTTGATAGGTTGGAGAGGATCCTCAGTAGGGTTGCCGTCACCCTTGAGGCGCTTGTGTCTTTGCGTTAGAGCCCCAAGTTCAGGTGAGGCTTTAATTTCCCCTTGGAAACGAACATTAATTTTATTTCGGGGTGGTGCTGCAAGTGAACAATATCGCATTTTATCCTTACAAGCAAGAACACAACGTGGAATAAAAGGTAAGCTGTTGAAATTCCTGCATCACAGGGGGTTGGACTAGATGACCCTTGGGACCCCTTCCAACTCTACAGTTCTGTGATTCAATGAAAAGAAAACAATGGCACATGTCAATGTGGAAAGCCAGTACTGAGATGTCTATGTTATGCAGGTAAGTATAATTGCATTTCTGTATTTAATCAGGAAGACCATATTTCTCTCCATGGTATGGGAAAGGAGTAGGTTGTTATCTGAAACATAAGAAATGATGATCCACCAGGTAGCATAGAAATGTTCCACAGGTTCTTCATCTTTCATAAGGCAAAGTTTATGAGTTATCTTCTTGGTGATTACAGTATTCCATATGTTTTCATACCATGGTTGAAGGGATAAGCCATGAATATTCTCCCACTTTTGAGCTATAGACAATCTAGTGGCTACCATGGGCATAGCCAGGATTTTGGCTATGCCCATGGCTGCTGCTAAGAATCAAGTTAATGAGCATTTATTTTAAGGTGAAAAAGAAATATGAATTCTGTGGTGTTCTGCTGCAGTGCCTCTTGTGGACACTGGGGGATTGCAGATCTGGAAGAACCCAGAAAAAGCATCTTTTCTCATGCTTTGCATTGCTTGGTTCTGCACTTACACACTAGGATGCCTCCCTTCTCTGTTTGGTTTCTTGGGGCCAACTTTGTGTTACCTGGTCAGGTTTGGGCTAAGCTAAGATGTGGCAGCGGCAGACAGAAAGGTGGATTTCACACATCAGTTTTACGGCTATGTTCAGGCTGCTGTGGTTATTTATTTATTTTATTTATTAACTTTGTATACCTCCCTTCATCCGAAGATGTCAAGGCAGTTCACAGCATAAAAGATCAGTCCCATTTCCCTTGATATTATTCCTTTTGAGTAGACATGCATAACATTGCACTGTCCATTGCACACACATACTGTACACCCACTCACACACATGAGGGCAACGTTTTAGTTCCACTGTATGCCTCTGAGTGCCATTGGTTGGGAATTGCAGGTGGGAGAGTATTGTTGTGTTTGGGTCCTGCTTGCAGGCTACCCACGAAAATCTGTTTGGCTAGTTTGAGAACAGGATGCTGGAATAGATGGGCCAATGGCTTGTCTTGCAATTCCCAACAACTGGTATTCAGAGGCACAATGCTTCTGGCTGTGGAAGCAGAAAGGAATTTACTCAGCTTTTTCTTCCTGATGGGCAGGAGCAGAATGAGTGCCTCAAAGAGCCTTCCTGAGATCGACGAGGACCTGTACTCTCGCCAATTGTAAGTCTTGTGACACATTACATAAAAGCATTCTAGCAGAGCTGAAAAGGGATATCGACCAGGATCACCTCCACACCTCTACTGTTTTTTTGAGAAGGGATTCCACAGCATACTGGGAACTTAGGTTTGTCCAATTAAAGTGGATTAAAACACCCAGGCCCAAGAAATCCACTGTAACAACAATCAGACTCTTTGCAGTTAGGAACGTGATGGGGAAATACACTAAAAAGTGTGGAATAATGATTGACTGATGGGAGGGAGCAAAATACACCACAGTCACTACCACAACCAAATCAAGATGAATGCTCATTCACATATAACCTCCCCAGAAAAAATCAGAACTAATTATAAGCAAAGAGCAGACATTGTATAACCTGCATGCCATCCTTGTGCATGGAGATTGGGATGCATGCTCAATAAACAGATTGTCGGGAGGAGGCCTGGGTGGCTGAAAATGATCACAGTGCTATGACTGGGGCAAGATGTTACAGAGTGAGCAGTGATATGAATGTATTTTGTTGGGGAAATATGGCAGACTAAGCTGAACTAAGGTATGTGTGATGGGGGCCAGATATCCTACTTGGCAGAGAACAGTCCTCTAGTTGATTGTGTTGCTGTTTGAAGAGCCATCCAGGCTAATAATAAAGACCTGAAGTTGCCTATCATCAGTTAGTACCTGGCTAGCAGACCAAGCAAGCATGCAAGTCACCTTGGTCTAGTTAAATTCTGAGGGAGGATAGCTTTGTTTCAAACTGTGAAAGGATTCAATCAAGCAGTGTCAAATGACAAAAAAATAAATAAATGTATGCTTCCTTACTTCTTAATACCCACTGGTGGTGATATGTTAGTCATTCAGCCACTGCTGTATTCCATACATTCCAGTACCATAAGTCCAGGTCCAAACCCTCCACTGTCTTCCAGCTTTGTACAATGGCTAACTGCACTGCAATACCCGGGAACAGTAACAAATCTTTGGATGCATGTGTAAATTGTAATTTTCAAGCATGTTCAAAAGGAACAATGAGAAATCCACCAGTTCATTCAAAATGATTGACATTTCTTGCATTGCTGCAGACCAAAAATGTACCACTGTTGGACATTGCCACCACATATGCATGTATGTGCCCTTACTCCTGTAATGCCTCCAGCAGTTCTTGGATGTTCCCACAATCATATGGGAAGGCTGTACTGGGGCTCTGAACCATAGGTGTGTTTATGGTTTTAAGAGTGTTTTCCAGAACATGCCCCCTTCTAGTATTCCACTGTTTATTGGTGATCAGGGCAGCTGGAAGATGCCTTTTAAAGAATCTGGGGCTGGAGCAGCAAGATTCTGCTTCTACTCCCATCGTACACCCCCCCCAATTATTTCTAAAATTGAATCTGCACATATAAATTAGCATGTGTACATTTCATGCAAATCTGTGTCCTCTTGTTTGTGACCCATTTCCTCTTTGGGGGTAATATGTTAGTGACTACCATAGCTGAGGTGGGGGCAGGTACAAGTGGCTGGCAAGGGGAAAGTAGAGGTGGAGTTTAAGGGAAGCTGGTGAGGGAATTCTACTGTCCAGGACTTCATAACTCACCATATTTCAAACACAGAGCTGTGCTTTCCCCCCTAGCTATGTTCTGGGCTATGAGGCCATGCAGAAGATAGTGGGAGCAGCTGTGCTGGTCTCTGGAATGAAGGGCCTGGGGGTGGAGATTGCCAAGAACGTCATCCTTGCAGGAGTGAAATCTGTCACTGTCCATGACCAGAGTGAGACTCAGTGGAGTGACCTTTCTTCACAGGTATGCAGCCCAGGGTGAAATCCTATATCTGCTCAATGGTGTTCTGAGTTTACATGTGTAGGATTGAACATGTGAGAGGCTTTGCCTAGCAAACAAGGAAATGTGGCACAAAGTCCTCTTCCCTTGCTGGCACTGTTAACATACCCTATGGCTTTTTTCCTATCATTTTTTCTATCATTGTTGCATTCCTCTGGGCCATCCCCCCCCCACTTCCTTAATATATATTTGCAGCAGTTCCTCTCTGAGGCAACATCCTATACATGCCAAGTCAGAAGCAAGCTCCCCATTTTCCTACGTAAGTGTATAGGATTGCAACCGTAATTTCCAAATTAGGACCTAGTAAAAGGAGCCCAGGATTCTATACCAAGGTTATATGTATATGTGTGTGTGTGTGTGTGTGTGTGTGTGTGTGTGTGTGTGTGTGCTAAGTTCTTGTGTATGACGTGTTTGCTAACAAGTCCTTCCAGAGCTCACACTGGGTATCTGTGGTGACCTTGTTGTTGACTCTAGTGATTTTGTGCCAAGCTATTCACATGTATTCTTCAATCCTATATTGTTTTCATATAATTTTATTCTGAAACCCAGAACTCTGTGAGAACTCTAGGCAGAGCATACTATTAGTCCAAATAAATTAATCAATATGCTGTTGTGACAAAGGCTAGAATCTATCACTTATACAGCAAATTTTGCTTCATTTGCCCTTTATGTCCCAACATTCTATATTAAATCATAAGTCACCTGAACTCTTGACTGATCCCAGTCTATAGCCCACTGTAATAATAACTACAATTAGATGCCCCCCACAAAAAAACAATTATTGGTAGTTTCATGGCTTCCAGCATAATCTAGTCATGAGATTCAAACAAGGTTGCATAATTTGGGAAGTCTGGTGAGTCAGTTGCTGCTATTATTAAAAGTAGTCAGAACTGGAAATGCTGCTACATTAGGCTATGAATTTCACAACAGCTTGTTTTGAAATTAATTTTAAAACTCCACCTTCTGGTACCCTGGTTCTCACAAGAAACACAGCAAGCTGCCTTATACTGACTCAGACCATTGGCCCATCTAGTTTATTATTGGCCACACTGACTGGCAGCTGCTCTTCAGGGTTTCTGTACTGAAGTCTTTCCCAGTACTACCTGGAGTCTCCGGGGTTTGAACCTGGGACCTTCTGCATGCAAGGCAGATGCCCTACCAATGAGCTACAGCCCTTCCCCAATGTTCTCAACGTCTCCTTCAGTATATTTGGTTTCAAAGACTGGAGTAGTATGTTTGCAATGTTGGTTTAACAACATACCTATCCTAACCTAGAAGTATTGAAATATTGAGCCCGGACATACTGGAATTAATAATCTGAATAAATAGGCACATTTTTGCATAATTTATTGAAGATATGGGAAAAGCTAGTGGCAATTCAAGGTGCTGAAGTCCTGCCCCTTGGCCACTGGAATCCCTGACAAGTTTCTCTCGGGACTCCTGAGATTTCACTAAGCATTGCTCTCACAGTTTTAAGCCTACGCTTGCAGCAATTAGGACAAGAAGCTTGGTTTTTTTAAATAACAAAATCGTCAATAAAAGCTGATATTCTCACAATGCTCTTTTCTGCACCCTGTTTTCTGGTGCAATCACATAATGAATTGCAACCTGCCCTATGCTGATGAAGAAATAGGCACACTCCCTTTTTAAAGCATATATCTGATGATGGATGGAGTCTGTGAATGGAGCTGGAAGCCAAATTCTGAGTCTGCTCTAAGCCAACGTAGTACTGAGGGCCTAACTGCGTGTGACATTGATAATGCGATTTGTGGTGGCGTTTTTTTAAAACAACAACACACAATGTGTGGGGAGGGGCATTTTTTTTCATAGATCACAGAATATGGAGATGGGAGGTTTAAGCCTTCTCTCCAGCCATAATCTCTCTGAAACCCCCCTCCCTGCTTGTGTTAATTACCATTAGGGGGGAAAGCTCCCATTGATACTAAAGAGTGACTCCCCCCCCCAAGTGTGCTTAAACCTGCCTTCCCTGCATGCTGCCATTTTTGAAACAATGTCCCACCGGTGCTCAGGATTGAATATTTTTTAAATATTTTTAATTTTTTTTTAAAATAACATGAATAAATATTCATGTTAAATAAACATGATTGCTAATGGCATTGCTAATATCCTATGTAGCTGGGTCCTGAATTTGGTGGTAGAGCAGTGGGTAAAAGAGTAAAATCCAGTGCTTTTTTTTCTTAAAAAAATATATTTAGGGGTACTCTCATTTTGACTCAAGAAAATATCCGTTTTATTGTTCAAATCGGGGAAAATAAATACAGTAAGTGGACAAAAGTCCAAAGATTCACAAAATGTTTAGGGGTATGCGTACCCCTGCGTTCCTCCAGAAAAAAAGCACTGGTGAAATCCACTCAGCTCCACAATGCGATCCTCCCCCACCATCCTCACTCTTAGCATTGCTGGTTCTCTGCAGTTCTATCTGTCGGAGAATGATGTGGGGCAAAACCGAGCTCTGGTCTCCCAGTGCCGCCTTGCAGAATTGAACGCACATGTCCCTGTGCATGCCTATACCAATGAGCTGTCTGAGAGCTTCTTGTCTACTTTCCAGGTAAGGACAGAGCTGTGTGTCTCATGTCATGGGAGTGACTCTAGTGATGATAAAAAATCAAACTCACATCCACACTATCCATTTAAAGTGCATTTCCCCCACCTCTAAAGCACATGACTTCCCCCAAAGACTCCTGGGAACTGTAGTTGGTGAAGGGTGCCTGAGGGGAAGCCACAGTTCCCAGGATTCTTTGGGGGGGGGGAGCCATGGGGTGCTGTGAATGTCACCACTGTTTCCAGTGCTTCAGCAGGCTCTGACCTACATCAGCGGGAGAGCTTTTGCTCTTTACCCAATGAAAGCAACAAGCCTGTTGCCCATGCCCAGCTGTTTCTCATAGTGATGATTTATGGCCTAGTGATCTTCGAGTGCCACTGTTTTGTTCTGAGGCTGCACCTGAAGCTCAATGTGGGGATCAGCTCTCATGTCTGTGGTTGGTTGGGATAGCTGCAGTGTGTTGGGTGGTGTACCACAAGCAGGGACAGAAGCACCACTGCTTGTTTCACAGCAGGGTTATCTCATGGGGCCAATTATCTACATAAGCTGTGCTCAGAAATAACCAACCAAAATGTCATAAACTGAGCAAGCTTTCGAGACCACCAGAGATCTTCATCAGATTGGTTGTTAAAGCAAAACAGATGGGGTGAGGGGGAAACTGGCTCAGTATTGATGTTGAGAAATTCTGCCTGGAGACAGGGAAGCCTAGCAACAGGTGGTGATTGGCTCCAGGAATTACCACTACATGACCCGTAGTCATTGATGGGGAACAGAGAATCTGTTTGGAAAGTGCTCTCTGTCGTGCTGTTTCTTAGCCCCTTACGCTATGCAGATCACTATTCTGATACCATTCTGCACCAAACTTTACAGGTTGTGGTCCTGAGTAACTCACCCTTGGAGGAGCAGCTGCGAATCAGTGATTTCTGCCACTCCAAGAATATTTGCTTTGTCCTAGTTGACACCAAGGGCCTGGCTGGGTAGGTGCTGGGGGCTTCTGTCCTTGTCCTGAGGCTGGGATGTTGGAGTGGTGCAGTGATTCTCGGAGGAATAAGAGGTGAACTAAGAATTCGTAAAAGCTGCCAGCATTCTGGCTGGGCACCTCAGGGTAGGGATGGGGGAGAGATTTGATTCAATTTGCATTTAAGGGTGAACTCAATTGAGTTCGTTTTTTTCCGAAACAAGATATAAACCCAAGCACACCCGTCCTTCAAAATTTGCACGTCTTTGAATTTGCCATTCAGTTTTCCAGCCAAGCACTGAGTACAAAAATGCATATACCGGTGGTGACCATTTTAGGCATGTCCAATTAACATGTGATCACCCACACGTGGGTCCTTTTGGACCCAGAAGAGGAAGGGGGCGCTTATACATACTCCCCCCCCACACGGGAAAAGGGGCCTGGAATGGAACCTGCGCACGAAATGATAATCACCTGTAAATTGGTAAAGTGTGCATATGTTAGTTGAAATATCAAAAATGGCACTATATTATAATAAATTGTTTTGTTTTAAAATGTGCATTGTTGCACACTGCCCCAATCCCCAAGCGCTGTGTGATTCCAGGGGTTCCCGTGCTTACCCAGGGTTCAGTTTTCTTTGAATGAGGGACAACAGAGACAGTGGTGTCTTTATGAGATATGGTTTGTTTACACATATATACATCCTGAGCCTATGATGGAGGGACTCACAGCATTAGCACCCCAATATGGTCTTGCTGCTGCTGCTGCTGCTAATAATAATAATAATAATAATAATAATAATAATAATAATAATAATAATTTATTATTTATACCCTGCCCATCTGGCTGGGCTTCCCCAGCCACTCTGGGTGGCTTCCAAAAGAATATTAAAATACTATAATACATCAAACATTAAAAGCTTCCCGAAACAGGTCTGCCTTCAGATGTCTTCTAAAAGCCTGGTAGTTGTTGTTCTCTTTGACATCTGGTGGGAGGGTGTTCCAAAGGGAAGGCGCCACTACTGAGTAGGCCCTCTGCCTGGTTCCCTGTAACTTGGCTTCTCGCAGTGAGGGAACCGCCAGAAGGCCCTCGGTGCTGGACCTCAGTGTCCGGGTACAATGATGGGGGTGGAGACGCTCCTTCAGATATACTGGACCAAGGCCATTTAGGGCTTTCAAGGTCAGCACCAACACTTTGAATTGTGCTCGGAAACGTATTGGGAAACGTTTCTCCCATAACTATAGCCTTGCATTCCAACAGAAATCAAGCCTGGCTCTCACTCCGTTTCTGGTCCAGCTCATTCTCCCCTGGCTTTTGCCTGGCTAGTTCAACAATGGAATCCTCCACTAGATTTTAACCTTTTGCTGGATCTAGGACCCTAGGCATTAGAAGGGACTCAGGTACCATGCAGACTAACCCCCTTCCAAATTCTCAACTGTATATTAGAATTTGCACTAATATTCCAATTAATTTTTGTGTGGGCTTTCAAAAAAATACTTGCAAACGGAGGTGGAAATTTGGAGAACTGAACTTAAAACTGGAAAATGGATAGAAAGTGAAATTGACACCTTCATCCTTCCGTAATGGAGGATGAGGGTTCTCTGAGCAGGTAGACCCCATGGGTGGAAGTGAAGGGGCTTTCTCAGGGTGGAGCAGTGACTGAGTGTAGGGCGGAAAACGAAGTACAGTGGTGCCCCGCAAGACGAATGCCTCGCAAGACGGAAAACTCGCTAGACGAAAGAGTTTTCTGTTTTGGAGGTGCTTCGCAAAACGAATTTCCTATGGGCTTGCTTCGCAAGACGACAATGTCTTGCAAGTTCCTGCTGGTTTTTTCCCCTCCCCCCCTTTTTCTAAGCCGCTAAGCCGCTTATCAGCTGATCCGATCAGCAGATAAGCCGCTAATAGCGCTAATCCGCTAATTCTTCAATGGGCTTGCTTCTCAAGACGAAAAAACCGCTAGACGAAGAGAATCACAGAACAGATTCTTTTCGTCTTGCGAGGCACCACTGTAGAAGTCTGACTTCTTGAGCTTTGGTCTTTTGGCTCCAGGCAACTTTTCTGTGATTTTGGAGAACACTTCGTTGTGCGCAATCCTTCAGAGGATGAACCTGCCTCTGCTGCCATTCACCACATCACCCAGGTAATGTCTCTTCACCCAGATAACATCTGTCTCCTGCACTTTATTGCCTGCTTGTGTCACCCTTTCTGAGCTCATGTCCTTCACACCCTGGATTGAACATGCCTCCTTCCAAAGAAGCCCCCAAGATGTCTTTCCAAGCTTGGATAATAATAATAACAATTATTATTTATTATTTATACCCCACCCATCTGGCTGGGCTTCCCCAGCCACTCTGGGCGGCTCCCAACAGAATATTAAAAACACTATAAAACATCAAACATTAAAAACTTCTCTAAACAGATGGAGTAACCATCTAATCAGTTGCAGGCAATCCTTTGATCTCTCAACCAGAGTCTCCTGTTTTCATTGCTGTGTTGTTTTATTGTGATTGTTTTATTGCATATTTTAATTATGGACAATTATATTTTAATGTGTTAATGCAATTGATTTATTGCATATTTTAATTATGAGTATTTATATTTTAATGTAACTGTTTTTTTCTACTTTGTAAACTGCCTAGCAGCTTGCTTTGGTATTAAGTGATGTATTTAACCTTAGTAGTAGCAATAATAATAATAATAATAATAATAATAATAATAATAATATACTCTTCCTCCAGAGTAACCCTGGCATAGTGACTGTGGCATGTGACAATGAGGAGAGACAAGGCCACCGCTTTGAGGATGGTGACTGGGTGAAATTCTCCGGGGTTGAGGGGATGACAGAACTCAACACCTCCGAGCCCTGCATCATCCGTCTGAAAGGTAACGGGCCCTCTGTTTCCTCCTTCTCCTCATGTCTCTGGGTACAGTGCCTGCCTGCACACAGAAAGTGTCCAGAGGAGGATAGATGTGGATCAGGTAGATGGACAGGCAAAGATTATGAGAGTGGAGTTTGACAGAAGGATGGGGTGGCACTGCGTTGTGGGGAAAGAAGCATTATGTCACTCCTATTAGGAACCTTGTGGGACTTCGCTAGTGAGTATGAAAGCACCTGATAGGACAAGAGACCTCCAGAAGAAATGCAGAGAATGGGTTTATATCATTTCATTTGACTTCAGTCCTATTGAACAACTAAGAGAACAGACCTAATGTTTGTGATCTGTGTCTGTTTAGGAACCTGCAGCTTGGAAGTTGGAGATACGTCTTCTTTTTCTCCATACAAATGCGGTGGGATCATCACCCAAGTCAAGATACCTCAGAAACACTCCTATGTATGTTCTCTTCTCTGGTGGTGGTGAAAAAAGTAGTTATTCTTTTCTAGCTAGTTCATAGGGGGCCAAGATGGGCAGAGCTTATTGCCAGGGCTGAGCATTTTAGCTGGGGGACTCAAACAGGACTACTTCACCAGGGAAGAGACCTCCAAACTTGTCTTCTAGAGCCTGGGTGCAGAACGCCAGCCCAAGCAGCTAGGGAGAGGATCGAGCTCTGTGCTCTGCATGTTGAAGATCCCAGGTTCAGTCCACAACATCTGCAGAAACAGCTGGGAAAAGCTCCTGTTTGAAACCCTGGAGAGCAACTGCCAGTCAGTACAGACAGTATTGAGCCAGATGGGCCAGTGGTCTGGCATGGTTGGTAAAGCTCCTATGTTCAGCTATGGTGAGGAGAGGCATTTCTTGAAGTGTGTTGCCTTAAGGCAGGGATGGGGAAATGCAACCCAAGGGTCACATTACCTCCTGGACAACTTTCTGAGGCCCCCATGTCAGGGGTGGGTGGGTTGAGACTCAAAAAGTGGGTAGGGAAATGGATTCTGTGGCTTTTTCTTTGTACAGCAGGGTACACCCAGGCCACGCTAAGGTCTCCACACTCAAGGAGGATGCAGAGCAGGGCACATGAAGAGCATAGCCTGAGGAGAGGGCGGGGAGGTGACTTGGAGAGGAGGCCTAGCCTGAGAGAGTCCTGAGGGAAGGACAGTGATGTCTAAGGAGCTATATTCAGCTCCTGGACCTGAGTTTCTCCGCCTCCTACCTTAAAGAGAAGGATGTGCATTAGGTAGTTCTACTACTGTCCACTAATCTCTCTGTATTCCCAGGAATCCCTGCGTACCTCCAGGGCTAATCCTAAGATCAGGATCCCGGATAAGGGGAAACTACCTCGCTGTCGCTCCCTCCATGCGGCCTTCTGGGCACTGCATGTCTTCCAGAGGGAGATGAAGCGGCTGCCTAGGCCCAGGAATCAGGCAAGTCTCCCCAGTTGCCTTCGTTCTTCTTAGCAATCCCAACCGGCCTCCCAGGCTTCCTCATGTTTCCAACCCTGAGCAGGATATTGTCTCCTTCTGCAGAGAACGTCATTACTTTTCCTGCAAGTAGCTCATTGTAAGTCTCCTCAGATAGACTCTTTTCTCATCTTTACTCCTCAACAGGCAGATGCAGACAAGATGGTGGAACTGGCACAGACCGTCTCTGTGAGCAAGGAGGAGGAACTGCAAGAAGACCTGGTGCGGACATTTTCCTACGGATGTTCTGGTGACCTGAGCCCTATCAATGCCTTCATCGGAGGCCTGGCTGCCCAAGAGGTGCTGAAGGTGAGTGGCAGACTCCTGTGAAGAAGGAAGGCAGCTTTTTGAGCTGCTTGGAGGTCACTTTCCATGAGGCATCTGCGTTTCAAGAAGCTGCTGCCAGCATGTGGAATGTGTGAAATACTAAAGTAGTTCGAGTGTGGAACAAGGGTTCGAATCCCTACTCAGCCATGAAGCTCACTGAGTGACCTTTGGACAGCCACTGCCTCTCAGCATAATCTACCTCACGGGGTTGTTGTGGGGATAAAATGGGGGAAAGTGTGTATGCCACCTTGAGCTCCTTGAAGGAAAGGCGGGATATAAATGTTAATAATAATAATGATGATGATGATGATGATGATGTGGTAGCTAAGAGAATGAGGGAGGCCCCAGTCTGAGGCTGTGTTCACACTTCCATATAGCATACACTCACTGTGTTTCCGGTGCCTGGTTTTTAATCTGCTTCAACACCAACTTCACACTTGCTGGTGCCCTTTAGTCATTCCTAATCCATCTCTAGCCAGGGTGTGAACACCTTTGCATAGGGTAAAGACATCCCTGCCCGTCCACGCCCCCTGGTGTGTACAAACAGAAATGAATTTTCACACAATGAAGCTGTGGTGGCATGAGCAGCTGTGGGGGGCAGGGGGAGGTATGAAATGCTCCTGAGGGGAAAAACCAAGAACTTCATTGCAGTCTAAGGCGTTTTTGTGAACACACTTTTGAGTCTCACCTGTGCCATGAACTCATTTGGTGGCCTTAAGCAAATCACTACCACCCAGCCTGTTTTCCAATATGTGCAAACTTCTGCAGTAATAATACTGATTTACCTCACAGGGTTGTTGTAAGAATTTCCATTGGATAACACATGTGAAATTCTTTGAATGCATCACAGCACAAATGTTAATGATTGTTATTTTTCTGTTATTTATTTAATACATGCACGCACGCGCACACACACACACCACTTCATAAAAGAATCCTTTTAAGAAGTTTACATAAAGTGTTCATAAGGAAATACAATAAAACTACCAATAAAAGCAACAGATTTTAAAAAATAGATATTATAAAATTATATATAGAGAGGGGGGGGGGAGAGGGGAGAGGTATTACGTTGAAGTAAGAAGCAAGGAGCATCCTGAAGCTACCCAAAGGACAGGCTTCCTATCAGGTATGAGTGAATCACCTGAACATTTCCTGATTGAGCCCAGAAGTGGCAGGTGCTTGAGTTTCATGCTCAGAAAGGCACTTGCCCTGTCCCCTGTGACCCATTTGCTTCTGTGTCACTGTTGACTTCAGGTTGCTGCCTGCCCTCTTTTGTAAACCAATCTAGCTGGTTTTCTTCTGGATTTGCCAGTTTAGGATCATCAACTCACAGGCCCAGCTAGGCAGTTTTAAATGAGTGCAGGTATGAGGCAGCTGACATGCAGTTTTGCAACAGCTACTACTTTGGATCATCTTATACAAAGGAAAGAAAACTGTTTCATTTCAGTGTTAACTTGGGAATCGTCAGACGGGGCACACCTGTCCCTTTATAGGTTATTAGAAGTGCCAGGTGGTGACTGTCCAAATGTCTTATGCTCAGGGCTGATTCCATGTTTCAGGGGATTCTCTGCAAAGTGTCTCCTGGTGGGCCCACTCCTCTCTCAGAGGGCGCTGGGGGGCTCATCGGACTGCAGTGACAGTGCTCTAAGCCAGCAATGGGCATCTGTGCCGGTCTACTTTTTGCTTCTCCACAATGCTCCAGGGCAAGGCCAGGTCAGAGGAAATTATGGGGAATTAGGGGAAACGGAAAGGTTGGCTAGATCCAATCTGCACGGGGTGCAAAGTCAGGGGAAAAAGATTTTAGGGGGGCATCAGTAGTGGGGTCCCGACAGCTGTCCAAGGATACCACATAGTGACGCCACTCCCATTTGGGTTTCTGTTATTTAAACCTATAGTATAATTCCTGAAGAGCTACACAGAGTTTCTGAATCATGCAAGTTCCTCTTTGTGTATTATACTGGAAGTGTGCAAAGTGCGAGGATCGAGTGCTTATACATCTGCTTCAGGAAATAGCTGCTTGCACAAGTTATTGCTAACTGCTTCCCAGCATTTTCAACGATGGGTGGGGGATGTCATTTCAATAGTATCCTTCACTTGCTTTAAACCTTTTCTTACAAGCATTTATTGTTTAATAATCTAAACAAAAGCATACTGATATCAGGCTGCAGTCCAGATCCCTGGCTGGCAGCTGTAGGGCTTGACAGAGATGCATAACCATCGCTGCATCTTCAACTCTGCTGCTTGCACTTGCAGGGGCAGACTGAAGTGGGAGGGAAAACATGGTCCTTCCAGGCACCGGCTCCCAGACTGGGATAGCAAAGAGGCCTGAATTGGACCTGTTGCCATCATGTGATGACAGCAAGGCTGACTAGATCCAGCAGACAGACCCGGTGCCTACCCAGCCACCCCTGAAACCCCCTGTTTCATGGGTGTTTGTTGGCTCTTGCCAGTTAGAATACTACTGGTTGTAGCTTCTGCCCACCATTTGGGCAGGCACTGTGAAGCTTCACTTGTTGGTGGGGCTCCTCCACCAACTGTGGAGCTAGCTCAGTTGGTAGGGCATGAGACTGTTCATCTCAGGGTTGTGGGTTCGAGCCCCATGTTGGCCAAAAAGATCCCTGCATTGGAGAGGTTTAGACTAGAGGACCCTCGTGGTCCCTTCCAACTCTTTGATTCCCCCTGAGCCAAGCAGGGCTGGGTTAAGGAGGGACAGCTTGGAAGTTTGGACAGCCAATCATGTTGGGAGTGGGAGTGGCCCAGGCCTTCAGAAATGTATATAAGCAGTTGCCTTGCCCCCGTTGTCCAGTTCTGTTTGTTCAGTAAATGTTTTTGCTGTTATCACTGTGTCTTGCCTTGTGGGAACCCACCTACACCATTACCTACTTGTCTTTCATCTCTCATGCATAGGTAGTTTTTGCTATAACTTTGGTTTAGGGGGTAAATCAGAGAAGGGATATGCAGTGGATTATTCTTCATAAACCTTACTTTTGTTCACTTACGAATGTAGTGTTTTGCTGCTGCTGCTGCTGCTGCTACTTTATTTTGCTTTTTTTTACAGTGTCCACCAAATGGCATCATAAGCTTTGAGGATTTTTGAAGGTTAGGTTTCTATCAGCTAGTTCCCTTATCTCTGTTCAGTCAGCTGTCATTGACTGACCGAGAAAGAGATCTTGGGGTCTTGGTGAAATTGATGAAGATCTCTACCTAGTGAGTGGCAGCTGCTGTGAAGAAAGTGAATTCCATCTTGGGAACAGTTAGGAAAGAGAATTTGAAAATAAAACTTCCCATATCCTGATGTCATCACTTGGAATGCCATGTATAGTTTCTGGCCACCTCATCTCGAAAATTATATTGGAGAGCTGGCAGAGGTGTAGCAAAAAAGGCAGTCAAAATGTTCATTGGGCAATGAAGAATGGCTATGATGCTTAGGGCTTTTTAGTTTAGGAATAAGTAGGGGCATGATAGAAGTATATAAGATTATGTTTGGTGTGAGGAAAGCAGATAGAAACCTCGAGATTTAGGCTGCAATCCTTACACAGTCACCAGGGAGTCAGGCCCATTGACCGTGGTGGGGCTTATTCCTGAGTAGATGTGCGCAGGGTTTGGGTTGTACGGTGAGTGGTTTTTGGCAGCCACAACTTCAATAACTACTTCAGTACTGGCTCATTTCCATATCTGTGGCACCGAGCTTTCTCATCTTGGCACCTTCTCCCCTTCCCTTCTGCTTTCTCAGGAGCAGATCCAATTAAATGTGATTAAAGGGCACGTTGACAGCTGGGAAATCTCTGGCTCGAATATTACACCTGCTTTCTCAGCTCACTGGTGGCTTTAGGCAAACCACGAGATTGCAGGCTCCATCTGCAGCTGTGAGGAGATGGTAGTACTTTGGAGCAGGGATTTGGGACCTGTAAAAGTCCAGATGTTGCTAAACCCCAGCTCCCATCATTCCTGACCATTGACCATGCTGGCTGGGGACTGGAGCCCAACATCTGGAAGGCCACACAGGCCCTCCATGTGCCTTGCATGGTTTTTGTAGACATTAGCGAGCGAGGCCAAACTCAGTGTGATGTTTATCACATAGGTTTCCCTTGAGTTTGCCTTTTCTTTCACAAATTACCAGTGCAGAACACCTGATCAGGATCGGGACACTGGCATGCGGTGGGAGTGGGTGGGAGGGAGTGGGTTTTAATAATTTCCCACTCCTCACACTGTGGTCCCATTCTGGATTGTGCGCCTGCAACTTGCATTGGGAGAAAATTGTTTTCATTTGAGTGCTTTGAACGTTCTTACCACACTTCTAGAAAAGCATAGTTTATTGGTTGCCAAATATCTTGGGGTCTGGGCCAAATCTGGGACTGACTGCTGAAGATCTTGAAGCACAGGTTGGGCAAGATATTAACATGCTGTTTTCCAGAATGGAATATCTGATTCTCTTGAGGTGTTAAATGACAAGACAAGCTAAAGGGTATCTGGGTTGCCAGGAAGGGTGGCCATGTGACCTACTTTGCAGGGAACAGGCCTCTGTCTGAAGGTGTCCTCTGTTTGAAAAACTGCCCAGCCCATGTCTGGTTTCAAGATACAGAGAACTGTAAGAAGGGAGAGCTGGAGAGGCCTTGGAGTTGGCCATCAGCAGTGAGCAGCAGGCTGAGCGGGCACAAAGGGTCACCTGGTCACATTCTTCCCTACCATGGTGAGATGTAATGCTTGCTGTTCACAGCAACATACTGCCCCTGACACATAGCAGTTGTGGCTAGTAGCCACTGATAGCCTTTCCCTCCATGAATTTATCTAATCCTCCTTTAAAGTCAAAGTGGCCACAACTGCTTCTTGTGGGAGCGAGTTCTAGGCTTTCAGCTATGTGCTGCGCATGTGTGTTTTGTACTGAATGGATCCAAAATATAATGGGGGTGGGGAGAAGAAACGCCTCGGATATAAATTGGAGCAATACCTGTTGTTAGAATTTCCGTTGTAATTTTCATACATGCTTTTCGGCTGCAGGCGAATTTGTTGTCTTTGCTGCAGAGATAGGTCATTCAGCTCCCAGCATGACTGGGTGCCCAACAGGGCTGCTGCCAACGTGACTAGAGTGGTGTGGAATGACGAGAGTTACCATCTCCTCACCCCAGCAGTGCTCTTGTGCCTTAAACAGTGGTGTAAAACATAGAAAACTGAAATGTGCAGCTTTTCCTGACACGTAGATGAGAAGCATTACCTGTTGAATTTTGGCCTGACGTGCAGCTGTTAAAGCACAGGAGCCCCCTCCAGAGGAGGAAAGCAGGAAAATTTGAACAGTATGTTCCATGAGTTTTCTGTGTTCATTAAGAGTGGCTGCTCCCTCTTCTCAAACCCAAACGTGCAGTTATAGGAAGGGCTGAGCAGTTTCCTCCTTTTTTTCTCTGTCTGCAGGCTGCCTCAGGGAAGTTCACTCCTTTGGACCAGTGGCTGTACTTCGATGCTTATGAATGTCTGCCTGAAGAGGAAAATACTGTGCAGCTGACTGAGGAAGACTGTGCTCCAGTATGTGACAAATTCTGCAGTTTGTACTTTTCCGTTAGAGATAGGATGGGATCACAGTTCTTTTTCTGCCTCTTCCAAGGCATTCCAGACTTTTCCACAAAGGAGTTTACTGTGTGTTTAGAGCTGTTTTTGTTCCCATTTAATTTGTGTAGTCCACATGATGTTACCCTCAAACAGCACCAGTCTCAATGCTTTCCCCTACACATTCAAGTTTTTTTGATTTGGAGATAATCTGATTAAACTGAGGAAAATTGTGCTCCGGACCTCTCCAATCAGGGTTGCAGATTGTTCGCTTTGGTGTTTGTGGATGAATGGATCAGTTCTCTTTGCTTCTCTTCTTTCAAAACCCACTAACTCCTCCATGCTTTCATTTCTTTTCTGGCCGTTCTGTTTCCAGTGTTCTTCTGAACAGTGGTATCTCCCGCCCTTTTGAGCCCTCAGATTTACACAAAAGCAGAAAACGGCAGAATTGTATACTGAGAATTTATGTTTATTTGACAGGGTGCTTTTGCACATTTCTTGGGCGGGGAAGGTGTGTGTGCAGCTACCTGTGTGTATGCCTCGTTGTTTGATTGGCATAATTGAATCAACAAATTAGAAGGCAGCAATAAATAGAAAAGGGAATAACTGGAAAAGGCAAAGTTTCTCCTCATATACAAATTTAAATAAATATGTGGGGGGTACTCTGATCCAATGCAAGTGTGGAAAAAGTAGATTAATAGCTCAGTAATGCTCAAACGTGGACAAACCTTCTGACAGTGCATCTACACGCTGCACTCATGCTGATCTCTCTTTACTGGAGCTGGCTAGGGCTGCTGGAAAGCTGCAGGCTCTACATTCCTGACATATAGGCCGCCCTCTCTCCTACTTGATTCAACACCCACGCAGTGCCCAAATTCTAAATCTGTTAGAATGGGTATAGGGCCACCCTACAGGGATTGTGTTGCTCTCCATCTGTCGCCTGCTAGGTCTCTAATATCTGTCATCTCTCCCTTTTGACAGCGTGGCAGCCGCTATGATGGGCAGATTGCTGTCTTTGGGAATACCTTCCAGGAATGGCTTGGGAAGCAGAAATACTTTGTGGTGAGTTGGGGCAGGCTGGGTGAAGCCAGGTTCTTCCCACACAAAGCTTCATGAATGTATGTAACTCTCTGCCACAAGGTCTCTCAGCCTAACCTACATCCCAGGGATGTTGCAAGGGTTAAATTGGTGAGGAAAGACATGTGCTGCCTTGATAAAATTGGAGGAAAGGTGAGGTGTAAACATAATAAAGTTTTGACATCTGTAGTTCTTCCTAATGACCCTGACATTTAAGATTGCATTTGGATTACGTATTTTGGACTAGGGTTTAATATTGAAAACGCGTTGTTGAATATTGCAAATGGGTTGTTGGCAACAGAGGTTTTTTTAGTGTATCAGATTTTCTATAGAAAGGGTAAATCTGAATTAAATGGAGGAGGAGGTGGTAGGGAAATATAGGCTGGTCTTTTGATGTCAACAACATTGGGCGGATACTGCCAAATACTTGCCCACATGAGGGGTACTGGTCTCACCTGAAAGCCACCCACCTTAATCTAGCCACTGATGAGAGTTCCAGTAGTAGATAGGTAGCCGTGTTGGTCTGCCATAGTCAAAATAAAAAAATTCCTTCCAGTAGCACCTTAAAGACCAACTAAGTTAGTTCTTGGTATGAGCTTTCGTGTGCATGCACACTTCTTCAGATACCTGGTATCTGAAGAAGTGTGCATGCACACGAAAGCTCATACCAAGAACTAACTTAGTTGGTCTTTAAGGTGCTACTGATGAGAGTTGGTTGACTTTTTCACTTAACTGTAGTGCTTATTTTTCCAGTGTTTTCCAGTAGAGGGAGTGTTGACTCCTTTAGTTTGAGCGATGACACTAGCTAGAAGAACGATTTTTGTATGATGAGTAGCTGACCTAGATCTGTTCTGCAGCTGTTACTGAAGTTACTTTGTAAACATAACATTTGCTAGAATAACAACCAATGCAGGGATTTTGTCCCAGTTTACAGAGTCAATTGTTAAAGGCGGACTCCCAGTTGTTGGTTGTTGTTTATTATACCATTGGATTATAGTGCAAACAACTACAGTATAGCAACAGTCACTAAGAGCTGTATTCCGAGGGGTCACTTTCTGTAGACCTGAATGCCTAGAAAAAGTGGGCAACTCTGCCATGTATCCCTGATAATGTTGACCCAGGAAGGGAAAGAAAGATGGTGGACGTGGGTTCAAGCTTCTGTCGCTTGAAGGGAATACAGTCATACTTCGGGTTGAATGCACTTCGGGTTGAGTGCATTTGAGTTGTGCTCCGCAGCAACCTGGAAGTAATGGAGTGTGTTACTTCCAGGTTTCGCTGCATGCGCAGACGCGGTGAAAAGTGACGCGCCATTGCTAGTTACGTTTGCTTCTGGATGCGAATGGGGCTCCGGAACGGATCCCGTTCGTATCCAGAGGTACCACTGTATTTGAAGAGGCAGGCAGGATCTGAAGAAGGCTCCTGTGTTTTTAGGAGGTGGAACTTCTCCAGCCCACGTCTCTTTCTAGCTTAACTCAAACATCAGAATAAGAATAAAGAATGCACATTCTCTCTGTATATATAAAATACTCCACTTTGCATAACCATTCTTGATTTGCTTATTACACTTTCACCATAGAATTGGAGTCTTCTGGGTGCAGAATCCAGAAATTATGGTACAGATAAAAACACCCTTCATTACAGTGGTACCTCGGGTTAAGTACTTAATTCGTTCCGGAGGTCCATACTTAACCTGAAACTGTTCTTAACCCGAAGCACCACTTTAGCTAATGGGGCCTCCTGCTGCTGCCGCACCGCCGAAGCACGATTTCTGTTCTCATCCTGAAGCAAAGTTCTTAACCCGAGGTACTATTTCTGGGTTAGCGGAGTCTGTAACCTGAAGCGTATGTAACCTGAAGCGTATGTAACCCGAGGTACCACTGTGTATGTAATTAGTGCATAAACTGACTAGATAAAAATTCTCAGTATTCTTTCTTACCCAAAATTCTTGGAAAACCATCCCTAAAGTTTCATAACGTGTCTGCTGTTAGGCCATGTATGATTTACACTTGTAAAATGCATTTCTGTATTCTGATTGATTTATTGCTACCTCTGGTGAAAGGTGGAATTTGGTCCTCCTGCCCTGCCAAACTCATCTGTGCATCCCATGTATATCTTTTTGTAAACCGCTTTGAGGTTTTTTACAATCAAGTGGGGTATAATTTTTGTGAGATAGATAGATAGAGATAGATAAATAGAACCATTGTAGCATGCAGTTAAGTTTTATAAAGGTAAGAGCATGGTGAGGTCACCAGTAAATATCAGGCAGTGTGCCGCTGAGTCATGTTCTGGTAATCCTGCACTTCACAACAGTTTCAAAAAGAGCTGGTAGATAGTTGATTTATAAGATAAAAGAGGGTTGGGTTGATGTTACATCCTTGTTTTACTCCTTTTTCTTGTTTGAAGGCCTTGTATTGTTCTCTCTGTGTTACAAACATTGGAAGAATTGGCACATGGATCTAATGAGATTGTGGGTTTTCTTTCTAGTTCTTGTTTTGTAGCAAAATTAGGACTTGGTACAGAATGCCAGATGGAGTCAAAATGTATTTCGAAGTCAAATATTTTCCCTTGCCTTGACATGTTTTGGCTAACGAACATCTGTTGTAGAAATTGTGGCCAGAGGTTCACTTAGACTCATAGAATCATAGACCTGTAGAGTTGGAAAGGACCCTGAGGGAGATTGTTCAGTTTGTCATTTCTTATAAAGTGAGCATCCATGCTTTGGAACTGCGTTAGTAAACTGTTTCAGATTCTACAACAGTTCTCTGGTGCTGTTGCAAATGCCTATTCCAGCCTCTGTAATTATAATGCATTCTCTGTGAGAAGTGCAAATGTTCCATCTGTCTTCAGGCCTCGTTGAACATAAGGTTTACTTTGATGTGACGAATACACAGTCATATAGAAAACTTTTTGTCAGAACTGAAAACCAACAAGGAATTCCTTGGGGGAAAGGCTATTGGAATTTCATGTCTAGCCTTTCAATAATAATGATGATGATGATGATGTGTATTTTGAAGTTGTGCATAACTTAGGGGGCTTCCAGACTAATTTGGGGTGGGATTGAATCACATACCAGCAAATTCAAGTTGATGCAATGAGAGTTGATTGGGAGGGCTTGCATAGCAAACCCACTCCACCAAAAGATCTGAATTTGGAAACCAATGGGGGAATGCCCTGGGAATAAGGCTTGACACATAACCTCCCTATAAACAAATCAGAGTGAATGTTTGTTAAATTGCCAATGTCAACCAATCCCCTGGCCAACAAACCAAGATGAATGCTCAATAAGCAGGTAAATAAATGGGTCATCAGGGAGTGCCCTGATTCCTATGTGTTCTTCCTGCATGGCAACAGCACCCATGTGGAGCAAAACGTTATATCTGAACCAGCCACATGTAACTTGGAGAGGTATCTCCTTGTGTCCCCTTGCCCCAGTCACTTGAGTCACTGAGATCATCCTGGCTCAGAATGCCATGGGCCTTCAACCCATCTTATTAAAATTTCCTCAGGTGGGAGCTGGTGCCATTGGCTGTGAGCTCCTGAAGAATTTTGCCATGATTGGCTTGGCTGCTAGTGAGGGTGGGAGCATCACTGTGACGGACATGGATACCATTGAATATTCCAACCTCAACAGGCAGTTCCTCTTTCGACCAGGGGATGTGTCGGTAAGTCTTGCAGTGAATATGGTGGAAAAGAGGTTTGGGTGAGGCGGTGCTGGGGACAGTTTGCCCAAGGAATAAATCTCAACAGACACGAGAATATTCACAAACCTATTTGTAATGTTACAGGGGAGAGGGTGGGTTCTGACTTGACTCTCTAACAAGTGCCGTGGCCAATGAACCCAGGCAATAACCAACTTCTTTCTACCCTGGATCTCCCTAGTAATATTCCCTTTGTTCCTGTAGAAGCAGAAGTCAGAAGTGGCAGCAGCTGCCGTAAAACTCATGAACCGCCACATCAATCTATCAGCACAGCAGAACCAGGTTGGACCAGACACAGAGCACTTCTATGGGGATGACTTCTTCCTTGGCTTGGATGGCGTTGCCAGTGCCCTGGACAGTCTGCAAACCAGTGAGTGTTTCATACAGAATGCCTGTGTTGTAGCCACCAGCTCCCTGTAATAAGCATTCCATGCTCAGAATGAATTACGTTACGCAGGCTTCTTTGAAAGTGCTTATTTTATATGATTAATCACCTACTTAGCATTTTCCCAACCACTTTCAAGTATTGAAAGCACCACACAGACATTATGTTTGCTTACAACAGCCCTGCAAAGTAGGCCAGTTTTTGTAAATAATAATAATAATAATAATAATAATTAATAATAATAATAATGTGTTAGTAATTTTTTATTATCCCCATATTGGAAATGGAAGGCTGAGGCAGACTAGCTTAAGGTCATGCAGTGAGCTCAGATGACATTTAAATCAGAACCCTTGATTCACAGTGCAATCATTTGTGCATTTACTCGGAGGTAAGCCCCTTGAATTGCCTAGTAAGTGGGTATAGGGTTGTAGCCATAGCCTCTGTTCCACACTGTGATTTCCTTGTGGGTGGGGGAACGGGGAAATAATGTATACAAATTCTAGTACTGTTGTTTCTCACAGGATGTTGACAGTTTTTGCAGGCTGGCCTAGAGTGTAGCGCAGAAGGGATGGTGGGAAGCTGCAGGCAAAGGCAGTATGTGTGCAGGGCAGGCATACATAAGCTGGAGGTCATCATGATAAAGGCAAGGACAGGGAGTTGTATAGGTGGACACAGAAGACTCTAAACTTTTTGTATCCTGGTCACTTTGCTCATGGACACGTCAGCTAATGAATCATTAACATAACCTGCTGCACACATTTTTCAAGCTTTATCCTATGAACTGGCAGACAGAAAACAAGCATATTTTTTTTTAAAAAGGAACAGATGTTGAGAGATTGGCACCCGTGAGCGTTGGGGGCTGCCCTCTAACCGGATCCAGACTAGATGGACCTGCTGCTGCTGTGGGCCAGCCACCTGGTGCTTCGTACACAGAAAGTTGATCCATTCCTGGGGGAAGAAATCCCATGTTACTTTATGGTTGACTGCATTGTGTATCCTGCCGATAGATATTAAAGGGGAGGTGAACCTAGGGAGCTAGAGTCAGGTTGTTGGCCCACCCAGATCAGCATTGTCTCTCTACTGACTACGTAGCAGCAACTCTCCATGGTTTCAGGAAGCAGCTCTTGTCCAGCAAGACTTGGGAGAGTCCAGGGATTGAACCTGGATCCTTCTGCATGCGAAGTAGCTATGGCCGTTCCCCTATGGGTATGTGAGGCAGGGCCGGCTAAGTCAAGGAGCTAGAAGGCCTGCATAATAAACAGGGCTGCTCTCACTTCTTGCCGAAACTGCCAGAGGCATCCCAGACCAAATCCAAAGTCCAGAGTCTTTGAAGTGTCTTGCAAATGCAGGCCCACAAAATATACACAGTGCTGATAAACAGGAAAGCTCTCTTGCTGTGTAGAGCAGGGAAGTCCCCAAGTCAGATCTTGAATCAGCTGTGAACATCCCTGGCTGGCCTTAGGCAAACCACAGTCTTTCTGCTTCATCACCTTCATCTGTGCTGTGATAATCCTGGCCTACCACACAGGATCGTTGTAAGGATGATTGAAATAGCTGTGTGTGCTTTTAATAGCATGCGAACACTGATAACAGACTGTCCAAGTGTCCCTATTTTCCAAGGACAGTGCCGGGTTAACAGACACCATCCTGTTTTCTGATTTGATCCTGGAATGTCCCGCTTTTCCTTAGGATGTGTCCCGATTTTCATAGGAGAAATGTTGGAGGTTATGTGCTAAAGAACTTGCAAGTGTCACCGTCATTAATTAACGGTCATAATACCCTGTTGGGGTTCAAGCCACAGACCACCAAACACACACTGAGCCATTATCTCCTGCTTTGCACATCTATAAAAAATGGAGGCTTTGTATGTGCTGAGGAGACTGGAATGGCTTGGCATCTACAAAAAAGGAGCCAGCAGACCATACAGACAGAAGAGTGTATTTGAGTGACAGAGGCTCTTTGTAGAGCTGGACCAAAATGTCTTGGGATACATTTTTTGAAGAAAATAATATATTGAGATTTCTCTTTTATTTCCCCTCCCTCCCTCTCTCCACCCAATCAGAAAAAGAAGTCCACTCTGCAGAAATTTGTCCAGCTCTTTTCCACCATTTGTGTGTGTGTGTGTCAGCTGCTGGGATGTCAGAGAATTCTGACAGGAAATTGCTGGTGTTTGCTTATTTGTGTGTGTGTGTGTGTGTGTGTGTGTGTGTGTGTGTGTGTAGACGTGATCTCGTGTCCCGTCTACCTCCTCTCTTTCTTCCCCTTTCCTCCTGCAGGAAAATACTTGTGCCAAAGGTGTGTGCAGTACCGCAAGCCTCTGCTTGATTCCGGAACAGAAGGCACCCGGGGGCACGTCCAGGTCTTTGTGCCCTTTCTGACAGAGTCCTTTGGCCAAGCTCAGGAGGAGGAAGAGACGCAGTACCCTCCCTGCACCCTGCGCCACTTCCCCAGCACCATCCAGCACACACTACAGGTGGGGGGGGGGGAGGCTGGTTTTTTCCTGGCCTCCTCAAATACTATTACTTATTCTTTCAGCCGCAGATCCACTCTGCAGTGCCTGCTGCTGCCAAAGAGACCCCTCTCCTGCCTTTCTCTCCAGTTGGTCCATGCCTAAAGAGGGAAAACTCTCAGCTGCCAAGCTCCTCTTCACTCCTTGCCTGGCCCCTTGGCTTCATTTACTCTTTCCAGGCAGCTGCACAAGGGCCAGGGCTGTCAACAGTGTTGACGGCAGGATACGGGGTCCAGCTGTTTCGCCCAGAAGCCAGGCCAAAATCCTTCGCCCTTTGCAGAGCTTCAGCTGCTTCTCCTTTTTCTGTGGCAGGGCCAGACAGACCCCTCTCTCTTTTTATCTCACACTGCCCTGGTGCCTTCGCATGCCCCTGCTTCCTTCACTCTGTGGAGCAGGAGATCCTGATGGGGAGGCTGTCTGGCTGGGCCTGTTATGTAGCATCAGGACCCTCAGGAGCAATAGGGGCAGGAGTTCAGTTTTAGGGAATGGCACCAGAGTTCCCAGACTGCACTGCAGCCCTGCAGCACAAGCCCTGCTCAAGGGCTTCCACTTGCACCACAGGGCCTTCCTTTCCTCTTGGTGCCCACCATGATTGGCTCTGGGGTGGGGGGGGTCAGGAGAACCTCCAGAACTTCACATAATGCAAAGAGAACTGCAGTACCTGCACTGACAGGACATTCATCACAGTGTGGTATTGAATTCCAACCTATATCTTTAAAGCACATTTGAAGCATATTTCCGCCCCTCAGAGAATTATGGGCACTGTGGTTTTTTAAGGATTGCTGAGAATTATAACTCTGTGAGGGGTAAACTACAGGGCCCAGAATTCTCTGAGGGAAAGAACGCGCTTTCAATGTGCTTTAATGTTAAGTGTGTAAGGTAAAAAAGATAAAAGGGAAAGGACCCCTGGACAGTTAAGTCCAGTCAAAGGTGACTATGGGGCTGTGGCACTCATCTCGCTTTCAGGCCGAAGCAGTGTGTGTATACTGCTTTAGAACCAAGGAACAACTGGAAGAGGTGGTCTGAGGCTGCAGTCCAGTGCCCATTTGCCTGAGAGTAAGCCCTGCCTTTTGCCTGAAATAATGTCCCTAACCCCTGTTCTAAGGGACCCCAAGTAACTGCTGACAAAAACTCCCCTGCCCCCATCTTTTTCTCTTGCAGTGGGCCCGAGATCAGTTTGAGGGACTTTTCAAGACAAAAGCAGAAAACGTCAACACATTCCTGAAGTGAGTATGGGGAGCGATCTTGACTGAGGTGATGTGGTAGATAAATGGCAGGAGGGAAAGCTTGGAGTGGGCTGTGTAGGGAATAGAGTGGATTTTGTTAAGGAGTCTTCTGGGTGAGGTAGAGGGAAGTTTACCACACATTCATATCCCACCTCTGAGCTGTAGTAGGAGCTGCTGCATCTGGAGTGGAAGGTGGAACTGCCTAGTGGCAGGACCCACTCAGAGCTCCACGTGAATAAAATTACTAGTTATACATTCAGTGCAAAAAAGGGGGCTCTGCAGCCGCCTAGAAGACATATTGATCATTATCCGAGTCCCATGATGACCACAGGTGGAATTTGCCTTGTTCCTAGTGGTGCCATTTTGGTGTGCTATACCAGTATGGTGTAATGGTTAAAGTATCAGGTTTGAATGGGGGAGAAATCCTAGCTGCCCTATGAAATTCACTGGGTGACCATAGTGGGCCAGTCCTGCCTCTCAGCCTAATCTGTTGGTGTTAATGGAATAACCCCCATTCACGCTGCTCATTGGGGGATGGTTGGGATAATACATGAGACAAACATGCTCAGAAACGTTTCCCTCCCTCTGCCCCCTGCTCTTGCCTTTTAACTTACTTGATGTCAAAAGGCACTTGGCCACTTCATTCCCATCCTGATTGCTTGTGTTGGGAATCCACAAGGGTGAGGTTCCTGGGCTGGAATTCTGATACCTCTCAAAGAAGGACCTTCATTGCCCCAAGACTCTAGAGCCAACCTCCAGTTGGCAAGCATGAGAAGAAGATGCTAGACTAGATGGGGCTTTGGTCTGATCCAGCAGGGCCCTTCTTAGGTCTTAAACTATTCTGGACATAAGACAGACAGATTGGTGTCTGTTAGGTGCCCCGGGCATTTGGAGAGGCACCATAGATATTTCTAAGCATGGAATTGATAACAAACTACCTACTAGGAAGAATTAAGAGCAATGTTATCTCCAAATTCTGCCACAAACGAGGTCTGTTGTTGTCCACAGGGACCCCAGCTTCCTAGAGTCCCAAGAAATGGAGGCTGTCAAGATGCTGGAGTCAGTGCGCATCAGCTTTCAGGAGAAGCCGTGCAACTGGAGAGACTGCGTGGTCTGGGCTCGGAGACTTTGGGAGCGCCTTTTCTCCCATGACATCCAGCAGCTGCTGCATAACTTCCCACCTGAGCATGTATGGGCCCTGCCTCTTTCCCTGGCCATTTCCTGGCTCCCAGTGTGGTGCTTTGCTAAGCACTCCTTTGCCTTTCTCTGTTACAATCACTCAGCACTGGCTCTGAGAGTTGGAATCCAGGTGTCTGGAACCAAATGCAGCAGACTTCTGTTGGCAGCTGCTTAATGTGAGATATATTAAGACCAAGTGGTAGTCTTTGCAAAGCCCATCTTTCAGTGAAGCAGGCACTTGGTTGGTGTTGCCTTCCAGCCCCCTGTAACATTAAGCCTCTGGTGGGAGATTCCTACTCACCCTTAGCCTTAACACCAGTAGTTCTCACTCTGGGCTCTTTCTAGGTGGGCCCACATCACCATTCATACGACCTGGTTCACATACAGCATCTCCAGTGGCTTTAATTGCACAAAGAACCAGCTGCTTATAGCTTTTGGCCCCACAGCAAGGCACAGGATGGTCACAGCAGGGCTGGCCCAAGACGTTTTGCTGCTTGAGGATCACATAAACACTCCATGACTGGAAGATGACTAGACTGCACTTGAATCTTAGTTCAACGCAGCCAATGGGGTGGTGTCGTCCACTGCACCTGAGGAGAGCAGGATTGTTTCCTGGGTATGTGACAGGCCTGTGGTACTCATAGCTTTGATCTCCAATCACGGCTCAGGAGGAACATCTGTGGCCCAGATACAGTTACTCACTCTGCCTAATGGTAGGGCTGGCTGTGGGTCGGAGGCAAACTGCACGGACAGTTCCTGAAACAGCAACTGAGAGGCCAAAGGCAGGCAATCTGGTCCAGGAAAGCCTGACCGTCAGGCTGGACAAAGCAGTCTGTGTAACACCTCAAGCAACAAGTTGTTAAACCTAGGACAGTTCTTATATAAGGTCAGCAGGGCCCTTCTTAATGATGGCGACATGGGTTCTAGAGTACATTCTCTGGGCACTGAGTCAGTTGCTCCCCTCCCTCCATTATGAATCAGGCTGCTTCCTTTGGACCTGGTGCACAACACAGGCTGGTATTTGACCTCCTTGCAGTCCCAGTGACTGGGCAGCACTAGTCACCAATGATTGGCTGAAATAATTTTGTGGTTGGTGGTTATGTTTTGTCCCAGGTGTCTTGGTGGAGCGAAATTATATGGTTTTGGCATATGAGTGAGCCAATGTTCGCTTTCACAAGGAACCTAGTACTGCTGTCTGAACTCTGGAAAATCAACAACATGCACGTTTACATATTTTTTCCTTGGCCCTTGACTTGTTCTCTCTTCCTTGGCTGTGCACAGTCTCTCTCTCTCTCCCTCCCCCTCCCTCTCTCTCCAGTTCCCATCATTTTAGGCTGCAGAAACCTTTGGCCCTCTTCCAGCCCTTGCTTGGCCTGTAGAGTTTCCTTCCTTGAACTTCTCCTCCTCCCGCCCCCTCTGATGCTGCTTCCTGACTGATCCCATCTGTCTTTGTCCCCAGGAGACAAGCTCTGGACTTCCTTTCTGGTCAGGGTCCAAGCGATGCCCACAACCGCTGAAATTTGACAGCAGTCATGTGAGTGGGGAGCTCAGCTTGAGAAGTGGGGGGAACTTGGGATGCAATGGAGGTTGCACCCTCAGCGAGGAACATCTAGGAGAGATCAGGACATTTACACAGCTAGGTTCACCACTTCCTAGTCTCATGGTCAAAGAAAGGGACGAATGTAACTTTTCAGGGGGGGGAAAGAAAAAGCAATAAATGGAAATTAGTGCCTTTTTTATTCTTGCTGTCTAGAGCAGGTGGAAACCCCTCATCTTTTTTTCCATCTTATTTATTGTGTAAAATAGCACCAACATGTTCCATGACACCCTAATTGATGAGCAGGAGGTTGGCTCTGTTTTTCTCATTTGATTGATCTGCCTAGTTTAAAACAGTGAACTGACCATGAACCAAGCCCATCTTATACCTCTGTAGAAGTGTGGGTTGCAAATGACCCAGGATCCAGCACATTTGGCATGTAAGATTCCCAAAATCATTGTTCCCACCAATTTGGGCTTGTATCCAATGTTGCATGGATACACTTCTACTGTGAGATTTCCGCTTCCTTTCTTCTGCCTGCACGCTCCCAAAAACTGCTCTGGAGGCTCCCTCAACCCTTTGGACCAGATTTTGGTGGTGGCTGTAGCAGGGAGGAGAGGAAGGGGAAGTTCTGTTGTGCAAGCGGAAGTCTGTTTGAGTAGAGTGGAAGAGCAGGGTTGGATATAGCCCCCGGGTCTGAATCTGGCAGCAGGCTTCCATGAGTTGGGATGCTGTTTTGACTGTGTAGGAGGGAAGAGGATGCTTAGCTGAGTTGGAAGGAGTCTACATTTCTGGAAGAGCAGCCAGTAGAGCCAGTTACTGGTTGTCAGGAGAAGGAAACAGTCCATAGTGGGGAAGGGTGCTGCTGTCTCTGATGCACCTTCTGTGTTTTTCTAGACCACCCACAAGACCTTCATTTTGGCTGCCAGTCACCTCTTTGCCAATACCCACAAGCTGTGTGTGAGTGAGGATGATTCTGTCACTTCCCGAGTCCTCTTTGGCTCGCATCTGCCACCTTTCCAGCCACTTCAGGGAGTGCATATCCCCCTCACTGACCAAGAGATGCAGAATCCACAAGACTCTGTTGGTAAGAAGTTTGCTGAAGGGCAGGTATCTCAACCGTTCCAACCAGACCCTAGCAGGGAACCTGTGTTGTTGGACTCCAACTCCCATCCCATCAGCCCCAGCCAGCCTGGCCAGTGTGGTCAAGGATGATGGGAACTGTAGTACAGCAACATCTGGAGGGCTGCAGGTTTCCCATCCTTCCTTAGAGCAGTCTGCCAACCGTGTCACATCTGTGAATGGAGCGCCAGGAAATGCAATGGGATCTCTAAGGGTGAGATGAGACTTGGGCTTCCCACACAGTAGACCCAAGCCAGAAGTGGATAACATGCTTCTCCCTGCATTGCTCACATCTCAGGCCACTGCTGGGCTGTGTCCCCGCCTACTACCCCTAACTGTGTCTTTCAGATGAGGCAGAGGTGGGAGAGATGAGGAAGGAACTGGCAGCACTGAGGCAAGAGCTGGAAAAGCAAAAGTCCCTCATGTCTAATGCTATGGAGCCCATTCACTTCGAGAAGGTAAAAAACGTTCCTGTGTGTTTCCATCTCTCTTTGCATTTCCCTCTGAGCTCCAGGTTTCCAAAGGCAGAAGAGCATGACCCTTCTTGGAGGAGAGAGGGTGTGGTGTGTGACTCTGCTGTTCCAGCCATGACTTCCCCTCCTGCAGCTCTGCTTATGCCTCTTAATCCTCAACAGGTTAATTTCGGTTAAGATCAACAGTGCTTTCTTGAGATGACTCACAGACAAATTTTCCCAGTGCCCCAGTATCTGTAAAGGGCAGGCACAGGCAAGATATTTTACGTTCAGGGTTCAGATGCCCAAATAAAAAATTACTATCTGATTTCATCATGTGCTAAAAGTTTGAGTATAGAGGCTTAGAGGCTGAGCTACAAATCAGGATGCCTCGTTCTGAATCTCATCTCTGGCATGAACTCGCTGATACTCAACAAGCCACGGTCTCTGGGTCAGCCTTCAAACTTTAAAATAAGAGTCAGAATACTGGCCTACCTTGCAGGATACGTATATGGATTACTACAAGAAGCAATGATGAATAGACCGTAGGGTTGCCATAAATCTGGAATTTCCATGACGCAGCCAGAATACTACAGTGGGGAGCAGTGTCTGGGCGGAAATTACTGAAAAGTCTGGGGAAAACCAGACGAGTGAAAACCGTTGTTGGCAGTTCAGATTTTGTTTAATTAATTTTTTTTTAAAAAATAATTTTTTTTGAAATACAACAACCCTAATAGACAGATACTTTTAAGAAGTATTCTGAAGGAATAAACTATGTTTAAAATGTGAATGCCCTATATAACCAATGTTATTGCAATTTTGCCAAAAAGAGCTCAACAACCTTTGTGTGCGGATTTCCACTTTTTGAAATATGGCAACCCTAAGTAATAATGACACAGGAAATCATGGTTTGTCATTACGTCTGAATCAGGCTAATTTGTTACAGTCCAGACCACTTGTTCTGTAGCCCCTATTGGACACTGAATGAGGAGCTGCTTTCTGTAGGCAAAGCATGTTTTTCTGCCATCCCCTATCTTTTAGTTCTGTATTGTAGCTGAGAGACTGTTTTATTCAGCTAAAATGACACTAGTAGCTGAATTGTGGGGGTTTTTTTTGTTAATGTGTTCGGTAGAGTTGGGAGAGGGCCCACTTCTACTCCACAGCTGCTGTTACAGAAGTTTCTTCATACAGTGAGCATTTGTCTGCACAACTGCAGATGTAATGTGGGGAGTTTGTGGGGATTATATCCCAATATATCATCAGCTGCCAGGATTGGGGCCCAGATTTCAGTTAAGGTAGAATATTTTCCATATATTGGAGGTTAGGTTGAAAGCTGCTGTCAAACAGCCCTAATAAAAAAAATCTGGTTTGTATGGAATGTTTTGTTGCTTTGACCTTTTAAGGGTTTTTGAGGGGTGGGGGAGGTTTGTGCCTGAAGTTTAAAGTTGTATTTTGTGTAGATTGAGATTCAGGATTTACATATGCACTGCCCGCCACAGGTTTCTTGAATGTATGAATTTCATTTCTGTCTTTACTGGTCCAGTAGAACTAAGTACCCAAGTCCCACTGATTCCACTGGGAAGGGTTTGAGTGGATATTTAAAACTCCTAAGGTTGTGTACACTTTACCAGTTTAAAAAGCAGCTAGGGTGTACTTTTTTCTCTGGATAGAAACTGGTCTGGACGAAAATGCATCAAAATGCAGTATTTCATAAGAAACAACAGGATAGATACAGATTGTGGCTAATGTTGTATGTACAGCACTTCCCAAACCAGTGGTGAGAGCACACTGGTTGTAAACAGAGGTGGAGGGTGGGTGTTGGCACAGCCAAAGATGTCCCTGAAATTGACAGTTGCTGTAAGCTGCAGTTCTTGTGTCCAGCTTTTGGAGGTGCCAGAGTGCCAGGAATGGGTTGGGATGAGCCTAGGGTCAGTATCCCTCCCGCAATCTGCGTAGTACCTAGCCTACTACTCTCTTAGGCTGTGTACGCACTTCTGTTCACATCCAGCACCATCCCACCACTCTTTTGGGAAGCGGTGTACACACAACATAAGCATCTATCCTGCATCTATCTTGTAATTTCTTATGAAATGCTGTTTTGATGTGTTTCCTCCACAACCAGCTTCAATCCAAAGTGAGAAAAAGGACAACCTAGACATGTTTTAAAATGCTAATGCGTACACAGCCTTATACCCAGCCCTGTTTGTGGTTTGCAGCGCATGACCCACCCTCCTACAGGCTGTGTTCTTTTCTGAGTGCAGAACAAACGAGCCAAGAAGGATCAGAAGAGTCTGTTCTTGAGTACAAAATGGCAGTTGGTTATCAAGCCAGGCAGTGGAGTCCTTCAGCCAGGAACTGTGTGTTTTTGTCACTTTCATATTATTTCTATAAACAAGGCTTTCTCCAATCATAGTACGTAAGGACTAGGAAGCTGCCTCATCAGATTATTTGTTTTGCTGACCCAATGCTGCTTGCCAAAACTGGTAGAAGCTCTCTAGCATCTCCCCTGCAATCTGATTTTAGCAGCAGATGCCAAGTGCCTTCTGTCTGCTAAGGGTGGCCTCTGCCCTGCAGTGTGGTCTGCCTCATACACTGGGGGAAGCTTATGTTGTACCATGGCTACTCAGATGGTTACTTAGTCAGATTCTGTGCCTGTGCACGTGGTGCAAATTTGTGTATAGTTGCTTGTGATTAGCACATTTTATTCTGCTCCTGCTATTCATGGGAAAATGCAAAGAGTTTTGCAGGGAACTGAAGCTCTGCCTCCTAGACTCTAGGCCTTTGGCTCTTCAGACATTGTTGGACTCCAATTCCAGGTCACAGTGAGAGCTGTGGTCTAGCAACATCAGAGAACCAGATTCCCCACCCCTTCTCTTCTATGGTTAAAAAAAAATCACACCATGCACACAAACCCTGGCTGTAACCTCTGTTAAGTTTCCTTGCCACCCTTTGTAGACCTTGCACACCCTTTGTTCTCATCCTCATCCCACTAAGATCCCTTCTCTTTTCCCCTCTGTCCTTGCCACCCTTCTCTGGCCTCGATTGATTCTGCAATTTGTTGGGCCCTCAGGGGAATGACATTCACTTGAACTTCGTCATGACAGCAGCCAATCTGCGAGCTGAGAACTATGGCATCCCTCCGGCTGATAAGCTCCAGGTGAGGAAAGGAGGCGGGGCTTTGGGAGTCATTTTCCCCAGTCGCCTGCCAGCTTCAGGAAATAAAGTGGGGCGGGACGCATTCATGTGTCTGTCTCTGGCCTAGCAGCATCCCTCCCTCCAGTAACCTCTGGTACGTTTTCCCATTCACTGTCTTCATGCTGAAGGCCCAGTTTGATTTCCACAGGCGATGAAGATCGTGGGGAGGATCGTGCCTGCCATTGCCACAACCACAACTGCTGTAGCTGGTCTGGTGTGCTTGGAGCTTTACAAGCTGGTGTGGCGACACAGGCGACTGAGTTCCTATCGCAACAGCTTCCTGCAGCTCTCGGAGCCCCTGCTCAATCGCTTCCAGCCTCTCTCGTCTCAACCAATATACAAGGTGAGGCCTGGGCTCTGGGCTCATCATGCTTTGAAGGTAGAAAGAAGCTCAGTAGGGCCTGCTTTTCCTACCAGACTGGCAGGGAGGGCGGGAAGGAGAGAGACACTATGCGCATTTAGATGGGCTGCTGTTCTTTACACTTAGAGCTAACTCTGCTGAGGTTGTAGATCAGAGGCAGAAGACCTTTTTCAACTCAAGGGCCATGTTCTCTTCTGGACTGTCACCTGGGGGCCACATGCCAGAGGTGGGTGGAACCAGAGGCAAAAAGAGGACGACCAACAGATGTACATTTTCACTTTGTACAATATACACACACCTCCCTGTCCTCCATCCAGGCAAGTAAAAAGCATTATTGGAGTTCAAGGACACATCCTAGCTAAGCAAGATTGCTTGAGGAGAGTGTGAGGCAGGGTTGGTGAAGGACGTGCGGTGGGAAGAGGGCCGTGGCTGGCAAGGGACAGACTTGGAGGTTCCCAAGTCTCTAGAAGTGAGAACATGGAGTGCTGCAGTGTGGAGAGTAAGTCATTCAGGAACAAGAATCTGCCTTCCCCAAGGCTAGTGCAGTATCCCATATAGCTGGATTAGAGGCTCTGTACCTAGGAGCACTTTTGTGTGGGCACAGGCATTGATCCAGACAGGTATCTCCTTAATTCCCTCCCCCCTCCAGCTCTTAAAAATCTAAATGAAACAGCAATGGCTTGCTCTTGTCCTGTGCTGCAGAGTGCACTTAAGAGCAGCTTTGGACGTTTCAAGACAGATGTACAGCACCTCATGCCTTTAGTTCTTACGCTGCTGCTGTGATGACCAAAGCCAAACAGGTATGGAAAGATTTGCACGTCCAGCCTGCAAACCTCTCCTGACCAAGTTCCCCTTAAGACATTACAGCAGCATTGGGACAACCACTGTAGCCCTTGAGCACCACTGTGATGGTGGTGCTGTGATGCTTTCAGGCCTTACTGCCGTCCGTTCCCAGAGCGCCCAGCTATACCTTATCCCTGAAAGTGGACCACGCAGTCAGAACTTGCGCAAGCCTCGTCAGCTGGAGCTGGTGCTAGAATGGCTGCCCCGTAGGGATGTCAGCAACTCCCAGACTGTGTTGAGGGGGAGACTTCCTACTCCATCTCTCCTGTCTGGGTGCTGGGTACTGAGCAGCTTGCCAGGAGCCGATGTGTGGGGGAGGACGGCTGTTCCCACTCAGCTGCTGACCCTGCCTTTCCTGAGCCCCTTCTGGCAGGCAGAAGGCGAAGGAGATCTAGTTTCAGAAGCCGGTGCCTGGCGTGTGTATCAGGCTAGCAGCAGTGTGGAAGGAGAGGCACAGACGGGGCTGCCTGTGAGCTGTCAGACACAGGAAATGGTCTTTAACCTGCATCTGACACACACAGCTGGTGCCAAGCTGGATCTCTGGCTCTTCTTGCCCTGGCCTAACTCAACACCCCTTTCCTTTAGCCTCAGCCCCAGATGCTGGTTCTTGACCTTTCCGCACAGGCATCTGTGCATCCACTGGGTGTTCTGAACCGCTTTGACTGAGAGGTGTTTCTTGGAGGTATGGCCAGCAGGCCCAGTGAATCCAAAATGGGCCCTCATGCAAGGCAGTGAACATTTGTGCCTTGCAGGCATGCAGTAGATACTTGGTGGACATCCTGAGAGCAGCATAAGGCGATAGAATTTCCCCAGCCATACTACCTTCAGCCGATAGACAAGTTGTTGTGTGCGAATAATTATGGTAGGTTTGGCATTACTGTCAAAGATGTAGTGGTGAGCTGGACAAGGGAAAACAAACAGATCTTGAATCCTGGCAAGACCCTGGTTCACATGTCCAAGAAATTGGTGAGTTTCCCAGGATGAGAAAGGAGTAAGCATGCAGTCTGGAGTGGCAGCTGCAAATGCTCCTAGACCTGGGTAATGTGGCCACAGTAGTCTAGGCACTGGTAACTTCAAGACTGGCTTGCTTCACTGCACTCTTTGTGGGGCTTCCCCTGTATTTGGCCCATAAAGTGCAGTTGTCAGTGCTGCAACACAATTGCTGACAGGAGTGCCAACGTATTATACTTCTTCCTAAAGATCTTCACTTGCCGCCAATTTGCTACTGAGCCAAGGTCATGGTTTTACTAGTAGTATATAAAGCTCTTAACAGCTTCAGACCAATTTAATTGAGACATCCTTGCCCCATATGTACCTACTTGGCAACTTCTATCAACGGAACACGCACTTTTACAAGTGCCATTTAATACGTGTTCGGCTTCTGTGAAGTTTTGGAACTCCTTAGCATTTAACTTCAGTCAGGCGCCTTCATTGTACTTTTAGACTCTTGCTTAAAAAAATTATTTCAGCGAGCCTATTTTGACATATAATTAAGTTATGCCTAATCTTTTTTAAAATTCTGATCTTAACTCCATATTATTGATAATTATTTTACTGTTTAAATATGCATCACTAAGATTTTTTTATTAAGTGGTTTATAAAATTTCATACACACACACACATATATATATATGGGGTGGGGTGGGGGGGTGCATCTTCTGACAACAGGGTGACTAGCCAAGGAAACAGAGAGCAGACATACATGCTGACAATTAGGAAGTGCAATTCATGTTCATCTGTTCACGTTTGTAACATCTTATATATCTTTGGATGCAATTCACTGGCTTCAGTTTCCATGTAATGTTAAGCCAAACCATGGCTTAGCGTAAATGGGGTAGGCTCCTAGATATTGCAGCTGCTTTGTTACACTTCTGCTCCTGCTGCTGCTATGCTGATGTGAGCAGCTTAGGGTTTAATCAAAACCTGGATTCATGGTTTATTTCCTCCAGACAAACCATGGCTTGTTAAGCCAAGGACAAAACTTGGTTACAGGTCGTGCTTTATCTGGAGCTCGAGGAAACATGGGCTTGGGTTTGGACAGTACGCTAAGTCGTGGCTTAGCAGTAGCAGGATCAGATGAGAAGCAGAGGTCACAATCTCATCTATATCATTTGTGCTGAGCTATTTTGTGCTGACTGGATCACTGTATCTTGTTTTACTACTGTCAGTGTTGAGCCTTTTCCAGGAAAGGACATAGCAAGACATAAGCGGATGTTTGTTTATTACTTGTGTATCCTGCCCTTCCTCCAATGAGCTCAGGGTTGCATTTGTAAGATTCCTGGGCAGCCTCCCATCCACTCCCAGACCTACTTAGCTCAGAGTTGGAATTACGGCACATTGGGCAATGCCCTAAGCCGGCCCTCGCTTATTCTGTAGGGTTGCCTTACCAGCAGTGCCATTAACAGTCCTATACAATGGCTTCTAGCTAGCTGCCTCTTCGTAAGGCATTCTGCCATTCATTGTATAGATGTGGATGCATATGTGTGTACATGTGCATGCATGAGCCTGCACACATGTATGCAAATACACACGCGTACACATACATAGACTTTGGGGGTGCTTTCCCCCCTTTTTTGTGGCAGCCCCAAGACTTCACATTCCTCCAAATTTGTTGGGGCTAGGGCCAGCCTTGGCTTCCTTGCAAACCCCCCCCAACCCTCCCTTTTCTGGAGAGAGAAACCAGAGCTTGGATGGAGGGGGGGGAGTTGTGGAATCGGTGAGGAGGGCGGGAGAGCAAGAAGCTAAATTAAGAGCGTCTGTTTGAATAGAAGCCTTTTTGTCTTGAGTTTATGGAGTGCGAGGCTGGGGCTTCCTGCTACACAGGAAGCGCAGATTGGAACCAGATTGGTGGGACCGGAGCGGGGTGGAGGGGCGGGCAGGAAAGACGGGGTGGGGGGGGAGGCCGGCTCTTCTATCGCCACAGATTTCCACGGCTTCGGCTCTCGGCGCCTCTGTTCCTCCACCCCCCCCCGCCCCCTCCATCGCTCCCAGTTCAGATCACGCTGCACGGCCCGAGGGCTTGCTGAGCGCGCGCGCAGGCCCCAAACGTCCTGTGATTATTTTTTTTAAAAGGACATCTCAGATTTCTTAACAGCCCAGCTCCGCAGAAGGGTCCCTATATAAGCAGGAACTTCAAAGCTTCCCTTGTGACGCGGGGGTGGGAAATGATTTTTTGTGTGAGAGAAGAGAGTTTTTGAATCTTGGAGCAGCTGTGCAGTGTGTGAGCTCTCTCTCCCTCTCCCCTAAAGTATTTTAAGAGGAAAAGGCCTGGCTGCAGCGAAGTGGCACCGTGCCCAGTTTGCCCATGTCAGCCCTCTGGGAATGGAGGGCATTCTGGTGGTGCTATAGATAGAACCGCCGTCGGAAAAAGGGGGAAGGAAAAAGAAACCAGAGCAGCAGTGGTTGGGTTTGCAGTCGTAGGACCACTTGGGGCAAAGGACAGTTTGCTTCCACTTTCAGGAGTGAGTTTGCCCCCCCCCAAGTGAAATCATGAATCCATTCCTGAAAGCAGCGAATCTGAAATTGCTTCCCCTCGGAGCTGGGTGGGTGGGGAACCAGGAGAGGAGGGGAGCCGATGGAGTGAATAGAGCGCAGCATCAGGAGGAAGGGAGCAGCTCCAGATGAGGAACGGGGCTGATTTGCAAAAGGGAATCGAGAGCGGTGCCGGGTCCAGGAACGTGTGGAACTGATTAAGCAGCATATGGGAGTCATTACTTAGCAAGGGCTGGCGACTGGGGGAAGGGAGCTCTTACCCTGGCGCCAAAGGATTCACGCCTAACCCCCCCCCCCATAAGATTCATTGGACCTTTGCTCCTTAGTGCCTGAGCCGATTTTTTAAATTATTTTTTTGGCGGGTGGGTGTGGGAATAATAAGTTTGCAGGGCACTGTAAGGCAGGCATGAGCAAAGGGGGGAAAAATCAGGCAAAGGGGTTTTTTCTTTGCATCGGGACAACCAGCCAGCTGGGGGACGCATTGCTTAGAACAGAACCCAACTCCTGTTGCCCCAGTCTCTGCAGGCTGGTGCTTTCCGGTTCTGCTTTGCTGTGGAAGCAGCATTAAGGTGCTGGAAGGTGAAGAGCTGAGCAAGAGGTGCTAATGAGTCCCCTGTCAGTGTGAAAGGCCAAGCCCAGCCATATGGTTCTTTTGGAAGGATGGGAATCTGCCCTTTGGGTTGGCAACAACATAGAAGAGCAAATGGGATGGACCATATGGTCCCAAATGGCCATAATTTTTTTGCGGGGAGGCAACTTTCATTTCCAACTCTAGTCTTCCTCCTCCCAAGCATGTTCTTCCAAAAAAGAAAGAAAGAAAGAAAGAAAGAAAGAAAGAAAGAAAAAGAAGTGTGGTCAGGAGCGAGACTTTGCATGTTTCAAACCAAAGCATATCCTCTCTCGTTTACAGGGATTTGGCTTTTTCATGCACACTCTTATTAATGCTTTTAGAAAAAATGGCCACTCATTTGGAATAATATCTCCAAGCAGGTGTACATAATAAGATAATTATCAATAAAACACAGATTGCAACCAGCAAAACATTTTTAAAAGAACATAACTGAATGATGTGTTTGGATAGTCTTGCTGAAATAAAGTTTTCAGCTGGTGTCTAAAACAATAGGAAGGGCAACTTGCAGGGCACCAATGCATAGCTGCTACCACACTATAGCTGAGCTTTTGTCCATCTTGCTGCACCAGCCAGCTGAAAACATGAGTTCCTCCTTCCTGCTTCTGTTCTGTTCCTTTTTGTAATTTGCTTTCCGTTCTTCAGAATGCCAGCAGCACTTCCCAGGGCTTGCAGGAAGCATGAGTGAGTACTGTATGGTGCTCCTGTTTTCCATTGTTCTGCATCCACCCCTCCTTTCCATGAAATCTACAAAACCTCAGTGTAAATTTGAAATAAGCTGGGAGAGAATGTTTGGCCCTCCAGCTGAGTTGACTAGAAACAGCATCTCAACAGAGCAAAGGACAAGACCCCAGATCCCAAGCAAAGGGTGACTGTGATCAGACCTTCCCTCTGAATCATGGGCTGGGTGTGGGATCAACCATGCCTGCCTTGCTAGCCCGCCCAGACCTATCGATCTGCTTGTATTCAGCAGAAGAACTGAAAGGGCTTCTTGCAAACAGCTGTTTGGCTCCTCTATCTGATCAGGGTTCTTGCTCCCATGCAAGAACATGTGTACATGCAGCTGTACACATACAGAAACCCCCTTCAGATATGAAATCATAGAATTGTAGAGTTGGAAGGGACACCAAGGGTCTTCTAGTCCAACTCCCTGCAATGCTGGAATCCCAGCCTGCTGGGCCTGTGGAGGAGGAAGGGCAGAAAGTGCAATCCCTTCCCCCATTCATTCCATAGTCTACATGTGGACAGAACATCTGAAAAGGGATTCATTCCAGTATCACCTTAGAGACCAACCAATAACAAACTTAGTTGGTCTCCAAGTTGCTACTGGAAGGAATATACCAATAGCAAACTTATTTGGTCTCTAAGGTGCTAGTGGAAGGATTTTTTTATTTTGTTTTGACTACGGCAGACCAACACGGCAGCCCACCTGTAATCTGAAAAGGGGTTAGTAGTATACTTTGGGGTGGGGACTAGCGCAAGAGGACATGGCTGTACAGCCTACTCAAGTACAGAGTCCCTGGTGAGTATCTCTGTGAGATAAAAAAGTTCCCTCCTACAATCCATGGCTTTGATGAGACCTAGTGGTGTGGAGGCCTGTGCCCTGAAGCTTAGCATGAAAGAACAGTAGCCCTGTACTTCTCTGGCTGGCAGAGGAGCTCTGTCTCCATCCTGTTGAGAAGCAGGCGGAACAGAAGGCAGTGCTCTGGGGCACGGGCCCCATTTGCACTATTCATTTAAAGCTGTATAATACCACTTTTAACCGTCATGCCCCTCCCCGAAGAATCCTGGGAGCTGAACTTTGTTAAGTGTTCTGAGAGTTGTTAAGAGAGCCCTGTCCCCCTCATACAGCTACCATTCCCAGAGTGGATTAACAAACAATCCCTCTTTCTGGGGAACTTGGGGAAATGTAGCTCTGTGAGGAAGAACACGGGTCTCCTAACGACTCTCAGCACCTGTAACAAAACACAGTTCCCAGGATTCCTTGAGGGGAGCCATGGCTATTTAAAGTGGTATGACACTGCTTTAAATGTATAGGGCAATTGGGGGCACAGTGTTGTGTGCAGGAACAGAGGGAAGTGTTGTTTCACTTTTATAGGCTTGTGAGAGTGTTGGGCAGGGGTCTGATGGTACCTCTGGCAGCTGCTTCTGTTCCCAGATTTAGGGTGGTATATATGTCCATGTGTTTCTATATACCGTATTTTTCGCTCTATAACACGCACCCGACCATAACACGCACATAGTTTTTAGAGGAAGAAAATCCGTAGGCATGCCACCCGTAGGCATTTCCTCCATAACACGCACAGACATTTCCCCTTACTTTCTAGGAGGAAAAAAGTGAGTGTTATGGTGCAAAAAATACGGTATATTTCTGTCGTTTTTGACAAAGAGACAGATTTGCTTTGGAGACCTAGGCGAATGCTACAATCCAGGCCAGCCTTTCTCCTCCCCTGCTGGCCAGTGAGTTAGTCCAGGACAGTATCCCTTTGTGCGACAGTCTGACCCCACTAAGTTCTCTCTGGTCAGGGCACTTCCTGCTATGAACCGCTAACTAGCCCCAAAGGGCTCCTTGTGAAGAGGACTGGCTGCTTCTTGTCCTCCTCCTCTCTCTCTCTCTCTCTCTCTCTCCTTCTCCTTGCCCAGGGCCAAAACAGGCAGGCAGGGTCAACAGTGCAGGGGGCTAAGAGGTTCCACAACATCCTGGGCCTTGTTCTGAAGAAAAGGACAATTGTGCATAGGCAAGGCGCCATCTCAATGTGTCTTTGTGCAACAGAGAGCCACAGATCATGAATGGACAGAAGGCAGCCTTAAAGAGTCCCCTCCGTTAGGCCTGTTGACAGTTAGCGCATTCAGAGCCGTCACGACAGGAAAGAACCATTTCATCCAGATCTGACTTCCTATACATAGCGCAGGAGGATTGACTTCCTTTGGTTCATAGGGAAGATGCCTCATGCTGGCCGCTGGCAGCCTACACTGACAGGCAGCAGCTCTCTGAGATCTTGAACATGGGAACTTCTGTGCGCAAAACAGATGTTGTGCTACTGAACCACATCCCTTCCCTTTCATATTATATGCCACATCTGTTGCAATGGACTCCACTTAAAACATATTTTGAGGTCTTTGTATGGAGCCTGTGAGGGTTGTGCTGCTTTGCTTCTTAGAATTCTACTCTGTCCTTCCTCCAGATGTTTAAGCCTCACAACAGCCATATGAGGTGGGTTAAGTTGAAAGAAGAGTGAGCTCTATGGCTGATTTGAATCTGGGTTTCCCGTATCCAAATCCAGTGCTCTCCATGCTTTGGAGAACCCACCGACCCACCCACTTCCTTGCCATTGGGTGTTGCAATTGTTAGTTGCCTTTGCTGTTTGAAATGCCGCGTCAGATCAGAATTTGTCTGGTTTTATCTTTTATTTTTATTGGAGGTTCTTATGTTCCTCTTGGCTAGATTAAAGCACCGCCCTTTTGGCACTTAAAACTTCTCCTCTGTGAAGGTGCGCTACAATCAGTTCACCTCTTAACCTTCTTCCTGATAAGGTGAACAGAATGAGCTGCTACAATCCTTTGCTGCAAAGGTTTCCTTTGCTACAAACAGCTCTGTTTTTTAATATTTGAATCGTAAATGAACTGTGGAGCCTGAATTAGACATGGTGCTTGTGATCTAGCAGTTGTGTCTTTGACGTTAAGGGTATTAAGGCTTTCGTTTAATAAAAAGATCCTAGCAAGTCTAGTCATTCAAATCACTTTGTACTAACAGTCTGTGGCCATTGGTAGTTACCAATATGGGCCTTTAGGCTATAATCCTATGCAAACCTGCTTGGATGTAAGCCCAGCACACAAAGGTTTTAGCTGCTTGACATTTTAAAATATGTGATCTGAAAGGGTTGCCATATGTCCAGAATTTTCTGGACATACCCAGAATGCTGCAGTTGGAAGCTCAACAACTTTTGTGGCCAGATTTTTACTTTTTGAAATATGGCAACCCTAGATCTAAGGCCTTGACCCACTTGGCTCTACAGGAAATGGCTCCTTCATAGGTTACCTGGTTCATGCTGCAAGCGTGTTGGGACATGGTACCTGCTGGGTAGGGTGATCCATTTAATTTTAGAACTGACCTTCTTTGGGTATCTGCTCTATTCTCACGCACCTGGTGAAGTGGACTGCAGCCCACCAAAGTTTACGCATTACTAAGCATGTTCATCTTATTATTAGTCTTGCCGCAACACTCTTCACTGATTTTGCTTTAATCTCAGTATCACCAGAAAGAATGGAGCTGCTGGGACAGAATTGAGGTGCCAGGTGTCGATGCCGAGGGAAAGGAGATCACCTTGAGAGACCTCTGCAAACACCTCCAGGTGAAGAGGACGACTAAGTAAAACGTTTCATAGGCAGGTTCCATCAGGAACCCAGGCAGCATATGCTGGGATGGCCCATGCCACTGCTACCATCATGACCATCCTCATTACCATGCATGCTGGGGTTGCAGCAGTGGGTCTTCTCCTCTGTGGCATCCTGAGGTCCATGAGAGGCCATTGGGCACAGCACTTTGAATGGGCATGTTGCACCTTCCAGCATTAACAAACACAAAGGTATCCCTTACCAGGTACCCTCATTCACTCCAGTATCAATGAGATGCCCCTGTTCTGTCCCAAAGACCCCATTGCCATAATCCAATTCAGTTTGCTCCCTGCTCCTACTTTGCTCTTTTTTCTGGTTGCCCTGATTGTCTCACCCCATCCTCTGCTGGTTCCCAAGACTGCGCTCCCATGTCATCCTTTTGAAATTAATGGACCTAACTTAACCATGTTCGTTAATTTCAGTGGATCTATTTTGAGAATAATTAGTTGAACGCCACCCTCTCACAACTTGTACTTAACCTGGTGCTCCTGGAGCTCTTTCAGTTGAGAGTTCTGATTGTCTCTGGGTGGTGCTGACTCCTGCTCACTTTCACAGGTGGAGCAGTCCTTGGTGCTGGAGATGCTACTATATGGAAAAGCTCTTCTGTACGCTGGCTTCAGGGAAGAAAAGGCAAAAGAGCAGAAGCTATCCAGCAGGTAGGAGAATCCAAAGGAACAGAGTTTGGGGGTCACAACGGAACATAAGAAGAGCCTGACTGCTGGATTAAGCCCATGACCCACCTCATCCAACATCCTGTTTTCACAGTGGCCAACTGCATGCCTGGGGGAAACCTCCTGTTTCCACCTTCTGCTCCTGATTCTCATGAAGCCTGAGGGGGGCCAGTGCCCCGGGTATTCTCAAGGCATGGCTTAGGCAGAGAGAACCTTCCAGTAGCTGTTTCTGATGCATGCAGGGTTTGTTTTTTACAGAGTCCACACAACACCTTCAACATCAAAATGCCAGCCTGTATTCATCCCCTCTGCCCCTAAATCCAGGTGTACCCCTTTCTCAGGAAAATCCAATACATGGGTTTATTAAAAAACAAAACACAACTCCTATCAGTGACCCATTTGCAATACCTGAATATCATTTTTGCAACATTAACACCACCCCGGAAGCAGTCAGACTCTCAGTGAGCCCTTCCACATTTCCTCCTGCCTGCAGTGGGGCTGGAAGTGGCATTTGGCCTGTTTTCCTCCCTGCTTGCCCGTTTTCTAGGGGCTGGGAAGCCACTGCCCTGGAAGAGGGCAGAGGGACCCTCAGGAGTGTGGGATAGCTAGGCCATAGCTGCCCCCACTACAGGCCCCCTGCCAGAACAGCCTAGGTTACTGTATCTGCAGCAGCTGCAAAGCCTCTGCGTCCTGTCCCTTCCACGCTGGGTAAACATCCTGCTGTCAGTGCCTCCTCCGCTGCTTCCTGGGGCAGACCAAGCTCTTCCCACCCCCCAAACGCAGGCTCTCCTGGGCCTCTGCCATCCACATACATCCAGAGGCAACATGAGTCCCTTACTCTATGATCTTTCTAGACTCCTTGGCAGGCTATCCTTCTCTCTGCCCACTCACTCTCCCGCCTTCTCCAAACCCCCATTCCCACCCCAAAACAAACTGGGCTGCAGACTCGCTCAGGACGGATAGTTTCACTTTGGCTGCCTCTGCCATTTCTTAAGCAGAGAGCAAAAGTGTGCTTGGTTTTCTGGTATAGGTGGGTGCAGTGCAGGAGGAGGCTGGGGAGATGGCAAAGAAGTGCTAGCATCCCTCCTTCGAGAAGCTGCGTTGATTTTAGCTCCCGCTTCTGAACCACCATTCCAGCTGTATTCAGAGAGGAGAAAAGGACAAGGCCAGTGTGGCAGGGAGGCAGCACTGAGCACTGGCAAGCTGGGTGTGCCACTTTCTGGGTGCTACACAGCAGGCTCTTGCCTTCATGTCCTGCTTATTATGGGGTCCCCAGAGGTCTCCGCTCAACTACTGAGCGAAACAGGATGCTGGAACAGATCAGGCTTCAGTCTGATCTGGTAGGGATCTCTTCTTACATCCTTAAGGCATTTTCTTTTTTGGTACATATATATATATAAGGGACGCGGGTGGCGCTGTGGGTTAAACCACAGAGCCTAGGACTTGCTGATCAGAAGGTCGGCGGTTTGAATGCCCGCAACGGGGTGAGCTCCCGTTGCTTGGTCCCTGCTCCTGCCAACCTAGCAGTTCAAAAGCATGCCAGTGCAAGTAGATAAATAGGTACCGCTCCAGTGGGAAGGTAAATGGCGTTTCCATGCGCTGCTCTGGTTCGCCAGAAGTGGCTTAGTCATGCTGGCCACATGACCCGGAAGCTGTACACCGGCTCCCTCGGCCAATAAAGCGAGATGAGCGCCGCAACCCCAGAGTCAGCCACGACTGGACCTGATGGTCAGGGGTCCCTTTACCATATATATATATATATCTATATATATATATATATAGATATAGATATATGCGCCCCCTCCCCACCCACAAAAGGTCTTGTGAGTAGCAGTCCCTGGGAAATGTTAGCTAGGCTGTTCCTGCTTATGGTTGCAGCTGCTGGATTTGAGACGGTAGTTTGGGTGTGGCTCTGCAGTTGTTTCAGGACCTGAGCACACCTGGTGAAGGATGTGTGGCAAACATCAGTACTGTAAGTGACAGGAGATTGCCTGTTACCTGCCCTCTTGCATCTGCCCTCCTATTCACCCTTCGCTTTCACTTTCTCAGACTGACGGAACTGGTTCGCTGTGCCACCAAAGAGGCTCTATCCAAGGAGTGCCGGCTCTTGGTGTTGGAAATCGTCTGTGAAGGTGAAGAGGATGATAGCGTCTTACCGCCTGTTCATGTCTGGCTCCGACCGAGGGATCCAACCAATGAGGAGTAAAGGGAACTGTGTATATGTGTAATACAATGGAAAACTTTGGACTGGATAACTGCAATCTGCTGGATGTGGGGCTGCCCTTGAGGATGATCTGGAAGCTGCCGCTGATGCAAAATGCAGCTGCTTGGCTGCTCACTGGGGCAGGATACCACCAACACATTACCCTGCTGTTCAGAGAATTCCTCTGCCTGCCAGCTAGTTTCCAGACTAAGTTCAAGGTGCTGGCCTTGGTGTGTATAGCCCTATTCAACTTGGGACCAGGATACCTGCAAGATCACCTAGTCCATGGGTAGGCAAACTAAGGCCTGGGGGCCGGATCCGGCCCAATCGCCTTCTAAATCTGGCCCATGGACAGTCCGGAAATCAGCATGTTTCTACATGAGTAGAATGTGTCCTTTTATTTAAAATGCATCACTAGGTTATTTGTGGGGCATAGGAATTGGTTCTTTTTTCCCCTTCAAAATATAGGCCAGCCCCACACCAGGTCTGAGGAACAGTGGACCGGCCCCCTGCTGAAAAAGTTTGCTGACCCCTGGCTAGTCTCATCCCTTATATACTCAGCTGATCACTGCGCTGTGCAGGTGAAGACTTCCTGTGACTGCCTTCTTATCTGGAGGTTCACAATGTATGAATTGGGCATAGGAGCCAACTCCTAGCGGCCAAGGTCCCTCTGCCCTCCCCCCAATAAAATATTTGAGGGAGCCGAGCCCCTCCCCAAAGTTAATGGGCTTTGCCATTCAAATGATGTGCATGTACCACATCATTTAATTGATTATGCAGGATGGGGCCTACCTGACCCCCCCCCCAATATTTTATTCAAGTTGGCACCCCTGGAATTGGGTCTTTAGAGTGGTGGCACCTGCTCTTTGGAATTCGCTCCCCTTGGATGTTAGGCAGAGGCAGCCTCTGTTGTTGTTTTGCTGCCTACTGAAGACCTTCCAGCAAGGGTTTTAAGCTGGAAGCTTTCCCAGTCTGTTTCTATGTTGGAATTGTTTTTTCAAATGTTCTTGTTGTCTTACCATTTGTTGTCTGGCACCCTGGGCTCCTTTGCAAGGAAGGGCAGGATGCAGATTAATTTAATAAACGTGGGTAATATATGGAATGAGTAATGTGTATACACTGACTGTGATTAACCCAAATTCTGTTTAAAGCAGAGACACGCTCCTTGCCTGACGAAGAAGGTGAAGAAGCATCTTCTCCAGGGACTAACCTGTGTCTGCCTGCAGGCCTTTTCTTGCTCTTGGGTCTGAGCATAGCAGAGGACTAAATAGGAATGAGCTCACTGTGCAACCCAGAGGCTTCTCCTTTTGAAATTAAGCATTTTCTTCCCAGTACAACTGTTAAAGGTGTAGCAGCAATGAAGTTGTAACACAGGATGGGGAATCTCAGGCCCAGGTAGTGGGGGTGAGCCAAATGTGGTTCCTTGTATACATCAAATGACTCTGTAGACCTGGGATACACCTCTCATAATCTCTGCTCTGCACCCTCCTTCAGTGCCTTCTGGCGTGAAAGAGAGGGAGTAGTATGTTTGCGTGTTGGTAGAAAAACCCTCTGGTTTTTGTGTGGGTGGAATATAGCCACAAAAGTATGAGTCACATCTGTTGCTCCGCCCACTTTTTCACCTGGCCCCACCCATTACTGGCATGTGGCCCTTGGAACGTTGCCTGTGATGGAAGATGGCCCCCAGGCTGAAAAAGTTCCCCACCCCTGTTATGGGCATTAGCCTGCTTTGTTCCGACAGCAGCTGCAGGGGAATGGGATAATTTCGTTTTCTCTGCATGGAGCTAGGAACCATGTAGGGAAAGGGGCACATCTCAGCAACAGAGCCTATGCTGCTTCCTAGAGTTCCCTGGAAAGAGAGTCAACTATTAAACCGCTCCACAAGTCTTAGTTCTGTAAGGGAAAGAAGGGTTTCCTACTGATTCTCGGGATCTTTAACAAACTGCATTCCCCAGAATTCTTTTTGGGGGCAACCACATCTGTTTAAAGTGGTAGGATTCTGCTTTAAACCTATAACACAGATGGGAGTCTAAGTGCTACACAGAATTTGCATTTAGGTTTGCCACTGCTAGTGCTGAGAATCACTCTTTATAAATTCTTATAAGACTGTGCAGCTGTTCTTAACATGTTTGACTATTCCACGCTTTTGGTTTGATTTTCAGGAGCAGAAGGGGGGAGGGTCTCACACATATATTTCCTCCAGCAGCACTACTGATACCATCAGATAAGGGTAGCTGAGCAACTGGTGGCGGCCTTGTTCTGTTCACATCAAATTTCGGTGAAATAGCTCCCTGGTGTTTATGTTAAGTTGGGATCATTATGGCAGCGTGCCCTCAGATGGATTGCATCTCCTGTTTACAGTAAACCTTGAGCAACACATTAGTGTAATGAGTCAGGCTTGCTGGGGAAATGAAGCTCCTTTCATTTTAACAGTGACCCTACACCTACAGAAGCTGTTTTTGCAGCCGAGACAGGACAGTGTATCCTCCTGTTCTTCCATCTTCTTTTCCGAGCTCTCCTGCAGATTGGACATTTCAAGAAGACACATTACAAAACGCTCTCCAGGAACTTCCCTTGAAAATCAGGATCTGCTCCCTTGCCCACTCCCTCTACAAAATTTCCCTGTTCTCTTTATCACAGTGAATGACTCAGATCCAAAAGGTGTCTACAGCTACCATGAGGCATAGGAAGCTGCCTTATCCTGAGTCAGTCCATTGATTTCTATGTAGCTAAGCACTGCCTATGCTGAACGGAAGTGGTTCTCCAGGATTTCAGACATGGAATGAGTTTGGAGATGATGGGGATTGAAGCTGAGACCTTCTGATGCAAAGGAGACACTGCCACTGAGCTACAACATTTCTGGGGGAGGAAGCAACCCGGATTTGAACTAGGGACATCTTGATTTGAATCCAGGCCTATCAGTACCATTGTGTTGCTACAGTTCTCAGGCATGTACATCAATGGTTCATGGTGCCCAAATTGGCATTTTGAATGATGCAGAAGTAAGTGACCCCCTGTTCTGCCACTGATAAGTCACTGTTACCAATACTGGATGTAGTATAACATAACCGTTATGACTAGTAGCCAATGATAATAGTCTTGGCTTCCATTAATTTTTAAAAATATATATTTATGAATTTATAAGAGTACAAAATACAGAACTGAAGAAGAAAAAAGTGAAAGAAGGAAGAAGAGAAATAGATGCATTACATCATTCTGTTCCATTGACTTCTCATCCATCCTTCCATGACTCCCTAAATTTTCCCATTCCTGCTGCATAACCTATTTTTTCTAACTATTTAAACATTCAAATTCTTCTCATTATAAACTATAACTCCTGAGCTTACTCCAAACTGACTCAAGTTCTAACATTTTTACAATTTTTTTAGGTAGTCTACAAATTCCTTCCATTCCTCTTTAAAACTTTTCTCTTTGTGCCCTCTAATTTTGCTGGTTAAGCTTGCTAATTCTGCATATTCCATTAATTTCATCTGCCACTCCTCCTTTGTAAGGACTATCTCCTCTCTCCATCTTTGTGCATATAGGATTCTTGCTGCTGTAGTGGTATACATAAACAAATTTATTTGTTTACTTGGTACCTCAGACTTTATTATTCCACCAGGAAGGCCTCTTGCCTCTTTGGGAAGGGCTTCTGAAATATATTTTTCAATTCATTATACCATATTTACACGAGTCTGATGTATCATCGAATCTAATGTGCACCTCAATTTTCAGAACCTTGAAACCAAAAAAGTATTTGCTGGTGAATGTAAATGTGCCATCAAATCTAATGCGTACCTTAATTTTTGGAACGTAATTTGGCCAAAAAAAGTGACCATTAGATTCAAATAAATATGGTATATTATTTCCCAATATTCTAACTACTTTACAGGTCCACCACATATGATATAAGGTTCCATCCATAGCTTTACAGTTCCAACATTTACCTGATTCTGACTAAATTCCCCCCCCCCTCTAATTTTCCCCTCCTCTAATTTATTTGGCATCAGGTACCATCTGTAAATCATTTTCCATTAATTTTCCTTAAGAGCATAGCAGGCTGTGAATTTTAATCCTGTTTTCCACAGCTTTTCCCACAAATCTAAATCTATATTGTGGCCCACATCTCTAGCCCAATTGATCATTGCAGTTTTCACCATTTCATGCTTTCTTTCCCGTTCTAATAGTAACTTGTACATTTTAGAAATTTACTTCTCATTATTATCTAGCAGCTCTTTCTCAAATTCTGAAGTCTCTGCTATAAAAACCACATTGTTTATCAACTTTAAATATTTCATTCAATTGACAGTATTGCAACTAGTCTGCCACCCAGTTACCAACTTCTTCCATCTTCTTCAGGCTTACACTTGTGTCTGTAAAGTCCACTAGTTCTCTGTATGTTGCCCATCCTTTTTCCGTATTCGATTTTTCAGTGCAATTGTTTCAATGGGTGAAAGCCATAAAAGTGTTTTCATTTCTAGCAGATTCTTATTTTCCCCCCAGACTTGATAAATATTTTTCCTAGTTACATGATTCATAAAATTCTTATGTATTCTAGCTTTACCCTACCAAAGACATGCATGCCAACCAAATTTAACACCGTACCCCTCCAAGTCTAGCAGTTTTCTCCAACTTTATCCAATCTTTTAACCAGCATAAACAAGTCGCTTCATAATATAAATGCAAATCTGGCAGTGAGAAGCTTCCTCTTTCCCTAGTGTCAATCAATATCTTATATTTAATTCTTGGTTTCTTCCCCTGCCATAAAAATCTAGAAATATCCTTCTGCCATTCTTTAAAGCAGCTTAAATTATTTATTAATGGGAAAGTTTGAAATAAAAATCACATATTTGGCAACAGGCTTCCATAAATTTTGGGGCATCACTGCATCTCACAGTAATGAATTCCCTAGTTTAACTGCATGCCCTGAGATCTACAGAAGAAGCGAGGTATACAAATTTAAAAATAAAAATAAAAGGTGCTGCTGTGTGAATAAGTGTTCGCCGCTGAGTAGCTCTTGCAATCTAAGCTTCGCACACTGGGAAAGATTCCCCTCTGAGAAAGTCACTGCCGACCAGCATGAGAAACATCAGGTCAGATGAAACAACATCCTGACCCAGCATAATGTATACATACATACTGCATGTATAAACATGGTTGAAGATCACATTTCCCTTTTACTTTCCATTATGAGCTCAGACCTCAAAAACCACTCTTCAGTAACATTGTCTGCTGTGTGTGTGTGTAAGCATGCAGAAGTACAAAAATATGCCACAGTAAATAGCTTTTGAATGCTAAGCTCATATTCACATGAAAAGGGAAAATGCAGTCGTCAGTAGTATTAACTGGACACCACACTGGAGAAACACACTGTATTTTCTCACCCTTGGGTATTGTTCAGCTGGCTGTATGGTTCCACTGTTCACAATGTAAGGAAGACATTTGAGGAACTGCAGTAAGGCAGATTTCCCTAGGCTGGTACCCTTCAGATGTTCTGGAATGTAGTTCCCCTCCACCCTAGCCAGCACTATCATAGTCCCATCATAGTGGGCACCAGGTTGGGGAAGGCGGTAGTAAGGGATGGCTCCTGAAAGCCCCCCTAAAAGTGAGAGACGTGAAGCATCTGCAATCTGTGCAAATATGCAAAAGATAAAGGCAGAAGAGAAGACCTGGGAAATAAATCTGATCAAGTATGCTATTTTGAAAAGGTGCTATTTTTAACACTGTAGGTGATTAACAATTGAGGGAAAAGCCTAACAAAGGTGTGAGGTTGGTTTTTCCATGGGTGCAGGGGTCAGATCCTGGCTATAAAGCCCAATAGCTTCTATGAAGGGGGAGGAAATAGTGATATATTACACCCAATAGCCTGCATTTGGCTGTTGTAAATAACAGAAGAAAAATCCCCTTGGCTTGTGTTGCACTGAAGGTCAGACTAGACGGTGTTTTCTTGTAATCCTTTAGATCTACTGATTCAAGGGAGAGGCGTGTAATGACTAGAAAAAGGTTTGTTTTTGGAGCGCTCTCGCTGGCTTGTGATGCAACTTCCCGAGCAAAATGAGCAGGGTGATGGCTCATAAACGGATTGTTTTAGGGCTCATTCACATAAGTGTGCTAAGAGGGACAATGCTACTGACAAAGAAGGGGGTTTACCGCTTATCCCTCAGTCGCATGTGGGTGAAAATGAGGTTCTGTTCAAAGAGAAGAGGCTGCATTCAGCAACCAGATACTGGGGGTCTACAGACAAGTGGAGTCTCAAAAGCATGAGCTTTTCTTATCACCAGGGATGTATCATACTAGGAGAACAATGCAGTGCTATTTCTGTACCCTGAGCGTACATGCTAAGGCTTGTTGGGTTTCTTTTATGATGTGTCCTCCCACAGTTTCCGGCCCTGTTGCTGTGGCCTACGCATTCACATTCGTTCTTATTTCACGACGCCCATCCGAATGGCCAAAGAGAGCAAAGAAACAATTTTAAAAAGAACACCTCTCTGGATAGGTGTTGTTGTTGTTTAGTCGTTTAGTTGTGTCCGACTCTTCGTGACCCCATGGACCAGAGCACGCCAGGCACTCCTGTCTTCCACTGCCTCCCGCAGTTTAGTCAACCTCATGCTGGTAGCTTCGAGAACACTATCCAACCATCTTGTCCTCTGCCATCCCCTTCTCCTTGTGCCCTCCATCTTTCCCAACATCAGGGTCTTTTCCAGGGAGTCTTCTCTTCTCATGAGGTGGCCAAAGTATTGGAGCCTCAGCTTCAGGATCTGTCCTTCCAGTGACCACTCAGGGCTGATTTCCTTAAGAGTGGATAGGTTTGATCTTCTTGCAGTCCATGGGACTGGATAGGTACATGTGCACAAATATATTTGGATTTAGTCAATTAAGAGTCTGAAACACAAAATTGCTACCATCATAAGGCTCTGTGGGGCAACCACACTTGGAATGCTGGGTTCCGGCTGCCTCAACTCAAAAAGGATATTGTGAAGATAGAAGGTTCAGGAAGAGGCAACCCAAATGATCGAGGCGGTGGAGAAACTCCCCTGCAAGGAAAAGTTGCCCACAACATTTAGGTGGTGTTTTTTTATGTGAGCAAGGGAGGGATGTGAAAGAGATGCATGGTGTGGAGAAAGGGGATGGTCCCCCTCTGAAATCATAATACTAGAAATCAGGGCCATCCAATGAAGGTGAACTTCAGAAAACGCAAAAGAAAGTGTTTCTTCGCCCAATGCCCAGATGACCTTTGCTCCCAACCAGCGTGACCAGTGATGATGGGAGCTGGCAGTCTGGCAGCGTCCTGGCGCACACCACGTTGGCTACCCTCGCTAAATACACTTACTTCTGAGTAGGCATGCATGGGCTTGCATTCTTAATCTGTTTTAAATGTTATCTTTCTAGTCCTCGTGATTGCAGAGGTAAGACTGAAAAGCCTGTGGGCAGCTATCAACAATATTTCATCGCTGGGCGTTCCTTTGTCAGGGGACAGGACCACTTAACTTCAGCAGCTTTAGTTTGACTACTCAAATCTCTGTTAAACAATTCCTAACTCCATCAAACCAATTGCATGCAGAGTCATGCAAATTAAGGACACTGATGAAATATGCATAACATCCAAATTCCCTTGATATATTTGCATAATTAAGCAATGAAAATAACTCTGGCGATTACAGAGTGGCTTACAGTGGGGGGTTTTGTTTAGTTTTTAGGGATTGGAGTGGATGGGGAAGCTGGTACCCTCCAGATGTTGCTGGTATCAGATCGGGGAAAGCTGTTGAAATGGACCCGCAGCATCACAGCCAGTCTCCAAGGACCAGGCAGTGAAGATAATGGGCAGAATAACTATCATAGCCATATTTGTTTGTAGGTTTCATGGGGCATCTGGTAATTTACTGTTGGTAACAAAATGCTTGATGAAGGAAGCATCTTGTCTGATCCAGCAAAGCAATTCTTATATGCAGGGGGGTTTTTTTAAAGGCAAATTCTCCTGTGTGTTTATGCTTTCACAACTTCTCCATGCTTCTTAATTTTGACATATTTCATCCTTGTCCTTGATATTTTGTGCCAGGAATATACACACTTTCCCCAGATAGACATCCTGTAATTTGTGTTATCGTGTGCTTTCTGACTCATTCCCACTATTAGTTTAAGGGATAGGTAGGAACAACTGGATCTGGCAGCTTTCATGTAACCTGGAAACATAAGAAAGGCTCTGACATGCAATTAGTCTTCAGTAGTCCTTGTTATCCATTCTTCACAGGTATTTGATGTTGCTGATGGGATTAATCAACACTGTTAGGTGTTACTGTGGTTCGACAGTATTTTTGCATACTGTTATCTGTTCTTAGCTCCATCAATTATGTTTACTGATAAAGCGAACACATTTGTCCATCAGTTCTAGGTATTTTTGAATATCATTTGAGTATGGACACATGGTAAATTTGAAAGCTTCAGCAAACATTGGTTTGGAATAACTAGTTGGATTTGTTGTAGTTTGTTATTCTGCTCTTTCATAACTGCAACTAATGAACATCCCTTACAGATGAAGTCCCTATTTTTATGTGAGCACTAATTGCCATGCTATGATTATTCCTTTCACCATTTTTATTTGGGCACCAGAACTAGCTAGCGGCCTGCTCTACAAATGGTACCCACTATAACTGCAGGTGTATGCCGGAAAGCAAGTGATTCTTGACATCATGTACAGCTCCTGTCTTGGCCCTTTTGAAATCTCCCTTGATGGAAGCATAGACTGGTTCTCCTCCTGGCTGCTTTTCAACAATTGTACTGAAATCTAGCACAAAATGTTCTGCACCATTTTATCAACCTGAATTAACTATCTTAGGAGTGTAGCTTCTACTCCTTCCAGTTTCAAGTTGACACATTGAGAAACTAAAAGAAGAAGAAACTCTGTTTTAGCCAAGCCTGCAAAGGAAATAATCTTTACATTTGAGGACTACACACAGCAATAATTCTCTACATCAAATCCCTCAAGAGTTGCACTTGCATTGACAGACTATCCTGTATTTCAAACTTCATGTTCTCCAACAATCGAAAGGTACTATACTGATATTTGCAAGACTGATTTGAGGTCTGTAGTTTAAGATAGGCTAACCCATGTCAAGGAATCAAAACATGACATACCGGTATTCTCAATTTCTGGGGAAATACTTTGGGCTGAAAGTTCATTGTTCCTTGCCTTCTTATATTTACTCATGTTATTACATTGGCATTTTAAATGATGCTTCCGCTACAGACAAGACTGGATGTGTTGACTTACTTGGGGTTGACTCCGAGAACAGCTACAATGTAGTTTGGATCAAGCAATGCCATTTACACGCGCACACACACCAGACAGATTTAATGTAGAAAAAAGACATTTATTTACAGACAACTGTAAAAAATATAAATCTGTTCCATTAAGAAAACGAGCATTAAAAAGAGAGAGGCAAGGCTAGATGTAGCCAATCACATCATTGCAAATGATTGGTTGCCGGCTCCGGCAGTTCATGAGGGCAGCAAAGCTGCTACAGTCTGTGGAAAGCTCACTGATGTTGGCGTAGGACTGGTGGAAGTAGGGTAATGGAGGTCGCCCTCCCAGACCTGCGGGGCAAGAGAAACGCTTGGTGCCGTCGGGGTCCTGTTTGGCCCGCTCCGTGCGCGAGATGCCAGCCAGCCTGCGGCGTACATTGCCAGAGAGGTTGAGCAGGAAGCCATGGGGCTTAGCCAGCCAGCGCTGCAGCCGCCCCCGTTCCCCACTCTCCTCAGGCAAGTCCATCCAGTTCTCAACCAGGTCAGCAAAGCAATTGTCCCCCAGCACTAAGGGCTGCCGGTTGCGGCTCTGTGACAAAAGGGACACGGTCCAGTCCCCGGCATCTGTGGGCTCGACATCCCGCCACCGCTCCAAGCAGGCATCTGAAGCAGATTTGGGCCTAGGCCTCCTGGCGGGTGCCCGGCGGCGCAGAAAGCCCCCCGAGGAAAGCTTGCTGGCTCGCAGGGGTGGGGGCCCTTCCTCATCCCGCCAGCTGCTCCCAGACACTTCAGAATAGCCCGAGTCAAACTCCAAGCTCCGCTCGCTGCTCGGAGGAGAGAAGGCAACCTCTTCCTCTACGGCCGTCTCCAGGCAGCAGGCAGAGTCTGCTTCCGAAATGGCGGATACCCGTGGGCTGGTACACTGCTTTGGGGAAGGCATGGCGGAGAGTGGCCTCATCTCCTGGGGGTCCAGTCGGATGTCTCGGTCGTGCACCCTCTTCAGGTCGTGGAGGGTCCGCATCATGCACTGCATCTGGCCCCGCAGCACCTCGCTCGACTCCTTCATGCACAGCTGTGAGGGGAGAAGACAGACACACGGTCATCTTCCTACCACTGTCACCAGCACAACATAATAGAGGATCTACTGCCCATAACATTGTGGGGAAATGGCACAACACAATATTGTATTCAGATTGGAGCCTTCAAACATACTTCAAGCAGACTGCTACTTGCCCACTGCGGCCTACTTCAGAGTATACTTGTATAGGGTTGTACTATTAGCCCAAGTAGATTTAATCCTACAGGCTACATTCCCAGCCCTGTGTGGGGTCCAAATGAGTCCAAATAATGCAAAAGGCAGAAAACTGGAGGATCATTGACTGCCGAGAAATGAGCTCCTGACCCCGCATGACCCAGGCCTCCTCAGGCAAAAATCAGATCATTTGCTTGAATTAATGCCAATGACTGTCCTCTGCCTCCACACATCTATTCTCTGGCTCCCCGGTAACATTATTAGCACTGCGCACTTGTGTCCCACAAGCAGCCCTCTGTTGCACTCGGCTTACCCAGCCCAGGAGCCCAAGCCTCTCTCTCTCTCGCCCAGCATGTGCCAGCGTTTCCAAGGCCTGCTGAATGCCACGAGCCTCCTTGCAGTTTTTACCTTGATGTGTGAGGGGCACAGATCTGACTTAGCCTAGGTGTGGAATTGGGAGCTGGAGCCGCACGCGCAAGCCCTTGCCCCGTCTCGTCTCGGCAGGCCCCCAGCCCCGAGGCAGAGCTTTTCGGCAGCTCCTGCACGTTCCAAGCCCATCCCCAGCTGTGCAAGCAGCAGCTTGTTGCAGCGAGTGAGCCGCCCTACCCGGCAGAAGATGACACACAGAGGGTGTGTTGAAGTCTCCAGGTATTGCACAAGCAGTCCCCGTCCCCCCCAGCCAGATAAGAGGAGGGAAAAGCCGGGAGAGGAGGCCACAGAAATGTGAGGAGTAATCAGCTGGGCCTGGAATGGGGGCAGGTATTATTTTGCAGCAGTTTAAACAAGGGTGTGAAGTTCAGTTGGGAGCTATAACAAGCGTTACAATCCTGCACCCCCTTTACCCAGAACCACCTGGGGGTCTCTCAATTTTTTCCTGTTGCACAGGAGAAGGGCAGGACATCCAAGCAAGCCAGAATGATGCAAACCATCTTTTCAGGAAGGACCAGAGCATCTACTTTGCTAGCAGAAGAACCCAGGTTCAGTCCCTGGCATCTCCAGATAGGACTGGGGGAGATCCCTGGAGAGTCACTGCCAGTTAGTGTAGACAATACTGAGCTAGATGGACCAGTGATCTCATTCAGTATAAGGCAGTTTCCTGTGTTCTCTTGTAAAAAACAAGTCCATAGGAAAGCAAGGGGTGCATATGCTCAGTCTCCAACAGGCAAGCATATTGAATAGTGACAGACCTCTCCCAGGGGCTAAGGAAAATGTGGGTCAGCATGAAAGAGATGGTCAGAAGTTACTACAGTGGTACCTCGGGTTACATACACTTCAGGTTACAGACTCCGCTAACCCAGAAATAGTACCTCGGGTTAAGAACTTTGCTTCAGGATGAGAACAGAAATTGGGCTCCGGTGGCGCTGCAGCAGCAGGAGGCCCTATTAGCTAAAATGGTGCTTCAGGTTAAGAACAGTTTCAGGTTAAGAACAGACCTCCGGAACGAATTAAGTACTTAACCCAAGGTACCACTGTACAGGGTCCCTGTGTGTGCTGGAGAGAAAGCACTGCAGAAAGAGATGCGTATAAAGGCAGATTTCTCACAAGTCCACAAATGAACCCTGGTTATCCCTAACAGTGCAGAGGTAAATGTTCAAATGCTAAGGCCACCAGAGTCCTGGTATCTTATTTCTTCCGCTCTGTTCCTCCAGGCCCACTTCCTGTCATTTTCTAAAGTCTCCACAGTTCAGCAAACAGCAGTGCCGTAAGGAGTCCCCATGGCCCCTCCAGGCAAAGTAGTGGACAACTGATTTAGTCGGTCTGATGGTGACACAGCTTGCAATAGTCCCCCAGCGGCTGGGCTGAAAACCTGGAACCCATCAAGACGTCTGTTTTGGGTTAGGCTCCAGTCGCAATTGCAAGGCTAACCATGTGAGCCATAAAAAAAGAAGGGGGGGAAATGCCCATAGATCATCTCTTTCCTCCCCCAACTCCTATGCATAACACTTCCTGTCAAGGAAAAACACAAACTCCTTTCTTAGGCACCGCATCAGATAAACTCTATTTACACAGCGACGGTTAGTCAGCCGTTGATGGGATTTTATGAGAGGACAACCCCCTATCTGAACACCACACAGGTTAGGAAACAACGGTTGTTTCAGTGCTCGGGAGCAGCTGCAAAGAGATGGAATTCTTCTGAGTCAGTATCACACATGCGCATAGGCTATGACTCAGTATGCTCCCCCAAGATTTGAAACCCTGTCTTGGGATCTGGCTAAAAGATCACACTGCCAACAAGCCAGATACTCCCAAGTCATTTATACCAAATCAGGTCACTGGTCTACATAGCTCAGTATTGTCTACACTGATTGGTAACATCAAGGTTTCGGATAAGAGACATTTCCAGTCCTACCTTCCACATGCAAAGCGGATGCTCTACCAACAAGCTATGTCCCTTCCCAAGCAGTACGTTTTCCTTCTGACCTGTGGATCAGGCCCATAAGTTGCAATTCTTGAGAGGACCAACTCTGGACATTTGACCCACCCTGTGCTTGGTGTCTCCTCTCTCTTCTTGCTATGCCTCCTCCTTTTACCTGAGCCACCGCCATTGCATCTCTGGCCAGGAAGCGATTGTGGAAGCATGCATTCCAGTTGCCTAGCAACCACTTAACTTCTACCTCTTCTGGACCAGTCAGGATGATTAATGGGGGGGGGGGAGGAAAAAACAGGACAGCACATGGGTGCTCGATGCCTTCCCAAGACCAACATCCATGGCCAGCTATGAGGAAGGGCCATAATTCAGTGGCAGAGCATCTGCTTTTTTCAGTTTCAATCCCCGGCATTTCCTGGTAGGGCTGGGAAATATACTGCTGAAGCTGCTGGATGGACCAGTTAAGTAATTTGGTATAAGGCAGCTTCCTATGTTAATGTCACATCGCCTGGCTGGACAAGTTTGGGAAGGAGTAAGGGGAAGAAAGAGCCAGGTGGCCTCTTGAGCATTCATGACTGCGAAGCCCTGGAGCCTCTTATGTACTGCCAGTCAGCACAGACAATTTCCCAGGCAAGGCCTCCAGATGCCAGAGGAGAACTCAAGAAATTGATCCACAAGCTTAGCACATCCAAATGGGAGACTAATGGCTCCATACAGGTCGGCTCCACTAGGTCTGTTGCCGCTAGACCATCTCTGAGCAATCAGCTGTTTGCAAATGCCTTGAAGTCAAGTTTAAAAAACAAGATTCCTGCAAAATGTTGCTTCCCTCTGGCAGCCGAAAGGTGTCGGATTTCCAAGTTCAGCATTAGCCATTTCAGTCCTCACATTTATTTATCTATTTTCAATATGTTTAAGGCACTCTTGTTCTGTTTTTCAGCAGAAGCTTGAATGATTTAAGGCTTGATGCTTGGTTTTTGTTGATGTGATTTTATTATTATACAGTGGTACCGTGGTTCTCGAATGGCTTAGCTGCCGAACAAATCGTTCAGTTTTCGAACCGTTTCAGGAGTCGAATGGACTCCCGGAATGGATTAAGTTTGAGAACCAAGGTACCACTGTAGTTCTGTCAGTTTGCTATCAGCTGCATTCATCTTAAAAGGCAGGCTTGACACCTTCCCCTGAATTTCCACAAAATGCACAGGCTACTTAACATCCTTTGACAGTGGGTTCCAATGAGCAATCATCATGAAGGTCCTGCTCTTAGCTGTTGCAGTTATTAGCTACAAGCCCAGAGCTTGTAGTCCCACTCTTAAATGGCATACAGCAGTCCTGAAGGAAAGGGGTACAGTATAGGGAATCTGTGGCATTCCAGATGTTGTTAAGACTGCAACCTCCATCAGCCCCAGCCAGCATGGCCAATTGTCAGGGGTGATGGGAGTTGTAGTCCAGCAACATCACCCTATGGGTCTCTGGATGTGTACATCTCGAAAGGTTAAACTTTAACCATAAAACTGCAAACCGTTATAGGCAGCGCCTTTAACCGTCAAAACCAGGGTTGGGCCCAGAAGCAAAACAGCCAATGCTATACTACAGGGAAATAAGCTTTTATTTATTTAGGAAATTCCTAAACCATACCTTCATCCAAACATGGATTCCAGGGCAGTGCAAATAAGAATTCCAACTGCCAATACAATACAACAAAACAAATTTCCATTACACATACAACCTTCCTTCATCACAAAATACAGATAATGCCTTTCAGTGATGCATGTTGGGATAATGTCCATGGCGTACAAGCTTCAACCAAAAAGAAACATGGGGGGGGGGCATTGCAGCAGCTATCACACATATCTATAGTGGCCTGATTTTCGAAACAAAATAATGCTGCTGCAAGCCTCACAGTGTGGCTTTTGCAAGGGAGCTGCCATGCCCCTTATAAGGACGGCATTCATAATGTCTGTCAAAGTGCCCCTCCCTGATATAAATATGAAACAGAGACTGCATTAAGCTTTCTAGAGACTTTCATCTTTCACAACAGCCTCATTCAGAGTTCAGTAAATACACTGGGGAGGGGACACACACCAGCTTCACCCTCACACATACTGTGGGTTCCCCACCCTGATCTTCCAGGGTTCTAAAATGTATGGGGATGGTGACAGGAAGTTCCCCTTGTCAGATGATCACCCTCCAACTTGTGGAGAGCAATCGATTGACAGGACAATGGGGAGGGGGAAAGCCTGCCATGTCCCCCCTCGTGTGTTTACTGAACTCTATCAGAGAAAGTCTGAAGAGAGCTGACATCTGCTGGCCTTCTGGTTCTGACTCAGAGGAGAATTCAATAGCTGAGCAGCTCAAAACTCCTTCCATCATTACATCACTTCCTGTATGAGAACTTCCCCTCTCTCATATTGTTACACAGAACAATTTGGATGGTCCACATGGATCCATTGTGTTTTGGCATACTCAGGTGTGTGTCACTTTGGAAAACCATGATTCCTATTCAGATATGATACAGAACTCTATCTGTCTCGGCTGTGTTTCTTTCAGGAATGTGAAGGAGATGCCACAGTCTAGGAACACCCTGATTTTGGGGAAGAAAACCCCTTCAATGGTCAAGCTCAGCATTTCCTACTGGGTGAGAACAAAGAGGGTGTGGAACAATAGAGGTAGCCAGGGCAGAATCCTGGTGCAGTTGGGACATCATACCATTAGTCAGCTGCCAGGACTCCAGCAAGGCCCAGCAGTGCTGATTCCTGAGCTAGGCCACCTGAGGGTCTTAGGCCACCATTTTAACTTCCCAAAATGCCCTGAAACTTCTGCATTGGGACCATTGTGAGCAATTTAAAATGGCAGCCTGCAGATGCTCACTGCTTCCAGGATAAACTCACCAATGCATGAAGAGATCCATCAGAGGAGATTTACTCAAAGGCCCCTTCGGTTCTGGAGCTGACTCTAGTAGACTCGCATCATCAGAATATCAGGGAAATCTCAGAAACTATTCTAATCTGGCATAAGCACGAGATTTTACATGTAGACTACATGCAGCCATTTCTTACACAGAAATAAGGGTGCATATAGAAAGCCTAAGCCCTCTCCTTCCAGACACACAAGACACATCCATAAACCATCCAAGTTCTCTAGAGTGGCAGAATCTTCTCTAGGGACTGTTTACAGTCTGCAGTACCCAGACCGAACACTAGAGGGTAAGCCCCATGAATGGGCTTGTTTCTAGAAGACCTCAGGATACCCAACAGGGAGAGTCCTATTCCCTCTGTCCGCCACAAGTAACAGTGTGAAAGCAAGCCTTTCCTTTGTCCATAAGCAGGTATCTCCGTACATGGGGGATTTGCAAAACTCTATTTTACGAGCTGATTGCGTACCTTCCTCCTGTTTCATGTTTCCCCCCATAAAGAAAGGCGAGGGCAGGGATCCTCCTTGTCTCCCGCCTCCCTCTTCAGCACGCAAGGCTCATCTTCACCCTGCGAGATCTGTTGCAAGCTGAACCAGGGATCACCCGGGTTCCTCAACCCCAGAATCTATTCTGATTGGCAGGAACGTAAGAAGCACCGCACAAACGCGCGCAGAACCCATTTCATTCACTATTAAAATTACCAGACCCTCCCCTTCTGGGATTAGCGGGCACGGATTTCTAGGCGTCCGTTGTGCAGCGTGATCGTCATTTCACCGGGGTTGGCACCCAAGTTAGCCTACATGGGATGGACTTCCAACATGCCGCGTCCCCTAGTAAGAGCGCACGACGAGTTCCACGGGACTTACTCCCATGTAGACGCGCCCGGGATGGTAGTCTTAGCGGCAGCGCCGCCGGGATGCCGACTCCTCCGCAGCTAGATCAGGTCTCTGAGGCCAAGGAGGTCACCTCCAGGGACAGCCTTGCAGTGGCATCGGCGCCAGGATAGGGTGACCCGCCACCTCATTAGCCAGAGCGGAGGACGAAACAGCAACGTCTGGCCGAAGAAAGAGGCAACGCGGCCGGCGCTGACAGCTCCCTCAGCCAGCCAGGGCGGGACGCAACCCGCACCCTGCACACAGGCGCCGAAGCCGCAAGCCCCGTCTTGCTGCGCCGGCGCTTTTCGTGTAGAAGGCTTTCTCCCCGGGGGAACGGCCGTCGCAAGGTAGGCGCGATCAAAGGCACCGCTCCTCGTCCAGGCTGCTTTCTCTCGGCACCCGGAGCCCCCCGACGGCGCGTCCCCTGGCTTCTCTCCCCCCCCCCCCAGCCCACCGCGATCTCCCCCTGCTACGGGCACCTCCCTGCACTTACCACTTCTGCGCGGAGGTGGCTCACGAAGGCGTCGAGGCGGGCGCTGTGCATGCCAGAGCCGGGGCGCTCAGATGCCTGCCAGCGGAAGGGGGCTGCTGCTGTCCGAGGGACTCCAGCGAGAGACCCGCGCGCCAGCGAGGAAAGTTTCTCGCTGTCTGGGCGAGACTCCGACTTTCTCCCCAAGCTCAGTCCTGAGCGGGCAGAGCGGCCCGTTTGGTTCGGGCCGAGCCCCGCCCCCGTCTCGCGAGCGGGCCAATGAGCGCCCGAGGCACCGTCTCTGCTCCGCCGACAGCCAATGAGCGGGCGAGGTGGGTGCCTGTAACCCGAACTTCCCCGGGTCTTCTGTAATTTAATTAGAGCCCCATATTAGGAGCCAAAAGGTGCTGCGGGTGGAGAGACGGGGGGCTGGCGCAGCAAACGGGCCGTTCGGGGGTCGGGACCCTTTTGGGCACGGAGCAACTGCCGCTGTTATTTTGCTTGCTGCGCTGCTGCAGCCCACCTCCGGCAGGGAGGTTGCATGCAGCTTCCGTAGCGCTATGATGGCCAAGCCAAGACACAAAAGAAACGATTCCACTTCTGCACAGCCCTAAGTTCTTTATTGTCATCGAGCGCGTACTCTCCATATAGGATTTTCGCCTTTTTTTTCCTGGGCAGGGTCCCTGTGCTATTTAATAGTGGAGCAGCAGGCAGAGATCCAACAGGTGATGCTTTCCCACTCATTGCATGGCCCTACTGCCAAAAGATTTTCTTGTTGGACTTCTCATAGACGTCTCTGGTTGGAACTAGGAAAATAAAGTGCTAGATTGGATAGACATTTGGGCTGATCCTGCAGATCTCTTACTGTCTCAACTTCTGCCGGCCTTGCTGCTTTTAAAGGCGTAGGAGCCTGCCAGAAAAAGAGATGCCCACTTTCACCATCTATTGGAAATTACTCATAAATTTTGTGCCTCCGCCCACCTCTCACCTTACATCAGAGTTACAGCGCCCCCTGCAGCACCCCCTAAGCTCAGTGCTTAGTGTGACTGAACCACTCGCGCATCCCTAAACCAGCCTCTGTATTTAGTGTGCCTAATTCTGGGGCATGCTTTTGTAACTATCTGGCAGAGAATATAAGTTTTCTTCCTGTTGTACCACCCATAACCGTCTAGTTTGGCTGTTAATTTCTAAGGAGGGGGGAATGCTCTAATTGCTCAAGAAGACAAACAGATAAGGGGAAGGTCTGGATGCAGTTATGTGACGGAATTGCATTCTGTACATGCTTGGAAGACTAAAATTCCACTATGCCTCCACTTATTGCAAAGCTAAACTGGCATGGAACTCTAGACTAATGTTTTGAAATCCTCATCTTAGAAGTTCGGCAAGCCAGATTTATATGAAATGCGAAAAAAGGAAGAGAGGTCTAAATAAGCATTTTCACAGTGAAAAAATTGCAGATTTTGGGGTTCTAAATGCTTTTAGTTAAGCATTCCTGTCCCAAATAGATATTCACACTATTAGGCCTGTGCCTTGCTGTCGGCAGCTCCTTCTCTGTCTTCACTGTGAAAGATGCATGGAAGGAATCTATGCCTGAACTGGAAGAAAGGAGTCTTTGGGTACTTCCGGCCTGTTGCTATTCTTGAGTGAGATTCAATCACATGCTGAAAAACTCAGGTTGCACAATTAAGACTGAGCTGAGGCTCTTGCTCAACAAACCAATTCTTCAAAAGATCAGACTTTTTTGTGATAAGTGATGGGAAAATGCCCTGGAAACTATGAGATAATACTTACATTGACTCAAGGTTGTCGACTTTCTTTGCAAACAAATAACTGCGGAATACTGTGAGCGGTTCCGGTTGCCACATCTCAGAAAGAATACTTTGGTGCTGGGAAGCAGGCAGAAGACAAACAGAATGATTTTGAGGCTGGGATTATTCCACTGTGAGGAAAGGTTACAAAATTTGGGGCTATTTAGGGGGGAAGTGAGTAAGAGCGGCTATGATAGAGGTATGTAATGATGCATGGTCTGGAGAAAGCAGATAGATAAAAGTTTTTCTCCTCCCCTCAAAAGACTTACCGGTAATTCATTCAAAGAGACTGAATGCTAGGGTATTCAGGACAGACACAAGAAAATACAGTGGTACCTCGGGTTAAGTACTTAATTCATTCTGGAGGTCCGTTCTTAACCTGAAACTGTTATTAACCTGAAGCACCACTTTAGCTAATGGGGCCTCCTGCTCCCGCTACGCCACCGGAGCATGATTTCTGTTCTCATCCTGAAGCAAAGTTCTTAACCTGAGGTAATATTTCTAGGTTAGCAGAGTCTGTAACCTGAAGCGTATGTAACCCGAGGTACCACTGTACTTCTTCATCCAGCACATAGTTAAACAGTGGGATTTGCTACCGCAAGAGGTATGGTAACTCCCAACTTAGGAGTATAGACAAGTTCATGGAGGAATAAGGCTAACAGGCACTACAGGCTGTGATGGTTATATATTACCTCTAGTATCAGAGACAGAAAGTTGCTGAATACCAGTTGCTGGGGATCACAAGCTGAAAAGGGCAAATGCACTCACGTCCTGCTTGTGGGCTTCTCAAAGGCACCTGGATGGCGACTGTGGGTAAGAGGATGTTGGGTTAGGTGGGCCTTTGGTCAGATCCAGCGGGACTCTTCTTGCCTTCTCGTTGTCTTCTTCAACAACATAAAACTATATGTATTTTTAATGGATGGATTATGGGTGAAATATGGCCCTTAGTGCTGGCAGCTGGAGCAAATTGCTGGTCCAAAGCAGGGAAAGTGATAGGAATGTGTTGGCAGCAGAGGTACAGATGCCATTGCTCAGCTCTCTTTGCATGGTACCCACAAGGGTGATAGGATAGAGAACATACACACAGCTCCTTTGCCAAGATAAGCTGAGGCCAGGCTAACTTGACCATGCCAAGCAAAGCATATTCAAATCCCACTGAAAAAGGAGCTCACTTCTCCTGTCATTCAGTTTGTGCAATGCTCCTAAAATCCTTCCACTTGGCTTTCTGTCCCCTTCCGTTTCCAGAACAAAAGCCCTCCTTGCCTCCTTGGTTTTGTCCCACACTTGATATTAGTCTTGTTTTCTATCGACTCCTGACCTTTGCTTTTCCAACTCCACCATCTTCATCTGCCCAAATATCTCAAGCTCTTTAACATGACGCCGCCCGTTTCCCCCTATGCATGATGGAACAATAATGACCTGTATGTACATAGAACTGCCTTTGCTCACATTCACCTTTTGTGACTCTTGTCTCCTTCTGCCATCCTCTTATCTTCCCCTTTGTCTGTTTCTGATTGTAAACTCCTTGGAGCAGAGAGCTATGTTATTTATCAACTCTGTAAAGCATCGTGAATACTGAGGGTACTCTATGTTTGCATGTATTAAATAACTAACCAGACTCCAGGAGCTGCTGTAGCCAGCTGCTGTATTGTTATCATCATATGCCAGAGTCATTAGACAAGCTCAGTAGATTCCTCTAGTTTTGATTTGGAGCTGAGCTCACTGGGAAAATCATTTCCTTCTTCTGCATCAGAATTCCTGTGATTAATACGCTTGGATTCCAGTGTCTTCCCTTCCTCTGCACCTAGATTATCTTACCTATCCAGTTGGAGCCATCTATGATGCATACAAACTATACCATTAAAACACATTTTCTACTTCAAACAAGTCCAGGCACTGTAGTTTGTTAAGGGTGCTGGAGAAAACTACATTTCCTCGAATCGTTTTTTTTGGGGGGGTGCGCTTTGAATGTGCATTAAAGGGATAATGTGTGCCATCTTACTCATTCATCCGTATGTCATTTCCTCTATCTTGACCATTCAGGCTAGGAACTTCCCAGACCCTACCTGCCCAAGTAGTTATTTGAGCAGTGTTGAAGCTTGACCTCCATTCAATTATCAGATGCTACCTCAAACAATGGATAAAGCACCAGAGTTTTGCATTGCCGGTATTATGCAAATATTTATAACAGCATTAAAACTATCTTTATGTACACATCATAAGCTAGCTTTAAAATAATTAGGTAATCCTCATAACAGAAGAAGGCATTCACCTGAGAATTCTGGAAAACTATGTATTTGTTATCTGCAAATGTACGTACTTTTTCTCACACCCTGCCTTTGGGGAAGAGGGGATTATTTCTAATGGAAATCATACTAATTTGCTCAGTTACTGAGAAATCTCGAACATATGCTCTTCCACTAACAGAAGCTGGTCCAACAGAAGGCATTTCACTGTCATGAAAAAGTTAATTATTATACTAATAATTTGCCACAGTGTAGGACCCCAGTCAAAAATGGAGCCCTATTTTCCAGGGGCAGTCCTGGATTTACAGAAGCTGTTCTGGTTTCTGATTTGATCCTGGAATGTCCTGCTTTTCCTTAGGATGTCCCTATTTTCATCAGGAAAATGTTGGAGGGTGTGATAGGACACCCCTATTTTCATTGGAGGGTATGGAGCTATGCGACCCCCCTGAGCCAAGGAGATAAGTAACTATACAACTGTTAGAAGACATCTTAAGGCAGCTCTGTATGAGGGAGTTTTTACATGTTTAATATTTTATTATGTTTTTATATATATTGGAAGCCGCCTAGAGTGGCTGGGGCAACCCAGTAAAATGTGTGGTGTATAAATAATAAAATTGTTGTTGTTGTTGAATAGGGTGTCCCTGTTTTCATCGGATAAATATTGGAGGGTATGTGAGCCTTGAGTAACATTTACTGGAGAGGTGAGATACAAATTCAGCAAACAAATTTTTGTGTGCTTAGTGTTTTGCTAAATTGGAGACACATTGGCCACTGGCTCTGTGAAGCAAATCCTGAGGATTAAGACAGAGGCCATGAGTGAGGGTTGTTCACATGCAGTCCCTCTCTTGACTGACCTCATCTTCAGCAGTTTAACCAAGGGAATTTTCACCACACGTGTTTCTACTTAAAGACTATCTGATGTCAGTGAGCTTCATCATACCTGAGGTCCCAGAGGTACTTGTCTGCTGGGGATGTAGCAACAGCAGCATCTGATCTGAGCAAAGAAGATGACATAGGTACTACTTCAACCCCCTGCTCATGGGTGTAGCCAGGATTTTTGTGGGGGAGGGCACGCCTTTTGTTGGGGTGTGTGAAGAACCTCAGTTACAAAGGGACCCCTGACCATTAGGTCCAGTCGCGGACGACTCTGGGGTTGTGGCGCTCATCTCGCTTTATTGGCCGAGGGAGCCGCCATACAGCTTCCGGGTCATGTGGCCAGCATGACTAAGCCGCTTCTGGCGAACCAGAGCAGTGCACGGAAACGCCATTTACCTTCCCACTGGAGCGGTACCTATTTATCTACTTGCACTTTAACGTGCTTTCGAACTGCTAGGTTGGCAGGAGCAGGGACCGAGCAACCGGAGCTCACCCCATCGCGGGGATTCGAACCACCGACCTTCTGATCGGCAAGCCCTATGCTCTGTGGTTTAACCCACAGCTGCACCTCCCTGCCCCCCTTTGGTTATGCCCATGCCCCTGCTGGTGATAGTAATATAATCAGCTCCCACCTCCAATGACAATCCCTGTTCCTGGCTTAAATTCAGACCCTCTGCCTGTGCCATTCAAGATGGGTGGTGGCTAAATGTTGGGTCACCCTATCACAGGGAAAGGGCACTTTTCCAAATCCAGCTGGCAGGCTGCTTGAAGCACTGTGGGTACCCCACCCAGACTGGAGGCTCTTCTTCCTCCTTTCCTCCTACTCGTTCCTCAGGGCTCAGGCTGTCAGGTGCAAGCTGCAGCAGCTCCCTGGTACACACCCACTGAGAAACTGAGGGCAGCTGGGCTCAGGCCATTTCTATAGCAGGAAGTTGGGCCTTTTCCTCACAAGATTGTGAGCGGGGCGGAGTGCGTGGGAGAGAAGGGCATGAGCTGCATTGTGGGTAGGTCTTGCTGGCATTTGAAAGTAGCACGGGTTGTTTTGCTTTCCCTTATGGGACTGTTTTGGGACAGGCTTGCCCTTACGTTCGCCACTGTGACAAGTTGACAAGATGCTTCCGGCCCTTGAATTCCTTCTCTCAGATCCTGACTCCACTGGTGCCTGCATTGCCATTTAAAACTCAACGTGTTTCACATAAACCTTTCATGGATATTATTGCATCTGGGAACTTTATGACAGAATGGGAATCTTTTGACAAAGAGCAAGCTTGGCCAGCATCTTCAGACCAGAATCCTTGGGTCAGATAGTTTCCAAGCAGAGACTTGGATTCTGTTATCACCAAGCTGGGTACTGCTTTCCTTTTGGGTGAAGACAGAGGCAAAGTAGATGTTGAGCAGTTCCTCCTTCTCTCTGTCTCCCAATAACAATTATCCGTCTTCTTCTCTCTTTTTTACAATAATTTTTATTAAGTTTTTGATTTTACATTATTATTATTTTTTTACAAACTTTAAAATATCCAGTGACTTCCTTTCTTCTCCTTCCATGGTTCATTTTACATATCATACATTCCTGCATATCTTACTGTAACCATTCAGATCAGTTTTCCACTTTTACATCAATCAAATATTATTTACATGGATGAATTTATCTTAATGCTGCCAATGTTTTCAGCTGTCTGCAGTTATTTTCCATATATTCAATAAATGTTTTCCACTCTTCTTTAAATATATGTTCTTCTTGCTCTCTTATTCTATGTGTTAAATCTGCAAGTTCTGCAGATTCTTGCATAAGTTGCCAATCCTCTTTAGTTGGGACCTCACTCACTTTCCATTTTGGGGCTAACAAAACACAGGCCACAGTTGTTGCATACATGTATAACCTTTTCTGACACCTAGGAATTTCTGTCTGGGTTATTACCAATAAAAAGGACTCTGTTTTATTTGAGAAAGTAATTTTAAACATTTTCCCCCCAACTCATTATAAATCATTTTCCAATATACTTTTACCTTTTTACATGTCCACCACATGTGCAAAAAGGTTCCTGCCCTTCTTTACACTTCCAACCTGTACTGTAAATTGATTATCCATCTTCTTCATACAAATGATGTACTACTTGCTGTTCTTCTTCTAGCTTCAAACATAGCCAAAGAAACCTTTATTATTTTTGACCTCTCTTGCTAGCCTGAGTTCATTCTGAGCTTTGGCCCACTTGACCTTCTCCCTGCAACAGTTGGCTACTCCTTTATACTCTTCCTTCATGGTTTCCCATTTCTTCCATTTCTTACACATGCCCCTCTTACATCTGCGCTCATCTGTAAGCTCCATATGCAACCACACCAGTTTCTTTAGATGCCTCCCACTTTTATTTCTCATTGGAATTATCTGCCTTTGTGCTGTCAGTATTTCACCTTTAAGACACTCCCATCCATCTTGGACTCCTTTCTCTTTGAGTATTTATGACTATGGTATCACACCCTATAGTTCCTTAAGCTTTTTGAAATCAGTCTTCTTAAAGTCCAGAGTGTGTGCCCAACTACACTCAGCTTTCCCTTGCTTTTGTATCATGAAACCCAGGACATGATCACTTCCTCCCAAGGTTCCCAATACTTCCATTTCATTTATCAGTTCCTCCCTGTTGGTGAGGACCAGGTCCAAGAGAGATGACCCCCTTGCTGCTGCTTCTACCTTCTGGAAAATTGTTAATGTGGCAATTGCGAAATATGTTGGATCTTACATTGTCCATGGAGTTTGAGTTCCAACAGATATCGGGATAGTTGAAGTCTTCCATGACTACCAAACCTCTCCTTGCTGTTAAAAACGTTTAAAACAAATGTTTGCTAATGTACTTTGCAGCAAAGCTTATCTGTGTTTATGGGTCTTCCTCTGGCTCTGCCACAGCTGTTTGTAACACATTCAGGCAGAATAAATGCAGGGTCAGCAACTTTTCAACTGGCCTTTAACAGCAGTGTGGTGTGTGTGCAGACATTAGTAAGTGATAGTAGTTATCTGCATGGTGTGAATCTGCTGTTTTCTGTGCATCCAGATGATGTTAAAAGGCATAACAGCAGGACTGGCCAGTCCTCTACCACCACCACCCCGCCTGGTTAAATGGCAATTCTAAAAATAACATGCAGGTAATGTAGGAGTAGGTTCTAGATATGCACAGATTCTCTTAACAGAGGCAACATACACATGAGATTTTATTCTGGAATCAATGGAGACTGAGTATGTTGTCTACACACAATGTAGAAATATTGCAATTTTTTGCCCCTGAAAAACACTCCTTGAAAAACTGGTTTCATTCTGAAAATGAAAGCTCATTGCAGATTGATTCTTCATTACCCTGCAGTGTGTCCGTCTGAAAACAGGTGTAGGCAGTCCTGGCAATTGGAGGGAGATATCCACACCTGCCCAATGACATTATGGGTAGGTGCATGCCAGGATCACAATCACCATTTCCTTCTTCATTCAGCTAGGGCATGTTAAGGAAGGAAATAACCTAATAACCTAGAGAACCTAATCAAGGCAAAGGTTTTCAAATGCATATCAAGTAACCACACCCACCTTTGTGAGTGGCAGGATCTAGAATCCATCTAGAATGGAAGCAAGCAGCATTTTGAGGTTGAACATGAACTATTCCAGATTGAAGAAAACCACATTTCTGTGCTACAAACAAGTTGCTGTGTACATGTGTGTACACAGACTCAGTATGCAGATGTTCATTCAGTGGTGTACTTCCATTATGTTTTAAAACTCCAGCTCCGATCAGCCAACTCCCAGCTATCACGGCCAATGCTCAGAAAGCACATCTGGAGGGCCATAGGTTCCTCACCCTTTCCGTAAAAAGGTAAAGGGACCCCTGACCATTAGGTCCAATCGTGACAGACTCTGGGGTTATGGCGCCCATCTCGCTTTATTGGCTGAGGGAGCCGGCGTACAGCTTCTGGGTCATGTGGCCAGCATGACTAAGCCACTTCTGGCGAACCAGAGCAGCACACGGAAACACTGTTTACCTTCCCGCCGGAGCGGTACCTATTTATCTACTTGCACTTTGATGTGCTTTCGAACTGCTAGGTTGGCAGGAGCAGGGACCGAGCAACGGGAGCTCACCCCGTGGCGGGGATTCAAACCGCCAACCTTCTGATTGGCAAGTCCTAGGCTCTGTGGTTTAACCCACAGCACCACCCGCGTCCCTACCCTTTCCTCAGAAGATCAGAAAAGGAAGCTTAACACACCTTTGCTGTGTGTACACCAGTGTTTTCTGCAGTAAACACAGAAAGAGCAACTAGCAAATTATTTACACTTTACACGTTTGCTGGGGAAACACTGGTGTGCATGTAGAACTTGTGTTTGCTGTGTGAAGTGAGGAGGTGCCCCAAGTGTACCTGGGGCACATGGCAAGAACAAGCCTCTCAGTTCCAGCCAGCCAGCCATCCTCTTTTTATCAAGTTCTCCAGCTTCTCGCTGGATGTATTTTTCCTCTGCAGAGTCTCCTGACTTCCTAAGGCTTAGCAGCTAAGCCAAGTCTTCCTTCCAGACTTTGCACAGTATGTATGTATCTTATGAGCTGGGCACTTCCTTCACGGCAGAAACGGATACGCAGTTCTCCCACCCCCACTCCTTGGCAGTTCTCTTCCTGTACAAAATTCTCTCCCAGTGCAGACTCTCTCCCCTCCATCCCCCCATAGGGCCTCCAGCCAAGGCCAGGAGAACTTCCTCTTTCAGCCACGACTTCACACGTGTGCAGGACACATGAATACTTAAAACACACACACAGAGAGAAGCAGGGGACGGGAACAATCCAAGTCACAGTCCCTTCACATCGATCCTCATTGTAGCCCCCAGCAACTTGCCAGCAGTTCCCATGAGCTGTCAATTTCAGTTTTCCCACTTCCTCACTCTTTTTCCATGCTCTACTTGCAGGTACTTCTGGACAATCTGTTTGTTGAGCATTCATCCAGATTTGTTTTCAGTGAGCTTAGATGATGTTGTATCAAAGCAGTTGTTATGCCACACTTTACGGTGCAAAAAGATTTATCTTTGGGGGAAGACCTCCCAGTCAACTATACAGTGGAACCTCAGGTTTAAGTACTTAATTCGTTCCGGAGGTCCATTCTTAACCTGAAACTGTTCTTAACCTGAAGCACCACTTTAGCTAATGGGGCCTCCTGCTGCCGCCGCGCCGCCGGAGCACGATTTCTGTTCTCATCCTGAAGCAAAGTACTTAATCCAAGGTAATATTTCTGGGTTAGTGGAGTCTGCATATGTAACCTGAAGCGTATGTAACCTGAGGTACCACTGTAATTGTGAAACCTGAATTTGCTGGGATAAGAGTGAATCCCACCTGAAAATAGCAGCACTCCATAAGCGCCTATTATCCCAGCCCACTTCTACGCCAGCCTTGCAATCTCCTCACCCATTGCTTAGGCTGACTCCTTGCACCCCCATATTCCTGCCATCTCACTTCAGCTAAATCCCTCAATCTCTTTCTACAAGCAGTGATGTAAGGGGGTTAGAACATGCTTTTATTGAACTTCAATAATATCTAAACTCAGCAATGAATGTGGATGAAATGTTTATCCAAGGCTCCATCATATTTTCTAGAACCCTGTTTCTGTCCAACCACTGCCTACAGGGTTTCCTTTCCTGCTCCCCACACCCACATGGCCCTGGCCCTGGGTTTCCTACACATCAAGCTTCAATGGTGCCCATCAACTCAGGTCACAGCTACGTGTGCATAGATGTACTGTACAGCTATATTTATCCAGTCCGCTGAAGCTTTTAAATACATCACAGGCTTGCAAACATCTCCAATTACATTTACTATATATACATATAAGCCAAAACCTGGGAGGGACTGGGGTGGCTCAGTGTACAAATAAGAAAGTTTTGTTAGGTCACAAGACGCTCCCCACGGCAATGTGGTGGTTCTTAAAAATAAGATCAAATCGTGTTCAGGACTGTCATTTGGTTCACAGAATAATCCCCTCTCGACCCTCAATGTGTGCAACAATAAGTAGCTGGAAACTTGGCCATAAATGGAAGCAGAATTTATGCACAAAAATGCAGGCCCCAAAGCTCTTCTGCCTTCCGCTCTCCTGGCAGCTTCCATCCTGCAGACCCTCACTGCACCATGAAGGCTCCCCTCCCTCCATTCTTAGGCTATTTGCATGCCATGTGTTTACCAAACTGCTTGCTCAAAGAATCCTGGGGACTATAGCTTACCCCTTAACAGTTCCAGGATTGCTTGGAGGAAGTCATGAGCTTTAAATGTATGATGTGTATTCATCCCTATACTCTCTAATCTCCCTCTCAATTTCTCCCAGAGGGAAGATAGTATCCTCTGCTATCTTGCTTTCTGAGCTCTCAAAGCAGTAGAAGCGACTGCTAGGGGTGGATGTCTACACCCCCTCCCTCTTCAGACATACATACATGCACCCTTTTCTTTGAATGTCACCTTTCCATGATTAAAAAACCATGCTCAAGGATGCTTACAACATGAAGAAAATCACGATTATAAAAATAACAAAAGCATTCATAAGCAATAAATAAAACATCAAAAAGTACAGAACCATATCAAACAATTTCCACATAAATTATAATAAGATCTCAAATAAATAAACAAAGATTAATAAAACAGCAGTAACCTCCCCGCACCCACCCACAAAACCCCCTAAACATTGCCCTGTCCTGGGACAGTTTTTGCTCAATATCTTTATAAATGACTTGGATGAAGGAACTGAGGGGATGCTGATAAAATTTGCAGATGACACTGGGAGGGGTAGTTAATGCCACAGAAGACAGAATCAGGATTCAATATGACCTTAACAGATTGGAGAACTGAGCTAAAATTAACAAAATGAATTTCAACAGGGACAAATGTAAGGCTCTGCACTTAGGCAGGAATAACCAGCTGCACACATATAAGATGGGGGACACCTGGCTTGCCAGTAGTACATGTGAAAAGGATCTAGGGGTCTTGGTAGACTACAAGCTTAACATGAGACAGCAGTGTGATGCAGCAACAACAAAAAAGCTAATGCTATTCTAGGCTGCATCAACAGAAGTATGGTGTCCCAATTAAGGGAAGTCATAGTACCACATTATTCTGCCTTGGTGAGACCACACCTGGAATATTGTATCCAATTCTGGGCACCACAGTTTAAGAAGGATATTGACAAGCTGGAACGTGTGTAGAGAAGGGCAAACAAGATGATCAGGGGTCTGGAAACCAAGCCTGATAAGGAACAGTTGAGGGAGTGGGGTATGTTTAGCCTGGAAAAGAGGAGACTGAGGGGAGATATGCTAGTCGTTTCAAATATCTAGAGGGCTGTCGCACGAAGGATGGAGCAAGCTTGTTTTCTCCTGTTCCAGAGGCCAAGACTTGAATCATGATAAAGGAGATCCCGACTAAACAGGAAAAGCTTTATGACAGTAAGAGCTGTTTGACAGTGGAAAGGACTCCTATGGGAGGTGGTCTTTTTCCTTGGAGGTTTCCAAGCAGAGGTTGCAGCGATGGAACTTTGTGCTTCAAATTTCAGTGGCGCCTGTTATATGATGCCAAATTCTGGCACCCCCTGCTTCTCGCATTCCATTGGATGTCATGGTTGCAGCACCCACTGCGACGCTCCCAAAGCTCAGCGCCCAGTGTGGCCGCACCCGCCACACTCCCCTAGATCAGCCTTTGGAGGTTGGATGGCCATTTGTCAGGGATGCTTTAATTGAGAGGATTCTATTCCTGCATTGCAGGGGGTAGGACTAGATGACCCTCGGAGTCCCTGCCAATTCTATACTTCTAAGAATCTTCAGGATGCCCATGTATTCCAAAGAGGCGGGCAGCTACCCTTCTAGTATCACTGGCAGAACAGTGCCATCTAGCAGCCAATTAGAGAAGCGGCACCTACCTATAGCATCCTCCTGAACCTGCCCAACTGACCAGTGCCGATTTATGTATAAGGCTGATCGCCAAAGAATTGATGCTTTTGAATTATGGTGCTGGAGGAGACTCTTGAGAGTTCCATGGACTGCAAGAAGATCAAATCTATCCATTCTTAAGGAAATCAGCCCTGAGTGCTCACCGAAAGGACAGATCGTGAAGCTGAGGCTCCAATACTTTGGCCACCTCATGAGAAGAGAAGACTCCCTGGAAAAGACCCTGATGTTGGGAAAGATGGAGGGCACAAGGAGAAGGGGATGGCAGAGGACGAGATGGTTGGACAGTGTTCTCAAAGCTACAAACATGAGTCTGACCAAACTGCAGGAGACAGTGGAAGACAGGAGTGCCTGGCGTGCTCTGGTCCATGGGGTCACAAAGAGTCGGATACGACTAAACGACTAAACAACAACAACAAACCAAGCTATAGTCTAGGGCCCCACTCTCTTGGGGGGCCCCAAAAATAAGAAAAAAACTGGATGTACATTTACAAAATATAAGGTAAAAAATAAATAAAATAAAACCTACATACAGCAACATTGTTTTGTGTTGTGTTTGGACCTATTAGGTCCATAAATTACCGTATTGCATATATTTAACACAAAAAACAGCGACAACTTGTTGTTGACAAAGGGCAGCTGGACATATAAAGGGTCCCATTACCTTCAGGAGCTTAGGGCCTCATCAAACCTAACTCCAACCCTGAACCTAGGGGATAAATGAAGCTGGGAGCAGAAACTCTATTCATTGCCCTGGCTTTAACCCTTTCTGTCTATTCCACCCTGTGCAAAGTGGGATGGGATGGGACGTGGAGGAAGCAGCAGGTCGCCCCGCCCCCCTTATTTATTCCTAGTTATATATCTCTTAGGTGCTTCCTCGGCCCTGCCTCGCCGTTCTGGTGGGCACAGGGTGGATGAGGCGCGGGCACGAGCGAGTGGCAAGGAAGGCTTTGCGGGGGACGACGCCCAGCAGGCGACAGCCTTGCCTCCCTGGTCGCGAGCCGCCGCTGTTTTGTTTCGAAAATGCACGCGCGAACTAGAGCAGCATGAGGCAAGGCTGCGCCCTTGTGGCCGCAGTAGGTGGAGGCCTGAGTGGCCCAACAGAAGTCGGAGCAGGACAGGCCCCGACCTCCACCGTGTCCTTTTCTAGCGACCTGTTGTTCACAACTCATTTTTCCCTCAGAAAACTCTTGCAGGAGAAATGAGCTCTGAGTCTCCCTTTTAGGCTTCAGGGGCTGCCTTTTGTGACACCCGGAATGCTGCGTTTATCCTCATTCTTGCCCCCTTTTTTTGCAGCATCCACAAGACGTCTTATATCCCCCACCTCCGGGGGGAAAGAAATAATAAGAAATAAAAGAAAGAATAATCCAGATCTATCATTTCCTGGATTATCATTTCCCGTGCTTTAATCTGTTGCCAATGAACCTTTTGCAGATTATGCCGCTGTCTGAAAGCACCCCCAGTTCTGCTTGCGTGCCACGAAATCCATTTTGCCAGAAAGGCATTTTTGTCCCTTTGGGGTGGGTGGGATTTGGTCACATACTAGCAAATTAAGGCTGCACAATCAAAGTGGATTTGGCGCTCGTGCACCAAAACAAGAATTGCTCCCCCAAACCAGACTTTTGGGGATAAAGTGACAGGAAAATGCACTGAGAAGTATGGAAGAACACTTGGTGCAATGTTTTAGGGCCTCCCCACAAACAGTCAATGTTGTCTAATGTTTGTGGAAACAAATTTGGCTGAATTCTCAATAAAGAGGTCACCTGAAAGCCAACAAGAAAAAAAGCCTGTTTGGACACTGTGCCTAGAAAAAGCAGAGCAAGGGTAAGTATGGTTGAGCCCTCAGTCTCTTTCTCTTTGTGCTTTCCAGACTGACTCGTAGCCTCAAGGTTTCTTCTTCTTCTTTTAAAAAATGTTTTCCTCCCTATGTGTTGAGAAGGGCTGGGCAATTCCCATAACTGAGCTGAGCCTTGCTGTGCCCTGCTCTGCCCCGCCCAATGTCCTTAGCAACCCAACCTGGCAACTTAAGGAGACAAAGGCACAGAACACAGGCTGGACTGGAGCGTCCTTGCAAAATGGAACCAGGGTGGCCCTTGCCTCTCACATTGCTCCTCAGCATCTGTACTATAGGTAAGAGGGGGTCTCAGCTCCATCATGCATGAAGCTCCTGCTCCATATCTGTTCAGTGGTGGATCCTTATTCCCAAATTAGATTTCACTGTTAGGACAACCAAGAGACTGGAGAATTGGTGTCCCTATGGGTTGTTGTTGTTAGTATTAGTCAGCTTTTCACCTGAGGTCCCTGGGCAGGTTACAACCATTTACAGTGTATTATTAAAAGTCATAGCTCAACCACAAAAAGTTATAGTTGACTTTTGGCTCATCAAGGTCAGCCTAGATGTAGCATGAGTTATCCATGGCCAGAAGCTATTGTGTTTTTAAAAGAATAGCAGCTAGTGGGGTGGTGGTGGTTTGTGTTGAGTATGTGGCGCTAGGGAAGAATTGACAGCCCTAGACGCCATGAGAGCATTACCACAGCCCAGTCCATCAAGGGTTTCCTAATCCTTCCCTCTGAGGAGATTGGTCCATGCGTTTGCCTGAGTACTCTCTGAAACAGAAATGTGCATGATTACTTCCAGAAGCAAAGGAGAACAGGTAGAAGGTGGAATTTCACAGGCAGAGCTTTTTCTTCCATATGACAACCTGCTTCTTCCTCAGTTCTCTCTTTCAACATATGGGAACCCCAGGCTCCTTTACTTTTGGTTGGGGAGTATGTTTGCTGAGGGAATGTTTGCTCACTAATTGAACTGAATGTCTGGTAGATAATAACAGTATTTTCTCTTGTGTCCCCCCCCCCCGGCTCTAGATCCAGCCATCGGAGACGTAGGTAAGGAAAGGAAACCTCCACACTTCCCTACTTAACAGACCTATGACCAGTGGCAGGGGAAGGAAGATCACCCTATGCAGTGCAAAAGCAGGCTTTGATGCACAACAGCTGTGAAAACAAAGTCAGCTGTTCTTAATGCAGGCAAACATGGGTTATAGCCAAGCGTGTATGTTTGAGCACATGCACCTCCAGATGGGCATACAGACACCTGAGTGCCTAAAATGCTGTTACGATACACTGTGGGGGAAGCTCCCTACGGTCAGAGCAAGGCAGCCCCTCCCCTCCAAACATAATATTGTAGTACCCTAGGAAGCCTTTGAACAGCGGCTGCTCTTAGGCTGCCAGATCTTCACTATAGATGAGAAAAGACAGACTGTAATTGCTCTGGAATTGAATGAATACAAAAAATAATAATATTCCTTTATATAGTTAGTTAAAAGAGTTGGCATAACCAATTAACAATGAATACACAGCAATAACAATGCATGAACAGCCCAGATCCAAACCGCTATTGAGAACATAGCAGGGCATCAGTTTAACGATGTTTGCTGAATGATCACTATCAGTGCTGTTAGGGTCTGTTCCTGTTGCTCATTCATCCTCCATTTTTGGGTGTCTTGCAAATCTGCTTTCTTCACTCTTTCTTTTGTCCTCAGTCTTGTTTATTTGTTTATGACATTTTACCTGAGTTGTTCTTGGAGCCATATCGCAATTCTTGCATTGCAGGAGGTTGGACATAATGACCCTCAGGGTCCCTTCCAACTCTTACAGTTCTATGATTTTACTATTCATTTATGAAAGCAAGCTGCCTATATTTCAGAAACATGGAAATTACCCATGTCATATACATGCTTATCAAAGAGGGCTTTTCTCTGCTGTAGTCAATGGTGCCATGGGACCAATACTCTCATTGCTGTCTCTGTCTCAGTGATTGAGGGCATCCCAGACACTGTGGTGCTAGAAGACAGCTTGACACCAGGCACAACCGTGGCCAACTTCACCGGCAACTGTACAGACTCCAGTGATCCACCCACAGTAAATCTGAAGACCACAAGCCCCACCACATCTTTTTTCAATCAGCCAAATTTTGTACCCCCTGACATCTATGAGGTACAAAAGACCTGTAAATTTGTAGACAATTCCGTGTGTGTGTGTGTACGCAAGGGGAAAGCTTTTCCTGCCATCATGTTCTATGAGAGTACAGGGACTCTTTCCCTCTGTGGCATTTTAAAACACATTTTAGTGGGGATTTTTGAACTGGGACTCGTGAGTCAACAGTGCTGTTGTCCTGCTGCACTGCATGCCAGATATTTCAATCCAATCAAGATGAACTAGCCTCTTGTGGGATTAGAATATTTAATAAATTCTATCAATTAAACATACCTAAAAGAATTGAACAGGTTAAGTGTCATTTTTGTTAACTAGTATTGTGTCATGGAATACAGCTTTTGTTTAGCAAATGTAACCTGATTTTTAATGTATGTGAACATGTAACTAGTATGCAGAAGCATAGAGCATGTCTTCACTACAAGTGTAAAACTGTTTCATACCTGTTTCACTTCATTGGTGCCTACATTAGGATGATATGAAGCAGCAGCAATTAGCTGCTTTCCTTCCCACAAGTATGCAAAACTACTCCCCAAATATTACTGACGGATGCAAAGGGGGAGACTTTTAGTTGCTGCTGCTACTTTAATTAGGCCATTCCAACATGCCACGTACTCCCACCTGGTACCTGGGCACCTATCTGGCATATGGACATCTATTGATTGGTGCCCATGGCATCATCAACACTAGGCTGTTCAACAGGATTGAACATGTGGAAGAGAGGTGCATCACATGCTGAGATTTTTTTTCTTCTGGCTTCCAGGTGAGCCTTAGTCCCAGTGCTGCCCTGGATGCTAGACAGGTGAATCAGTATGTTTTGACATTCAGTGCAAGTTGCCCAAGTGGCACGCCAGTTGAAGTCAAGCTCTTCATTCGAGTCATTGCAGCAGACAGATTGGAGTGTGGCAGTGGACCTGAATACATAGGTAAGGCTCTCACGGTAGCCCTGGTATTTCATCCTAAGGCCCTGACAAGGGTGCCATGGTGAGAAGAGTTTTAATATGGTACAGTACTGCGGTGTGGTGAGGGCAGGGGTGGTGGTCTTGCTCCCAGGCACTGAGAGGCAGTGAGTTCTCTAGCAACATGTGGCAGATCCTGCATGGCAAAGGAGGATGCTGGTTTTTTTTCAACCACGGGGAGGCAGATTTGAATAGTAGACTTGCCAGTGCTAGAAGAAGGGACTCTGGGGCTGCCCGTGCCAGTGGGAAGCTCAGCCTGCAGAGGGCTCCAGTGCTGTCAAAGGGGCAGATTCGAACTAGGGCAAGAGTCTGACTGCTCCCATCTCTTTTACTGCTGCAGGAGAGAAACCAGTAGGCGTTTCAGAGGATGTTGGCCCTGGAGAGTTCATCTACCAAATTGTACTGAAGAGGGGAGGCAGAGGCAACTTGACTGTAAGCACCTTTGTTGCGGGGAAAGCAGGAATGTTGGAAGACTTTAAAAAAAAGTAAAACCATTATAAACTATTATTAAATAAATGCTTTTAAATAAATAAGGACTATAGTTGAGGAGGGGGTGTCTTGTACAGGGAATTTTCCAGTAATGTGTCTGGCCATGGAGAGAAGACTTGAGAATTTGGAAGGTGGCATATTCTAACAGTGCCCCAGGCAGAGGGTGAAATAGCAATTTTGGACATAAGTCTTAGGGGATGAGATTATCTTTAAAACAAATAAAGAAACAATTTCCCAAGCCAACTTTTTCTTTTTATACAGTTCTCCATAGAGAATGCCTCTCTGCCTTTCACCATAACTGGAGATGGAAGAGTGCTGGCACCTGCCATGGGTTTCAGTCGTGAGCAAGCTGGCAAGGTTTGTTCCATTGCTTACTGTACCTATGCATATGTTCTGCCAATGTCACTGTCCTTATAACATGTCACTCCCCAGCTCCGTCCCCTTTCAAAAGTGTTCTGTAGTTTGTTAAGGGGGCTGGGAATTGTAGCTCTGTGAAGGAGAAACACAGTCCTCAGGATTCTTCAGAGTAAAACTTGCACTTTAAATATGCATTGGATGTGCTTTAAGTGTATGGTGTGGATCTTTGTCTCACCAGACGTTTCCTCCTAGCCCTGTGACTCCCACCTCCCTGTCCCCAGGTCCTCTTTTCATTAAAAGGCATCATTTGGATGGGGCCACACAAATGATGCTTAAAAAAAACACACACAACAGTTTATGGAGGGAAAAACCATGCAGCAGGCTTCTGCTTCTCATGCAGAACTGTAACTAAAAGCATAGTGCTTGAGAAAGCTGACTCAACCAGTTCCTGGTAGTAGTAGGGACAAAACATGACATTCTCCATTTCAAGGTACTGTGCCTTCCTGTTCCTGGGGCTTCTGTGGCACTTCAGTCTTCCCTCCCTAGGAGCCAGTGTGGTGTAGTGGTTAAGAGTGATAGACTCGTAATCTGGGGAACCGGGTTCGCATCTCTGCTCCTCCACGTGCAGCTGCGAGGTGACCTTGGGCTAGTCACACTTCTTTGAAGTCTCTCAGCCCCACTCACCTCACGGAGTGTTTGTTGTGGGGGAGAAAGGGAAAGGAGAATGTTAGCCGCTTTGAGACTCCTTCGGGGAGTGATAAAGCAGGATATCAAATCCAAACTCTTCTTCTTCTTGGACCCAGCAACATACTAAGAGCTTGCTTTTGACTAGACCTATCCCTCCTGCTTGTAAATTCACGCCATGCCGTTCTCCCTGCAGACGTTCTCAATGGTCATTGTGGTAACGGACAGTGGTGGGAGAAGCTGCCGCAGGACTCTGGCAGTGAAGGTGCTGCCTGTTTACCACAAGCAAGTCAATTTCACGTGAGTTGAGTTGTTACTATGTTGTTTTTAATGGTGTTATATGGTTATAAGCACCCTGATATTTTATGATATGCTAGTATAGGGCACTTTTATGAATAAACAGCGGGGAGAGGGATACAAAGGCTCTTTGGCTCCAAGTTCCCCACAGCATAAACTTAAGGCATGAGCTACTTGCCCCAATATGTTCTGCCATCGCTGGTGGTTATGCAATATCATAAGAAAGGTATGCTTAAGAAACTTTTACCACAGAGAATGCTAGGGCATCGCTCCCAGATAATGTCTAGTCACACTTGACCTGAGAGTTGCACTTCTGTGACACTGCAAAGGATTAAAATAGTGCTTTTTTTGGCACCTGTAAAATATTGCCTCCTCACAAAGCAATCACTTTTGATGTAAGGAATGTACATTCAGGCCATCAGAGATTTGAGCCAGGGCAAGAGGCTACTGATCCGGGCTTCCCCATTCCAGGGCACATGTGGGGCCCATCCATTTCCCCTCTCATTAACTTGTACCAGAGAAGGAAAGCCCTAGCTCTGACAGCCTTTTGAGTAAACAAACAGCAGGTCCCTGTGATACCTGGAGTGTTGCTTTTCCCACCCACATCCCTTCAAGTGCCATGCCAGAGAGGCTATTGCTGACTAGTGGCTCCCAGTCCCTGGTGGTAGAGGTGGTAGAGATGATCTGGATTTGAGAGCAGAAACTGAATTAGGGGAGATTATTGACTTGCTGTAAGGGAGCTGTGCAAATCCCCTCTAGTGTCAGGACAGGTTTACTGTCTCCTCTGTCCCATGGGCCTGGGCAGCACAACAAGAGCAGTGAGGAGTGTGAGCTTCCCTGAAACACCACCAGCCACCATTGTATTGGGGACTGGGCCATCGCACTACGTCAAATTCTTTGAAGGAAGCATAGAGCAGGGAGGACATTCAGGTGTGTGTTTCTCTTTCTTCCCTTTGATGCCACACATATTGTTGGAGTTGCATGGAACAGCCATAACTCACTTTCCTATTTTTCAACATGACTCTAAAAGTCCTTGTTGTCCTGTTAATGCTCTGCTTCCTGTATTATCCCCAAACAGGAATATTCAACTATGAGTAGATGGGGTGGCTTATAGCACCTGGGGCTTACACTCTTTTCTTCATGATATAGGGAGTCATCATTAGCAATATCGGTATCAGAAAACACAATTCCCCTCCAGCCTATTGTAAGAGTCAATGCCAGTGGAGAAAATGTGCTTTACCGGATCATCTCCTCTCTGCCCACAAGGCATTTCACCATTGAACCAGGTAAGGAGAATCCAGGGATGTGGCATGGAACCCACACAGGCTAAGGGAGGGCTGGGCCTTCTGCGGTGGTCATCAACAATGGTCTTCAAACTATGTCAGCCATCTTACCCTCAAGGAGTTGAGTGATCACAGCCAGTCTCCTGCTTGCATGCAGACACAGGCATAATCAGGAACACGTATGACCTAAATCTGAGACGCTATCCAGACTTAACTGAAACCCTGCTCACAGTGGAAGCCTACAACATGCTGCATCCCACAGATAAAGCCACCATCACTGTCAACATTACAGTAAAGCGGCAGAACCTGCAAGGACCTCTGTGCACTCCTGCTGTAATTGTGTAAGTCTCCATAGAGCAAAAGGATCTTACTCAAGCCTGAGCCAGCAAAAGAAATGTAGAGTTTGAGGGTCTCTCCCTACCTGCTGTGCACAGCAGGGTATAGCAGTATTTAAGGTACAGTGGTGCCTCGCAAGACGAAAAGAATCTGTTCTGTGATTCTCTTCGTCTAGCGGGTTTTTTCGTCTTGCGAAGCAAGCCCATTGAAGGATTAGCGCTATTAGTGCTATTAGCGGCTTTTAGCGGCTTATCTGCTGATCGGATCAGCTGATAAGCGGCTTAGCGCTATTAGCAGCTTTTAGCGGCTTATCTGCTGATAAGCGGCTTAGCGCTATTAGCGCTTTTAGCGGCTTTTAGCGGCTTATCTGCTGATTGGATCAGCTGATAAGCGGCTTAGCGGCTTAGAAAAAGGGGGGGAGGAAAAAAAACCAGCAGGAACTGCAAGACATTGTCGTCTTGCGAAGCAAGCCCATAGGAGATTCATTTTGCGAAGCACCTCCAAAACGGAAAACTCTTTCGTCTAGCGAGTTTTCCGTCTTGCGAGGCATTCGTCTTGCGGGGCACCACTGTATAAGAGGATCCATGGGTATTAACCATGAGTAGGCAAACTAAGGCCTGGGGGCCGGATCTGGCCCAATCGCCTTCTAAATCTGGCCCGCAGGTGGTCTGGAAATCCGCGTGTTTTTACATGAGTAGAATGTGTCCTTTTATTTAAAATGCACCTCTGGGTTATTTGTGGGAAATAGGAATTCGTTCTTTTCTTCTTCTTCTTCTTCAAAATATAGTCTGGCCCCACACAAGGTCTGAGGGACAGTGGACCAGCCCCCTGCTGAAAAAGTTTGCTGACCCCTGGATTAACTATTAACTATGGGGACTTGTGGCTCTCCAGATGTGATTTGGCCTCAGCTGCTCTCAACTCCAGACAGGGATGAGGAGTGTTGAAGATCAGCAACATCTGGAAGGGCCACAGGTCTCCCACCCCTGATCCACAAGTAAGAACGATCTTAAGGGCTAATGAGTCAGAGCAATCAGAGCACAAGAATTGTCTTCTTTCCACTGACAGAACTGTAGCCCTATGGAGAAGCCTTGACATGCTTGAGCGTCTGTTTGTCTTGTCAGCAGTGATCAGCTCTAAGAGAGGTTATTGAGAAACATAGGCAAAGTGGGGAGGAAGAGATTTTTCTCTCCTTTCAAATCACCATTTCTATCCTTCTGCATCTTTTACTCTTTGAGGCTATTGCTGCTTAATCCTAGGACTGAGATTCCAGAGACGACACCCATTGGGTGGACACTGCCGTCTCCATCTTGTAATGATGTAGAGAGTGGCAGCGACAGGCTTCACTACGAAATAATGGAGGGCAGCCAGAGCCCTCCCTATAGCTTCCAAATGAGGCACTCAGAACTACAGGTAAGCCCTTGGAATGGACTTATTTCTTTAATCATATATGTTAGGGAGAAGGAGTGGGGAGAGTAGGCAAGGCTTAAGGGTTGAGTAGCTTCCAACATACCTAACCATCCTCTCAGTTTTGCCAGAATTTAGGGCAAAATGTCTCAGGGTACTGCTTAATTCCAATTCAGTCACTTCTGGGTACCTGAGAGATAATGAGTGTGGTATCTCTAATTAACATGAGTTTACCATTTTCCCAGACTAAGCATCTCCCCTTGGCAGAGGATGCTATTAGTTTAAGATGTGCCCATATGGTCCTGACCTTTCTGTCCTTTGGTCCTGGCAGGTGAACACCACTTTGGACTGTGACTCTGAAGCTATGGCCAGCCTTAACTTCCAGTACCAAGCCACCATTCTAGTGACTGATGATGGAAGTCCTCCACAAAACAGTGCGTACTGCTCTGTCAGTCAAATGTTATTTGGGTTTGGTCTTCTTTTGATACTGAAGTCGTGGGAAATCAGGACTTCAGCAAGATCTCTCCTGGATTGGCTTGCTTTGAGGTATGGTAGGAATCAGAGGGCAGAGGTGACTTCCCCTGGTAAAATCCTCACTGCAGAAACAGTTATTGGAGCTCTCTGTTGGCAAAGGTAAATCTATCATGTTTATGGCTGTTGCCTGGATTAGTACCAGGACCTAGGAACCCAGTGAAATGCAGGCACAAAGCAAGCAGTTGCTGAGGATCAGAACTAAATTATAGGCCAGATGGTATGTGTTCAGTAGGCAGTGACAGTGTTTTAATGAGCCTGTTTGCATATGTTTCATAAGAAGTTGGAATTTGGATTTATAGCAGAAGACAGCATCCCCCCCATTATACATTTCTTTTGTACCTCTTGGCTTTGGCTTCTGTTAACACACACACACACACACACACACACACACACACACACACCACACTTGGATGCTTCCCTTTTGGGGTTTATGAATCCAAAATCTATACCAAGAAACTTGAGTTCTCTTACCTTTGTATATTATGTAAAAATCCATGCAAAGTCCCATCTCAGCTCAGACCTCACTGAGCTCTAGCTCTGAGGGCCTTCTGCCAATTTCCTCATTGCAAGAAGTTACAGGGAACCAGGCAGAGGGCCTTCTCGGTAGGGGCACCTGCCCTGTGGAATGCCCTCCCAGGAGATGTCAAAGAGATACAGTGGAACCTTGGTTGTCGAATGTAATCCATTCCGGAAGACCATTAACTTCCGAAACATTCGACAACCAATGCACAATGGGCGGTCAGCAAATTCCACTGCAAAAATGGAGAAACACGCCTCAGAAGCCGTTTGACTTCCAAGGTGCATTTGAAAACGGAAGCATTTACTTCTGGGTTTTCGGCATTTGGCTTCTGAATTGTTCAGCTTCCGAGACATTCGGAAACCGAGGTTCCACTGTAATTATACAACCTTCTGTAGACATCTGAAGGCAGCCCTGTATCAGGAAGCTTTTAATGTATTATGTTCAGTTGTGTTTTTGTATACTGTATTCTGTTGGAAGCCTCCCAGAGTGGCTGGGGCAACCCAGTCGGGTGGGCGGGATTAAAAAAACAAGTTGTTGTTGTTGTTGTTGTTGTCAGCTGCTGACCACTGCAAATTCTACTCAGCTTCTGCTCTGGCTTCAGAGATTTTTACCAGACACTTTGAGGATGATTCAGAGGCAATATGATAGCCATCTTCAACTATGTGAATGGCTGTCACATAGGTGATGAAGCAATTTTGTTTTCTGATGCTCCAGAGACTTAGGACCTGAACAATGGGTTCAAATTTCAATAAAAGAAAATTTAGATTAAACTTTAGGAATAACTTCTTCACCCTGTGAGCCACCTGGCAGTGGAACAGGTTGCCTTGGAAGGTGATGGGCTCTCCTTCACTATAGGCTTTTAAGGAAAGACTGGCTGGCCATCTGTCCAGGATGCTGTAGCAGACAGTTTCCTGCATCAGCTGAGGGGTTGGGCTAATGACCTTTGAAGCACCAATTCTGTCACTCTATGATTCTGTACTTTGCAGCCTGATGAACTAGAAATCTCCCTTAATTAAAAAAGAAAAAGAAAAGAAATCTAAGGCAGCAATCCTAACCCTATTTACCCAGGAGTAAGCCCTACTGAATTCAATAGGACTTACCTCTGTGTAGTCATAGTTAGGCTGGTGCTGTAAGAGCCTTAGGGTGCTAAATTCTGAGCCCAGTACCACATTCTGTGCTTCTTTAGTGCAAAAGTGGAATCACAGAATGTAAACAGCCTTGATTGTACCATTTTGCTCTGTTCTTAAGAGTAGCCTCTCCGTACCACCTCACCTGACTTGGCCACCCATATCGTGGGCCCATCTTGATACAGCCATCTACTAGGAATAAAGAAACAGATTTGCAAACAATCTCTTCCTTTGGGGATGTTTGAACAAGGGAAGGACGTGTTTGTGTGAAGCTGCAATCCACATTCCACTTCTGCACAAGCCTGAAGAGGCAACAAAGTGTAGTGAACATTGATTTGCCACAACCCTACAGAGAATAGCAAATACTGACACAGTGACCAATCCTTCTGTTATATTTCCCAAGTGCCTTCAAAAGCATTCCAATGAAGAAAACATGTTGGAAGAGGCCTCCAGGTTGAACATTTTAGTTGCCTGACCACATTGGTTAATGAACAATTTGTAAAAACCTGACTGAAAACAAACCAGGTAGTAGCTCAACAATGAACTTTGTTAACGGGTTACCACTGAAAACCAAAGCTGCCATCCAACTAAAGTATTTTCAAGTTTGATTGAATTCAATGAACATGACATAAGACTATGCCTGCCACCCTGCATTGAAATCAGTTTGCTTATTGTTAATTTGATTGTGTCCTGGGTGTACAGGGAGATAAGAACCACCAATTATTGTATACCATAAAAGTCATGGCTAAATAATAAGGGAAACTTTCAAAGCAGCTGTAGAAATTCTCAGTGGCGTAGCGTGGGGGGTGCAGGGGGGGCCGGCCGCACCGGGCGCAACATCTGGGGGTTAGGGTTAGGGGGCGCAAATCCATGGGTTAGGGGGCGCAAATCCATGGGTTAGGGGGTGCAAATTACTTGCCTTGCCCCGGGTGCTGACAATCCACGCTACGCCACTGGAAATTCTGCAAATCATCTGCCCTTATACTTGTGGCTGGTTGATAAATAATCATACTTTTATCAATAGCATAAAGAAGATAATAATGACTTGTGTTGATATTTCTTGATAGAGAAAATGTAAGTCATGTACTACAGGGCTGTTGACTACAGTCATGTACTACAGTTGTTGGCTGATTTGACCTTAGAAGAAGTCCTACAAACTTCTTCTGTGGTACATGAAGGCAGACTGTTACTAAACAAATTTGTCATGGACAAGCAACAACTGCATGTGGTCTGTGTCAAAAAATAAACAGAGGATCAAACAGAAAGCCCAGCATGGACCACCCTCAAAGGGACACATACTTCACACTACAAATAGCAAACTGACAAACATCCAATAAAATAGAAATAATTAAAGCACACAAACATGAGAATTGTACGGAAAATTTTCTGGATTTTAAAAAACAGTTAAAATGAATGTTCAGAGAAATGTGGTATCCACAATGGGTTCGTAGACAGTTAATATGTCTAATAATTGCAAGCATTGAATATATAAGTGTATAAACTGGCTAGATGAGGGTCATGGTGGCAGGTTGTAAGAACAAAACAGTGAGCTCTTTGACTGGGTAGTTGTGAGAGCCATACCGCACCAGATTCTGGCCAATCACCAAATAATTAAAACTACACATTAGGTGATGACCTATTGGTTTAAATCTGGATCTGCCCCAATCACATTTCAAGCAGTGTTTAGAGGGACACAGTTTTTAAAGTGAATGGGGTAGGTATATGGGTGTGTGTGTTTGTACTGAGCACCTCTACGCAAGGGCTACCTCCCAGCTGGGGCAAAAGACCCTGACAAGAGAGGCTACAGGGAGGTAAGTGACAGGTATGCAGTGCTCTGTTCACACATCCCTCTTGCTTGAAAAATCAAACTCCACTTCCTCTGGTTACATGTAACTGGGTTTAAATTAAAGTTGGAACCTGCAAGCCTGCAGCTACCATATACAATTTGAGCCGGGCATTTTGCTAATGGTTACGTAGGCTGGTTTCTCAGTTCCTAGCCAATGCTTAGCCAACGCCTGCTGAAGCTCGAGATTTTGCTTCCATATTTATTGAGCATCCTGATTGGTTTGTACAAATAATGTGGGAAGTTGCTATGACATCCATTTCCTTGAGTATTCTCCCTGGTTTTTTTTAATGGGGAGGTTATATGATGTCATATCAGGCAGTATTTATCCCATAATTCCCAGTGCATTTCCACATCACTTTCCTTACCACAAAAAAATCTAGGATTTCCCCCCAGGGATGGGGGAGGTGTTGTGCAAGAGCACCAAATCAACTGTAGCTGTGCAGCTTGAATTTGCCAGTATGTGATTGAATCTTGCCTGTAAAATAATGAGTCTGAAAGTGTCCCTAGTCACCCAGGCTTCTCAGATTTGTTTCTGTCCTCTGCAGCCACAGTGCAGGTGTTGGTGACAGTAAGCCGAGTGAATGAATACAAACCAGAGTGCTCAAGGCAATTCTTTAGTGTTCCAGAGAATGTAGGCTTTGGATACTTCATTGGCAGCATCAATGGCACTGACCGAGACTATCCTTTCAACAACATCATATACAGCATCCTGGGTTCAGAGGACTCTGTTTTCTACATTGGCCGTCGCTCAGGTAAGGAAGGGGATTGGAATCCTGTATGACGTATCCAGGTAAACTTATGTCACCTGCTCTTAGCTCTACTTCCCTTGTTTTATATAACACACCACTTGTCTGGGTTTATTCTCCAGCTCTTGACTTAACTGGGCTTTCTTGCATTTTGATTTAGATGAAGGTTCCTCCCTCTCTCTCTCTCACACACACACCCCCAGATTGGGACTGATCTGGTCAGCCTAGAGACCTCCAGAGGATTTTGCTAGGGAATAATGGCCCATGCTCCACAACACTTTGCCTTCTACTTTCCCAAGGCCCATACTCAATATCATCTTAAGCAGATCATTTAACACCCTTTTAACTACCTACCATACTCGCATCAAGGGGGTGGAAGAATGGAAGTGGGGATTCAGCTTTGGCAGTTGCGAATATGGACCTGGGAGTGGCTGTTATTACAAAGTACAGTGGTACCTCGGGTTAAGTACTTACTTCGTTCTGGAGGTCCGTTCTTAACCTGAAACTGTAGCACCACTTTAGCTAATGGGGCCTCCCGCTGCTGCCACGCTGCTGGAGCACGATTTCTGTTCTCATCCTGAAGCAAAGTTCTTAACCTGAAGCACTATTTCTGGGTTAGCGGAGTCTGTAACCTGAAGCGTTTGTAACCCAAGGTACCACTGTAGTATAAATGCACAATTTTATCTTTGTGGCACAGGTGAGCTCTATGTGTTGGGACCTCTGGATTATGAAAAGCAGAAGTCATATCATTTGGTCATCCAGCTAAGGGACTTTGATAATGGCGTAAATCCTGAATTGCTGAAGACGAGTCTGTGTAACATCACCATTAATGTGCAGGTAACTGGACTTGGCAGGTGGGTGAGTAGAGTGAGGCTGTTGCAAAGCTTTGAGTGGGACTAGGTCACCTACGAGATTACCTTACCCCACATGTGTCCACTCAACCACTTTGATTGGCAGAATCAGCACTTTTTACAAGTGCCACATAATACCCACAGGGCCGGATTTAAATTTGATGAGGCCCTAAGCTACTGAAGGTAATGGGGCCCTTTATATGTCCAGCTGTCTTTTGTCAACAACAAATTGTCACCGTTTTTTGTGTTGAATATATGCTATATGGTAATTTATGGACCTAATAGGTCCATGCACAACACAAAACACTGTTGCTGTATGTAGGTTTTATTTTATCTGTTTTATATATTATATTTTGGAAATGTACATCCAGTGTTTTTTTCCTTTAATTTTTTGGGGGGCCCCCAAGAGAGTGGGGCCCTAAGCTATAGCTTGTTTAGCTTATATGTAAATCCAGCACTGAATATCTGCACCATATCTATAAGAAGACAATCCTTTGGAATCTGAGGGAGCAAGGAGCTGAAGCAGGGAGGGCAGAGAAAGCTAGTGAGTGGCTGTAGGTGCTTGTAATGAACACCTGAACTACAGGGGACTTTATATGAGTAGTTTGGTGTCACATGAATCTTTTAAAACTACATACAGCAAGAAAGAATCTTCAGTAAAGAATGGAGATAGGTGGATTATCTAAAAATAATATTGTAAACAATTAAATACATTAGCAGGATTAATTTAAAATCTAGCAGTTAAAAGGTGACCTTGGAAGAAATATAGACAGTAATAAATAAAAGGAGTTAAGGAGGAAATGCAGTTTGAAAATGTTTGTATAAAAACCCAAGGAAGGGGAGTAGGGAAGTGTAAATAATTGTGTATGTAATCATATTTGATGGTTATTATTTGAAAAACTGGATTTTTTAAAATAAAATAAAAATAAAACTATAGTACATACAGCAGCTGTTAACAGCCTGCTCAGGATCCTGACCGCGGTATACAGTGAAAGTTGCTTAATTGTTTCTTCCTGAGTCATAGTCCTAATGGATATCAATGGTCCTCAAAACAGTTTTTTGCCCCAAAAGGGAAGCTCCCCTTGGTGCCAATGGGTAGTTTTATGGGTAATGAAATGATCAACCCACTGAGGCCCTAGCATTCAAGACATTAAATTATTCTTTCATTGGCTCAGAACAGAATCTGAAATGAACTTTGGGAAATGAAATTGCAGAAAGTAAACCCTTTCTTGCCAGAATCAAGTGCTGTGTTCTGTAGACACCTGCTCTATGTCATCTTTTGGCTGTTGCTTGGTTCACACAGAACACTGCAAAAGCATGGGTTATAATTGCTTCTTAACACTTCGGGTAATGTGAGAAGCCCAGCACATGAAGGGGTCCTTGCATGGAACCTCACTTCTTGGAGCACCGGTGATAATTGCAAATGGGAGATGGGAGTTTGGGAACAATCCTTTCCAGGACTTCTGTGCTGATAAACACGACCCCTTTCTTTGCTCCTAGGATATAAATGATGAGCCCCCTGTGTGTAATCCACCCTTTTATCAGAGTTTCATACTTTCCACAAGTACTACGTGTGTCACTAATCTGCAATGCACGGAAAAGAATGAACGAAGTGAACTTGCCTACAGGATTGTTGGAGGTATGGAATGGCTGAGGCAGAGCATTAGGGAATAGGCAACAAAGAGGCTACCCTAAACTGTGACATTCTTTGGTTCCAACTCCTAAGTGAAGCTGCTGAAGGACAGAGGTGGATTTAGCAGATATGGGCTACTGGTTGAGCTAGATAGCCGTCAGTGGAGGGAAACAGGAACTTAACGGTGTGCTGAAGCTACAACTCTCAAGGCAGAACTGAAGTAGCAGAAAACATGAGAAGGTCTGCCTGAGAGTGCAAGCCTATGCAAAGAGGGCAGCAAGGGACCGCTCTAGGTTGTATTTCTGATGGCAAATACTGAGTGTGCACCATACACTTAAGCAGGTTTAATAGTCCTTCCTCCTCAGGTCAGTGGTGTAGAGAAGGAGGGAATGCATAGTTCTGGAGCTTCTTTCAGAGCTGGAGCAATGGCATAACCTGCCAGAGTGCCAGGAATAACTGACTGGTCCTCATTGCTCTGCCAAGTGGACTAGGTGATAATGAGGTTTTCAAGTTTGACAGATCACCGTGGAGGAGATCAGAGAATGAGGAAAATAATTTCACAGAGGCTACATACTTCTTTATTTTTCTTTGAGTAGGTTCCTACTTCACATTAGCAGGTAAATGGTTACAATTTAGATAGATTGTTTGTATTCACAATGGAAAACTAAAAGTTACATCTTAGCTCAGATGTGTTTTACAAGTTACAAGTTACACCTGTGCAGTAAGCACCGATGAGTTCACTCCCAGGTAATTACGCATAGGTCTACAGTCACACTTAACCTAATAAACTGGTATTGGGCTTTGAACTGCTGCTCTGTATGCTGTTTATAAATAAATCAGCACAGTTGGGGGGGGGATTAGACTCTACTTTGGGTCATGGTAATGCATCCCCCACCCCCAGTCTATGACAGCTAATAATGAACGCCTGCACTTAAATCCTGAAGTGCGCTATAACACTGTCCTAGGGAATCCTGAGAACTGTAGTTATGTGAAGCAGGCTTTGGAGCTCAAACGGACCTCCATACACTCTTACAAAACTACAATTCCGATGATTCTTTCGGGGGAAGCCAAAACAAGTTAAAGTGATATACAGCTGATATAAGTAAGGTTTGCAGTGTAGATGTGCTCCCCTCCCTCTTTTTCAGGCAACACAAATGGGCGCTTTCGCATGAATGGAAATTGTATGCTCCATAATACCTTCTCCTATGACCGTCCTGGCATTTTTGACCCCCTCACTTTTGAGCTGCTGGTGGAAGTGACAGACGGTGGGAGCACACCTCGCTTCAGCACCACCGCCACCGTTCTCGTTTACGTGACTCCCTGGACCACGACAGTGCCTACTACTACCACCACCACCACGGTGAGGGGGCAGATAAGGACATGCTGTTGCCAGGAAGCCTTGTGTCAATCTGATTCACAGGAATAGTCACACTTGCACCAGTGCCCCTAGACCCACAGCTCTTTCCCTGGGCTATGAAGTGTGTCTGCTATAGGATGCTTGCTTGCATTATGGTAGCTTAATAAGTCACTTAATAAGTTCCATTTATAGGTGAATGCGACCTTCCTAATATGACTTGGCCTTTTAGCAGCATTTGACACCTTGAATTTGAATTTGACAGCACTTGGAAGCCACCAGGATCATCTGAAATTAGACATTAGAATTGGAAATTGGAAATTGAAATTAGTGACTGTGTGATCTCAGAGTAGTAATGGGTGGCTGCTAGCTCTGCTGAGTTACAATTATTGCATGGACTATAGCAAGATTCCATCTTTACCTCTTCAGTGTTTCTGATTATTTGCAGTGCAGTGAGAAGGGAGAACAAACAGCTCCAGGACTTTTTTTCAGAGCAGAAGTGATGAAATAATTGCTAGAGTGCCCAAGTTGAGAGTGGCATTCATGAGTATGGGACATGTTATAACACACTCTATGAAGAGTTGTACTTGAAGATGGTTTGGAAGCTTCTATTGGTGCAGAATGCTGTGGTAAATATTTTGGAAGAATATTCCCGTGAGTCAGTAGTAGCAGCTCCCAGGTTCAAGTGAAAATGCTTTTAATAACCTTTAGAACAGGGGGTACATGGGCATGCAGCCTCCATTAATCACAATTTGGGAATAAATCTATTTCACTGCGTGCCATGCTGGAAAAAATATTCAGTACATTGTCAACAGGTCAGAAGGGCTTAGTTAGTCCAGTAGCCTCTTACTACAGGTTAAGATCATCCCCATACATTGATGAAGGAACAGATTGAGAGAAAATTATGGGAAGGTTTAGATTTGAATAATTCCACTAGTTCCAATGACTTGATGGGCTTTCTCAAGTGGAGCCTGACAAGCCTGAGCTTGTGTGGTTTTGCATACTAGATTTATGTTGTTTTGATTTCAGACGGTGCCCAAGGAGCCCATCACTTTGCACAGAACTCTGAGGTACTGGGCACCAGATCCCTGGTTCGTGGTGGTTCTTACGCTCACTGGAGCTCTCCTCTTTTCTGCCTTGGGTTTGTTGTTCTGGCGACTCTGCTGGAGGTGAGTTTCCAGTGAAACCTCTCTATCCATACCTTATTTCATATCAATTCCTGACTCAGCTTTGATGTCAGTGGGATCTTCATTAGCAGTGGCTGTTACCCAGGCATATTCTGGAAGGGGACCTGTCGAATCTGTAACCAAATATGAACAATCATTTTAACAAGAAAGAGCCTGATCTGGTCCCATAGATCAGTACCCTCTCGAGCTCAAGGAACATTTTGGCTTGCTAAGTACATTCTCAGAACTCTCACTGTTGTTTGTATTTCAGGAAACCACCAGGAGAGACATCTCAGCCCCTACTGCAGAACAAGTAAGAACCCCTGTCCATGACACACAGCCTTTTGCGACTTGGGGGAGTGTTGATTCTCATGGCATTACTTGGACAGGGCCGAAACTAGGCTTTCTGTTACTCGGGTCAAAGACCCAGTTTGTCACATACCCCCACACGTGTTTGCGTACACACGTACACACACACACACACACACACACACACCTCAACACATTTCTTCATAAAGGGAATAAAAAGTAGTTTGAAAGAGGCTGGAGAAGAGATAATCTCTCCAAATAGTAAAATTGTCTGTGTGTGTATCTGGCTTTCATTCAGCCTTAAGTAGATCTCCTCAGAGAGTAATAGATCATTTGAGGAATTATAAGAAGTATTATGACTGTATGATATAACAACAGCAACAACGGAAGCTGTGATAATGATCGGACACATACCAGAGAGTAAGCCCTATTGAACTCAATGAGACTTACTTCTTCTGAGTAAAAATGCTTAAGATTGCAGTATAAGACTGCAATCACAGTTACTGGGAGTAAGCTGCATTGAATTCAGTGGGACTTCTGAGAAGTAAAGACTTGCAGTTCAAGGTTCTAAATAGTGAAATAAAAGAATAAATACTCCACAAGTTTCCTTAAAAATATGCTGGATGCTGAACCATTGCAATTAAATAATTTAAAGTGGATTGGCTACATTTTCCTTCCAAATTACAGGAAGGGATAAATACAAAGTGCTTCATATGCCAGCATCACATTTCTTCCATTGCAGGAATTTTATTTTCAGTATGAAGAGGACTCAGTTTTTATAGCTGATTGTATGCAGCAGTGCCCTCTTTATGTATTCACATGGTGCAAACATGTATGTTGTCCTTTAGATCCACACACGCACACACACACTGAGCGAGCGAGAAAGAGAGAGAGAGATCTTTTAATTGATCTCTGAGATGTTGGGGGAAGCAAAAGAAGAAAGCAATAAAACTTCCCCTTTTTCATCTTTGCTTGGAGAGCAACCTCCTTCAGGATTTCTCTTTCACAAACAGTTCCAAAAACAGACAGGGGGGGGATTTTCTTCAGTAGTGCCCCTCTAGAGGCTTCACATGGGCTGAGACCCCAGCTAGCCACCCCACCCCTTGGAAGGGTCTGTCTTACAAGGCAAAGTCTTGTAGGAGGTACAGAAATGAGCTGAAGCACATCTCAGCTAAGAAGATGGAGTTATAACAGTCACTGACCACATACTACTTGGAAGGGCCCAGCTGATGTCATTGCTATGGTGGGGGTGGGTTTCATAGTTTGTTCAACATTCAGGAACTTTATGTATATACAGCAAATACAGACTGTCAAAATTCTGTGCCAATTTAGCAATGCAAAAACTGCACTAAGAAAAACAAATTATATCACTCCTTATGCTTTATGCAGATTCATTAAATTTGCTCATTTGCCATCATTCTGCTGCTTCTCCCAGTCATGAAGAGAAACATAATGAGCTAGGCTGGGCACCAAAGCCTCACCATATGGCTGTGAGGAAATCTACGGAGTTTCCTCACGCCTCCCAGCTTTTTAAGTTTCACCAGACATTGTTCTGCGTATTTTTGAGCCTGGTTTCACAGCTTTATGGGATCTTGTTTTATCTCTCTTTTTCTCTCTGTCTCTTTCATCAAACAGGGAAGTTTGAATTCTACTGAACTTGTGCGAGGTGCTCACTGTCAAATACACACACTCTCAGTGATAAGCTCTTATAACTCCTGTATCCAGCCTTAAGATATCAGAAGCAATAGGGTGAACTACGGTTTCCTTGGCCAGCAAGAGACTGAAGGCCTATGCAGCTCTCAAGAATGGGCCTCTCTCGGCTGTCAAAAGCCTTCACTATAGATGCTGCTGGCAGTGTTAATTGGGCAGATTTGGGAGGGCTAAGCCTAATAATAACACAGTCTGGTCTCCCTGCAGTGGAGCAGAGCTTCATCTTAATGATTAATCCAGACTATTGCTTTGTCTGCCATTAGCCTTGATGGACTCTCACAAGGATGCCGAGTTCCTTCTGATCCACATTTCTCATTCTGTAGGGACAAAGGAGTGGAAAGAAATTACGTCACAACGGAAGAGCCAAGCAAGGAGAAAGGGAAAGATTCCACTGAGGCACTGAGTCTGGTAGGGCATAGTCCACTTTCAATTTCCCCAGTTGGTTTGTACTTAGCTTGCTTCTACGTGCTGCTATCAGTCACCAGCAATCAGCCTTGTGGCAATTCTGCACTTCCATGTGTGGAACAGCCTTCCTCACCTGGTGCCCTTTAGATGTTTTGGACTACAACTCCCATCAGCCCTAGCCAGCATCACCCATGATGAGAGATGATGGGAGTTATAGTCCAAAGCATCTGGAGGGCACCAGGTTGGGAGAGAGTGGTCTAAATTGATATGGGGCCATGAGTTTGTCAGGGATTTTATGCTCAGCAGTAGCTGTGTGACACTCTACTGTGTGCTAATGTTTCTGGATTGTGTGGCCAACCATACTTCTGTTAACAGTGTACAGTCCATAGAGCATGACATAGAGCCTGGCATGTCTTGTGTCCATTGGGATCCAGTAATGTGCAGACTGCCTACTTGGTGAAATGCTCAGTTCAAAAGCAGCTTTCCTTCCCTCGCAGTGCTCCTTGCCCTTGGTACTCAAGGTTGGGACTATGATTATAACGTTATTTCATCTATTTCTCTTCCTCTCTTGCTGTAGCAACTCCAATTTGATGGCCGTGCCCAGGACCCTGGTAAGATAATTCTCCATTGTTTAATAATTGTTTCAAAGCACTCTCAAGCTGCATGGGGACAGTATAGCAGTTCAGTCAGCTTATCAATCATCAAGCAATCAATGCGATATGCACATTAGTTTTTTCATGTCATTGAAAGAACGGCCATGCCATGCTTCCCTCAGCTAGAGCTGATTTCATTAGCACATGGGTGAGAACACAATCCTTTTAGACTGTGTGGGCCAGATCCTTCTCTGGACCCAACACCAAAGACCAACTTTGACAGGTGAGTAGGGCAACCCATCAGTCACATGACATCATCATACTGATGGATAGTTGCCAGGTGGGCATATACCTCTTCCACCTAATTACCTTGTAACACCGGCCTTGAAGCCTTAACGGGAGACAGCTGTATGTAAGCTCATTATTTCTGAGGTTCTAACCCATTCCCATAAACCAGTCTTAAAGGGGCAATAATGCCACAACCTCCTGCATTGGAAGAGTCAGGGTTGACCTCCCCACACCTCAGCAATTTTGCTTTCTGCAGGGATTGGGTGCATATCTGAACTGGGCAGGACTGACCTCTTTGCATATCAACTGATGTTGGGGAAGCCAATACTACGTTCTGCAGGAACCAACTGTACACATCAGTTCCCACGAGGAACAGGCACATGCAGCCATACCATTGCAGTTCATCAGCTGAAAAGTGGGTGGTTCAGTCCTGCTTCTTTAGGGATCAATTTCCCCCATTCATCAGCTGATGCCAGCTGCTCAGTGGGATGATGCCACCTCATTAAGAGGTGGGCATGGTTTCAGGAGAAACCGTTTTATATTTTTAACAAAAAAATCTCTACGCGGTTTACAACCTACATTAAAACATCAAATAAAACAATCCAGAATAAAATATTACAGAAGAAAGTCAAGCATATATTCAAAGCAGCATAATGACCAGGAAACTAAAACATTAACTTATAAGATTCAAAATAAAACCTTGCTAAAGGAAGTCACATATAAAATGCACAATTAAAACAGCATAATTAGCAGGAGCATGAAATGTTATCATAAGCACAGAACATATCGGCTGCTGTTGCTGCCAATCCTGCCAATGGTGGTTCATGGCGGCTGTGAAAGCTCAGGCTTGATGACCTGGATCTGCAATAAGACAGAAAGATTACATGTCACAGCAGTCAGCGAACCCACAATCTATAACTGGCTCTCTGGCAAGGATGACAGACTGAGAACCATGTGGGTCTAATGATATTATCAGGCTGTGTAGATCCCTGTAGGATGCCATAACTCTGGACTGGGAAGTTTGAAGGTTCCAAATGAAACAAATGCTAGGTATGAACTACAGATGTCATAGGGCAAGACCACTTATAACCTCCACGTTTGTAGCTTTAAAAAAATGATTTCATACAAAATCAGGCATGAATGAAACCAATGCAGAAAACAGGCTAGAAGTATTGAAGCAGAGACGGTGTGGGTGTGCAGTGGGGGATTGTTGTTGGGCAGATAGAGAAGGCAAAGAATGGGGACGTGGAGCTAAACTGGACAAAGGCCTAATGTTGTTCCTTGTTTTATGTCCCTAGTCACTGGCCAATATTACCTGTTTGACAGCAGCACTGGAGCACGGCGCTGGGTGTGAGCATGCCCTATTCCATCTTAAGGAGTGAGGCACAGGTGTACACAGATAAAAAGGAGAAACGGGGTTTTCTGCACAGCACCAATACTGTTATTTACATATACATATAAAAAATTGTTACCTGCTGTTTATGTTGGGCTGGCAACTAGCCTTTCCTATCATGTGCCCCTAATTGTTTACATTGACTTGTGCATGTTCCTGGGGAATCAGAGAAGCCTCTAAGAGCCTCTCCACTGGCAAGCTTCTTTTCCTCCTGGCTAGGCTTCATCTGATAAACTTCAAGATCTGACAACTTGGGTTGCTACCTTTGTTTCTTACCCAGCTCTAGAACTTTGTTCTGATCCAGCAGGGCTCTTGTGTTTTTATGTTCTCTGTGAAAATTGTGCCATAATAAAGGATGTGCCTTTGATTGTGTATAGAAAGCCTTTCTTTGACTAACTACTAAGCTAGCACAACCATTTCCAAAATATCTGATACTAGGGGTAGGGAGGTTAACAGGCCAAAGAGCAAGTTCTAAACTTGTGCGTTTCCATTATGTTCTAAGAAGAGCTAAGATGTTATCTTTAAAATAAGAGGGGGAGGGGGAGAGCAGAGCCTATTGGGTGCATCTTTCCTAATAGCTCCCCCCCCCAAAAAAAAACCCCACCCCAACCTGGAGCCAGCCTTGTGGCTTGCCCTTAACATCAAATGAACTATTGTCTCTTGACCTAGCTCCCTGAACAAAATGCCTTAAATTGGCATGTCTGGTATTGAGAACATCATATTATTTTGTGCACCCTGATGTTTCCTGAATTTTGATGACACATGTTATCATCAAACCACACTGAACACTGACAACAATTTTCATGTGTGAGGCAGGTCAGAACAAACTTGGAGACCCTCCCATGAAGCATACAACTGCAAGGATTGATTACTAATGTGTTATATATAGAGGATGGCATTTGGAATGTTAAAGAGTGTTCAATGACACTTAGTAAACCAGTTAATCACTCCCATTTGTTAGATACAGAGAGCTGATCAAAGAAGGACACCTGAATCTGATGACAGCTCTATTGCAGGGACATTTCTGTAACATCAGGATGCCCCATTTGTGTATCTGTCTTCCCTTTTAAATTCTCTTGGCTGAGGTAAGGTGAGCTGGGCCATGGGAACCACAGGTATAACCTTTGGTTACCCCAGAATGACAAATAAATGAGAGCTTCAATAGAGAAGTGAAAGCTGGAAGCGGGGTTTTTTAGTTCCAGTTAGTTTCAAAAAGCACCCATTGTTTCTGCATTAGCTATGCAGAACCACACACTCGTCTCTCACACATAAGAGCAGTGCAATGGAACAAGAAGCTAGAGCTCAAAACCTCTGCTGAGCAGAGGCCACCTGGCATAGATTCCCTATTTCTCTTTTTCCTCACTGCTCTTAAGTTGCCAAGCTGTAAGATGCCCTACTGGCTAGAAAGCTGTGAACATCCTGGGGCAGAGTCACATAGGACCTCTGCAGACTAGAGCAGGTTTTGGGCAGGTGTATTCTGCAACATGGTGTAAACACCGTAACAGTGCTTTAGTGGTGAATTTTTGTTTGGCACATCATTCCACTTTATTAGTTTTTTTGATGCTTCCCCAGTGTTATCACACTATTATTGTCTAGAAGGGCACTCTAGTGCAATGGGCCAAACCCTCCCCCCAATCATACAGGAATGTGGTATGAAAAGTAACAGATCTTCAGCTAGATGCACAGACTGGAAATGAAGCAGTGTGACCTCCCCAAAACTTTGGCAGGCACAAACAGTATTGAAACCAGAAGTACATATGGCCAACCCAATAGAATAATGGGCACAAATCATCAGAAATGTGCAATAAAAAGGACACGGAGGGCCACAAATGTTTTGAAACGGGGAAGATTTGCGTTGGCTGAATATTAACCTTATGTACTAATCCACTGTAGATGATGGCAATTCACAGAATTAGTATTGGCAATGTAATTTGCATACCTACACTGTACAGGCAATCTGGGTACAGGAATCCACATACGGTAACTTGAAAAGGTACCTGCTCTCAACAAGACATCTAATTTTATGTTTGGAGGTTTTAGTAAATTTTTGGTAGAGTGTTTCCACTTCTAGTTAACATGAGATGGTGGTTATTTCTGGGCAAGTAATGTAATTTACTATGGGGTTTTTTTTTTACCAAGCCATGTGTAATCCTGTGTAAGGGAGAGGGTCGGGGGGAGGCAATGGGCTAAACATATTGTACTCATGATATGGTTTGACCCGAGAGTGTTAAAACATTACAGGAATAAAGCTGTAGCAAAAATAGAGAGTGCTTGGTGCTGTGGTGTTGGAAATATAAATTCAAGAGTGGGAACCATTGTGAAAACAACAGATTGCTGTGACATATCAGAGACTATTGCAGCATAAGCTTTCATGGAGCAGTGCCTACTTTGTCAGATACGTGAAAAACACTTGGCAAGTGAATGTAGATGCAATTGCAACAGCAAAGATGCCTGTGGTTTCAGAATAATGTTTCCATTTGAATGGGACCCAAATTCTGGCATCCCAAATTCTAGTATGACAGACCCTCCAAATGTCCCTATTTTCCAGGGACATCCCTGATTTAGAAAAGTCATCTGGTTTTCTGATTTGATCCCAGAATGTCCCACTTTATGTGTGCTACAGCACAGTACAAACGGCAGTTCCCTTGGCCTGAAAAGCGAGATGAATGCCGCACCTCATGGTCGCCTTTGACTGGACTTAACCATCCAGGTTTATCTTTGTAAAGTAAGAGCATAGAGCATATGGATACCCTAATACCGTCCCCAAATAACATGGGTACCTTAATACTGACCTCAAATAATACCAGTAGTTCACATCATTGAAGGCCATGGGTTTGTGAAAACCTTCCTCAGTCTTATCTTTGTCTGACTTAGCAACAACTAATCAGTGAGAAGGTGGGTGTAGCTGTCCTTGGACAAAGGGATTAAATTCTGCAGTGCTGGAACAAAGCAGAATTTAAACAACAAGTTTGAAGGAGATATCCCTTCCTATTATAAAAGCACATGTATATTTTTCCTCTTTTTGTCAAACAGGGTTTGCAGGTTTTTCAAATAATATCAAAACCTGCACAACCAGAGGCAGAGGTGCAACACAGACACACTTTGAGCAGTAAGTTTTATTTAAAATGACCATCTGTCTCCATTCCAAATCATTCCAGACTTGAACAGAAATTTGTAAAAATAAAAAATGGTAATAAAGCAATCCTGCAAAGCGGGGATTGGGGCACTCTCTGGGGCAAACAGATTAAGCGTTTTAGAAATTAAGTGTTTTGTTTTTTTGTCAGATGTAGATTAAGTGTGGAAGGATGGGGTGTGTGAAAAATATAGGGTGTTAACACACTTGCTGCAAGCTTCCTGGTAAGGTAAGGTCAGAGGGCAGGCCTTCAATCACATTCCAGATAAGAGGAGACTTAGCAGAATACCAAAAGTGTGTGTTAACTGATAAAGGTGGCGGCAGGGGTCAGAAACTAAGTTATAGGAAGGTAATCTAGGAACCACTTTCTATATTGAAAGAGCAGAGGTCAGGTCCTGAAAGAGCGGCCTCAAGGTGGAGGTAGAGATTAGCAGTGAAAGGCTTCTTCAATTGGTTGATAGGCCATGACTTGTTAGCCAATAGACAATCGCCCCTCCACAAGAGGATGGTTGCGTCACGTTTGCGCAGCGTGCGTCGGAAAACTGAAGACGGGGGTTCCTGCCGAAGGAGGCGTGGAGAATTAAGAAGAGTGACGATAACACCATCCAATCAGAATGAGGAGCAGCACAACGCCAGGCGCACATCGGTACGTGATTGGATCATCTTCCTAGGAAGGCGGACCTTGGACAACACGGTTGCTATGACGGCAGAATGCCCACCTTCCCGGCGCCGCCATCTTGTTGTTGATTCGAACCGTAGGGAGCGGGTGAGGGCAGTGTTTGAAGCCGGCCTGGGGGGACCGAGTAGCAGCGCCCCCCGGCCGGGCAGGGAGAAGTTTCCCTTGGTAAGTGTCGGTCTCGGAAGCGGGGTTTGTGCGCGGGAGGCGAAGGGGAGGGCGCCTCTCTTCCTCTCTCGGCTCGGATCTGAATGAGTGTCGGGAGGGGGAAGAGGAGGCCGGTCGGGGGGGGGGGAGGAAGGAGCTCGGTGGGGCTGAGGCGAGGCAGCGGCGCGTGAGAAGAGAGACCAGGCTCCCTGGTGGGTGTGGTGGGTGGGTCCGTGAGGGCTTCTGGGGCTGCCCCCCGAGGGAGGGATCCTGCGCAGGTGTCTTTCTATTGGGGGGGGGGAGGAGGCGGAGGGTGTTACAAAATGGGAAGTGGAAGCGGCTCTCCTGCCAGGCAGCCCGGTCTGCCAGTCGTCTTCGTTCTCGACGGGCTTCTGGGCTGCTACTTTTGCATGTTCTGCCGGTTCCTTTCCTCCCCGGTGGAGACGCGGCGCCAGGTTGGCTTCGTTCAACCGTCTGTTTTGGAAGCGGGCTTTCTGGTGAATACACGGCACGCTACTCCTCTTAGTGGTTGACATCATTAGACAAGGCCAATTTGGAATGTGTGTGTAGCTTGGAGTCAGTAGCTGCTGCACGAGAAATTGGGAGGGGGGGCTTCGCTCAAGCCGTTTTTCTTCCCCTTCCCCTTCCCTGCCTGGGAAAAGCCTTTAACGAGGTGACAGGTTGAATCCCAGAGGTCACCATGTCCGTTGGGAAATGGTGTTGGTTTTCAACAGAAGGCGACTGCTTGGCACACTGGACCTAAGTAAGTATGTTGGCCCCAATCCAGGGAACTCTGGGAGTAGCAGAAGGCTCTGTAGGCAGTAAGTATCCAACAACTGACTTTGATGGATCATCCTTAACATAGAACCACATGTAGGGAATTGTGCTGGAACTGGACAAGTAATAACTTTGCATTTTAATATTTTCTCTCTTCCCACCACTCAAATCTTGTTCTAGTATAGGGTTGGGTAATCTCAGTCCCAGAGACTGAATGTGGCCCTTCAGACCTCTGGGACTGGCCCTTGGGACTCTCCCCAGGCTAGACCCATAAACAGGCCCTCTCTCAAAACAGCAGCACACATTGACTGCTCTGCACACTCCTCAAGGGCTTTTGCCTGACAAGAATGTGTCTTTGAGCTGTGACTCTGCCTTTTGCTTTCCTGGATGTAGAGATGGGGGTGGTGTGTAGGAACCTTTGACTTTTGTGTAGTTCACATGTAGCCTACTATATAAAAGTAAAAACTACTTGGTCTCTTCAGTAGTGGCCCCTTCACACTTGTGGAATGCTATCCCTAGGGAGACACAACTGGTATCGTCTTTATTTTTGGGCACAAGGCAAAGACATTTTCTCTTTATCTGGGTGTTTGGCCCTTAATTTGAAGACAGTGTTCAAAATACTCCAGGCACCAGGTGTGTTTTGTGACTGGCATTGGTTCAGTTGCGACCATGTGGAGATCTCTGGATGCCAGGTTGGCGACTGACATCTCCATCTGTCTGGCCCCTCCAGCCTTCTTAGGCAGGTAAGCAGAAGAGCTTATTTACTGCATTCATATCCCACCTTTTTCTCCAAGGACTGCATGGTTCACCTGCTCCTCAGTTAATCCCTACAACGACCGTGTAAGGTAGGTTAAGGGACTGTGACAGACTTCAAGGTCACCCAGTGAGCTACATGACTGAGTGGGGATTTAAACCCTGATTTTTCAGGACCTAGTCCGACACCCTGACTACTACACCACCCTGACTTCCTAGAGTACTTCTGCTATGGGGCAGCTATATAAATTAAGTAGGTACATAAATATGGGGAAAGCAAAATGTTACTTAGAGAAGGATCTGAAATATTTTCCTTGAAGATTAAATTTGTTTTATTCTGAATTGTTTTATTTGTTGTTTCCATGTGTTGTAAACTGCTTTGAGAATTTTTTTCATTAAGGTAGAAAGTGTTATAGAAATGAAATGAATAGTATTAATACTAAATTTCGCTGGGGGAGAAATGGTGCCTAGACATTCTTTTATGGCGACTGTAGCCTAAGTTTAAGGTGTCGTTTGGCGATTAGCTTTTATATCTGAGTTTATAACATTGTTTGAAGGATGGCATTATGGTGGGATCTGTTAGTCCCTATCTGCTTTATCTGTGTAGCTGTGTTGTTAGATTGTTATTGGGTGTTATTAATTGGTTTCAATGTAAGTTTATTTGGATCCTTCCATGAAAAGAGTAACTAACAACTATGATAAATAAATTGCCCCACCAACTTTTGTCTCTGGCCCCTCTCACTCCTGGCATATGGGTCCTGGAAGGTTGTCTATGAAGGAATGCAGGCTTTGGTCTGAAAAAGATTCCCAATCTCCATTCTAGTATATTAGTGTTTTCTCATTTGTTTGTACTTAACATAGTAGCTTGAGCCATAATTCAAAATTTTGGTGCAGGGGAGCTTGCACAGTATAGGTGACACTTAAGTTAAGCGGTTTTGCGTGGATACTCCAATCCTCTTGTATAGCCTTTAAGTTAATGCTTTTCTTACAGGAGGAAGTCAGTTCGCCTAAAATCAGCTGATGAATTTTGTTATACAAGCAAAAAAATGCCTACAGCAGAACCTATTTATAACTAGCTGTGTGTGTTAAATTTGCAGAGATACATGCATTCAGTAAATGATTATGTCAGGAATCAAAGTTAAGATGACTGAAAGTATATTTCACTAAAAAATACACCAACAAGGAAATATTTAATGCTGCTTGAAAGATCACTGCAGCTCAGTCAGTAGAGCATGAGATTCTTAATCTCAGTGTTGTGGGTTTAAGCCCCATGTTGGACAAAATATTTCTGCATTACAGGGGTTGGACTAGATTACCCTCATGGTTCCTTTCAACTCTACAATTCCATGATTCTATTATTTCTTTTAAGGTAACCTTTGCAGCCCATGGATCATAGTTATTAACTACGATCTGCAGTTTTTAGTGCAGTGGGTACCTTGCAATTTATATTTTATTCATCCTGAAAACTCATTTTAATTAGGTTAGGTTGATAACTTGGCAAAGAATTTAGGTTTCAGAAATATGAGTGCTTTTCATCAACAGATTTGGTATGAAGGTTATACTCAGACTTTTTGGATACAAACCAACCATTGTAATGTAAGAGGAATGGCTGCAATATTCTCTACTTGTAGTTGCCTTTAGTGACTAACAAGTACATTGGTTTTCAACCAGTGTGCTGTGGTACCCTGGGGTGTCTTGAATGATGGTCAGGGGTGCCGCAGGCAACACTGGCCTCTGTCCTTCTTTCCTTCCCTCCCTCCTCTGATGCCCTCTCACATCTGCCTCCCAAAGGCTTGCACAGCTGTTCGTTACAGCAGCCCTGGCTACAAGCTCCCCAGGTGAATGGTGCCTCTGCTGCTGGCCAGGGAGTGCTTCCCAGGCCCCTGTGGGGCAGTGTGAGGAGGCTTCTCTCTTTGGGGCAGGAGGGCAGCTCAGAGACCAGGGTTAGCAGCAGCTGCTGCCTAAAGAACTCCCAAGGAGAGGGGAGAGGAGAGGAGGCTCAGGGAACACTCCACAAGGGACAGTGTTTGAAAATGGGTGAGAGACTGCCAGCTCTGCTGGCAAGGGGTGACATAACTGGGATCCTGAGCCCCACAGGGCAGGAAGAATGTAACTGGTCAAGGGAGCCATGGACTGAAAAAGGTTGAAAACCTCTGAACTAGTATATCCCTCTTTTTGGTGGGAAGGAAGTCTGGTAGCATTATATGTTGGTGCTTCTGCAGCCACAGCATCATTTTCCAAGTAGATTTCAAGGTGCTGGTTCAAATCTACATACCAGTTGGATAGGGCACATGCTAAACAGGCTGCCAGAACCCATATGTTCTATCACAATGGGTTAGCCAATGGGAACTTCCTTTGACATGCAAATAGCAACTTGTCAGAATTGCGGTGGGCAAAGGAAGAGTTAAACTCCTCTCCATGGTCCTAAGGTAGTTTAGGTTCCTCTGTGACTGCCCTTTATGTAAAAAAAACCAAACCCCAAACTCTGTGATTCTCTTCGTCTAGCGGTTTTTTCTCTTGCGAAGCAAGCCCATTGAAAGATTAGCGGCTTTTAGCGGCTTATCTGCTGGTCCGATCAGATGATAAGCGGCTTAGCGGCTTAGAAAAAGGGGGGGAGGGGGAAAAACCAGCAGGAACTCGCAAGACATTGTCGTCTTGCGAAGCAAGCCCATAGGAAATTCGTTTTGCGAAGCACCTCCAAAACGGAAAACTCTTTCGTCTAGCGAGTTTTCCGTCTTGCGAGGCATTCGTCTTGTGGGGCACCACTGTATTTGTTTATCTCTGGTATCATTTAAAAACGCTTCTCTTTGTCACTATGTCACTATGTGTCATATTGAAACAAAAAATGAGCATTAAAGGCTGATGGTGTTGCTTCTTCACAAATTTGAATTCCTCAAAATTTATCAGAGCCAGAGAATATATTTCAGGAGTGTACACTTTTGGCTGGCTATGGAAAGTGGTGGGAAGGTAGGATTATCATTTTCTGTTTTTAACCAAGTTGTACCTTACAGTGGTACCTCGGGTTACAGATGCTTCAGGTTACGTGTTTTTGGGTTGTGCACCGCGCCGAACCTGGAAGTACTGGAATGGGTTACTTCTGGGTTTTGGTGCATGCGCAGAAGCTCTGAATCGTGACCCGCATGTGCGCAGACGCGGTGTTGCGGGTTGCGAACGTGCTTCCCGCACAGATCACGTTCGTGACCCGAGGTTCTACTGTAATTGCATTTGCCTGAGATACTATAGCAGACATCCATGCGTCTTAATATATTGATAAACTTCCCAAGCCTCTGTGATAGAATGAGCTATAAATTAATCATTGGTGTTTTAGTGGGTCAGATGAAAGGTGAATCTTTTTGTAGTTAGGTACCCTATGAGTGAAATGTGAGGCAGAAATTTGAGCGTAATTGAGTTCTTGTTGACATTAAATTGTCTGTGCTTGGCTTTAAGCATTGGTTCCTACATGTACAGCATCTCTAAATTTTTGATAAAAGCTTCAACCCTAGCCTAAACTATCTTAAGCTTTATCTTTCTTACTGTAAATTTCCACTGTTGTGTGTTTTTGCTTTTATTATACATATATATGACTGAAAGGGCCTGAAGTAGTGCAGAAATGACATTGCTTACATAATTGGCCACAACAGTAATTCAATCATAGTCTCTGCTTAGGTGATGCCACTTCTATCTTCCATGTATCACGTGTTTGAACTCTGTAATTGGTACAGAATATGGGAGCCAGTATTCTGACTGGCATGTCTCATCTTGCTGATATTTCACCATTTATAAAAGAGTTCCACTGGCTACCTGTTTGCTTCTTAGCTGAATTCAAGGCGTGAGTACAGTGGTACCTTGGGTTACAAACGCTTCAGGTTACAAACACTTTGGGTTACAGACTCCGCTAACCCGGAAGTGATACCTTGGGTTAAGAACTTTACCTCAGGATGAGAACAGAAATTGCTTGCCAGCGGCGTGACGGCAACGGGAGGACCCATTAGCTAAAGTGGTACCTCAGGTTAAGAACGGACCTCCGGAACGAATTAAGTTCGTAACCAGAGGTACCACTGTACTTATGTATAGAACCCATAATTGCTAATTTTAGTCTGTTTTGAGATTAATCTATTGATTTTATTTTTTATCTGTTTTTAATTGAATTTTGTTTTTGTTGTTTGAATACCGTAATAAAGGGTGGAACTCAAATATTTTTAAAAATAACCATAAATTATAAGGGTGTATAGAAGTTTGCAGTAACTTTCTAGTGTTTGAACTCCTTAATGAAGATCCATTGGAGGCTGTTTTCTGGAGACAGTGCAGACAAGACATTGTTATTGGGAAGATAATTGGTGCCAGATAAACGTGGATAGCCCATCGTGTTTAGATGGGGCTTTTTCTTTTTGCAGTTTTCTTTTTAAAAATTGTAAACTGTCCTTGGACTGACTTGTAAAATAGGATAAATCTTAATTAAGATTAACATGAATTCTTAGGCTGCTCCCTCTGTTTCCTAACAGTGTGACAAATATCAAAATAGAATTTACCAGCTGTTGGCCACAGCATGCTTTTGTTGATAATATTTGAGTAAAATTTCCTCTCAGTGCAATGCTCTTGAAGTGCCTATATCTTTTCTTGGTGTACATGAAGCTACAATCCTGTGCACACCTGTCTTTGGGTAAAGCCTATTAGGTAGAATTCAGTGATGTGCTAAGTGAGGTATGGGGGCATAGAATGAGTTCCACATGAGCAGTGAGACTCCCCACTCCTCCCCTTGTGTGCCCCCCATCAGTGTTTGAAACTTCCATTGTTCTAGTGTGTTTTGTAACAGGGAATTTAATTAGCACAAGCAGTTTCTGAGCTCTGGGCGCAGTACTGTGCATAAAGATTTCAGATTAAAACTGCACAGTGCTGAAGGAAAGGAGGACCCTTTTCTGCCTCCCCACTTCCAGCCACTTCCTGAAGTCTGGAGAACAGACCCTCTTAAGAATATTGGGGGGGGGGGCAGGGGAAGCATGGCTTTGTTTTTTGCAGTCTTCAGATGAGGACTAGACCATGTGAAAAATGAACATAAGATTTTAGCTGCAGTTCATTCATTTTAAGCTTTGTATTCTTGTTATAAAAAAGTGCACCTAGACATTCCATTGTTGTGCCCATAACCTAGGTTTAAGGTGCCATTTAGTTCCTAGCTTTCATATCTCAGTTTTTACACTGCCCCCATGTACCTCTTAAATCTGTTCCGGGGGTTTTTCCAACCCTCCGAAGACGCATAGCACAAGCAGCTCCCATTCTGTGCATGCAACAACATAGTTGAATCCCACTCATTGAATACAGTGAGGACCCATCTCTGGGTAACTTTGTCTAGAATTGGGCTGAATGTTATCTGACAGCAAGCCTCTCTCCATTTGAACATTTGTAACATGGCGCCATTTCTGAAAAACAAAAGTTCTATTGGAAAGCTTTCTCAAAATATTGTTACTGAGCTTCTTTGTGGAAGGATCTAAGCTTTTAATCCATCATCACCTCAGAAGAGTAGGAGCAGAATCTATACTTAGAGTATAAGTTGGGACTACAGGATGGAAATTTACTGAAAATTATTGCAAATTAGTGTGCTGAATAAGCCTGTACTCACTGAAGATTGTGAAACTTGCAGACTCTTTGCCCCTTCTTCCTTCCACTTCTTCCCTGCCATTAATCTGGCACAATATATGTAACTTAGGAATCTTATAAAAAGTGAATATTATGAGACACATTTCTGTGGAAGCAAAGAGCAATAGAAAATTGTTTCATTTCCTGTTAGGAGTTATGCCATGGCTTTGCTATGTCATGGCTTAAAGGCTGTTGTATAAATATGATGCATTGTGACTACCATAAGGACAACTTCTGCTCATTGCTTGCAAAGAGACCAGACCTCTGAAATATCATTGGTTCTTGACTAATTTAGGAATAAGAAAATACAAATGTTATATGTGAGAGGTGAGAGCAAGGCAGAGGGGAGAATAAGAGCACAGGAGTTTCCATAACTGTAGCTGGAAGCATAAGTTTTATAGATCCCCAGAATTGGAATCTCTTAAAAGAAAAAAATAGGTTACAGTTTTAACAGGTGTTTGGCTGGTGTCAGTTTTCTGTCTGTGGTTGCGGTGTGATTTGAGAGGTGATCCATGCTTCTTCTTTTTTTAAAAAAAATTCTGCCACATATTGTGGAAGTGCATAGTAAGGATGGCTTTCAGAAACTTTTCCAGTAGGAAAGAGACAAGAGATACAAAAAGTGGGGTATCACATGTGGCAGTTGGGTTTTTTAAGGCAAAGAGAAATTGAAACCATACACACAGCAAACACAGCTTTTGTTTCTCCAGCGTAAAAGGGCAACAGCATCTTGGTGACCAAGTCCTGGAGCAGTCAGACTGCAGTTGCAATTTGCCTCTTGCCTCTTTGCTTTTAGCAAGCGTAGGTATGCCAAATTCCACGGGAATAATAATAATAATAATTACTATTATTATTTATTTATACTCCGCCCATCTGGCTGGGTTTCCCCAGCCACTCTGTATGTTGTACAGTTATCTCTGAAAAGAGAATACTTCCAAGCACTGCCTCGAATTATAATTATATTGACATATTAACATTAGTAATTTTGATAAAGCTTTAATTAGCCATTGAAGTAGTGCATCAGGTGCCACTGCCATCAATCCACACACTCATCTTACTGTGGTGATGTTAAGTTGCTCTAGCCATGGTAGGCCAGAGCTGACACTTTCTCCAGTAGGAGAAGGGCAGCACTGTAGCATCTGTGTGTGTAACATGCATATCTGAAAGGCAGTAACTCACTGTGGTGTTCATGCTCTCTGGTACAGTACCTTCAAACTAGGGGACATAGTGCTGTACTGCTAGGTTCCATGTTGAAGAAAGCAGCTAGGCTGGGGCAGGCAACAGGGATAGCACAGTAAATAAGTGAGGGCAAATGGGTAGTGAAGAGAGACTGGATATTTTTTTTGTTTATCTGTGTGCTGTGGGAGGGAGAAAGCAGATATTGTCTCAGGCAAGCAGGAGAGTGGTAAGAAGACTGTATTATCTGTGCTCATGTGCCTGTTCTTTCAGTGTAGCTTGAGTCAAATTTCTAACAAGTGATTCACTTGGAAAGAATAGTTATTTGCCCCTGCTAAGTCACTAACTGCACAGATAATGCATTTTGCCACTGGTGTCTTATTGATTGGCACCCATTTTATGCTAATGTATCTTAAGTATGTGCCAGACGTAGTTCCTCTTTGTTTTGTGTTTTGCTTTACTCTAGTAAATGTGTACATCTATTGCATTGTGCCCAGTGAAGCTTCTGAGCTTATACAAAAGCACAGAATGTTAGTTGTTCTGGGAACTAAACAGTTTGCAGTTCAGTTCCTTTGAGGGAATTGTCAATATGGCTGTAGTTACAAACTTTACAAGGGAGAGACTGAGTTCTTGGGGTGTAGAGGCTAGGTTTAAGAATGATGGCGATCAGGGAATGGATTGAGAAAGAGGAATCTTCAGAAAGAGCCAGGTTGCTATGTTAGATGAGATTGGGACCTGAGACAAGATGGGACTAATCAGAGAGGCAGCTCCAAAGAAACTACTCAGCATTTAAGGCCAGGAGACACTCTGTGCTGTTGAGGGAGAGAGGAGCATTAGGTCAAGACACGGTGGTTAAAAGAAGTGGTTGCTGGCTCTAGAGCCTAAACCTGAATACAGTGGTACCTCGGGTTACATACACTTAGTGTTACATACGCTTCAGGTTACAGACTCCGCTAACCCAGAAATAGTACCTCAGGTTAAGAACTTTGCTTCAGGATGAGAACAGAAATTGTGTTCTGGCGGCGCGGCAGCAGCAGGAGGCCCGATTAGCTAAAGTGGTGCTTCAGGTTAAGAACGGTTTCAGGTTAAGAACGGACCTCTGGAACGAATTAAGTACTTAACCTGAGGTACCACTGTAAGGCAATTCTACAAATTATGACTTCAGTTGTTACTGTAGCATTATAACATGGCAACCCTAAGTGGGCAGCATGCGCCTGAAAGTCATGAATGAATGAATTTCATATTGATTTGGACTAACCAAGCAGTTCTTTGGTTGCAGTCTTCTTTCTGCTTTTGCACTTTATTTGTGGCAGGAAAACCTTGGCACAAACAGTGTCTGCACCACAGAGAACAGGGCTGTGCTACAGTGCAGGGCAGGTGGGATGAGTCGCTTGAAGTGTGCTTTGTATTATACTTTCTTTTACAGGCACCACTAAACTCAGCCCTTCATCTGTTTTGGGACTACAACTCCCATCATCCCTGACCACTGATCCTGTTAGTTAGGGATGGTGGGAGTTGTAGTCCCAAAACAGATGGAGGGCCAAGTTTGGGGGTGCCTGTTCTTTTAGAATAAGAGCAAAACTATGGCTGCAAAGAATCTACTTGTTAGCAGACTTCCTCAGCTTGAAGGCTTTTGTGATCTGAGCAACCTGCAGCAAACTGACTTGCTCCTGTAATCAAGTTTATTACCACAAAATATATCCACACTTTTGAGAGAATTATTATTATTATTATTATTATTATTATTATTATTATTATTTATACCCTGCCCATCTGGTCTAGTAGTAGACCAGAAATTAAATGCTTTACAAAGTCTTTGTAGCTGTTATTAACTTGAAATGCAAGAGAAATGGATTAAAGAAATAAGCACTAGAAGAAGAGCAACAATCACTTAAGTTATTACTGTCATTTCTGCTGTTGGGTTTTCTTCATGTTTGGCCTTGAAGTAAAAAGAGAGAGTACTGGCGGTCTTCTGAAATTCTTTGTAGTAGTTTCTGCAGCTGTGGTGAAAATTCTTTCTTTTTTAAAATCATATTTGTAAATGCTTTGTAAATTACAAAGATTGCTGTAGAGTTCCATACATTCTCAATTGACATGTGGTGTGTCTATAGCAAAAGGGGTGCTTGGAAAAAATGCATCTTAAGGATTATAAACTGTAGGGTTTTTCCACCAGTAAGATAATGTTTGAATATTGGGATTTGGACTGCTCTACTGGCTTTAACTAACTGAAATACGAGACACTTATCTGTCCCATTACCTCTCTTGAGCCAGAGTCTCCAAGCTCCTCATTTTATTATGCAGAACTGTGTGTTCAGTGTTTCAGATTGCATTGAAGTAGACCTTTAGGAACCATAGGATTGACAGATTGAATGGTATTTGTTGGCTATACCATAAGTGACTGCTTTGAACATTATTTTTGCCATGTTGTATGAATGGTTGACAATTTTATCTAGTCTATTTTTCAGTGTCCAGCATTTTCTGTCAGTTTTAATATTTGCAGGAAATACTGACTTCTAGACTTCATAACTTTCTTCTGCAGGAAATAAGAAACATAATCTTACATCTTTTCTGGGTTTCTAAAAATTAGTAAAGACAGGAGGAAGATGTATGCTGCTGCTTTGCATTTAGCTCCTGAAATTATTTTCTGAGACTGCCTCCTATAGCAGATTTCCACTTTACTTCGATATTAAACAACAAACATTGACTGGTGTATGAATTGAAACAAAATACCCCTTAAGTCTTACTTCCTATTATTATGTGTCTCAGTGCTCTGTTACAAAGCTCTAAAATTATTTTCACTTGTTGTTGTTGTTTAGTCGTGTCCGACTCTTCGTGACCCCATGGACCAGAGCACGCCAGGCACTCCTGTCTTCCACTGCCTCCTGCAGTTTGGTCAAACTCATGTTGGTAGCTTCGAAAACACTGTCCAACCATCTCGTCCTGTTGTCCCCTTCTTCTTGTGCCCTCAATCTTTCCCAACATCAGGGTCTTTTCTAGGGAGTCTTCTCTTCTCATGAGGTGGCCAGAGTATTAGAGCCTCAGCTTCAGGATCTGTCCTTCCAGTGAGCACTCAGGGCTGATTTCCTTCAGAATGGATAGGTTTGATCTTCTTGCAGTCCATGGGACTCTCAAGAGTCTCCTCCAGCATCATAATTCAAAAGCATCAATTCTTCAGCAATCAGCCTTCTTTATGGTCCAGTTCTGACTTCCATACATCACTACTGGGAAAACCATAGCTTTAACTATATGGACCTTTGTCGGCAAGGTGATGTCTCTGCTTTTTAAGATGCTGTCTAGGTTTGTCATTACTTTTCTCCCAAGAAGCAGGCGTCTTTTAATTTCCTGACTGCTGTCACCAGCTGCAGTGATCATGGAGCCCAAGAAAGTAAAATCTCTCACTGCCTCCATTTCTTCCACTTCTATTTGCCAGGAGGTGATGGGCCCAGTGGCCATGATCTTAGTTTTTTTTTTTGATGTTGAGCTTCAGACCATATTTTGCGCTCTCCTCTTTCACCCTCATTAAAATGTTCTTTAATTTCTCCTCACTTTCTGCCATCAATGTTCTGTCATCTGCATATCTGAGGTTGTTGATATTTCTTCCGGCAATCTTAATTCCGGCTTGGGATTCATCCAGTCCAGCCTTTGAAAGAAAATTAATGAATTTTATTTTCCTTGATGTGATTAATTTTTGTCTGCACAGTCCTTGCGGTACTATTTTTATTTACCGGCTTTCTTTAAATAAGCTGTTTACTTTTAAAACCTCTCTCAAATATGGGATGGGAAGTGCTGGTACAGCTGTTGGTGGATCACTATTATACCTCTACTCCGCAATGGTATTTCTCCTAAGTGTTCAAGCAGAGGGAAATCTCTCTTCAGTGTAAGCTAAGCATCACACCAGCTGTTGCTGAATACACGGTGATCTGACCTATCTTTTATTTCATGAAAAGCTTTATATAGAATGTACACATTTAATGCACATTAATATCATTTGCACAGCTTTATACGTCACATTACTTTCATTATGCTTATCTTACAATTTAACTCCCAACCCCATCCAGTTTCAAAGTATTACACGATCTCCCTCTGTTTCCTTGAAATCATTTCTTTGTCTTTGATACTGAATTATCAGGTCCCAGCTGCTCAAATAACGTCTGTTTGATACTCTATTGTAATTGGTCTACTGTAGTAGGACATTGATTGCTTTTCTGTGTTTACAAAGAGCATTGTAGCTATTGTGATCATTTATTTTAAAATATTTTTTCAATTGATACACAGCTCTTGATAAAATTAGCATATAGTCCACAGGCTTTAATTCTACACTGAACTGAACTGAAATAGTTCATCATTTATTCCTAACGCTATCTTCTAGTATCTGGCGGTTGTTGGGGTTTTTTGCATATTCTCACCACATATGATAAAAGTCTCTGTTATAGCTCTTCCAAATTTTTCAGGCTGCTAAACACCATTGTGAATTAATTTTGAATCAGATTTCTTTAAAGCAGACTGTCACTGAGAAGTGTGAGCCTTTTGTATAAAGGCATGTCCCCATCTCCTCTGGGACTTAACTCTGTAGTTTTGTATTTCCCCATATGAACTTTTCTATCCCACTTTCTGAGTGTTTAGTGATTTCCCATAAAATTCATTTGCTAACACTAAATTTTCAAATTCTGTGTTTTCTTAAATAGACTTTGAGGTAAGTTGCTGCAATTTTGTCCCTTTTACAATCGTACTGTGGAGTGCTGGCAAAAGCTAATGGCGATTTTAGTCCAAAATATCTGGAGAGTGCAAAGTTGAGGTGACTGGCATAGACCTTGGAGGAAATTTTGTTCTTCTTGCTTTAAGGAATGGTGAAAACTGTGTTTGACTGACAGCCTCACTTTGCTAACATCTGGTGCTCTCTTCTTTTTTCTTTCCTCATCAGATGTTCTTCCTCTTACCCCAAAACTCCAAATTCACCAGTTTCTAATCCATAACCTCTTTATCTCAGGTTTTAGATGATACCTGCTTAACACTTCCTGTCTTCAGTTATGTTTAGATGTCAGGAGGAATGGGCTCTGTCAGCAGTTACCAATTATTTGTTGACAGCCTTATGATCCACTAAAGTAGAATTTGATCTCCTGTGACACATAAATACTCATAAACTGTTTCAGATGTAGTTGAGACAGTGCCAGTGCCAGGCTATTTTGTACCCTAGGCAAGGCTAACTACTTGCACGTGTACACACACACACACCCCAATTGTTAACTTCAGTTTTCAAAAAAAGGGAATGAAAAGCATAATAATAATAATAATAATAAATTTCATTTATATCCCGCCCTCCCCAGCCGAAGCCGGGCTCAGGGCGGCTAACAACAATAAAACAGTATAAAAGTATAACATAAACAACACTCTAAAATCATTCATTGTAAAATTAATTAATTCAGGCCACTGGCAACCATTGGGCCAGAGCTCCGCGAAGATTGCCGAGGGAGGGAGTCAGGCTGTGCCCTGGCCAAAGGCCTGGCGGAACAACTCTGTCTTGCAGGCCCTGCGGAAAGATGTCAAGTCCCGCAGGGCCCTGGTCTCTTGTGACAGAGTGTTCCACCAGATCGGAGCCACAGCCGAAAAAGCCCTGGCTCTAGTTGAGGCCAGCCTAACTTCTCTGTGGCCTGGGACCTTCAAGATGTTTTTATTTGAAGACCGTAAGTTTCTCTGTGGGGCATACCAGGAGAGGCGGTCCCGTAGGTACGAGGGTCCTAGGCCGTATAGGGCTTTAAAGGTTAAAACCAGCACCTTAAATCTGATCCTGTACTCCACCGGGAGCCAGTGCAGCTGGTGTAGCACCGGATGAATGTGATCTCGCAGCGAAGACCCCATAAGGAGTCTCGCCGCGGCATTCTGCACCCGCTGGAGTTTCTGGGTCAGTCTCAAGGGCAGCCCCACGTAGAGCGAGTTACAATAATCCAATCTGGAGGTGACCGTCGCGTGGATCACAGTGGCTAGGTCAGGGCGAGAGAGGTAAGGAGCCAACTGCTTAGCTTGGCGGAGATGGAAAAATGCCGCCTTTGTTATAGCTGCAATCTGCGCCTCCATGGAAAGGGAGGCGTCGAAGATTACACCCAAACTCTTAACAGACGGTGCTGGCACTAATTGCGCCCCCGCAAGAGATGGGAGTTGCCCCCCCAATCCCATATCGCCCCGCCCTAGCCACAGGACCTCTGTCTTCGAAGGATTTAGCTTCAACCGGCTCCCACGTAACCATCCAGCCACAGCTTCCAAACATCTGGTCAGTGTGTCTGGGGACGAGTCAGGATGGCCATCCATCAACAGATAGAGTTGGGTGTCATCGGCATACTGATGGCAACCCAGCCCAAAACTCCGAACAAGCTGGGCGAGGGGGGCACATAAAGATGTTGAAAAGCATCGGGGAGAGTATCGCACCCTGAGGTACTCCACACACCAAGGAGTGGCGCGATGACAATTCCCCCCCAAGCGCCACCCTCTGTCCCCGACCAGAGAGAAACGAGCGCAGCCATTGAAGGACTGTGCCCTGGATCCCCACGTCGGCAAGGCGGTGGTCCAGAAGTTCGTGATCGACCATGTCGAAAGCTGCTGATAGATCTAGAAGAATCAGCAGCCCCGACCCGCCTCGATCCAGCTGTCTACGAAGATCATCTGTTAGGGCGACCAGAGCCGTCTCGGTCCCATGACCAGTGCGGAAGCCGGACTGGAATGGATCCAAAGCCGATGTTTCATCCAGAAACCCACCAAGCTGTTCGGCAACTGCTAAATTTATTTTAAATTGCAAGAATAAGTACAGTGGTACCTCGGGTTATGTACTTAATTCGTTCTGGAGGTCTGTTCTTAACCTGAAACACCACTTTAGCTAATGGGGCCTCCTGCTGCTGCCACGCCGCTGCCGCACAATTTCTGTTCTCATCCTGAAACAAAGTTCTTAACCCGAGGTACTATTTCTGGGTTAGCGGAGTCTGTAACCTGAAGCGTATGTAACCCGCGGTACAACTGTAATGCAACCATTTTTTATTATCTTCCTCAAATACAAAAAGTGTTTTATCACACAAATCATTGTGAATAATTTTGTAAATTTTATTGTTAAAATTTTAAGTCTCTTAAACGTTTCAGTTTCAGGCGCATCAAAACCTCGCTTTGTGTTCCTTTTCCTCTCCGAAGTTTGTTACCAATTCCTTCAGGTCAAGTGCAGGTGATGCTTGGCATGTTCAATTGATATAGTTGCCAAGCCAACTAGCTTCTTTTGCAATTTCTTTTGCTTTTTTGGTCTGTTTTGACACCACTAACTAGGCAGGCTAGTGTTTTCAGTAGCAAGTAGGTTTTCTGTAAAAAAGAAAAAAAATGTAGCAGTCTGAAGAAAACTGTAAATATATATATCATTACAATTGGATCAGAGAGTTGAAGGGCTAATGGAAGTTCCTAGGTTTATCACTTCAACTCCCAAACATTAACTCTCACTCAAAGTCTTATTGCCAAATAGTGAAAATCATTTCTGTACTTCCTGTTATGAGTTACAAACAGTTTAGTCTGCTTTTGTAAATGGTAAGAACTGAAACTATTAACCTGGGCTCTTAACTTGTAAACATAGATGTTCATGTTATCTTAATGGCCATGGAATAGAAATACAGGGGTTCATTTTCAGAGGGGATAATTTTTCTCTGCCTATACAACCGTAGATATCTTATAAAACCAGAATAATTTAAGATGTTTCTCTTTCCTCTCTCATACACAATAAACAGCATGAGATTCTCTTCCCCCAAGCTTATCATACATTTTTGTGGCCTCATCAGATTGTTCAGGTACTGTTGCTTTGTGTGTTTCTTAATAAGCAACTTCCCCTCAAAATTCAATTAACATTTGTCTGAAAGTAATAATTCACTGGTAAGCTCAGTTAAAACTACAGTTCCATTTGACCCCCCCCAACCCGTTCTTTTTGAATTTCTTCTGTGCATAGAAACGTGCAATTCTGGTGCACTTGGACTGATTCTTACGTAATGGATGTCAGTGGAAATGTTTCAGTATGATGAAGCATAGTCCACTTCACAGCTATAATATGTGACTGTTCTTTAACCATGTTAAAGTACTCTTGGTGCCGTAATGTATCTAGTGGTATGCATTTGGTGGCTGTAATGTAAGAACCAACCCTCTGGTTCCCATAGGCAACTTTTAGGTCTTGTAACCCTTTTAAAAAAACTACAGTGGTACCCCGCAAGACGAACGCCTCGCAAGACGGAAAACCCGCTAGACGAAAGGGTTTTCCGTTTTGGAGGCGCTTCGCAAAACGAATTTCCCTATGGGCTTGCTTCGCAAGACGAAAGCCCATAGGGAAATCTCCGGGGACCTCTTTTAAATGCTAGCGGTGGGGAGCAAAGCCTTCCCCCCCCCTCTGGCCTTCAGAAGAGGTCCAGGAAGGCTGGCGGGGGCCGAAAGGCTTTGCTCCCCAGCGCCAGCATTTTAAAAGCAGTCCGGGATAGCAGGGAAGCGCTTCCCGCTATCCCGGACGGCTTTTGAAGGCAGGAGAGATCCGCGAAGCCTGGGCGCGCTGATGTCAGCGCGCGCAGGCTTCAGCATGCCGGCAGCGCTGCCGCTGCTGGCGGAAAGGTCCGCGAAGCCTGGGCGCGCTGATGTCAGCGCGTGCAGGCTTCGGCATGCCGGCAACTCTCCGCCAGCAGCGGCAGCGCTGCCGCTGCTTGCGGAGAGGTCCGCGAAGCCTTGGCCGGACAGCTTTTGAAGGCAGGCGGGGGGGGAGCAAAGACTTTCGCCCCCGCCAGCCTTCAGAAGAGGTCCAGGACCTCTTCTGAAGGCTGGCGGGGGGCAAAAGTCTTTGTCCCCCCTGCCTGCCTTCCCAGGGGCTTTTAAATCGCCCCGGACAGCGGAGAAGTCCTCCGCTGTCCCGGGGCGATTTTAAAATGCCGCCCGCCAGCATTTTAAGATCGCCCCGGACAGCGGAGAAGCCCTCCGCTGTCCCGGGGTTTTTTAAAATGCTGGGGGTGGGAAGAAAAGCCCTTGTCCCCCCCCCCCCCAGCCTTCAGAAGAGGTCGGGGGACAGACTGTCCCCGGACCTGATCTGAAGTCGGTTTCCCTAGGAACGCATTAATTGATTTTCAATGCATTCCTATGGGAAACCGTGCATCGCAAGACGAAAAACTCGCAAGAAGAAAAAACTTGCGGAACGAATTAATTTCGTCTTGCAAGGCACCACTTTACTGTATTCCAAAGTTCAAAACGTATTAGCTGTAAGTTTGTTACAGTAGCTATATGTGTAGGAGTACAAAGTAATATGTACTGATTACAGTTACTTATATTAATGTTTCCTTTAAAAAAGATGATTCAACCACAACAATCTTCTTCAGCCTCGGGTCACCAGATGGTGTTGCGCTACAATTCCCATCATCACTGACAGTTGGCTAAGTTAGCTGAGGGTAATGAGGGTTGCAGTGGTTCAGCATTTGGATACGAGGTTGAAGAACATTGGATTAAAATACCTTTTGAATTTTATGTTGTGATTAGAGTAGTACAGTATCTTCATTTCTGGGCTGCAAGCTGATATTCGTTGCCAATGCCAAAGTTTTGAGTGCTCAGTAGATCAGGTTCTGTAAGCTCCTTTGAAGGTGTGTGTATGATACTTGATAAACAACTGAGCAGTTGCTAGTGTATGTAGTGACATGTAGAAAATGCCAGTGCCAAATAACCCCTTCATCCCTCTTGCCACTTATTCTGTAAACGTGCTTATTGACTCGTTCATTCACTGTTCCATATCAGTCGTATGAAGATATTTCACCAACTGACAGCCAGCTAAAAACTGGTATACATATAGCTTGTAACATTTTGAAACCTAAAAATGGCAAACAAACCACTATTGTTAAACTTTGGAGGCTAAGCCTAGCTCATAATATTGGTCAGTAGTCATTCACATAGTGAGCTAAGTAGATGGATGAAATGTGAAGCTATGGGAGCTTTTTCATCACATACTCGAAAGGAGCTCTTTTGGGGGAAGGGAGCATTTAAGTGCTAGCCAACCATGTGAGTCTGAAAAATGGGACAGGCCTTACATACGTCCCTCTTCATTTGCTTTAACAAGTTCCCTACCTGGCAACGAGGAAAGAGGGACATATCTATGCTTGCAGAATGCAAACTGTGTCCAGTAGCTTAATATAAGCCATAGATAAACAGGACAGCTATCAGAAGTGCATCCTCGCCTGAGGCCATGAGACTTTCCAAAGTAGTGCCCTTACTAATCAGCTTTACACAAGATCACTGGCCAAATTAGAGCTCTGCAGAAGCCACCAATCTGTTTGGCAGTTAGACGAGACTGAAATCATTTTTGTCTACCTTAGTCATCTTCTATTTTAGCTTCCTGTTGAAATATCAAAAGCATGCCCTTACTGTGAAAGGGGAGATGAAGCATGCACCTCTCAGGGCAACCTTGGGGCACAGTTGACTCAATCTGTTTTGTAAAAAGCGGGGGACTTTCAAAAATTATATCAGGAGCTTGTCAAAAACATACTCATGAAATTCATATTATAAACCAAGGCTTGAGAGGCAGTTTGCAAGCTCCTTGCTCTTCTGTGTTTATGCTTTGCTTGTTAGTAGCAAATGGTAGACCTAAAACATTGACCTTTCCCCTTCTCCTCATGACTAATTAGTGTTTCCCTTATCACATCACCTAACATGCAACAGTTGCATCTTCAGTGATGAAAGCCTACTTTTTATTTTGAAATGCCTTTTCTTCCAGTTATTCAGTGAACCTTTTTCTACAACTTAACTGTCAGTTCAACATTTACGTGAATTGAAGGATGCTTTATTGGGGACAAGTACATGAGATGGCTCAAGCGGAAGGCATGGGATGTTGTTGAACTAATTCCTTGCTGGCATAGAGGAGTAATGCTTTAAGTAAAGGATGGGCTTACCTTATTAAAGGATCTAGATTGCTCTGAATAGCTGGTAGGTCATTGCTCTTTCTCGGTTTTGATCACAAACCTCTTAAGAAATTATTGTCTTGTCAAGATCATTGATAAAATACAGAAGTGTGTAAAAAGAGTACTGCATGTGTGTGTCTGTGTATAACTCATAGCTACATGGTAGACTTTGCACTGGGGCTGATGCAAGTGGCCACTGGCTAAGTTTTATGCAATCTTTTCTGTTTTGCAGACCATTGGCACATGCTTTCTTACTAAGACATCTGAGTGGTAGAGATTTTGCTCCTTGAGAAACTCCTCCTTCCACCCCATGCAGCTCACCCCCAGCTCCAAGTGTGCGACTGGTGCCCTACGCAATGTGTGTTTGTCAAACCATGGAGGTGGGGAAGCATGGCAAGAACGCATCCCACACAGGAGGCCGAGGGGTCCTTCTGGAGCCTTTCATCCATCAGGTGGGCGGCCACAGCAGCATGATGCGCTACGATGACCACACTGTGTGCAAGCCTCTCATCACCAGAGAACAGCGCTTCTATGAGTCCCTGCCTCCAGAAATGAAGGAATTCACACCTGAGTACAAAGGTAAGCTCCCAAAATCTTTGGAGACTCTCATTTAAATCCAGAGCATTTTAGTGTATCTGGAGGGCACTCTTCTATCAATAATAATAATAATAATAATAATAATAATAATTTATTATTTCTACCCCGCCCATCTGGCTGGGTTTTCTCAGCCACTCAGTCAGCTTTCAGTAGAACCTTAAAAACAGAATAAAACTTCAAACATTAAAAACTTCAACTGTTCTGTGAATGTATACATAGGGTGGTGTTCTACAAATTAGTTCTGTTAGTGCAAGTACTTCTGGCTGCACAACAGAAAAGTCCCCTCTTCTTCCCACATGCCTCATTAAACTATCCTGAAGGCTCCCCCAATCTGATCTGAGGGTGTGCAGGGAGAGAAGAGGGAGGGAAGTTCCGTTGCACAAATTGAAATCTAATGGAACTATTTCATTACATACTGTCCATAAGATCACTGTGAAACTTTCCCATGTATTTTCAGACAATGCATGGACAAGAACAATTCGTTTATATGCTTAGGCAGTCATAAAATCTTATTAATGGCATTGCTGGCTGGCAGTACTTCTAAAGCCCAGTTGGGTTTAGTTTCAAAGTCATATAAGCCCTACATAGTTCACTTGGACTTACTTCCCGGTAACTGTGCTCAGGATTCTAGTCTTAAGTCTGGCTTATATCCTTTGAATCTCATAGTGGAGTGGTCCCGTGACCATCGTTTCCTGAAGAAAGTAACATATGAGGCACTAAGACCATACTGCTTTCTGGTGGAAACTTGTGCAAGTATGGCAACTAAAAAACAAGACTTTGAGGCAATGTGCATTTTCCCCTCCCTGTAATTTTGGACACAAAACTGTTCTGCATGGAGGATTCTGATGTGTATTAACTGGGCCTTACTTGTGTAGTTTCAAATGAGTCTTAAGAGAGAAATTTCTTTTTCACATCACCTCTTTTGCCATATATTGAAAGAGTTAATTTTCTAACTTTAAAATGTAAGCATTCCATCTTGGTAAGTTTTCCTTGTAGCTGCCACTTGGAGCTTAGGCCTTTCTAGAGTTTTTTTCACCTGGGACACCATATTGGCTACTCCTGCTATTAGCAAGTCTAGATCTCCCACAATAGGACTGAACCTGCCAGGTTGGGCTTTAGGGCCCTGTCAGTTGTCAAGGCAGACGCAGCACTGTGAGGTGCAAATAAATCCCATGGTGCATTGCAGCATGTCTGTCCTGCCTTTGAGAAAGTCTTGCATGCATCTGATATTGCTCCCAACCTTGCTGATTTCTCTTGAGCACCTTCTTTGATTCCCGCCCCCCCTTCTTTTGTATATGTATCTATAATCTTATCTGTTTTCACTTGTGTTTCCGCCTCTGTTTTGGCTGTCTGGTTCTTTAAAGCTACTTAGCCCTGAGAACACCTTGCACAGCCTTATGGTACTATCCTGTACATATCCACTCCAAGTCACTCCATTCATTTATGTGGGATTTACAGGTAATGCTTTATAGGATTGCAGCTGTGATGACTAACACCAAGCATTTGTTATTTGCAAAAGTTGTGAGGGCTTGGAAATGGTGTTTGGAAGGTGGGGCAATTGTAGTAGTCTGCTGCTGTATTTTTAATGCAGAGGCTATAAAGCTGTTGATACTAAATAAATTCAGTGTTTAATAAAACTAAAGTAAAAAGAATTAATATTCTTAAATTCATACAGAAAGCAGATGGGCTGTCATGAATAGGCACATCATTCTTTATAGATGAAGCTGTACAGAAAAAGCCTGTCACAGAAGAAAACAATCTGCCCCATGTTATAGCAAAGGAGGGTGACTCTTCTTTAATAATATGTTGCTCTTGAATGGATCAGAAGATCAGGCACATTTTTCTATTACTGCTGTTGGGAAAATGTGACAAGGAAAGCCAGTCTTAATTTCAATTCACGTACAACAAAATTCAATTTATACTGAAATAGCCTTTCTCACAAGAGAAAATAGGTTGCATCTCAACCTGGAGTCATTCCAGTTAATATTAAGAAGCTGTGCCAGAAAATGGGCAAGAGTGACTTATGAATGCACTCTTTGGGCGCAGACTATGCAGATAATGGCTAGAGCTAAGCCTTTACTAGATGTACTTAAATACTTAATGTGCCTTCATGGGACAAACTCTTGACTCCAAAATACATTTCACAGTTATTTTTATTTACCATCAGAATGTCATTTCTACCCTGTATTTCTCTTTTTTGAAATGGAGGTGGTTTGAAAAGGGCACCTTTGAAAGCCTATAATTTGAAACTGAGTGCTTTCAAGACACTATACCATGCTCATTTTATTTACCTGTGTAGTAAACTTTTAGTTATAGAAACTATTGCTGTTGCATCAAGTAGACCAGAGACAGTCATATATTCTCAAGGGCCACTCTGTTACATACATGATGCATACAAAATCCAAAAGAGCTGTAACTTTATAAAGTGTATAATTTTTCTTTCTTGCACATAATCCTCTCCCCCCCCCAAAAAAAAAAGCGCATCTGGCCAATTCCTCCTGCCCAAACACCATAATTGATCCATCTTCTGGATACACCATTGATGTGACAATAGCTTTACACACACATACACACACACACACACACACAGAGAGAGAGAGAGAGAGTGTGTCTGTGTCCATCTTATAGTTTCATTTTGTTTTTCTCCCTTACATGGTCCTTGGCACCAACCTCTTAAGAGTGCTAGTTTTTGTGGCTGTTACCTTGCTACTAAGAAATTTCATGTGAGGAATGCCACATGTGGCTTGTGTCTGGCAGGTGTGGTGTCTGTCTGTTTTGAGGGAGACAGTGATGGCTACATTAACCTGGTAGCATACCCCTACGTGGAGAGTGAAGCCTTGGAGCAGGAAGATGTACCAGAGAGGGACCAGCCACGTCGCAAACACTCTCGCAGAAGCCTCAACAGGTCTGGCAGTGGCAGTGAGCACAAAGAGGAGAGAGCTGGACTGGCCAGTGACACATCAGAAAGGTACCATGTATTTCAGTTGTTTTTCATTAGTTCAGACATAGCTTTTCAGAAGTTGCTTCCCTTAAACAACATTCCCCTTTTTTGGCAAAATGTTCCCCAGTAAAGATACTGTAATCTTGTACATGCTCACTGGACATTGATTTCCTGAGACCCCAACAATTATGCAAAGAAGGCTCTCATACTGCAAGTATGAGAAAGGTGCAGAATGTCCCCATCTCCTACAGAATTACTCATGCAAAGCAACTAAATTTAGTAGCCCAAATGCTAATCTCTGTTGTAATCTAATTCCTAGCAAAGCTCTTATTTGTGATACCATATTGTGCCAACAGCTTCCAGGACACGAAGAGCCTCAAGAGCTGGCATTCAGATGTTCCATTTCAGATGCTAGATGGAAATAGCAGCGTGAGTTCTGAAAAGATCACATTTAACCCGTGGAGTCTGCGTTGCCACAAGCAACAGTTGAGCCGCATGCGCTCAGAGTCCAAGGAACGTAAGCTCTACAGTATCCTCCCAAAGGCATAGTGTATACTGACTGCATGCTCACAAGGTCTTTGTTGGGGACTAAGAGGGGTGGCTGACTGCCACTATCATCTGTTTGTTTTGGGAGGCAGTGAAAGAGTGCGCCTTCGGGGGTGACTGACACCCTGCCAGTAAACCCTGCTTGGAGCATTTTCATCTTTAAAAGACCTACCCTGCCCTGGTAGGCTGAATTGTGAGTCGTCATAACTAGTGTTTTTCTGTGGCCTTCAGTCTATGGTTACCAGATTTTTTTCAATGAATCTGAGGACACTTTTTTTTCAGCAGCCAAGGGGTTAAAAGACAGTAGCATCCGGATTATTAGTAGGGAGCATCATTTTGTAAACATATGTAGTTTCCATGGCAACCAGAGCCAGGTTCCTTGGTTATGGATGGATGGGGGGGGGGGGCAAGGTTCAGCCCAAGCGCCTATCAGCTGCTCCGGGAGGCTGTGAGTGACCAGGGGGCGGGGTGCAAGCGTACTTTGGGCGTGTGCTGCTTGCTGCCTGGGGCTCGCCATGCGCACACAGACATTGTCAAAGCTGCCGACGCTGTAACAGCCGCCACTCTCTGGGCATAAATCGGGGGACATTAATTAGAATCCGGGGTCATTCCGGAGACAGATTGGTGAATCCAGGGACATCTGGTAACCCTACTTCAGTCACTGTTTTCTTGTTTGGCCACCTCCTGTAGTCCAGCACCAGGACCCGAATATCAGTTCTGGAGTGGAAAGTCTGCTCTTGCTTTAAAAATGGGAGCTTTTCTTCTTATGGTATTAAGCTAGGCTTCCTCTTCCTTGGCTTGTCCCCTGCCCCTGAAGATGAAATGCTTGTTTCTTCCTTTTATCATTGGGGGTGGAGGTTTCATATATTTGTTTTTGTTCTTTCCTGTCTTGTTCTCTTTTTTGTCAGAGTTAGATCTTTACCAGTGCATTTTCTAGAATGAAAGAGAGGGGTCTTAGAATTTCTGTAGAAACCAATCAAAGCAGTTCTAGGAATGCTGAGTTTAAAAAAACAAATTTACCTTTACTGGCTCCTTAGAATTCCTTTTACTGGAGAACGTGGTACACCATTTCAAATTTCCCTGTGTGCTTGACTTGAAAATGGGGACCAGGCAGCACGGGGATGATGCATCTGAGGAGAAAGCTGCTCGGCAGATGAAGAAGTGTGCCCAGAGCACCTCGTCCACACTAGGCGTACGGGTTTGTGGAATGCAGGTACCGTATAAGCTGCTAGCAAAACTTCTGTTGCATGATTTATAGCCAGGGCTGATACCTTCCTGTGCAAGGGGGCGTGTAATAGTATTTGGCAACTGCTTAGAATACAGAGAATCTCTGCTTTTTAAAAAAGCTATGTGTGTAATTTATAATAATATAGTCTCTCTCCCACAAATGCACATTTCTAGTCTTCATAGAGAGGTTTGAAAACTTTCCAGCACTGACTGCAAAAGGCTTCAATATCTGCCCTCTTTGTCAAAGTGTGACATTATCCCCCATGTTCAGGTATGCAATTAAGCTGGGGGGGGGGAGAGCAATGCTTAGCAGTCATTAGCATAAAGTGGTTTACAATGCACTCCTATGCAGATCTACTCAGAAGTAAATCCCATTGATTTTAATGAGGTTTATTGCTGTCTTACTTCCCGGTTAGCATAGGGCTGCACTTCGGTGTGTGGAGTTGGTGGCAAATATTACCAGCTGCTTAATAGCAAACAATCTCCATGTGTCATAGTGAGCTTCCTTAGCTTTGAACTGTGGTTAACATAGGCAACTCACCTGGTAGTGCTTTCATTATAGTGAATGGAATAGCGCTCCTTGGGGTGTAAGACTTACTCTGAGTTTATTAACCTCTGATCCTTGAGGAACCAAGGTAGTATTAGGATAGTAGGCTTGGACATAGGAAAATATCTCTCTTTCTCAGATACATATATATTTGAAACCCACTAATGGGCAAGGAGAGGGACACGGATGGTGCTGTGGGTTAAACCACAGAGCCTAGGACTTGCTGATCAGAAGGTCGACAGTTCGAATCCCCGCAATGGGGTGAGCTCCCGTTGCTCGGTCCCTACTCCTGCCAACCTAGCAGTTTGAAAGCACGTCAAAGTGCAAGTAGATAAATAGGTGGGAAGGTAAACGGCGTTTCCGTGCGCTGCTCTGGTTTGCCAGAAGTGGCTTAGTCATGCTGGCCACATGACCCGGAAGCTGTACCCCGGCTCCCTTGACCAATAAAGCGAGATGAGCGCCGCAACCCCAGAGTCTGCCATGTCTGAACCTAATGGTCAGGAGTCCCTTTACCTTTACCTTAATGGGCAAGGATGAACAGAAGTTTCAACAGTCTTGAAACCATATGGGGCTCTCTTGTTCAAAACGGGTGGTGACACCTTGCACACAAAAAGCACAGAACATCTGCATTGGTCAGGGTGTCAGATAGGTGTCCCTTGCTTTGAGTGTTGTAGATACTCTCCTGTTGGTTTAGCATGCCTTCATAGCATGGATGCTGGTGCCCCCTGCTGGATGCTGGTCATTTGAAATCCGTACCTTGCTTTTATTAAAATATCCTAATTTTACTGACAGCCATGATTCTGCATCAAGCTGCATTTGGACTTATTTTGAAGGAAATGTTGATTTCTGTGTCTTGAGCCACCTTGAGTCCCATCAGGAAAAAAGGCGGGGTATAAATAAATGTAATATTAATTATAATTTTGCTCAGGGTGTTTTATTCAGCAACAAGGGTGCTCCAAACAATTATTGTTTAACACGAGGCATTTAGCCAGCCTGGAATTTTCTTTTGGGCTACTTTATCCAGCAGGGTGTTATACAGTGTCCAGTTATACTGTATCATATTTAGGAAGGAAGTTGAAGAGACTTTTCTCTTATATGGGAGTACCCAAGCTTCCACCCATATCTTAACACCTTGCCAGCATAATGTACAATCTTTCAGAATTCTTTGAGGATACAACAAAGGCACACTGTTGAGGTTTGCCATTTTTAATTTGGCTGCTAGTCCACTTTTTCCTCTTTAAGTGTGCTTGAGTCCTGCTCCACTTTGGTTGTTCTGACTCTGTGTGGTTAGGAATGTGTCCTAACCTATGGAGAACCGAGTCCTTGTAATGTTTTAATTTGGCACAGCAGGGACTAGAACTAGTTTGATGCTTCTTTTTTTAACAATGCTCATGACGATGCAACGGCTTCCGTGAGCTACTGCAGAAAAGCATAGCTGATCATAACTGCTTTGTAGCTTCATGCAGTACACGTTTGACTGTTCTTTGTAGACTAATGTACGACTTTTTTCTATCATAGGTATATCAGCTGGATACAGGCCATTATTTGTGCAGGAATAAATACTACGGCAGAGGTCTTTCCATTGAGGGTTTTCGCAATGCCCTCTACCAGTATCTGCACAATGGAGTAGAGCTACGAAAGGACCTGTTTGAGCCCATCCTTAGCAAACTGCAAAGCCTGAAGTCTGTACTGGAGAGGCAGGCCTCCTATCGCTTCTACTCCAGCTCCTTGCTCATCATCTATGATGGGAAGGACAACCGGTCGGAGACATATATGGAGCGCAGGGCAGAGATGCGGCTGAAACAAGTGGACATCTCTCTCCCAGAGAGCCTACAAGATGCCAGCAGCACAGAGGCAGTCAGTTTCCAGCCCAAGGTAGATGTACGTATGATAGACTTTGCACACAGCACATTCAAAGGCTTTCGAGATGATCCCACTGTACATGATGGCCCTGACATGGGGTATGTGTTTGGACTAGAGAGCCTTATCAACATAATGGAACAGATGCGGGATGAGAACCAGTAGCCTTGGGCTGGGCTCCTCAAGTTTGTCCCTCATTGATAGAAACAGACAGGACCACCACCCCTACAGAAAAAGCAGACTGCTGCTGTGAAAATATTCTGTTGCTCCAGTGTGTTTAACATCAAAGGACACAATATCCTGGACGATCCTGGCAAAATGGCTTTGACTATCCTGGCCTGGACTTCTTGCAGGAGAAACAAACCCCATGGACCCCAGTATTGGGCATTTATATCTAGGGCGTTGCATTTGTTCAATACAGCCCTGTGATCATGTCTGTTAGGAATGTGGAGACTGACCCCATGGGAAAGAAGAGGGGTGATGGTCTAGTGGTGTAGATTTTGGGATTCCAGTGTCCCTCTTCCTTGTCAGCCTTCCATCGAGAACCAGTGGTTTGAACCTCTCCTCTTTTGTTTGGAAAGGGCATTCAGATACAAGCTAACATTACTTATGGGGCTGATCGAGGCACATGATTTGCACATACTCCTCTCTGCTGTTGCTGCCCCTGAGCAGATGTGAGAGACTCTTCTAGAGGGTAAAGATGATACTTCATTTATCTTCTCCAATCTGGGCATTATCAGATCATCCCAAATGGGGAAATAAATGACCAAAGGAAAACTAGTGCAGTGCTTTAATGGTTTTGCTTTGCACCCCATTGATGAAGCTGGCCTACCTCCCTTCACCATTTCCTGCACATTGATAGAAACTCTCCAAATTCCAGAAAGGCCCAGTCAGGTGTTCACAATGCTGTCTTGGTCAAGAACTTCACGGGAGAGTTCAGCTGGCTAAGGATAGTGTTAATAGCACATTCATGTTGATCCCTTGCTGCTTTTGTGAAACTAATGATGTTTATCAGGTGCCAACTCCCCCTCACCCCACCCATGCGTCTTTCCATTTTGTAGATTAAATAGTCTCTTTTCCAACCTCATTCAGATACAAGCACCATATTTCGTTGCAGTTTTCCTTTTTCCTTCCTTCCAGGGAGGCTTCCTAGCAAGACAGCACACTTCCATACTTGTTCCGCCCACAATAATAAAATACTTGTGTGGGGTAATGGATGAGAAAAGTAGGCGTCTTTATTTTCAGAAACTGTCCTGATTTGTGGAGGGAAGCGTCTGTCTGGCTTTTAATGTATTGCCACCTGTGCTTGTTTTCACCTCAGGGAGTTGGTGTTTCTAGCCTTGTTCCTCCACTTTGTGACGGGTTGAATGCAGCTGTGCCACGTTCTGGCCCCACATACGTATAGGGGATTCTGTTGCGTGGGCTGAGGTGTTGGTGGCTTGTAGCATTAATCTTGACAGCATTAGTTCACTGCGTGATTAATCACAAAATGCTGCTCTTGGTGGCAGTGGTGGCCCTAAGTGCTGTTCTATGGACCTTGGAGGCTAGTTGCTCTAATTAGGACCAGGCCTAGTATACACAAATGCACTAGACTTCTTGGGCATGCACTTTGTTGGGGAGGCAATTTACTACCATAGGGAACTAATGGCAAGGCATTAAAGTTGAGCACAATTGTTGTAAACCTCTACTAGATGCTCTTGTAATGGGTTAGCATTTGCCCCAAAGCTCCTGTGCTGAATCTGTGCCTCCTTTTTGGGTGAGTATGAACTTCACAGGTTTGTCTTGAAAGTATTGGTTCTTTCATCAAGGAGCTGCTGATGGAACCCCCTCTTGTGCCAGCAGGTATTTGCAGTTGACTCAGTGCTGAATGTTCTGAAGGGCAGGTGGGGGAGCAACCGTTGTGCATTGACCAATTTAGAAATTAGTATTAGATATTGCCTCTGTAACGAGAGGCATTTCCACAGGGAAAAGAGCGATGCCACTTCCCCAACGTTATCTTTGATTCCCAGAATTTAAGGGAACGGGTTTGCTTTCTGTTGAGCCTAGCTTTTGAAGTCTTCAGAATGGTTTTGAGGCATCACAATTTTGGTATTGTTTTGGTTAAACAGGATCTTTCAATATTGTTTTGAAGTTTTTAACTTTGTAATCTTTATCCCTCTACCAGCTACTTAAGTAACACTGAAAATACAGAAAATCACTCTAAAGAGTCGTCTTCTTCCTGTTCTAATGATTGCACCATTTTGATTATTATTTTTTTCATTAAAAAAAATCTGGACCATTCTGAACTTCTCATCATAAGTTCCAGAGCTTGTAAATAGTATTTCTCCTTCCTGTTGCCAGGTTTTGTTTTCATGTTGCTAATAACTGTTTGCTCCGTAAGGAACCAAAAATATTAAAGGACTTGGTTTTGTTGGTATTTTAGCATTGTGGTTAGTTTTCAGACAGTGTAACTGCAAAGCACAGTCTTGTTCAATAGCAATAAGCTTTCCAAGTTCATTTCTTTAACTTCAAGTTAAGCAACGGGACGTGGATGTGACTGTTCTTCATACTTGAGCACCTTGCATGTCTGAAGGGATTTGCCTTTTCCTAGTAGAGGTCTGCTTGCCACCAGCTCAGAGTACAAATTGAACTAATTTGACTAACATGCTCCTCTATTTGATGCAAGCCTGTATGTTGCCTCTTGCAGGGGTGTTTGTGCCTGCATGTGCACACACGTGCTTGTGTGTAGTCTGTTGGTGTTAGAGTAGCTGAAATTGAGATGTACTGGCAAAACTCTGTACGGAAGCATCTAGAGGGTTTGTTAGAGAAGTACCCATGCTGTCAGGGCAGATAAATTTAAATGGATTTCGTTGCAGAGAGTTATTTCTAAGCCATCCCTTTGGGCGTGCAGCAAAAATCAGCTTCTGCAGCTTGACATTTGCTTTCGATTGAAAGCAACTCTGCAGAGTAAAAGTGCCTTCTAAAAGGCACCAAGAAAAACATGACAGAGCAGAAGGTATGAACTAGAATTTGCCTTCAGCATCTCTCCTTCCAACTGTTTGGTTAACTGTTTGTTCAGACTTGCATCTTGCCAGAGAAAAAGGTCTCGGGTCTCAGGCAAGCAGGTCACACATGTTTGAGTGCATCCCCTTTGCCCTCTTCTACCCTGAAACAAAAGGAATTGAATCTACCCAAAACAAGCTAGTTTGTCTAATGGCTTTTGTACAGTACATTGTCCCACTCTGTTTTGATATATAAATGGGGCAATGTATTTACAAAGGTAGACCCAGCATTTGTTGTTACACTGCAGCCATTCACCTTGCCATAAAGGCACCTGTCATTGGACACAATTGTGCAAACATGCCACTTCCCTGTTCTACCTCATTATCTGTAAAATCCTTCAAGATAATTAGGCTTATTATTTCATTTAAGGGGTGTTGTTACAGAACTGGAAGCTATATTGCAAGTGTCATGAAGTTCTCTAGAATAATTTTGCAAAATAAAAAGCTGAAGATGACATGGGGTTAGCTTTGAGGAACTAAACATAAAGCAACTTGACTCCTTTCACCTGTAGTTTCAGACTGGGATGTTGCTTTTTAGTAGTTTTTAGCTCACTAAAATGCCTAGACAAGGGTGAGTGGTGAGAGACTGAGCATACGGCTTTTGTAAAGCAGGTGCTGCTCTGGACGCTGGGTCCAACAAAGCCATTTTGTATGCATTGTATACATTCAGGTCCTCTGCTGGACACTCATGTAAATAATCCTTCCAGTCTGTTCCTCCTGGAGCAGCACATCCTGTTTGTTGCCCTTACAGCTTGCTGACACTTTATGTCCAGTAGTGTTGATTCCTTTAGCAGGACTTTGCACGTACTGTGTAGTTGCCTTCATGTAGATGATGAATCAGCTTTTCAGCCTTCTGGAATACATAGCCAGCTATCTCTCTAGCAATACATAGGAACTGCTAGTGTTGGTGAATGCACACTGTAAGGGGTTCCTTTTCATTAAGGGCCAAATGAGAGTTCACCAGATAAGCACTTGGATTTATTTTGTATTGGTGGCAGCTGCTGCCTTGAAAGTGTCTCTTCCTCCTCACCTAGAGGTTATTACTGCACTGTGCTTTTTGTCAATAACTGATCTTGCCCTTTCAGTTGGAATAGGAGCCACCTTCTCTTTACTAGCACCTTTGTAGCCTGGACCTGCTGCATGACATTTCAGAAATATCGGCTCAAATATTTCCCTATGAATGATGGAGAGTTGCACTTTGGATAATGTTCAGTCTAGATGACCCCAAAGACGGCCCACTGTGTGTCACGCGGGGAAGGTATTCAACTCTTAACCATATCTGTTCCTGCACCTGAAGGAAGTCTGTGGAAGAAATGTAGCCGGGCTTCTGTTGAAAGAGGCTGAATGTCAGTTTCAATTTCCCTAGCCTAACACACGTGCAGCTATGTTTCCATATCAATCCTGCCCCTCTTCAGAGGACCAAACCACAAATCACATTTGCCTGCCTGCCTGCTGCTTACAGGTTGGGTTTGATGGTGTAGTTTTAGGTCAGAAATACTAGTTTCTGCTTGGGGGGAAGATGCTTTAGCTAGCCAGTTATCTCACTGAGAGTTACACCAGCAACTTGCCATGAACCCTTGGAGTGCACCTGAATACACATTTTGCTGCTATTGGTATAAAAATGTGGAGGTGCAATCTGGGGGCATATGCTGCTCTGCACAAGTGCAAGGGAACCTGCTTTATTGCTTGCTGTGAAAGGGTCACCACAGAATATTATGACCATTTGGGTTGAAAAGGAGAGACAAGCTTTGGTGGTTTCATGGACTGTTTTTGACTGTGGGGAGAGAGATTATAGGCCTATGTATTTTGCTTGTTTTACAGCAAGTCTGGAAAGAGTCATCCAAGTCAGGTTCAGACTTTGGTTGGTTGTATTTGTACTTACTATTGCATGCTTATCTCAGGAGCAAAATGTTGTTTTTTATACTTTGAAAAGTCTAGGTGCAGAATGGTCTCTATGAGAACTGCCAGAAAGGGAAGAAATGTTACTATGAGAGCAGGGAGCAGTACTGCACCCTACAGGAACGGTTCCTATCTGTCCATTTTGACTTGTCTGGGAGGGACGCAGCATTGCATTACAAACTTCTTGTATTTTTCATAGTCTATTCCAGTGCCATTTTGTTGGGCCAAGTCAAGCTTTTGGGCATGAGAAATAACAGTATCTGTACTCCATACACTGCATCCCTAGCTCTCCTGTTGTGTATAAGAAGTCCTATGTGTATATAAATAAACTGCTAGACATTTAGCTGAGGGACAAGTGTCTTTTATGGGTCTCTTTCACTCCACCGAGCTTAATAACCTAGTTCACATTATTAATTGAATTTATATACCACCCTATACCCGGAGGTCTCAGGGCGGTTCACAGAATAAAATCAAAATGTAGAATCACAAAATACATAATCAAGTGCATAGCCATCCCAGTATGGCTGGGTCCGGGGAGAACGGGTGCAAGATGGATGTGAATTTGACTGCCTAGGGAACTGCATGAGATTACACACAACCATGAAATCTCTGGCTGGCTTTCTTTCACGTTAACATATTTTCTGTTTCTTCCTCCAGTTTTGTAAGACTTAAGGAGATTACTTCTAGGCACTAGTACTTGTTATTTTGCCCTTGGGGGAAAATGTTATTTTAATGGGGCTCATCTCACACAAAGCTGAGTTAAAAATGGTTCACAAATGTCAGTTGCTTAATGTAAATATTTAGTCCATGTTCAACTGCAAATCCAGCCTTACTAAACTGAAGTTATGTTCGAGCAGTTCCCATTATTATTTCAAAACTTTTAAAAAAAGTTAGTCTGGAAACAAGCTTAATAAATGCATTTATTTAGCAACTCACACCATTAACATTCCTTTCTACTTTTGTGGCTGCACCAAGAGAAAGTGCTTTCAAATTAGGAGGAGAAAAGAACAAAGGATGGAAGACGTGGGATAAATCAGCTAATGTTGAGCTATTCTGTGAAGCTGGATGCATTTCTCTGCTGTAGTAAGGGACTTTATGGAACTGCAAAAGCATATCCAGAAGAGTAGTCAGAAAGAGTTCAGCTGATGAAACCCCAGAAAGGAACATAAGATACAACTCATTCTTTTCTTGCACTAAATTATACAACATTTCAAATGGCAAGGTCTTCCAGATCCACTGGATGAGGCTACATCTAGCAGCTCTAAAAGGGGAAGGAAACCAACATGGGTGGATTCCTCATCTTTTTCTAGTAGCATCTTTGCACCAATCTGCATACAACAGTGCTATTCCTAAGAAATGTGCCAGGTTCTAGTGCTTGGAAAACTTGTGTGTAGGAGAAGAGGCTACTATAATAACAGCCATCCACCTGAAACAAAAACACAAACAGTAGTCAGTTTCTGGCAAAAACACTGCACTCGCTCAAGTTTAAAGAGTAGGAGCTGAGCATTCTCCCTTTCCCTTTGTGAATCTTTCCTTATAGTGATTCCTAGGAAGCACAGTGACGGATTTCACAGCTATGCATGTTGCAACGTAAAGCACAGCCAACATCAGAAATCCCTTCAATGAATACCTGCTGCACCTTACTTTTCTGGTAGAAAATAGAAACAGTTGTCAACTAACATTGAAATGCCTGATCTGCACTGCTGGCTGGTTTGAAGTATCTCCGCTAGCACCCACATTTACTGGACTTCTGAAAACTCTTGGTTAGCATTGGGGAACTCCTGAAAGGAAGAGACTGTTGTTGAGAAGGGCAGCAATGTATCTCCTACCTGGTTCAACTACCACCCCAACAGTTGATGTGTCTCACATTACTGCTATGATTCTGCGTGAATATAGCATGTCACATGGGATGCACTGTCAGCTTCCTGAGAATGTTTTTTTTTTTCTTATAAGAGCAAATTTCCAACCCTTATGACTGTGAAGATATACTCTGAAAGTGTGTGGGCAATGCTTGCAAAAATCTCAGAACTCAAGATTTCCAGTAGCTACAGGTTAAGGTTCCAGTAGATTGCGTGGTTCCTTAGCCTACTTACAAAGTCAGGATACATTATGCAAAATAGAAAATATAAAGCAGCATTTGAAAAATAAAATTTCATGCAAATATACATATTTTATGCAGGTTTTAGTGCAGAGTACTCACAGGCCTGCACACCATGCAGCCCATCAATAATGGTCAAGTCCAGACTAACAACTGAACTATATGGCACACAGTTTTTTCTAGTCTTTCTACAGCTGGGGTCTCCCAATTTGGTGCCCATGCCAACCATATATTAAATAAGGGGTTTTTGCATTTTTGTTGTGAGGCCTGTTTTGTCTTATGTTCATCTGGGGACTGTGTAGGCTTTTTGCCTATTGCTGGGGGAGAAGTTTCTGAGCATTGCATGTTCTTCCACGCAATGGACATTTTGTGCCCACAAGTTTTTTAGATTTCCAACTACGTCCCTCGGTCCAGACATTTTGGGACCTCTTTTCTAAGCTAAGTGTCTTATTTTACTGACTCTACTTACCAAACAAAGATTTCCTGGCCAGACTTTGGCTGATGGATGTGGGAGTCAGACAGAGAAACCTTTCTGCAAGTTCTACAGTGGGTTAAAAGACAAAACAAAGTTGGGGGAGGAAGCCTCCTCTTCCCCCGCCCCTCGCCTTGCGTAGATCAACAAACTACTGCCAATCTTCATCTTGACTTGCAGACCAGCTTGCCTGCATGGGAAAGGGATTTCCAGGCATGTGTCAAACAAAACCTGAACCTAATTTATGTATGTGCCCCTAAGATCAATGAGGGCTGCTTTGGAAATGATTTCGTAGAATCACAGAGTTGGAAGGGGCCTCAGATACCAACAAATCCAGCTTCCTTCTGATGCAGGAAATCTACAAGTTTCCACTCGCAGACAGGCAGACACATACCTCCAAACCGCTTTCTTGTCTTTCCTAGTATCACAAATACATAGAAGTGGTATTGCTGGGTGCTCTGATGTAGCTGCTTGATGTTCCTGATGCCACTGCAAATCTTTGCTGATGCCATCCAGTGTGGGTAAGAGAGAGAGTTGGCCTGGCAACCATGGATCACAGCTAAGGATCTAGGTGTTGCAGAGAGAGACTAACATCAGCTAACCATCTTGGCTCCCTTTGAAGAATATTATATTTAGTCCCAGCCTCTGCTGTTAGTTCATTTGTCGTAAGACACAGGGAACACTGGCCCTGTGGATCTGGGAAAGAGTGCCTGAAGGAGATGGCAATGTACACACCTCTTGGTCTCCAGGGCAGAGCTGTAGCTCTTCAATACTGAAACGCAGCCATGTTGGAGAAGGCTGGCGCAGAATCAACCGCATGGCAATCGCCCGATCCACACTGCAAAGCATCTAAAAGAATTAATGTATGCTGTTAAAAAAATGAACACCTGCAACAACTGCTGACAAGACACCTGAAACAAGACACTTGAGTCATTGCAGGTGCTGGAGTTCCTTCTGTCCATTTATAAAGTGGTAAGAGTGCTGGACTAGGATTGTTCAAATCTGTACTCAGCCATAAGGCTCACTGGGTTACCTTGGGAGAATGACTATTTCTCAGCATCCTCTACATCACAGAGGTGTTGTGAGGATGGAGAAAATGTTTGGCTTTATTAACTGCCCTAAGAGCACTTATGCTGGGGTGCAGTATGAATCACTTCATAAATAAATAGATGCATGGATAAGCCTTCAGTTGACTAGTGCATAGTCCTAAGAGCTGTATCAGAAACCACCTGGCCTAATAAGTTACAAATGGTTGGCATTAATGGACAATATATTGTTCAAGAATAGAACTGGGAAACATTTTCAACTCTTGCTGTAAGTTGTATCTTCACCATTCCCTCAGAAGTTTTTCTTAAAGCTAAAGGGATGTAGGAGTATCTACTAATGGCACTGGCTGTCCCCATCTACTAAGTAGTGTGGGGGAGGAGAGTGGGAAATCTGGACATAAACATTGCACTTATCCCATATTAATAATTGAACTGGCACTTTTTTGAGGACGTTTATCGTACAGTTCCTATAAGTGTAGGGAACGAGAGCCAGCTGTAGTGAAAGTACAAAGGAACACAGGTTCAGAATAAAAGCTGCTTGGTAAGTAGTGCTCAAGGGGCTCCTCAACTTTGCACTTTGCAATGAGCACGTGCTCCCAACTGCTCCACCTCTGTAACAGCCATAGCTGAGGCATCCTCCTGTAAAAGCACTGTCTTGAAAAGAGAGCTTCGTCAGATTTTAGATCTTGCATTTCAAGTGCAATATCGGTTACCACAGAGATTGCTCCCTAGAGAAAAAGAGACTGCAGTCTGCCAAGTGAGCTGTTTATAAATGAATAGAAAGGAAGCAATACACTGGCCTTTCACCTCCAGCTCCCAGTGGAGCCTGGTTATCCTAACCTGATTCCTGGAGAAACAGAAGTAATCCTGGGAGCCTTCCTCTGTGTGGGGGTTGGGCATCAGGCAATAATTACGTAAGCAGGTGACCCAGCGGGAACGGCTTTTGCTTCCCTTGTTTGTGAAGTTTTGTTGCTGCATCCGCACTGTCAAGAAAGCTGTGTAATAATTCCTGAACACAATTTCCTGTAACTGAAAATAAGGCTGTCAGTTAATTACACAGCTCCCTCTGCATAAAATAATTATTAACAAGCAAGCAGCCTGTGCCTTACATTTAGAAAATCAAAATCAAAACAGCAACCAACTGTGCAAAGAGTAACAGCAGAGCTTGATGGAAATGCTTTTCTGCTGTAACTTCCATTCTACTGGGCTTAAAATGGTGAAAACCTGGGGAGCGGGTGCTAGAGCAGAAATATCCACCCTCCAGTCACCCCAAACATTCTATCCAGGACTTGTACCTTCTCGAGAGAAAAGATGGAGGGTAAGCAGTAAGAGAACACAAGGTCAGCTACCTGAGGGCTTCTTGCTGCTGAAGCAATTTCAGAAAAATGTCGCTTGACAATTCTTAATGCTTATGTTGATGGTTGTTCAACTGAACCAGACAACTCTATGGAAGAGGACGTTCCTGGGTCTACTCTTTCAGGTAGGTTGGGTAATCTTAGCTGCATTCACAAGCCAGTAGCTGTAGTGGGTAAACTGTTTTTCTTAGGATAGGAATGGCTAATCTTTATTTTCCCATAGGAGCTGAATATACCCTTGGCTAACCCTCTGGCTGTTGGCCAGTGGTGGGTGTCATGAAAAGTAGATGTAGCCATCTACATACATTGTACACATACTCTAGCATGCACACACATATTATACTAACAGACAGCCCCAGTCGATCCATGCAGCTCAACTGAGAAAGGACATTATTGAAACCTCTCTGCACATTAAATAATAGATCTGATGACCAGGAAGATAGTAAAAAGTTCTGCAGGTCAGGGCAGTGGGTTAATTGTGGAGCTCGGTCATCCAGTTCTGCTTTGGAAAATAACCTGAAATATGTGGTCATTTGATTTTGAAGTTCAATATCCTGCTACTATCCTTTATCTTCTCATAGTCAAGTAAGTTTATCCACAACTGAATGATGGGTTGGAGATGGTTCTGAGATAATAGCCTCTTGCATGAGATGTGTTATAAGGGGGGGGGATGTAGTTGTAGTAGTAGTAATAGTAATAATAATAATAATAATAATAATAATATTAATAGTAATTGCCAAAAGTGTGACTTGTCATTGTACCAGCACTACTCTGCCAACAGACTAGGTGGCGGTGGAGAGACATGTTCTCAGTAATACTTCCTGTGCTTTGCTGATCTAATGTATACCCAACTGCTGTTTCCCCCCTGAACTTTAGCAGTGGAGTCACTGGGGGTGGGGATCTTGTGCAAATCAGTGTCTCAACATCAATTCCACATCTACACTGCGAAAGGCAGGGACCAATTTCACAAGCTTATTAGGAAAATAAGGAGTGACAGGTATCACTCCTGAACATGAAGTCAGATTGAGTGCTATGAAGAAGGGAGGATGGAAGCATCTCTGTGTCCCTGAGGGCCTTCCTAAGTCATTTGCTGTGCAATACATCTGTTATGACATTTGCTCCACTCGCACTCCCCTGCCTGTATGGTTTTTTTTTAAATGACATTTCCCCCTTAATATTTTGTCACTGGGAAAATAAGGTTTCCTCTCCCTCTACTATCACCATTGAGTGCTGTGTAATACGCGGGGGGTGACGTGGGTGGGCCGCTAAGATGAGCAGGGCCGTAAGCTTGATGAAAGAGAGCGAGAGAGACCACGTTTTGGGTGCAGAAGGTCCAGTATCCACCGGAATCTCCAACGGAAAACAACCTCAGCTTCTCGCTCCCTACTCGGGGACACGAGGGAACAGTCGGACCAAGATGGGACTTCGGGAGGCTGAAGGCGCCCCTCGCACTTACGAGGAATGGCCGGCGGCGAGGCAGCAGCACGTCGATCACTGACGCACCGGATCGCCAGGACCACATTTGCCCGTCCACCTGCGCGGCGACCGCGTTTCTGACCGTGCACTGAGCAGCCTCGCGCGCCATGTCCCCTGCGAAAGCCGCCTCGGCCCCGCTTCCTTCCTTCCCTCCCGTCTCGCCGCCTCCACGGCCAAAATGGCGGCAGCGGGCGCGCCTGCCCACCCAGTGGCCTCTTTGGTGGTGGGGGGCTGCGCCCTTAAAACCGCTTCACTCAGGGGGTTGGCGGGGGAGCGCTCTGGGAGCGCGCGAAACTCTCGTCCACAAACGAGCCCTGATCTGGGAAAGGAGGACGTGACGCGAGGGCGTTCGAAATCTCCATGGAAACGACCGCGGTTCGGTCCTTTGTCCGGGAAGGGAGAGTAGGCCGGAACGGCTATTGGAGGTTGCGGGGAATTCCCGCCCGCCTATCAGGTTGCGGTGTTCGAAGTGCGCATAGAAGTGCGGAAGCGCGAGCCGGCGCTCCTTTTACCTGGGGGGAGGGGGAATGGGCGGAAGGATACAGCGCTATTCGAATTCTTAGTACAGCAACAACGCCTTGAATTGCGCTCTTTGAAGCGGCATTTTATGAGGAGAGTTTATTCGTTTACTCAGGAGAATGTATAAACCGCTTAATAATAATATTAACCCTCTAAGCGGTGGACATAAAAGCAAAAAGACTTATCAATGAAAAACAGATAAAATAAGCATATGTTCACACACACTTACATATACAGTATATATGTGCCTGGATAGGCTTTCACATACTAGCGTATGTTACACAGTTACTAAGTTCAGTGCTGGGGTAATTTATTTTGGAAGGTGGCTTTTTGGGGAAGATTTTAGTCACACAAAACAACCCTCACTCGCAAATCTTGCCCCACCCCATTCTAACTGGGCAATGGCAGGCTCTGTTCCTGCACACAGGTTTTTTGGGTGCTTTTCTGACTGCTAAAGGATCCTTGGGAACAGTGGCGTAGTGTGGGGGGTGCAGGGGGGCCGGCCGCACCGGGCGCAACATCTGGGGGTTAGGGTTAGGGTGCGCAAATTACTTGCCTTGCCCCGGGTGCTGACAACCCACGCTACGCCACTGCTTGGGAATCCTCTGCTTGAGACTCTGGAAAGCTATGCAGAACAAACAGTTCTGGACAGCAGACCAATGGCCTGAATGAGCATAAAGACAGCTTTATAGAAAGTAGGGTTATGCCACAATCTGTCAACCTTTAACATGGTGCAAAACTCACTGCTGTTGCTGCCACTAACATGGCTACTGGAATGCGTCACTTTAGTACTGTGGACTGTTCTTTCGATCCCAGGAAAGGCTGGCAGTGAAGCTGAATCAGGAGGAGGAGGAAGGAAAGCATGTTAAGTATTTGTGTAGGAGGAGGGAAAAAGAACTTCCCAGAGATGTCTGCTTTGTTAAAGGCCAACTAGACATTGCAGTCCTTCAGCTGGCACAGTAATTTGCACTTCTGAAACCCAAAGCACCTTATTTCAAAGATGATGAGATACATTAGACTACTGCAATGCACTTTGCATGGGACTACACTTAAAAAAGTGTCTGGAAACAACTTTAGCGCAGATTGCCGCTGCCTGGCTGTTGTATGGAATAGTAAGCTGGGAATCGTATCAACCCCGTTCTCAGAGCTGGCTGTTGGTGAAAGGGATCATGACTAGTGTACAACGCTCTACATTACTTGGGACTAAAGTACTTGAAGGAGTAAAATCCAGCCCAGAGTTTGCAATCAGAGAAAGAGGCCCTGTTCATTATCCCATCAGTGAGAGTGACAAGGAGGATAGCAGAATGAGCAGGGTGTTCCTGATGGTGGTACCCTGTTTATGGAACGCCCTCCCAGGGGAAACCAGGCAAGCCCACACTCTGGTCACAATCACATGAATTTTAAAAACTCTTCTTATTTGCCCAGACCTTTCAGAGGTAGTTTTGTGATACATTTTTGCATTGAAAGTATTAACAGATGTCGTTTAATGCTGTTTTGATTTTTGTTTTAACTTTTATTATGCTTCATATTTTTATGCCATTAGTTGTCTTGGGCTTCCTTTTGGGAGGAAGAACTGACTATAAATTTGATGAAGTAAAATTACACTTCATTCCCAGTTAACTAAACACTGCTTATTAGAACATCATATGTAATAAAAAGGGGCCCTGATCCATCTAGGACAGGGTTGAAGAACCCCAGGAGCGGAACATGGCCCTCTAAGTCTGTCTGGCCCTTGTGATTCTCCTAAGGCTACAACCCCTTCCCAGCCACAGCTACAACTGTGCCAGCTTTGCATCTCCCTTGAGTGGTTTTGCTTGGCTGGAACGTGTCCTTGAACTCATGATAATCATGAGCATAACCAGGATTTTTGTTAGGGGGGCAGACTTTTGTTAGGTGGCACAACCTCATATTTTTATTGAATTGTAGTGATTTTTTAGTGATGGGGGCAGCTGCCCCCCCCCCCCCCCGGCTATGACCATGCTGATAATGCATCTTGCTCGCTTAGATGGAAGACAGAAGTGTGTGTGTGTGATTGTGCATAGAAACTAGCCTGTGGTAAAAAGATGGTGTTTACATTCATTGCTCTACCCCATTTGCCTCTGCCTCTCATCTAGCACTGTTGTGTGTGCCCCCGCCCCTCCCCGCCAAGTTGCCCAGAAGGGAATGTGACTCTGCAGCTGAAAATGGTTCTCCACCTCTGATCTAGGAGTTGATGGTTTTCAGAAGCATCATTTACTGCAGTTTTGCCAAGCGGATGAGAAATGGGTGCCATGTGCACAAGTACCCATGCTGATTTAGCAGCCGGGCCTTTTTTCTTGTTTTGTTTTGAAGCTGACAAAAAATTGTCCTGAACCCCTGGCCTACCTGGCAGCAAGTCAGTATGTCAAGTCCAAGGTCCAAAGGTCAGGAAATGCAGTCCAGGGTCAATCCAAGTAGGCCAAGTCTGAAGTCCAGCAGTCACGATACAGTCCAGAGTCAAAGCACAATCCCATAGAGGCCTATAAACATGGGCAGTTGAGCAGACACAGCACCTCAGCTCTGCTTGCTTTTTGTACTTTACATGCTGATTGCAGCACCTGGCTTGATGAGGCATGCGACCTTCACCTGTTCCAAGCCTATTCCAACTGATGAATAACACACCTCCTCCCAGAGCTAGCGAGCCCCACCTGGCAGCCCTTGCCTGCCTCAGCCTTCTGGAGTGCCACTCTTGCTGCTCCCTCTTCCTCAGAGTCCACCGTATTCGTGAAGACTGGGGCCCCTCTGGCTCTGGTGATGGGTTCTGCTGCTTCTGGTTCCTGTGCATTGACTTCCATGCCTTCAGCAGCCTTCATCAACCTGTGAGTACTTACTTCCCCATCCCCTGCTTGCCCTGGTGTGTCCCAGCCCCAGCTACACCCCTTACCAGGGTCCTCTTCTTCCTCCTTGTCCTGCCAGTTTATGACAAAAATGTTCAAAGAGGGGTGTGAGGGCTAACTTTAGTCCCCTTCCCTACCAAACCAGCTCTGCAACTCCCCCCCCCTTTTTTTAAAGGAAACTTGGACTAGAACTCATTTCTTAAATAAGCTTAAAAACATGCTGAATGGATGGTGACTGTGGTTGATGGCAACCACTAGCTTCAAGATGTTGCTGTAAATTTTCCAAGTGCTTACCATTCTACTTAGGTACATTTCAGTCCAGTAGTCAAATCAGTTATTTATGGAGGCTCTGAAGGGTGGAATGGAAGGGAGTGCAGCCTGTTCTTATACTTTCTGGGTAGCATGAACTGTCATTAGTGTGAGATGATGGTGATGATTTTATTTATTATTATTATTTGTATTCAATTTATATCCCACCTGTCCTCTCAAAGGAACCCAGGATGATAAACAACAAGTGATAAAACAGTATGAATATTTTCAAAACAATTCCAATACAGATGCAGACTGGGAAAGACCTCCACTTAAAGGCTTGTTGAAAGAGGAAAGTCAGGCACCAAAGAGACAACAATGACTACACCTGTCTAATAACCAAGGGGAAGGAATTTCAAAGGGAGTTGACTTTTGATCGCTAAGTGCAGTACCAGGCTTTCTCAAAAGAGGTCACCCTTTCCCCAAAGATGCCACTGCAGGGATGAATTCCAGAGGTGCTAAGTGTGTTGCAGCAAAAACAGCAAAGAGTTTTGTGGCACTGTGAAAACTAACAAATGTATATTGGTGCAAGTGTGTATGGGCCAGAGCCCAGTTCTTCAGATGTATAACCTCATTGGATAGGTAGGTTTCCTCAAACATCAAGTGGAGATATTTTTAAGTGAGACCCAAGTGCTAACCTCTTTTCTCTCTTTGGCGATCACTGGTAGCAGAGTAAGATAGTCTTCCATGAACACAGTCTGTAAGTGACTGTGGAGGCCAGTTCTGGATCCACACATCCTTCCACAGTGGGGATATAGGTTTCTGGGCAGGAGTTGATCATGGTGAGAGTTTGCCAAACGCGCCTTCCTCTTAGCTTGTTTCTCCTTTTTGCCCTGCGTTTGTCCTTCTTCAAAGTCCACAACACCTTTGGTAAAGGCTGTTCTCCAGTTGGAGCACTCACAGGCCAGTGTTTCCCAGCTATCAGGGCTTATACTACATTTTTTCCCCAATTTGCCTTGCGAGTGTCTTTAAACCTCTTTTGTTGTCCATTGGTATTTCACTTTCCATTCTTAAGCTGGGAATAGAGTAGTTGCTTTGGAAGACGATAATCAGGCATCCGAACTACTTTCATCTGGTTTATGAATAGACAAAGCTGTATCATTAGTGTGCAGAAATACCTAAAGAGTGACAATTACTTTCTGAAGTGAGCTAAATCACTCCTGTTCTTGTGCTAGGCAGTGGCATAGCGTGGGGGGTGCAGGGGGCCCCGGCCGCACCGGGCGCAACATCTGGGGGTTAGGGTTAGGGGGAGCAAATCCACGGGTTAGGGGGCGCAAATTACTTGCCTTGCCCCGGGTGCTGACAACCCACGCTACGCCACTGGTGCTAGGAGTAAGCCTACTTTCATAAAGACTTCCATATATGCAAAAACTTGAGGTTGATGGCAGTGCAGGGCATCTACTTACCTCTGGGTGCAAATCGCTTCCCATATCTAAAGGAATACACATGGGTATAGCCTTACGTTTTTTGCAGTTCAGTGATTTTTCAGTTTGGCAGTTAGTAGCTTTCTAATAATTTGTGTCTATCACATCATTTTATTGTTTTATTTGGTTACAATGTGGCCAGTGACGTTATTCACCTTGATATTGTACTGTCGGATAAAGTTTGTTTCCCCACCCGCACTTGAACAAAGCCAGCTCACACATGCATGTATCTATCATGTGACTGCTTAGCACTCAGCCAATCACAGTTTAATATATCAACTGACTCTACTGAAAAGCAGTGTGTTTGAGGAAATGTAAAGTGGTATGAAAGTCCTGTCTGTGGCGATTGATCTATAATGGCTCATGCATACATGCCAAATAGTCTGAAGCTGTTGTTGAGCAAAGAAGATCCATGTGTGAAGTACATTTTAAGCTTAATATTTAGCTTTTGTTAGTTTGGTCATATCCGCTTTAGAACACTTATCCTCCTGATTCAGCTACCCTACTCTTGTGGTAGGGCATGAGTGGGGAATCTGTGGTTGAATTTACACCCATAAGCGACAGTCAGCAGGAATGGTCAAGGATGATGGGCGTTGTAGTCCAACAACATTATGAGAGCCATAGTGCACAGTATCATATGGAACTGTTCTTCTGCAAATGTCATTGCCTATGGCAGGCATGGCCAGCCTGCAGCCCTCCAGATGTTGTTGGACTGCAACTCCCATCACCCCTGACCATTGGCCATGATCCTGGAGCTGCTGGGAACTGGAGGTCAACAATATAGGAAGTACTACAGTTTTCCCATTCCTCACTTAAAGGATCCTGATACATACATACCAAAAAAAAAAAGAGCAAATCCACATTCAGTGCATAGAAAATAGTACAGCATTCCTCTTTGTGCAGATTAAAGAAATGCCATGCAAACCAACAGAGTGGATTTATAGATCTGTTATCATATTTCATGGTGTCATGGTGTCATGTGTGCAGAAATAGACATGCTGTTATTTAGCTTCTCTCAAAACAGCCACCCATATGTTAATGTACACTAAAGTATTTTTTTCTTCGTTTTTCTTAAAAACAATTTTTATGTGTTGTATTTAATTTTTAAAAAAGCATCCTAGGCAGTGCATTTGGTTTAAGCCTAGTCTTGTAGGCCTATTAACCACATTCTCCCCATATGAAGCTGCCCTATTCGGTCAGGCCATTGGTCTACTTGGCACTGTTTACTTTGCTTAGCAGCAGCTCTCCACATCCCATGCAACATTCTTCCCTCCCCTCTGATTCCTGCTACGAGAAATACTTCAACTGGATATGGTGGGCATTGTTCCTGGGATGTTCTGCATGAAAAGCATTTGCTCTCCTGCTGAGCTATGCCTCCTCACTTATTATTGGAGTGGATCTGCGGGAAATGTAGCCGTCCAGAACCAAGTGGTAAAAGTCCTCTGGCATCTTCAGCAAAGCTTTAGTCATTGATTTTCATTGGGAAAGATCTCCAATATCACGACTGAGAAGGACCTCTGCCCAAGATGTTCCGAGTCAGAGTAAAGAGAATGCTTCTAGATGGCCCAATGAACGATTTCATTAGAAGCCAACTTTGTATGTTTATATTGATTACAGAGTTCTTTGTAAAAGTGCATCTGTCTTTCACTAATTGAAACATCCCTATAGTCAACCAGAAAATTAAATTAAATGAGAGAGGACTAGGCTTTTCAGACCTGGAAAATATGTCTTACACACTACAGCGGTCCAGAGATCTAAAAGGTAACCAAACAGTAGTTTTATTAAGAATGCAGTGAAACAGCTTCCTTGTCTGAAAGTTGCTTAATTGCAGAAGAATATGTGGTAGTGCACATATGTGGTAGTGGACGCGGGTGGCGCTGTGGGTAAAACCTCAGCGCCTAGGACTTGCCGATCGCATGGTCGGCAGTTTGAATCCCCGCGGCGGGGTGCGCTCCCGTTGCTCGGTCCCAGTGCCTGCCAACCTAGCAGTTCGAAAGCACCCCCGGGTGCAAGTAGATAAATAGGGACCGCTTACTAGCGGGAAGGTAAACGCCGTTTCCATGTGCGGCTCTGGCTCGCCTGGAAGTGTCTGCGGACAGCGCTGGCTCCCGGCCTATAGAGTGAGATGAGCGCACAACCCTAGAGTCTGTCAAGACTGGCCCGTACGGGCAGGGGTACCTTTACCTTTACCTTATGTGGTAGTGCAAAGCATTATACAGTATTCATTCTGCCATTGCTCCATATTAATATTTCAAACTGGCCTATATTTAGAACAACTCTAAACTTAATAACAATTCTAGATAAATTATGGCTTGCTTCTATTGTATGTAAGTGTAATATCTGATTTGTTACTATGCCTCTTGTAGAGTAAGCCTCTCCTTGTCACTTTGGGGTATTTATCTGCCATCTCTGGTTTGTACATGTTAAGAGATCTGACCAGAAATGTTCTTCTCCTGGTCTCTACTTTTTATCACAAGTCCTGTTGATTTAAATTATTTGGAAGAAACCAATCAATTCTTATAACTTCTGCTCTTTCAACATTTGCAGCACCTATACAGGTCTACCCAGACTTGTTGTTTTCAATAGGGTTTATTTCCAGGTAAATAAATATAGGATTTTAGCTTTAGGCTGTAATCTTATACATTCATCTGGGAGTAAACCCCATTTAATTTAATGGGATAAATTTCTGCTTAGACATAGAAGTGTGCTGATCATCTAGTTGTAAACTCTGTTGGAATTATTGACAGCTGAGAGATTATAAAATAGTTCAGTGATGGCAATTCATAGAATCATAGAACTGTAGAGTTAGAAGGTATCCCAAGGGTAATCTAGTGCAACCCCCTGCAATGTAGGAATCTCAACACACGGTCCTCCCATCCAATTTGAAACCATACCAGGCCCTGCTTAGCTTTGCAAATGTGCTAGCAAGTTTATTGCTGCACCAAATGATGATTCTGGATCAGGCCATATGAGCAAAGAAGGTTACAAGAGGGTGCACATCCAGCACCCAGAATTGCCCATTTCTGGATCTAGACCTTAGACATATTGCCAGACATACAGTCTGTGACATCAGCTGTCATACCACCTATCATCACTTGAATGATCTCAGGTGGTGTGCTTCTGCCTTAGGAGGTAAACAATTTTGAACCCAGCCTTCTATAGGTTTTGGGCTACAACACCCAACCAGCACAGCCAATGGGCAGGGATGATGGGAGTTGTAGTTCAAAACCTTTGGAGGGCACCAGGTTGCAGAAGGCTGGTCTAAGCTCATATAGGGGCTATCAGTTTGGCATAATTTTTTACACTCAATAGCAACTGTGCAGCCTGCTACTGTGTACAGGCTGTGTTAGACCAAGGCCAGACCCTCTTGTTTTTCTACTGTACAAATCTTCATCTCTTACTTTTCTAAATAAATAAATAAATGGTTGGATTGGGGCCATGTATGTCCGTTAGGTTCAATGTGGAGCTAAACATCTCTTTCATATAATTTGACAGGGCCTAAATTTGCTTAACTTTGTTTGGTTCATGCCCCTTGTTAGTAGTGCAGGGGTAAGATGCATACAAAGAGTAGACTGGGGGCTTGGCAGAGCTGTTGGGAATTGGCACTGGATTGCAACAGCTGCTGTGTAGGATTCTGGCCTGCTTTGCAGAAAGAGCTTTGGGGAAAGACATACTTGTTAGGAACCCCTTGCTTGTCTTTCCAAGCCCATTCCTTGGAGCAGTGTTTGCAACAAATGTTGGGTTCCCAATGCCAGAGGGTAATCCTTTCCCACCAAGCTCAGAGCTTCTCAGAGATGGATCTCAGACACAGCTCTGTTGTCAGGGATCAGCTGGAGAACAGCTGCCTGTAGAACAATCTTCTCAGTGTGGGTAGCAGACAGCAGGCCAAACGGGGAGACCCACCCCAGAAAACCTGGCCAGGAGCCTTGACTGCAATGCTATCTCTCTATTCCCGTTCATCACCCTGCCGAACTTCCCATACAATATGGCCTCTCCTGACACACCCATGTCTTTTCTAAATTGCCACTTGCCAGATCCAGCTCATCATTGATAGCCTCTCTACTGGACTATTACACCGAGCTGAAAGGCTGAACACCCATCATTCCCACACACCATCCTCTCACTCCTCCATTGAGGCCCTGTTTGACGGGGGAGGGACCTGTTGCCCCAGATGTTGCTAGTCTCAAGTCCCCCCTTTGGCTAAGCTGGCTGGGGCTGGTGGGAGTTGTAACCCATCAACAGTTGGGGAGCCACAGGTTCCCCACCACCACTGTTAATCAATGATACCTTTTTGTTGTTGGCATTTATGGAGCAGAATTAAGGTAGCCTATAGCCTATCATACTTCTACCATAAAGCTCATGTCATCCATACCAATGGTAAGTATTGTGTACTGCAGCTGTATGGAGAAAACTGGCCTGAATGACATTCACATAGACATAAGTGGTACCTCGGGTTAAGAACTTAATTCGTTCTGAAGGTCTGTTCTTAACCTGAAACTGTTCTTAACCTGAAGCACCACTTTAGCTAATGGGGCCTCCCGCTGCTGCCATGCCGCCGGAGCATGATTTCTGTTCTCATCCTGAAGCAAAGTTCTTAACCCGAGGTACTATTTCTGGGTTAGCGGAGTCTGTAACCTGAAGTTGTCTGTAACCTGAAGCTTCTGTAACCCGAGGTACCACTGTAATAGTAATAATAATGTGTGAGATGACTTCTGTGAAGTATGGTATTGCTTTATGGTGCACAGACTACCATGGAAGGATATCCTGGGCTTGATAACCAAAGAAAACAGAGGTGAAGTAGGGACATGCATGATGTCCATTCATATGAAAATATGTGTAATGATGTTACGGCTGCTGTGGCTGCTCCTCATTGGTTTTCAGCGGTGTAGTTTCCTGAAAAATATTAGACTCATCATTTAACATAAATAGAAATTGTGTCTGGGAAATCTTTTTTAAAAGTTAAAAACAAAACCAGTCTTGGCTTATTCAAAAGAATATTGTGAGGATGTATGACTAGCAGATTACTTAACCCTGAAAGCAGATTGCTAGTCAGCTTGGTGAAAAAAGGAAATGGATCCAAAGGAGAGATACTGTAGCTGAACAGAAAGAAACATACTTCCTTTAAGAATGGGATTTCTACCTATTGGATTCATATTAAATAGGGTAACAGTGTTTAATTCTAAGGTGTAGAACTGAGACACTCTATAGGAATCTCTAATATGATCCTAACATGATGACACATAGTTCAACAATACATGGTGAGTGAAACGTTTCTGCCTTTTACTGTGCATTAAGGCCACATTTCTACACACACTTACCTGGGAGTCTCATCAAATGCATTGGGAATTAGTTCAGAGTAGACATTCACAGGATTACACGGTCAGGCTTGTTGATCATAAGATTTCTGATGCTTACTTGAGAGTAGGCCATTTCTCTCAGTGGGGTTTACTGTCAAGTAAATGTGCATAATACTGGGCTGCATGCAGAACAGCTGATCACCTACAGTCTTAAAGACTAGCCATGTACAAACCTTCACTTCAAGGTAATGACTGTAAAAATGGTTTCCTTGGCAAGGCTGCATTTAGTCCAGTGCTCCTGACAAAGCAGGCCATGATGGAGAACACCTGTCCCTTCTCATATGGCCCCAGCAGTTGGTAGCCAAAAGATATGCTGCCTTTGGATGTGGAATATGGGGACATCCATTGTGGGAGAGATCTACCCACTATGAATTTGCCAAATACTTTTTAAAAAGTCACTCAGTTTTACTGTTCTTGAGTACGTAGCAGAAGTCTAATCTATTGACTCAGCTCATTCCTATGCAGCCAGCAATTCTGTGCTCCTAATTCTTCCTAAACTCCTAGTTTAACCGTTGGCATCATGGGCCACTCCCTGCCCGACTCCTCTTGCACCTGCCCTTTATCCAGGCTCTGCTCGGCAATTTGCTGTCTGGCATGTGCTTCTTTTATAGCTACACTCTAAGGAGTGGGAAAGCCAAGATGGGGAGAGTGGGGGCGGGGGAAGAGAGGGAAAAGACAGGCACTTGGCTCTGCTTCAGTTGTGTGGTTCAAAGGCAAATATTTCTGCTGGGCAAGGGAAGCCTCTTCTGCTCTTGAAGAATGCCGACAAGGCGGCGGGGGGGGGGGGGATACCCAGGCCTTTCACAACAAAGCAGCTCAGGCTGCTCCTCTGTGCCCTTGCAGTCACGGCAGGAGGCAGAGTTTTTAAAAGGTCTGCCACTGAACTTCGGAGAGAGGCTCGGATGGAACCAAAAATAGGGAAGGCCTACCAGTGACCGTGATGGGCATACAGAGCTATTGAGCTGCCATCACATAATCCTGCAGAAAGATCCCGAGGGAGATGGTAATTTCCCGGCACCCCCTTTGCCTGATCACGAGAGACAGGTAGAGCACAAGCTGACTGTTCTCCCAGTATTCATAATCACATCAAGGAAGTAGGTTAGTGGAAGCTGTCACTGGCTGCAGAAACACAATTTGGGATGACATGTACAGAGCGGCAGATGCGGCAGGGAAGCGAACAGGCATCCGCAGCACACGGGAGGTCAACATTGTCTTATCAGACCACAGGAGAGGGATCCTTGGCCAACAGCAGCTCAGCGCAACAGGGCTCCAGAAAAAAACCCCAAGGCCACGCTTGAACTTCGTGGGAGGCAATGCTCCCCCAAGGAAGGCAGAGCTCAGCGTTATGGCGGAGGCAGCGAAGCAAAACCCAGCACTGAAGCCTTCTGTGCCTCGCCCTCAAATTACAGCAAATGCTGCTGGAGTCAAGTTACAAAATATAAAATTTGCTCCACCCACGAAGGCTAAAAATTGCTTGTTTGTCCCCAGCGAGTTTGGGGCAGGCTTGATGCTGGGCCTCTCAAATGAAATAATTTTTTTTTAAAAAAAGAAGAAATAATGAGCGGCCTGGGGTGCGGCAAGGAGCTCCTGAGCAAGTTTCTCTTTAAATGTAGCTAGTCTGGATAAGGGAGGGAGCCATGTGATGTGGGTAAACTTCTGCTGTTAAGAGAGCCATAAATAGGGAAGGCCTTTTACAGAACCTTCCTTTCTCCCATCCTGGCAGAGTTTAAAATAGATGGGATGGGCTTAATGACTGCTTGTAAGCTTGCCAAAGCGAGGCCTGGAGCAAAAAAGCTTTGGAGCAGCAACAGGGACTGGGAGGGAGGGAGGGAGCACACAGCCTAGCCGTGCTTTCCTGCCCTTCTGCAGCAGAAAAGCTAACAAGGCTGGGCTGGGAATCTTATCAGAGGCGCCATGTGCTCCCCTTTCTCTTTTTGCAGGCACACACATACACAAGACTAGCAAATGGCACAGACTCCCAAAGAAAGAAGGTGGGGGGGGGGGAGCTGCTCTGACAGTAGTGGGTACGGCTGGCGGTGGAACACATGGAGGCCTGCCACTCAGCCTCTTCAGAGGAGATGCTAGAAAGCTTTTAAGCATCCATTTTCTCATTCTCTCCACATTCTCCTTCTGAATGCGGCCTGATTAACACACGGCTGAACAATCCAATTCATAGCCTTAGGGTGCAGCAGGAGCCACACACCAAAAATAGCAGCAGGAAAGTTTCAAACTTGCAATTGCTGAATGCAAGAAGGCAGCAGCTGCTCTGTGCTGCCAATTACCCACCTTGACAGAGGCCGATTTGCCTTCCAGAAAGAGAAGACAAACCACAGGCTCCATTCTATACTTCATGTCAATCAGTTGCCCAAAAGATGCATGCAAACCATCCTGGGCTTGCAGCATGCCCTAAGTTAGGACCTGTGAGTCTGCACTGCTGGAGTTAAAACAAGGCTTGTGGCAAGTTCAAGGTGAATCAATCTGTTGTTTCCAGGTGTGTGTTTTTTTCTCTGCAAGAGCCTAATGCACAACAAAGAGTCTTGTGGCACCTTAAATACGTAATGTCAAATGCAATGTGGCAGATGCTTTTGTGGACTAGAGTCCATCCACTTCACTGAATGCATGAAGATTTTCCTAAGTGGCTGGTATAGGCACATGTTTTAACTGATTTCAAGCTTGTATTTTTCTCTTGCTGTAACCTGCCCTGGGACTTTGTGGTGAAGGGAGGATAACATACATTCTTTTTGGGGTAGTGATGATGGTAAATGATGAGGTCAGAGGAAATGCAATGCAAAGAAGTGCAATAGTCATTCCATTACTAACAGTGATAAATCACAAAGATTGTGTAGTCCAATCTTCAATTTGTGAAGATAGTAAACATAGCCTTAAAAATCTAAATATTAAAAACTTAATTTTGTCCTACTTATGATGAAAATGGAAAAAGGATGTAGAAAATTGGAAAAATGTGACATTAACATGGCTGGTCAGAATAGCAGTAAGAAAAGAAAATATCACACCCAAGTGTCATGAAGATGAAAACCCCACACACTCACTGGCCTGGGCTCCCCAGGAGGGAAGATGGAATCCTGTGTGTTCTATATAGCAGCCTTCACCAACCTGGTGCCCTCCAGGTAGGTTTGGACTACAATTCCCATAATCCCCCGTCAGCACAAGCTAGCTGTGGCTGATGGGAGTCAAAGTCCAAATATGCCTGGAGGGCACTAGGCTGACAAAGGCCAATATACAACATAATCGTAGAATCAATTCTGAACATTCTTCCAGACACTTAACGTGATAAAGAAATGCCTTCAGATCCATTCTTGCAGTAAGAGGGATCCTTGTGTGGAGAGCCAGTGAGGAGGAGTGGGAAGTGCTGGACTAGGATCTGGGAGATCAAGATTCAAATCCCTACTCAGGGTTGTTGTGAGGACAGAATGGAGATGGGGAGAAGTGTGTACCCCACCTGGAGCGCCTTGGAGGAAAGGTGGAATATAGAAATAAAAATCATGATGATAAAACATTCCTGGTGTGTGGGTGTAACACGGGCAAAGAATTTTTCAGCCCAAGGGTTGCATTCCCTTGTGGGGCTTCATGCCAGTGGTGGGTGGGAACAAAGGCAAAAAAGCAGCTAGTGCACTGGACACTTGAGGTCAGGATGAATCAGAGGTTTGCATGTACCGAGATTTCCAGCCAGGGAACAAAGAGGCACAGTCACAGTTCAAGGCACATTCCAGTCAGGCAAAGGCGGTCAAGGGAGGGTATGGAGGAGCAGGATTGGAGACAAGTACGGCCTGAGGACAAGCGTGTCCAAGGAAGAGCCCAAAGACCAGACAGAGATGCCTCATTTGGCCTCCAGGCCTGAGGCGTCTCCACTCATCCCATGCGTCTCTGTGAGCAGAGCAGAATGCAGAGATGTGCTATATCCAGGGAGGATCTTTATAATATGCAAGCACCCGCCCTCCCTGCCTATACCCATTCTTGTGACAGGCATTTTACTAGTTAATAAATCATGGCTAACTTTAAAAAAACACACACCAAAAACCAGACACATTTTAGGAAGATAGCAACACAGTGAGCAGAGTAGCTAAGAATACATAAGCAAACCACATAAGCAAACCACCAATAGTAACTTAGAAGGAACTTCTGAATCATTCCTTGTATGTTGCAGTCCAGTTTGGCATATCCAGGGCCTTGCAAGGACACGTAACACAGTAGACTGTAGCATTAGATTCACTTCAATCCAGCAAGCCAATAAAGTTTACCAGTTTCCAGAACAGTGCTTGAAAGCAAGATGCACACAGAATCAATAAAATGTCAATCTTACTGACTGCAAGTCCATACCTACTACACATAAAATGTATAAATCATCACAGCTTTTTGCTCTATCACCAGCTGAGCATTTGAAATTTGAGCTGCAAGCTGAGTTCTGGTCACATGGTATTGTTTCAGGTTCCTCTGAGGATGAGCAATGTTTTGAACCAATATGAATTTTGCATTTGTGAGCAAAGGAACGGCAATGCCTACCAATTAGGTTAAATTTCACAGAGAGATTTGCAGAAACTGATTTAACTTGCACGGTGTGCAAACCAGTGATGGAAATGGATTGCACATCTTGCCAGAATTCCCTCATCTTTTGCTGGTATGCTTAAACTCATTGATTGATGTGGTTAAAATGTTTTGGGAGTGCTCTGCACCTGGCTAACCATGGCAGCTTTCACCACTGGTTTAAAAACAAGTACAAATAAGGCAAGTTCTTGGTTCAGAAAAGATGAAATAAAAAATGCCTTGAGACGAGGTTGGTGACTTTTAACAACAACTGTGCATTAAGTTTTGTGGATAAATAATGATAGTAAGAGCTAGTGCTGCCATGAATCATTTCATGCTGCAGTCTTTTTAGAGGTGGTTAAGTTGAATGGCTAGTGTGCAACTGCTGTCACACAGAAACACCTCCATAACTGACCTTTGGCTCATTTCTGTGACTGCTTTACTATGGCCATTAAATCATTTCAGAGTCCTACCTGTTCTATGTGTTGTTGGTCCTCAAGGATAAACATATCTGAAAAATCATCTGAGTACAAGCTACGATTTCTTCATCACTTGTCCTGTTGGTGTTGTTCATTTTAAAATTATGAGCATGTTTAAATCTCACTCAGGGTCAAACAAGTAGGTTGGTGTTGTGTGGATCAAAACTGGAACCACAGGAGGGAGAGGATTAACCCTTGCCTGCCACACCACGGTTCCAAAGATCATGCTGTCCTCCCCTTTCCTCCAAATATAGTGCTTGGCATCCCCCTAGGCATGATCACCTCCACACCTGCCCTTTAAAGTGTGTGTGTCTGTAGGACAAGCATGCAAAACCAAGCAATGGGTTGTATCCAAAGTAGAGCTATGGGTCTTGTTTTGTCAGTGCAAGGATTTCTGCTTGCACAATTGAACTTTCCCCTCTCTTTTGCCCACCATGCCTCCGCTAAATCTGTTCTAAGGGTTCCCCCAACCCTCCAGAACAGATGTGGAGAGGGCACACTTGGGGAAGAAGTGAAGGAGTTCCACCATGCAAGCAGAAATCCTTGTACTGATGGAACAAGTGCACTGGATACTGTTCTATGGGTTGTATCTAACTCAGAGAATTGAAATTAATGGTCCCAAGTTAGCCATGTCCATTGATTTCAATGGGTTTCCTTGGAGTGTGGCTAATGTTAGTTACAGCTTGGAAGCTAAAGGAGAATGAAAAGCAGGGAAGTTGAGATCAGTGAAATTGTTTTGGATGTAACCAACAATGCCACTAGCTCCAGAACATAAATGGATTGTGCATTATAACCTTGCACACCCTGATCCTATGCATTTACTCATAAGTAAATCCCACAAAGGGTTTAATTAGATTTGCTTCCAAGTGAGCGAGTATATACGGTAATTTTAACCAAGCAGCATATACATATTTAAGAACATAAGAAGCTGCTCAATGTCCGTCCACCTGTTCTCACCATGGCCAACTATACTCTGCAGCAACAGGTATTCAGAAGCAAACTGCTGCCACCCAGAGAGGCAAAGCATAGCCACCATGGCTAGCAGTCACTGATAAGGCAGATTCATGCATGATAAAGCTAATTCTTTTTTAAAGTCATCCAAGTTGGTGGCTATCACTGCTTTGTTTTTTTAATCTTCTAAGGGACTTACTCTTTAATAAGTGAAATCTGGTCTGCAGCCATAGTGTGTTCCTGTGTACTCAGTTTCACTTTGTTCAATGAAGCTTACTCCGCAATAAGGCTTGAAGCCTCAACAATGTAGAAAAATATTAACTAGTGCAGGTAAAAACCCAGTAAAACCAAATACAAACAGCTAAGTGTTGGTGACTTTTATGTGCAGGGAGACCACTTTCCTATAGAATTGAAACTGTGGTACGTTAATATTCTAGTACATCTCATTTTATTGATATTTATTACTCTAGCTCAGTAATTTTAGGGTATAGAACAGCAATTGAGATGTTAAAGAAATGGATAGATGTTTCAGACGTGTTCCCAGTCTGAATTATAGAAAGGGAACAGGAAAACTGTAAACCTTGAATCAAAGGAGTGACAGTTTAAATGTTCACCATGAAGCAATATAAATGAAAAAGGTGGCTATGAAGTCCAATTCTCTCCTACCCTATACCTTCTCCTAAGCCAGCATCTTGCAGATCTCTACTAAGGTTGTTGCTCTAGTCATCGGCAGGGAGAAGCCCATTCTTCCACTGCTAAGAGGGCAGAAAGCAAGCAAAGGTATGAGGCCATAAACTGCAAAAACCAAAAATACCATCCAGTATTGCTTTTACACAGTACAGTTGTCCTTTGATGACTTGGGACTCTTACTGGACTAAGAGATTTAAATTCATGTTCAGCCAAGAACACACTGGGTTGTCTTGATTAAGGGCTGCAATCTTATACCCACCTAACTAGGAGTAAGCCCCATTGTACTTATCATGTACATCACCATACCTCTATTTCTCATCTGTAAAATGGAACCTAGTGAGCTACAAAATAGGGTTGTTATGAGGATGCATAAGAATTGAGACACACTTGACAAAACAACATAACATATATTTGTAACGTATATGGAGAACGGTGCCTTGGTATTTGAAGGCTGCGACTCCAGGAATCTTTTATTGGTTTGACACTCAAAATAATTCCTTCCAGTAACGCAACCTTTGTACTACTTGTCAACTTCACTCTGACCTTTTTCTTTTTTTAAAAAAATGGAGAAATAAATCTTTCTTTCATCACCGGGGAGGATTTAAGCAGATATCATTGTGCTTTGTTTCTCACAGCTCCTAAACTGTAAAATCTTTAAGCCAGTAATGAGTATACAGTCTTGAATTATGCAAAGCAGAATGGAGCTCACTTACCGCACTCAACAGAGCACCCTCGAGATCAGTGGGACTCTTCTCCTGCACTTTCTACAGCTTCTTTTCCAGTCTGAGCTTTCTATGTTATGGGAATATTGTGTGCTGGGAACCCAGAGGGGTCTAACGGAAGAGCTCACTAGTCTCTGCGTTTGTAGTAAAGTACACTGGTTTATTTACTTGATATGTTTCTTTACAGAATGCAGAAAACACATTTTTAAAATAATTATATAAGGACATAAAAACACATCAGTGGTTGGTGAACACTTTTAATACAAGATTTTCTCCCACCATTACAGTGTCTAGTGGCATAAATAAACAGCACTGGTGCTTAGGGGGAAGGCGGCTGATGAGAATGCCATTGTTATTATTCTGTTCACTGCCCCTTCGCCTCCAGTTTCTATGGTGACAGGTAGGCCCAGGCCTGAAACCGTTTGCGCTTGCGCATGACCATTATAAAGTGGCATCAGTTGCTAGGGACAACGGCACTGTTTGGAAGGCCCTTCTAACTTGCAGCATTTGGGCTTAGGAGGCTGTGTGTGTTGATAACTTGGAGACATCTGAAATGCAGGCCTGCCAGTATAGATTTTGGCACTGTGCTGCCATGGTCGCTAGCTTGTGGGGGGAGGCATTCTTACAAACGTATTTCTAGTGTCTGTTCAAAAGCAGTCTGCCCTAAGTGGTGCCACTTAATCCCTTTCCCTTCAACCAGTTCTCCTGTGTGTGGAGCGGAATCCATCGCTTCTCCTCATCTGAGACACACACCAACTTTCAAGCACTGAAGGGATAGAGGAGAGGTGTGTGGTTGTTTTTTTAAGGGGGAAAAAACTTTGTAGGGCAAATCTATACCTGTCAAACTAGACAAAGGCTAAACCTGAAGCATTCTTTACAGTCACCCTCACTTCAACACAAACCCCTCCAGCCCACCTCAGGGGGCAGAAGCAGAGTGCAGAACTATATGGGGCCATAGTCAAATTAACAATTGTTTTAATAGACAAAATCCTATTCAAGTAGACAAAAAAAGGCTTGATGGGAAATGCCACCCTAGCAAGTTCAGAGGTGAAGGCCATTTTAGCCATTCATCCACTAGTGTGTTAACTGGCCATGTCAGCACACCATCATACTTTGCAAAACAGTCAATATGGCTTAAAAGTGTCTGCTTTGTGTGCAAAGTCAGCCAGAGGCTGCCCAGCCCCCAGCCAGGGGATGGACTAATTATTGCAAAGGGCTTTTCCTCCCTCTAATGTACCAAAAATAGTCTCAAATGGACAAGAAAAATTAATAACTCATGCTTAAAATCATTTTGTTGAAAGGGGGGGAGAAAGGCATGGGGGGTGACCTTGACAGTCACTCCAACTTCCCAGGAGAGACATGTGGAAGTTCATTTTTTAAAAAGGCAAGAAACCTAGACATGGCTCTAATATTTAAAAACAATGACTATGAGAGACCAAAAAGAAAGGGAAAAAAAACCCAAAATGAGCAAAGCAGTCAGTCCCGTTGAATTGATACTAAGAAGCTAAGCTCATACAAACTGCTGGCAGCATTACCATTTTTAATCACTTTTTTTTAATAAAACAATTTGAGGCTGTATCAAAAATTTAGTAAAAAATTAGAGCTGAGAGTTCACTGATTTTCGCTATGAACTATTTCTGGCGCGCACGTGTTTTTTATTTTATTTTGCCAACCGCCAGACAGCTACTATTGCGTCTGTGTGTGTGCAGAGGACAGCAGTGAGTGATTGGGGGGGAAGAGGGACTGTTCCAATACTGTGGTCCAGGAGGAGTCTTGATGTGAGGAAACTGCATTACACTACATAAAAATATTGCATCTTCACCAAAATATCTCAAGAGTGTTTCGAAAGCCAAAGGATGCCTTCCAGATGAAAAATCTCAGCACAGCACCATGACCCTTGCAGCCTGCAGCTACCACTGTTGGGGCCCCAGTTTCCGAAAGGCAGCAAATGCTGCTACATAGCTAGATTCAACCCTCTCTCTCGCTTCTTTTTTCTTTTTGGTAATTGCAAAGAGCTCTCCAAACTCCATCCCTTTTTCAGAAACCTACGGCTATCGGCCTGGCATCGGTCCAGCAATGGCAGGCTGGAGCAACAAGAGCTTGCAAAAAGGACCCCAGCTGATGACTGAACTGTATAATGTGTGAAAAAATAGGATTCCTTTGATTAAAAAAGACGGTCCCTCAGCCTGACTGGCATTGGAAACACCCCTGGAGCTTATTTGTAGTAAAGCATTTCCCCTCCCCCTCCCCATTCTATACATACAAGTTTAGGTAACAGCAATTAAATGTAAAAACTTAACATTGACCTCAGAAAGTCCTCCGGTTTTAATTTTTTAGGCTACGTTTCATGTTATGCCCTGTAGCTAGACACACGTGAAATAGAAAAAACAGTACAGTTAGTTTTAAAGGCAAACAGCAGAGACCCAGCGTGCCACCCCTAGCGCTGCCTGCATGTCCAGCCATTCTCCCTTTGCACAAGATGCTTCGAGACGCCTGCTGTCAGAAATACTTTTTGAGCCAAGTAGATTCCCCCCCCTATGAATAAACAAAACAAAAGCTGTTAGGCAAAAATAAAATCAGTGTCCCGAAAATTCCACAAGCACTGTGGTGTAGCAAACGCATTCGGAGAGAGGGCCTGCCGGGACCGGGCTACGTTTGAGCTTATGTATGTTGGTTTCCTAATTGGTAACGGATTCGCAGGCCACCGACCCCTACAGACAACACTGGTGTGGAACTATAGGCCCCATCTCCGCAAGCGCCTCTTGTTCATTAAGGGGGGACGTAGGGAGGTGGAGACCTGTAGGGGGTCATGTTCTTCGGACGGGAGCCTTTGCCCTCCATGGGTGCTGTGAAGGGAGGGGGTGGCTGGTAGGGCGGTGCGTTGGGGTCTTCGTCTCGCAGTGGCGTGTACTCTCCTATGGTGTCTTGGTTGAGCGGGGTGGTTTCTGGCATATTCTGATTTGGGTACTCTGGGGGTGGGAGAGGGGCTTTCTCCTCCTGTAGAATCAGCGGCATGCTGGAGGAAGGGGGAGGCTTGGAGTCATCCAGCTCATCGGCAAAGATGATGGGCACTCCCTTCTTGATAAAGGTGGCTTGGTCTTCTATGGTGAGCTTGCCTTTTCTCTTCTTGCGATAGCAAATCATAGCGATGATCCCAGCAATCAGCAGGATTGCTGCCACCACCACAGCGGGGATGACCGTGTGGAGGTACACATCGTCTTCGCTGGTCTTTTCTGGATCCCGCGGAAGCACAACTGTAGGCGGTGCCGTTGTAGGAAGTCCTTCTCTATAGAAAGGAATAAACTGAATGCGTCCGCAGCTACCAGCACCAATAACGGAAATGTTCTTAGCCGGGAACTCTGGCGCTAAGGCATTCTTGAAAGCGTGGCTTGGCTTGCCAGAATTATCAGCAATTTTTCTGCTCATGGTGCGAATCATCTCTTTGGGGCATGGATCCAAAGGCAGAGTATTGTTTGTCCACTCAACTATAATGGAGCCGTTGACAATGTTTTCTATGGTAATAGTGCTACTGTTTCTGTCTCCGAGGGCAAAAGCCAACTTCTTCACCAACAAAATTTTCTTATGAATGTCATTGACAACTGTAGTATAGTCTCCCTCTAATGCGGCTTTAAATTTAACGGGAGGCACCTCGTCGGCTCCAAGACCATGGACAAATATTTCAAATGCATCCACTGTTGAAAGGCCCCCTTTGTCTGTGGCATGCATGAAAAATTCATGCCTGCCTGAGTGTGTGCGATTGGGTAGTCCATACATGAGCTGACTAGTGCTATTGAACTGCACCCACGAGTTTTCTTCCAATGGCTTCTCATTTTCTAGTTTCATGGTCAACTGCAGTTTATCAGTGGTGGTATCTTCCTTGTCATAGAAAGTGTCTGAAGGTATCTTGAGTTCAAAGTACGTGCCCACCCACGCATCAACCCTGTCAATGTGGTTTTTCAGTTCTGGCGGATCATTGGGCACACGGGGAGTTCCAACTGTAGTGGTGCGTATGCGAGTTGGTGGCGAAACTCTTTCTGGTGGAATGAAAGGCGATTTAGTAGTCCCGGGAGTCTTTGGAGGTCGAGGAATTTTGGTGGGTCTGGGAGTTCTTCGTGTCGTGCTCGTATCGGTGGTTGATGGTGTGGACGGTTTTGGCGTGGTTCTTTTTGGTTTCTTTGTTGTGGGCGGTGTAACTGCTGCAGTAGGTTCAACTTGCCCAGTCATTGTTGGCCGGATCTGGACAGGGGTAGTAGAAACTGCTTCTATCATTCTGGTTGGCTGAATTGGTCCAAGGGTTGGTGTCTGAACAATGGCACCTCTTGTTCTAATAGTAACTGTGGGTTTCCTAGGCAATGGAACAGGCTCTCTTACTGGAGGAGCTGTTGTTTCAGTGGGAGGTGCAATGGCTGGGGAAGTGGGTGTGGGAACAATTCTAATTGGCGGTTCTTGGAGGGCTGTTGTCGGAGGCCCAACAGCAGTCACAGGGGTTGGTGTAGCATTAATCTGCCGCCTTATTCTCTTTGGAAGATTAGGCTTCTTGTTTGCAATGTGCCAGCCAACCACGGGGTAGCCAAGATGAGCAGACATTGTACCTTCCTTAGCTGGAGATTCAACATTGCTTATGTTTGGGACACTATTCTGGCTCAAAGAACAGCCTAGTTTCCAAGATAGTAAGGCTCCATTTTCCACCACTTTCTTTGCGTTCCCTGGGCCAGCCATGAAGGCTGACATGTCAAAGAGTCTATTATTTACAACGGGAACCAATTTCATGTTATAAAGTTCCACTTCTGAGAAGGTTTTCATTCGGTTTAAAAGTTCCATCCTCTGCTTTGGTGTCATTTTTGTTAAGTCAGCATCCAAAATTACAGTCAAAATAGTGACTGGTTCCTCTGCGCTACACACAAACGGTGCTACTTCATTCACATCTTGTGAAGCCACCCGTACCGACTGAGGTTCATTATGATCTTCTGGGTGAACCTCAATGGAAAAGACATTGGTGGTTTGGGGCACGTAGCTTCCATTAGATACCAGATGCATTGAATTCACTGAGATATAATGAATGCCTTTATCTGTATCAAGCGGGAGACCTTCCAAGGTGCTACTCTCTGGTTCCCAATGCAACCAAGAAGGCAAAGTTTCTTTCCCAGCTTCGGTAATCTATGAAAGAGAAAGAAAGAAACAGTCACAGGTAGTTACAACATTCGTTAGAAATAATAATAATAATAATAATAATAATAATAATAATAATAATAATAATTTTTATTTATACCCCACCCTCCCCAGCCAAGGCCGGGCTCAGTATAAGTATAACAGTAAACTCTGGTCTTTAAAGTTTGTGCAACAGGCGTTTAAGAACCCCTCCAGCAAGTACACATGGAATGTAAATCTTGAGAAGTAGCTCAACTTGACAGGTCAAAGAGATTGAAAACAACCAATTAATAAATTAAAACAGGATTGAAAACAGACACTCACTTGGTTGCCTAGGGCAGGTGACTAGGTAGAGAAACTTTTGTTAAAGGTAATGTTGTTGGCTCTTTTTGCTTTTTGACTCATATATATATTTTCAAAGGAGCCCAGGGTGGTAAAACAAACGATAAAACCATAAAAACATATTCAAAACCATTTCAAGACAGATGCAGATGGGTAAAAAATTTAACTGAAAAGGCTTGTTGAAAGGGGATGGTCAAATAGGTACCAAAAGGTTTTTCCTAATAAAAAGAAAACACATAACTGAAACTCTTCAACTATCAAATTTAAAATGATCAAAGTGGTACTTAAGTCGTGCACTCAGTGTGTCTAGCGTGTTCCAATGTAGACAGAGGACCCTGATTTTTCACTGCTTCTTTACAGTATGCCTAGCCATTTGCATCAGGGCAACATGAGCAAACACAAAGTTCTACCAGAAAAGTGGAAAGATACGTACTGTTCCAAAGGGCCACCAGGAGCCAGAAAGAACAAACAAGAGTCCCCTTTTAAGGTTCCTGCTGGTGGTTCTGCTAGACCAACTTTATTGCTTCAAATATACATAATTGAAACACTCTAGAAAAAGTTTTTCAGAAACTTAAGGACACCAGTTAAGGATTCAAGTGTACTAAGGTCTCCTGAGTCATTTGTACTCAGGAACAGAACACTTGATTATATACTTTCTCATAAGTAACTCTGTTGCATGACATGCGGCAGCGCTTAGTTCTCAGAGTCCAATTACATATATGAATGTATACTCAAAATCCTCTGGCCTACTTTAGAAAGTGGAAACTTAATGTACGAAAAAAAGCAAAAAAGCATTCCCATATGTCAAAAAGGATCTTATTAGAGGTCACTGCACCTAGTTCCACCTCTTTGATTCCTGTTCCTTATTTCTTCCATTTCCCCTCAATTATATAGCTTTCGGTTATAACTCTGTATTTCATGGTGTTGTGGATAGGAAGGAAGGAAGGAAAAGAGGCATGGATGAAACCTGTATACTTTTGTTGGTTTCATGGGTAGCCATGGGACCCAAAATATCAGTTAGCAGACTGTATGTTTACTGGGATCCTGCTTTTTCTATAGCCATTTGTTATCAGAGTAACTATCTGATAGCATGCCAAGCTGAGTTTTCCTTCTCCAGGATATATGGCAAAGCTACATAAAATCTATTTCTGTGTGAATTCCTGTATGCTTTGAAACCAAGAGAGTCCCAGCAACCATCCTGCCCAGCAGGAGGAGGCACCATTTTGGTTCCATTTCAGGCAGCAAAACATTTTATGACTGCTCTATCTGTGATCTTTACAGTGCATGGTGCTCCTTCAGAATTAAAATAATATTTTAAAATAAGTAGTAATGTTGATTTGGTGTCTAGAAACTGTATCCAACAATTGAAACGGAACAGGGTCATCTTGTTTTATTGAGGTTTGGTGGGGGTTTTTTTGCATTCCAATGTATTTTTTTATTGTTTTATTGGGGTTTTGTTTTTTGCATTACAAGGTATTCTGGGTCATGAGTAGAATCTGGGTCTTTCTAGGTATAGTTCCAAATGACTTTGCTGGAGTCTAGTGCACAGCTGTGATTAAGCTGTGATTAAGACATTTTTGTTTCTCTAAAGGTCTGTAGAATTCATATATTTCATGATTTGCCAAAACTCAAATTCATACTCTGCTGCCATACAGCCAAAATGGATCCATTGCATATGTACTGTACCTCACTCCTCTTAAAAAAAAAGGAAGCAAAAGGGGAAACATAATAGGTGAACAGAAAAAAATAGGTGAACAAAAAAAAAAAATACTACTTCCATAACAGATAGATATCCCAATCCCAACTTGTTTCAGACTGTACAGTCATTTTCCGGGGAAATATTCAATGTAAAGAATAGTAACTCAGTTGTATCTGCCTTAAGATGGTTCTCATTTAACTAATGTGATACATGCAAACTGAGCCTAAATTATGAAAATGCTCTCTCATTCTGGCAAATTGCAAGTATTGTTTAGCCCTCAGAACAGCTAAAGTTGAGGAAACAATTACATTTCAATATCAACAACATTATACAACACACAAACACATTTTACAAAAGGAACAATTAAATACTTTTTTTTGGAGAAAAATTGCATGAATCACTACAATAGATAATGGTTTAGATTCAATTTAGATAGCTGATTGCAACCAGCAGTTTTGATTTTATTTTTGCTAAGTGGTGTGTTAACAAGGTAAGGTAAGGTAAGAAAGAAAGAATACCACAGATAGGTGAATGGAAAAGTTCGTTTTCTCAGAAAACTTACAGTGCAATCCTTTATGTGTCTACCCAGAAGAAAGCCATTTTCATTTTACTCTATAAACGCAGCCTGCAGCCTGAGTGTAACACTTTTGTCCCACTGACATCAATGGGAGAATTAAGCAAATGCTAAAATTCATGAGTTAAAAAATGTTTACTTCTGGCCAGATCATTCCCCGTTTTTCTACAAATACTGCCAACCACCTGGAGGTGCAAACATCTCAGTAAGCAAAATGCTATCTATGCTAGCTCCTTCTGTCTTGGGTCCTTGATATTAACAGCTTTCTCTTGAGTAGTTAAAAGTGTTTGTTAACATTCTGTGATACCACAGCAAGGCAGCCCCACTGAGAACATCTTCAGTCAGGGGATAGGATCTGCTAAGTGCTGAATATACTGCTCCCTTTCGAGGATTCATGTGTTTTTTTTAAAATCCATTTTAAGAAATGCCTTTAAAATTATTATTATTGTTATTATTATTAACAATAATAATAACCATGGACTATTACCATGGATTTTTAAGTAAGGAGAAATTTCAAAGTGTATGCCCAGTTCTAGAAATGTTTCAACCATGTGCCTTCCTCTTTTGTTCACTGCAGTCACTGGGTCACTAAATCAGTTCAACAAAGCAAGGAACGCAGAACAGAACTGCCCAAATTTTGCCACCTTAACATTCTTCAGCAAGAGTAAACTCCAGCTTGGCAGGATGACAGCCGAGACCAGCTGTCAGACAGTGTGAGCCACACCTTAAATTTAAGCCTCTTACCTTGTCAAGGTACCATATGTGGAAGTGCTTATAGAATATTTCACAATTCCTTACTGCGACTTTAAACCTTACTGAGGTGATGCTTGTATTCAATTCTGTCAAAATCACATTGCCAACTGAAGAGACACAGTACTGGACAGGTTTTAAATGGCTATCATTTTAGAAACTAGGTGGAAGCATGAAAGGACACAAATTTGATATGCCTGACTCACAAGCAGACATGTAGTTAAGTCTCGAGGTGATACTGCATAGAAAGATTTTATACTTGGCATCTTTACAGCACTTTGAATATTTCAATAATATATGTGAAGCTTCTTAAGTTTTTACAGTGGGTACCAAAGGTAAGCCAGTATTGCTACTATCCACACTACTGTATTTTCTGTAATTATAAGTTCTTAAAACGTTTTACTGTTCTATTTTAAATTGTACCCTGCCCTGGGACCTTAGGGCATGTTGTGGTGGTGGTGGTCAACAGCAGTGATCTGAGTGAGGCCAACTAGTGAATTGCCAAGGCAAAGTCTTCCCAGTGCATAGCTTACATCCTTAGATCTGAAACTCTCCATTGCCGCTGGAGCTCTACTCTGCCTTTTATCCGTGACAGACTTTGGGAAACAGAAGCAAGAAAGCCAATGAAAGCTGGCAGAGTGCCCTGTGGGCACTAAAGCTGAATACTAGGAGAATGAATCCCCCATGGTTTCCAAGTATTAACATTATCACTTGAGGGGTGCAAATGATTTTTTTTGGGGGGAAGCACTTTGGTACTAACCCAGCCCAATACAATAGTTAAGAACAAGAAAGGAACTATGATTTGCAGGTATCTAGTGTTACATGTGAACTGGATCAAAGACAGATACACACCTTCAATTTCTAATTGAATAATAAAGCCAATAAATAAATGACAACAAAAACAACAACATACTATTTCTGCTTCAGCTGATTAGTACTATTTTCAAGAAGTATTCAAATCTGAGGGACAAAGATGAGTAATATTTCCCGCATGATGCTAAACAGGAATGAAGCAACAGTATGTTGCTTCCCTCGTAAAACTAAAGCAGCTTTGCAGAACTTCCTCATGTTTGAGTTCAGGAAATAAAGTTAACTCTAGCTTCTTTAAGTGCATTTCATACTATGTAGTATAGTATTACGGCCTCTAACTTCAAAAAGGAGACATGCAGCCCAAAATTCGAACACCAGACCTTTATGACAACCACAAAGTACGTTTCCCTGCAGCATCCACACAAGCATGACTATAATATGTATAACTCTGGACAGAATCTGGAACAAGCCAACCACTACCAGTGCAGTTTATGTAACTGAGCTCCAAAAGGCAAATGCAAGTAAAAAGAATACCAAGTATGGATTATGCACCAGACACTGTTTATGTATGGGACTGGTGCCCTTTTCAATAGGGCTTTCACTGCTCATCCTTGCCCCAAGAGTAGCAGATCACTGACAATTTATGCCTATTTAAATATATACAGATTTCAATTTCTTTTCTTTACTCCTTCCCCGATAATCAAAGAAGATGGGAGACAAAGCCAATTCTCAGATAGTGAAAAGTGCAAGATAACTTTCTAGCACCATAATTTTGCCAAAGTGTAAACCCGGGTTAGTTGTTCCATAATATCTTGCCAGTGCTGCAGCTGTGAAGTTAAGAAAACCCCTGCAGGATCAGACCAGCCGCCCATCTACTTGTCACTCTGTGCTTCAGATGCATCTGTGTGTCAAGGGACTATTATTTTGTTAATGCCGATTTCCACAAACAAACAAATCCCATATACAGTAATTGCATCCTCACACATAGTAAACTTTGCAAGCAGTCAGACTATGGCTCTGACAGCCACAATATTTTTTACTAAGATTTCACATACAAATATAAACCCAAGAAACACTTTTCTAGTCATACCGCATATATTGGCCAGAATATGTAGTGGAATCTAGAAGAAATTCCATGGTTAAAGCCTCACTTCGGTGTGTACAGACAAGTGGCTACATTAATTCCTAAAAAGTGCATGGCTGTGTTTGTGATATTGCCTCCCCATGCTATCTTAGCAGAATAGAAAGATATTCAAGCCTAAGATGACTACAGATGGATAGATGAAAGAAGGCAGAAAGGGAAAAGAAGCTAAAAGGCAGAGAGTCAGGTCACTAAAACCTAGGCAGATTGCATGATTCTCAGATTATCATATCAAGACTCCTATACAGCTGGCTACTTTTAAGAAAGAACTTTTACCGCTAATTTTGTTTTTCTGAAAACTTATAGCTCTGAACACAAACTAATAAGGGTTTTGTTTTTGAAGGATACAGTCCTCTCAAAACAAGAAAGGAGAGGCTTTGAAAAGCTTGTTATTCGCATATTTGAAAGCTATTGAAGAACTACCATATTTTTTGCCCTATAGGACGCACTTTTCCCCCTCCAAAAATGAAGGGGAAATGTGTGTACGTCCTATGGGGCGAATGCAGGTTTTCGCTGAAGCCTGGGGGGCGAGAGGGGTCGGTGCGCACTGGCCCCTCTCGCTCTCCAGGCTTCGCGCACCTCTCTGCAAGCAGCAGGAGCCCTGCGCTGGGCTCTCGCCGCTTGGGGAGAGTTGCCTGCATGCTGAAGCCTGCGCGCGCTGAGCTCAGCACGTCCAGGCTTCGCGCACTTCTCCGCAAGCAGCGGGAGCCGGCGCTGGGCTCCCACGGCTTGCAGAGAGCTGCCTGTTCTGGGGGCTGGGGTCGGGGGAAGCTCGGGCTTCCCTGCCCCAGCCCCGCGCCTGGGGAGGGAATACTTTTCCCCCTTTATTTCCCCCCCAAAAAACTAGGTGCGCCTTATGGGACGGTGCGTCCTATAAGGCGAAAAATACGGTAACTGAAAAATTGCAATGTTCACCATGCAAGAGAATCAGGTTAGTCAGTTACACCAGAAAAAGCCAAGCATTTTTGTCTCTCTAAGTCACCATTCTGCTTTCATCCATTGTTGTCTAGTGAAGTCACCAAACTTACATCTTCCTCCTCAAGATATTGTTTCTGCCACACACTGAAATGACATGCAGACAAACTTTCAACTGTTAACAAGCATATTGCCTCCCTGCTTTTGATTGCATAAAAAGCCCTAGATACAGTAAGCAACAAGACTTAGGGAATCTATTATACCAGCTTTGGAACAGCAGCATTGGCTACAGGCCCTATCCAAGCACAATTCAAAGTAGACATCCCCAGAGACCATCCTCTTGAGCATGAGCTATTCAGAAATGCCTCAGCGACCCGACTCCATGTTCCCTGCCAAGTGAAGTAAGGGAAGTGGTAACCTGAGACACTCAAACCTTGTTACGGAGGTCCCTTCCAAGAGAGGTTTGCTTGGTGCTGCCTTTTTATTTTTGGCACCAAGTGCATACTTTAAGAAGGTCTGGGCAAGGGACATTGTAAGAAACCTTTCATATAGTTTGTTCTGATTTACTGGTTTTACTGCTCAAGTGACTGCTATTTTTATTGATCTAGGTTTGTATTGGTTTCATGTAAGCTACATGTAAGGGATGCGGGTGGCGCTGTGGTCTAAACCACTGAGCCTCTTGGGCTTGCCAATCAGAAGGCTGGCAGTTCAAATCCGCACAACGGGGTGAGCTCCTGTTGCGCTGTCCCAGCTCGTGCCTACCTAGCAGTTTGAAAGCATGCCAGTGCAAGTAGATAAATAGGTACCGCTGTGGCAGGAAGGTAAACGGCGTTTCCGTGCACTCTGGCTTCCATCATGGTGTTCCGTTGTGCCAGAAGCGGTTTTAGTTATGCTGGCCACATGACCCAGAAAGCTGTCTGTGGACAAACGCCCGCTCCCACAGCCTGAAAGCGAGATGAGCGCTGCAACCCCATAGTCGCCTTTGACTGGACTTAACCATCCAGGGGTCCTTTACCTTTTACCTTTTTACCATGTAAGTTACTCTAGGAGTAAAACAAACAAACAATAGGAGGGACATATTAGTTCTTCCTTTAAGTATTATTTCTTCCACGCCATTAAGACGGCATGAAGAGAGGGTAGGGATGTGCATGCTGAGCCTGCTCATCTATGCTCTCCCCCCCCCCCAATCCATGCAATGGGGAGCTTGTCTGCATAGGGGAAACCTACTGAACATATGCTGGCTCTATTCGTGATTCGGAACCCTGCACTCACACCCACTCTCTCTATGAGACCTTAAATAGAGGAAATAGTGGGCTACTTGCTATTGTAAAGGGTAAGCCCCTAAAACGGTACAATGTAACCCAAATAAATGAAATTAATTACTGAATGCAAGCATCTTAGTTCATAAAAGTAATCAATTTTCTTGGGAAAGGGTTGAATAGATGTGTGTATTGAAAACTCACACTCCCTCTCCCCCACAGCTTTGCTGCTGCTGGAGTTTGACTGGGAGGTGCTTATTCCTAGATCTTAACAACTGAAGCCACCACAAAGCAGAACATGGAAGCAGTTGCCGGGAGGGTCTGATACAGAAGAGCGGCTATGTGAAGCCAGAAGCGGGAATGTCAGTATGCAGATGCAGCAGTAAGTGTTTAGGGTGTTTGGACTCAAATATATCCCCAAAGTAACTTTTTTGGTTATCACATATTAATGCTATCCTGTATTTCAAACCCTCAAGCAATTCAGTTTGAGAAGCAGTTATGTTCAGCGCTGCCTGCCCACTATCATCAGCACGTCTGTGAACTCTGCCATTTGATGCAAGACAGAAATATTTCCTTGGATGCTAAGAAAAAGCCTGCTTTTGTTTCCAATTATTACAAACAAGCATATCTCAAGCAGCTTTCATGGAAGATGATCATGTTCCTATGACTCATGGCAAAAAAGTAATTTGTACTCCAAATGGAACAACAGTGATTTAGAACAATTTAGATTTCTAAAATTGCCATCAAGCTATTTATGAGGTAATGCCTAGTGTCAACAAATGCTTGAAAGTAGATTAATACCCTAATCACAGACCACCTTCACCCCTGCCATCTATAAAACTCAACACCAACTTCTTGCTTCTGGAATGGATTTGATCTTGTCAGTTTTTGGGATCCACAGCACATCTGTTACTTCCTTTCAATGCACTGCCCAATTTACTAATTTGTACTCCATCTCTGGGGCTTATATTCATGCTGAAATCCATTATTTACAAGCCCCACACCCAGTATCCTGGATACTACTGCTATAATTTAATGTTTCCCCTCAGAATAATTTTTTAATTCCTGAAGATTTTCAGAAGATTTTTGTTTGTCTCGACTGCAGATGCCTCACCCTGACTGGATTTAACTGAAAAACGGATGTAGTGAGGTGGCCAAGTTTGCTGATGATACTCAATTGTTCAGTCATTAAAAGAAAAGGACCTCTCCAAACTGAGTGAATGGGCAGTAAAATGGAAAATGTACTGAAAGCCTGCTTAAGTATGTTTTATAATTTCCAGGAAATGTTTGGGTTTTGATGTTGATTGACCTATAGATCATGGGTAGGCAAACTAAGGCCTGGGGGCCGGATCTGGCCTAATCACCTTCTAGATCCGCCCACGGACGGTCTGGGAATCAGCATGTTTTTACATGAGTAGAATGTGTGCTTTTATTTGAAATGCATCTCTGGGTTATTTGTGGGGCATAGGAATTTGTTCATATTCCCCCCCCCAAAAAAAAAATATATAGTCCGGCCCACCACATGGTCTGAGAGACGGTAGACCAGCCCACAGCTGAAAAAGGTTGCTGACCCCTGCTCTAAGCAAAGGGTCAAGCTTACGTTTCCTCCTTCTCCCAAACAATGGAGGCAACTGAAACAGGCAATGTTCAGTTGAAAATTTGACCGTCTGAACAAGCTTGAATGCTGAAGCCATGTTGGTTTTGACTTCTCAGCATAACAAGGAATAGTCAGTGAATGAAAAGCAGATTGCAACTCATGAAGATTGCTTCAATTCTAAATTTAGGAGCAAAAGAACTCCCTTGCTGGGTAAGATCAAAAGTCTACATGACCCAGTACTCTTTCTAACACTGGCTAACCAAATGCTCAAGATACTCCAAGGGCATGATGCAATTAACCATCCACCATTTGTCCAAGCATCTGGCAATCAGATAAACTACTTCTGAATATGGAAGCTCTAATATTGATTGGGAGATCTATTCTCCATGTGTTTATATGTTCCCTTTTTAAAATAAAAATAAACCTAAACCAGTAGCCATAACTACATTTTGTAGCGATCAATTCATTATTATACTTTGAATTAGAATTCCCTTGCATCTGTTCAAGACCTAAATGCAACATACTTCAAGCCATCTGGGACCTATTAGTCACAGCTGTATTTTATTGATCATGAATTTTAAGAGAGTCAGATTCAAAGGTCAGAAATTTAAGAAGAAAAGATGCACTATGATTGTTATCCTGGAAAAATAAGGACAAAAGCTGCATAAAACCAAATGCTGACCTCGAGAAAGCTATTTTTGATATGCAGTGAACATTCTGCAGTATGCCTTCTTCTGGGACCACCCAGGAACACCAGTCAAGCATCTGAACCTCTAGACATCCAATGTAACCACTAGAGGGAACTACGAGGCTCACTCAAGAATACTAACTAAGTAGTACTGACAACTAGGTGTGTTACGAAAAAATGTAAGGAACATGCCTGGTTATTGTATAACAGTGGAACTGCATCCCAGATGCTAAATTCAAGGCACATTTTTTAATTTCTTGTTTCAAAACATTCAGTATAGTCATCTGGAGAAAATGGAAACACTGAATAATCAGTAGGCAATTAGAATATTTCCACTATGCATACCAGACATTTAACCATACCCCGGCAAGATCTATTTTAAAGATGTGGAAATGACCCGTATTTGAAGTGACATTTGTCTTTGGTGTCTGTAATAAACAACTTCTCTATGAGATCACATTGTTCAAAACTCAGCAAAGTTCTGAGCAGCTGCTCCATCTAATACCATTCTGCCACTCCCACTGGAACGCCTTCCATTTCCAGATGTGCCCATATTTATTATAAAGGAACTATTCAGAGGACAACTCATTTCCTCTCTCATATGACAAGAGGGCATGCCAGTAATTTCACTGGGTGGTCACTGCAAAACATTGACTGTCCGATGAAATGCTGCCGGTCTGAAAACATTTTGCTTAATCTAGAGTCTAGCAGGGTGCTTGAACAAGGGACCTGTTGCCTGAATCCTGCTCTGCGTTTTGTTGCTCACAGTCCAGGGCAGAATGCCAAATTTTGAAACAGGGCACTTCTCCACACATGACCTTTTTGCAAGCAAAAGGCCAAAGGAAAAAGAATCTATGCTACAACATTTGCACCAGATGCTAGGCGCATATTGATGCTTTGGACTCCCAACTAATCACCACTTGCTGCTATTTCCCCAGCCAGCAGATATCCTGATGGCTGAATTGCCAGGAGGATTAAAACTTCTGCTAGTGACCTTCATCCAAGCCACGCAGACCATGTATACAATTACTTACTGGTTATCTTCTCCTTCTTTAAAATTCAATGCTAGAGGACACTCTTCAGGAGCGGCAACGTCGAGAGACAAGGAACTGTCAGTGTGAAAAGTTTGTTTGTAATTAGACTGAGTCATATCTTCCAAGTGTGGAACTCACTGTCGGAAGCTAAAAGGCCAAAATCCGTCACAATGGGAGGCATACATGACTGCACCAGTGAAAAACTGGACAAGATCTTCTTTGAGTCTCTTAGTACATGCCTCTGTGACAATCCCTTTATATCCTGGGAGTCCACAGGTGTTACGTACGACAAACAGCATTAGGTTCCCACAGACCCAGGCATGCACAATTCTCAACCCATTAGTTAGCAGGCAGCCTGCCAAGTGCTCCCACTGCATTAGCTTGAAGCTTTCACGGAAAGTGCTCTTTGCACCACATTGACCCTAATCTTGAGTTCATGTTCAGTTAGAAATCCATGTGTTAATCTTCTTAACAGAAGGCCAGGAGAGAAAAATGCAGCATAGATGGCAACTCCTTGCTACATCCAAATGCCTCAGAAGAATGTCTCTCACAGTGCAGCTATTGCATTAATAGGGACAGAGCCCTGCCCATGTGACCCCACTCACAGCTGATAATGGGCCTGTTTGGTTTCTCTGAACAAAACTGCTCAGATCCTGTTTGTGGGATGAAATCTCCTTAATATCCGATAAGAATAAACCTGTTAAATAAACCTGTTAAATAAAAGCCTCTCCAGCAGATGGTGATAGTTATTGGACTTGTGAAAAGAAGTCTCCAGACCGCGCAAGCAAAGCAGCTTTGCATAGCTTTATTGACAACTAGTCCGTCAGTCACAGAATACACCATTTAAATGGAGTCAACAATTAACCAAAGATTAAATGGATTTGGTTTTGCTCTTGACAATTCACTGACATGGCACCATCTGTGCATCAGTTATGTGTATGTACAGCACTGCAGAGAGGTTGAAAGGAAGGCGATTCCATCTCCAAAGGAAATACTTTCCCATACTTCCATTTTGTTGGAGGTCACAGAACCTAACTATTGTAGCTTCCAAGGCAGATCCAGATTGGTCCTTCATTTGATTGCTACAGAAACACCTGCTGCCAAATGTTTATCTATTCCTGAACATGGTTTTTTTTGGGGAGGGGGGATTCCATTTAAGAGTGTTCAACAAAAGTGATCACCACCAACATACCCAATAATTGCCTCTTCTGTTTAGTAGGAACCTGCTTTGCTCTGCAGAATAATTGTTGAGATTTTACTCAGCAGTGTGACCAGAGAAAAAGGTAGAGTAATTATTTGCTAATTATTGTTGGTCCCTTAAGTATTAGACTGCACCCTTTTGGCAAGAAGACTAACACAGTTCTTAAAGCTCATGTAGGGTAGAAGAAACTATTTAAAAATGGCATTGTGACCTTGATGTCAAAACAATGCAGCCTTGAAAACAGACATTTCTCTGACCTGCAGTTAGTAAGACTCTCCTCCAGGTGACAAAGGAGAGAAGCTTTTGTAAAGCAAAGAGAAGTGCTGATTATTTTCTCTTCCTTTCATACCTCTGATATTGTATTCTGGTAGAATACAATTAATACCACATGGATGGGGCAAAGAGGCTACAAGAAATTGTTATGGGCAAATAATTTCTGTGTATTTGCTTACAGATCTAAGGTGTTGTTGTTTAGTCGTGTCCGACTCTTCATGACCCCATGGACCAGAGCAGATCTAAGGTAACAAATCCAAATTGAAGGTTCACATGTCTAAAAAACAAACACTGAAAATACTATCCTAGAAAAGTGTGGAGAGCTCAACATGTCAGAACTTCCCAAAAGGTTAAGATGTCATAAGACTGTGGGGATTAAGTATATTCAGGCATTCAAAGTGTTTGGCACTAAAGAGCTAATCTACCGTATTTTTTGCTCTATAAGATGCACTTCCCCCTCCTAAAAAGTAAGGGGAAATGTGTGTGCATCTTAGGGAGCGAGTGCAGACGGGAGGCTCTGCTCAGCGCTCCCTTTAAAGAGCCCCGTGGAGCGTGTGTGTGGCTTGTGGGGGCTTTTCCCCGAGGAGGGAGAAGGGCTGCCCTTCTCCTTCCTCGGGGAAAAGCCCCCACGAGCCGCACACATGCTCCGCAAGCTCTTTAAAGGGAGAGCGGCTCTTGGGGGAGCCTTCTTCCCGCTGCCCGGGAGACACTGTGCGCCGCTATCCCAGAAGCCAGATCCCTCTTGCTGTTCTGGCTTCTGGGGTTCAGAATATTTTTTTTTCTTGTTTTCCTCCTCCAAAAACTAAGTGCGTCTTATGGTCTGGTGCGTCTTACAGAGAGAAAAATACAGTAAGTGAGGCACATATCAGGTCACGGATGTCAGAAATAAGACTGCAAAATAAGGCATAAACTTGGGCATGGGGCTGATTAACCAAAAATGAAAGTAGTTTGGGGTTTTTTTACCCCATGATTTTAAGTGAAAAGCAGTCTTTTGTAAAATAGAAGAGCAGATTATGCTGATTACTAATTCAGTTACTGAGTAAATTTCAATGGCCTGTATTATGCAGATTACAGGCCATAATTGTTATTAGTCCTCCTGGTTTTTAAATCCTATAGATGCTGCATAAAGCAAGATGAATAAAATAATTTCGCACGTTTCCAAGCATAGGTTGGGCGTTTAGCACAGTCAGCATAGGAAGTTTGGGCAGGATACGATTTCTTCTTTTGAGAAGATGTCAGGCTGCCTTTATCCTGCACTGAAATTCAGCCTGTAGTTCTGTAGGTCTTGTGAATCCTCCGAGGTTGTCCAAGCTTAACACACCTCTGGCATTGCCTAAAATAAGTTGCATCTCAAGATCTCTGAGCATCTTAGTGATTAAAACTAAATATCCTAAAAGGGAAGCAGGACTACAACTGCTCTTACAGTTTGGGAACTACTTAACAGATTACAAGCAGATTCTTGCCCCTTACTTTCAGTTATCAGTACCTATCACTTTCTCTTGACCTTCAAGCTCTGTAAGGCAACACCCATCTGGCTTTCTATGAATGTACCATGTCAACAATGTTGCTAGCAAAGCACTAGTAGTTTCAGCACAGGATAGCAAAGCAGTTCTTGGACAAAAACTTGCACAAAAACTGAGAAGGAAGCCTCAGTAACTAAGTTACACGTCTTTCAAGATATAAAAGAATGAGCATGGGTATGAATGATATCTCTTTTCGCCAGCCCATGTTGAGGCCTGGCAACCAGACAGTTGACTACATGCCAAGAACCTTTTTTAAAGCACAAGGCACAAAAAAAGTTATGATCACCTCTGAATTATCTCTGTTTGAGAGGTTCCAGCAAGGGGGGCTCTGCATCTTTGACTAACCCTTTAACTAACACTTTCTGCATACTCTCCACAATCCCAGTGCAGTCAATTATTCATATATGCCTTGTTTCCTTCCTCCACTCAAAGACACAGGCTCTTTCAACACAAAGACAAGCAAGTGACAAGATGGTCCAAACCTCCCTTTCGGGAATGCTTTTGGGCAATAAATGGTTGCTCCCATTCTGGTACAAATTGCTGTGGTTAAATTTTTGTGTTTGCTGTATTCGGGGTTTTTCCTGTGCTGTTTTGTGGCTCTTTCACTGCTTTTATTGCATTTAATTTTTTTTTTAAATAGAAATAAAAAAGTGGTTCCTTAACTAAAAACAAGGAAGAAGGGGCAGGAATGAGTGCAAAGTCAGCAAGTACTTCCTGATTATTTACAGGTCTTGTATCCCATAAATGATTCTAGGTTCTTTCTAATACAGCCTCAACTTTTTGGCTGAAAAGCTGTTGTTTAGGCAGGCTGGCTGACTGACTAGTGGCAGAATTTATCTCTTTCGGCACTGCAACACCTTCCCCCAGAACAGCAAGTTTCACATCACTACCACAGCTACCTCTCCAGTTGGAGAAATGATACATTATTTGTCTGTAACATTTGAATTGTGACAGGCCATGCAAGCCCTGGACTCAGTGGTGGGCTAGGTGAGGGCCAATAAACTGACTCTTTCAAAATGGAGGCACTGTGTGAGAGCAGTTCCAAGTCTGGATAACTGATTAATTGCTTACTTTGAATGGGGCTATACAGACGGAGCAGCTTTATAGTCTGGATGTCTCTATTGCTAGAGGCCCAGGTGACCTGGATGGTTAACAGTGCCTTTTATCAGGTTTGACTGCTAGACAGACTGACTTAGAAGCTGCAGCTGGTGCAGAATGGCTTGACTGCTCACCAGGGCAGAATATTATGCCGGTGCTGAAAGAATTACACAGCCTGCCAGTCATCTACTAGGCTAACTTCAAGGTGCAGGTATGGGTGTACAAAGCCTCACATAGAATGCAAAGTTTGAGAAGTTTTAAAGCAGGGGTTGGATGTCCATCCATCATGTATGAATTGGTTGAGATTCCTGTATGTCAGTTGTTTGGATCAGATGATCCTTGGGACCCCTTCCAACTCTACAATTCTATGATTCCTCTTTCAATAAGCCTTCTGAAATCTTTATCTTGGTTTTTGAATTGGTTTGATATACAGTGGTACCTTGGTTTACAACCACAATCCGTTCTGTAGGTCCGGTTGTAAACCAAAACAGGTTGTAACCCAAGGCACGCTTTCACCAATGGGGCCTCCCCCCCAAAAATGGGTTGTAATCCAAAAAAAGGGACACACACTTCCAGGTTTGACATTGGTTGTAATCCAAAGCGGTTGCAAACCAAGGTACCACTGTATGTGCTGTTGCTTTTTAAACTGTCCTTATAAAAATAATTGTTTTAAAGTTGTTTTTGTGTATGTGTATTTTGCACATGTTTTTATTCTATTGCAAATTGCTTTGGGGTGTCTCATGGAAAGCGATTCATAAATAAACAATAAGATTACATTTAAAAATAAAATGTTAATAAAAATATCAATATGCAATAATGAAATAATTATAATACAACTAATAAATTAAAGCTGGGTTTGGCAGGCACTGTAGCATCCTAAGGCCAGGAAAGTACATCATGGCTGCCTGTTCCTACCAAAGTTAGAAGAGGAATGCAAAAATTTTATACCTAGGAAAGTGACTATGCTTGGAGCGTGTTTATGACAAGTTCTCTTCCCCTAGCATCAAGTTTCAAATTCCATGAAAAGTCAACCCAGATTTCAAAATAGGATCATGTTAGACAAAATAGTATAGTCAATACTTATCCTGATCTTAGTCTCTGTGACATTTGGATGTAAAAGTCAATTTCTAAGCAAACCCATTGAGGAGAGAGAGAAGACAAAGACTAGTAAGATAGAAGTAAATATACGGCAGAAGATATTACAGCCCCAAACTTCTCACCTGGATAATTTCGCCATTAGAAGCTATTAGTTCTGTTGGGATGGTGACTCTGAAGGAACGACCCACTACAGCAGAGCTGTCAGGAATTCCCACCACCGCTGGCACATTCTCTCGGAGATCCGAAAGCACCGAATGCATGGAGGCCTCTAACTGGTTTTCCCAGTCCCGTACAACTTCTGAGGCCTCACTAGGCCAATGGCACTTAACAGTAGTAGTCACCATTAGCACTAGCAAAGTCCTCCCCAGTATTGGGGACAGCTGTATAAATCCAAGAGTCATTCTCTCAGCACGTGCCAAGTACTCCGTTGTAGCCAGAAAAGAGATCCAGGGCCCAGCAAGCTAAACAGAGCCGTGCAGTCACCAATCCTTCACACCAGATTCATTGTTGCTAGTCTTGGTACCTGTAAGAGAAACACACACAGAGTCAATGAGCAGGTGAAGACAAACTTCATGATGACCCTTTGACTAAGGTTCTGTCATCTGGCTAGTGCATGAAGCCTTTCAGAAGCTTGAAGCCCAACTGCCCAAAGCACTCTCCCTCTACATTCAAAATTCTCCAGCTTCTGCCCCAGTCCAGTTCAATCTTTCTGTCAAGGCTTTTGTTGACCCTCCCACACCCACAATGTCTTCATCATTTTCCGCTTTTACATGGAGCTCCCAGGGGCCTACCATCCAATTTTCTGCAACAGTTTATAACTTCCTGGTTTCAGCAGCGCTGCAGCATTGAATGTTTCCAGGTTATTCACTCCCCATACCCTATATCTTTACTGAGTCATAAAAGTATGTGAACAAAGGAAGAAATCAAACGATGTATCATAGAGCGGGGCAATCTTTCAAGAAAACAGTAGTAAGTTTGCACAGGGAGTTTGCACTTTAATTATCATAACTTAAGAGCCATTAGTGGAAGACGTTGCATGCCATTTAGTTCCGCTACTTTGAGCTCAACTCCACACTACAGTTTTCCTAGCCCCAAATTGGAATGTCACAAACAAGTACTAAAGATGACAGCTGTTTTACATAGGTCACTGCTACCCAGACATTGCTTCTGCGTAGGAAATTCCATACAAACACCATGTTGCTTGAGAGAATTGTGTCTATATATTCTGAGAGGTGTGAATGCTGCAAGAATTATTTGCAAAATAGGCTTCCTGCTGCATGGACCAGAGACAAAATGCCTAAACACATCTGGGTACATGAAACTTCCTGCAGAAGAGCAACAGAATTCCATCCTGCGTGAATACATTCGCTCTGTATTCCTTATTAGGCAGGTGCATATCTCTACCCATACGTTCTCTGACTGGAATCCCCTCTTGATATGAGACCCCCCCCCACGCTTCTCACTTTTGTATTGCAAAAATTTCAATATTTTCCAATTTCAGAAGTTGCAACAAAAAGATAAATGGGGTCCTTTATTAGCTCTATCCATATTTATATACTGTACACAGACGACCTTTTCATTAGGTAGCAGACATTTTCAATACTACTGCTTTTAATAGGGGAAGGTATCAAATGTAATAGCTTTGCTGGGCGTTGACACATCATGCAAGCTTGTCTTTCACCAGCTAAAAAGAATCTACACTGACGAGCAATGTCTTTATAGTTTATACGAACACTTTGCTCTATGTACACTTGTAAAAAGCACAGGCCCAGAACTGCTCAGATAATACGTAAATAATAAACTAGACTAGCATTTGCTCTGATAAAACCGTTAAAGGAAAGATCTTCAAGGTCAATGAGTAATAGAAGGCTTCCTTAAAGCTCATGAACCAAAGTGATGATGTGATTACAACAACTCCCAGTTAGGCACACCTTCTCTAGTGAACGGGAACATTCCTCCCATGCACTAAGTTGTGTCAGAACAAGTTCTGACCCAATTTGGAAGAATACTGATCTGCGGGTTAACATTTCATGTATGCATTCCAATGCACAATAAAGCGTCTGAACCAATAGCTTAGACAATATTTGAATGCATGAATGTGCTTCTTACTACATTTTGGTAGCCTTGGGGCAGTAGTAATTTCTGTCTGGAGTGTGGAGGAAGGGGAGACAACACAGGAAGGAGCATCACGGTGTCAGTGTGTGCAGACTATGAGGCTGTTGTTGTTTAGTTTAGTCGTGTCCGACTCTTCGTAACCCCATGGACCAGAGCACGCCAGGCACTCCTGTCTTCCACTGCCTCCTGCAGTTTGGTCAAACTCATGCTGGTAGCTTCAAGAACACTACCCAACCATCTTGTCCTCTGTCGTCCACTTCTCCTTGTGCCCTTCATCTTTCCCAACATCAGGGTCTTTTCCAGGGAGTCTTCTCTTCTCATAAGGCGGCCAAAGTATTGGAGCCTCAGCTTCAGGATCTGTCCTTCCAGTGAGCACTCAGGGCTGATCTCCTTAAGAATGGATAGGTTTGATCTTCTTGCAGTCCATGGGACTCTCAAGAGTCTCCTCCAGCACCATAATTCAAAAGCATCTATGAGGCTAAAAGACAGCAACTATGGAGGTAGCTTCAGCCACATTAGTGCAAATGCACACCCAATGCATTAATGTTGTCTTATGCTTTGGGCAGAAGCTCCACGCCCACTGTGTGGCAACTGCACCATATGCTAATATGGGAAGACTCCACTTTGTGGGTGGGGCAGAAATTTCAGCTACCCAACTTCCCCCTTCAAGCCACCAGCATCTTCAAGCAGCTGTTAAGGCGTCATTACAGGTGCAGGGAGGGAGGGGCCTCTTCCCCACAACTATGCCATTTGATGCATCTATCTTGGAAACAAATGCGTAATTATGTACATTGAAATGAGCAGGCTCAGTCTTAAAAGCTACCTGGATGGAGAATCTGGGAAGTACGCTCAAGCCACTGAGTTCTTTTGAAGACTAATGGGTTAGAGCAGTGAAAAAAGATACTTATAGAATATAACTGGATTTGACTTCGTCTAGTCAGAGGGACCTCAGAGCTTCTTTGCACGGCTCAGCTGAGCATTAAACGGCCCCCACTCCACAGCTGAGAGAGCTAGGGCAGAAGCAGTTTAAAGAAGCTGAGGGAGGAACAAGCTGTATCGGGCCTGGTGGTACAGCTTGCTCCTCTCTCTGCAGTATAAGGGGCAGAGCAATGGTGGCTTCACCCGGCAGTATATCGCGGGTGAAACCACTGCTGCTCCTGAGTCCCTCTGCTACCAGAGGCTCAATGCTGAAAGTGGCACTGGTAGCAGAGGGACTCAGAAGCAGTGTTGGTTTCACTTGCAATATACTGCTGGGTGAAGCCGCTATACATCACCCAGGCCCAGTTGAAACACCTCCTTCTAGAAGTGTCCCTGTTCAGGATTCCTACCAAGCCAGCCAGCCAGCCAGGCAGCCAGGCCCTTCTCCAATATACTATAGCTGTAAAGGAATTTAAGCAAGGCATTCTATTCTTCTCTCCTTCTGGTCCTCATGGTTCCCCAGAGTATGTCAATAGCTGCCTCTTATTTGTGAGTGGCTCTGTTTTGACACCATTTACGACAGCACTCACAACATGAGTTTGTTATTGGAGGGAGCAAATACTGAATGTGTTAATGGTTCCTTTGGACGAACTACTTACTACAAGATCAGCAAAGCTGCCTTGCAAATCAGGCACCTAGTCCTTTACACACTGCAGTACTAAAGACTGTGCGGAAGTTTCTGAAATGAACAGGAAAATAATCTAAAACAAAGTATACCTTTATTCAAGGTCCAAACATCAAAGAAAGCCGGTCACTTCAGTGCTCCATGGCTCTTTGAAAAACAAAAAAAAACCTTAACACTTGGCAATGCAGGCATTGCCTTTCCACCAGCTCATGTTTACATAATGTGTTGCCCACCTGGATTTGGGAGCAAACACCTACAGGTTCCATTTATCAAATTGTGCTTACTTTAATTGGAAGAATATGATCCAGGAGTGCTGTTGGCCAGAACCACATTAGAGCACATAACATTAGTCTTTATGAACAAAAACACCAACTGCAAACAACAACTGCTTGTGACAGAATGCATAAATCTTCATACAACAACTGCAAACAGCAAAGAGAACAAAACATTGGCCTCCAAAACCAAATAAGTTAAGGGAAGCCCCGAAAGCCCCTCAATACCTTAAGGAACGCCTCTCATACAAAGTGACCTGGACCCTGTGTTTGTCATCTGATGCCACTCTCTGTGTCCCTCCTCCTTGATGGGTTCAGAGAGAGACCCCCCAACTGTGGAATGCTCTCCCCAGAGCAGCTCACCTGGTGCCATCATTACATTAGGCACCAGGCAAAAGCATTCTTCTTTAGCCAGGCCTTTAGCCACTGAATGGCCTGTTAAAGCCTTTTTTGTGGTGGGAGCCAGGCCAATTGACTGTTATTATGATTAGTTTATTATTATGCTGACTGTTATTATGCCTTTTATTATGTTTTTATTATCAATAGTCCATAAAATGTGTTATTAATGCTGTACACCACCCTGGGAACTTTTGATAAAGGGTGGGATATAAACAGAATAAATAATAAAGAAAAGAAAGCTGCTTCCAAAATTATGTAAAAACTTACACCATTTTGTAAGGCCAGATAATGCATATTATACAAGTCATCAATCCCACAGCAGGAAGAAATCATATCAAAGCCTTCTAGAAAAACTGCTCTAAGCAGTTACATTTCTACCCATATGAGATTTACTACCAACATTTCAAGATACATATAAGGGTTGCAAATAGAGACAATGCACGTATTTTTATAACCCAATAAAATCTTTAATAAAAAATATTTTTTTTAAAAAAATAGATGCATACAAGGGGGGAAAGCCCAGGAAGGCCTTCATGTAACCTTCACCCCTGCCAGTAATGCCAATACTCCTCAGAAAGATAGATTTTCTTGAACCAATTTCATCTCTTAACAGGAACACATTTCTCCCAGAGGCTAAGAACTAACCTTGGAGAGTCTTTTCACCCCAAATCCCTCCTTAATCTAAATTCCTTTCCTCGATACTCCACAGCACCAAAATATGCAAGACCTTTGGACCACAAGTTCTGCAAACTGGAAGTTTTACTCTGACTCCCTGGGATGCTTTAGGACCAAGGTTACTATGCAAATATTAGTCTTGCTAATCACATTTCAGGTATGTAATCAAGTAGACCAAAGGGAAGGACACAAGATAATGAATGTTCTGAAGTGAAAAACACGCAGTACTTCAGACAGTTCTGGTTTAACATATAGATTGTGCAAGGAAGTAAAGCTGCATAATTGCTCATAGTTTTGTACTTATGCCTTCCTTTTTACATAGACATTATCTTAAGCAAAGGGCTGTTTTGAAGTTGGCCAAGTGGATTTGAGTTGTACATGGTATAGCTACTTCAAAATTCCTCATCTCTTGAAACTTAAGGCATTTCTTTATTGTGACAACATGTTTTGAGGCTATCCTCCAGTTCATTTATTCTTAGTCTCAGCAAAGTTAAAATAAACTATTTGAAAGCTCTTCACACTACCCGCCACTGTTCCTCCTCTGTGGTATAAGATTATTCTGCTGCTATCATATGTACACTGCATGCATGAAAGGAAGTGGTCCCAATATATGAACCCTACTGCTTTTCAAAGAGGTGAAGAAAAGTATTTTTAGCAAATAAGTCTTGTACACTGCTTTGCATGAAGCATTCAGAACTACTACAGTATCCTAAAAGAGAGATTCTAGTATTTCCTTTAGATGTCATTAGATATCCAAGGTGAATAGATTTAACCACATGAAGTACATTCATTCCAATTTTAATGTTCTGGTTTTTGCTCCCTAGTGACTTCTGTTTGGTAATCTGTGTTACATGCCTGTCCTATAGAGTGAACTCTTCAAATGCACTGAAGATCCTGCAACTGAGCTGCACTACTGCTTTAAATTGGTTCTGTTCGCAGCTATGTGAAGGGAAAGCACTGTGGTACGAAGGCAAGAAGCTGAGCAAAGCCACACTGACCAGCAACATTTTCTTTAAGTAGCTCAATTATGCTATATATGTCATGTCAGACTAACCTGATCTCGTTTTTTGCCAGAATTACAAGCCTGGTAGATGAAGGGAACGCAGTGGATGTAGCCTACCTTGATTTCAGCAAGGCGTTTGACAAGGTGCCCCATGATATTCTTGCAAAGAAGCTGGTAGAATGTGGTCTTGACTATGCTACCACTCAGTGGATTTGTAACTGGCTGACTGACCGAACCCAAAGGGTGCTCATCAATGGTTCCTCTTCATCCTTAAGAAGAGTGACTAGTGGGGTGCCACAGGTTTCTGTCTTGGGCCCGGTCTTATTCAACATCTTTATCAACGACTTGGATGATGGACTCAAGGGCATCCTGATCAAATTTGCAGATGACACCAAACTGGGAGGGGTGGCTAACACCCCAGAGGACAGGATCACACTTCAAAACGACCTTGACAGATTAGAGAACTGGGCCAAAACAAACAAGATGAACTTTAACAGGGAGAAATGTAAAGTATTGCACTTGGGCAAAAAAAATGAGAGGCACAAATACAAGAAGGGGGACACCTGGCTTGAGAGCAGTACATGTGAAAAGGATCTAGGAGTCTTGGTTGACCACAAACTTGACATGAGCCAACAGTGTGATGCGGCAGCTAAAAAAGCCAATGCAATTCTGGGCTGCATCAATAGGAGTATAGCATCTAGATCAAGGGAAGTAATAGTGCCACTGTATTCTGCTCTGGTCAGACCTCACCTGGAGTACTGTGTCCAGTTCTGGGCACTACAGTTCAAGAAGGACACTGACAAACTGGAACGTGTCCAGAGGAGGGCAACCAAAATGGTCAAAGGCCTGGAAACGATGCCTTATGAGGAACGGCTAAGGGAGCTGGGCATGTTTAGCCTGGAGAAGAGGAGGTTAAGGGGTGATATGATAGCCATGTTCAAATATATAAAAGGATGTCACATAGAGGAGGGAGAAAGGTTGTTTTCTGCTGCTCCAGAGAAGCGGACACGGAGCAATGGATCCAAACTACAAGAAAGAAGATTCCACCTAAACATTAGGAAGAACTTCCTGACAGTAAGAGCTGTTTGACAGTGGAATTTGCTGCCAAGGAATGTGGTGGAGTCTCCTTTTTTGGAGGTCTTTAAGCAGAGGCTTGACAACCATATGTCAGGAGTGCTCTGATGGTGTTTCCTGCTTGGCAGGGGGTTGGACTCGATGGCCCTTGTGGTCTATTCCAACTCTATGATTCTATGATTCTATGACATTACCAGGAACTTTTCTTAGAAGTAGATAAAAGTTTTAAAATAACCTCAAGTGGGCAGGAGTAATGAAACAAGTGTCACACTTCTCTTCCAAGTTGCGCTACATTAGACTCTTATTACAACTGTAAGAGAAACCGCAGAGCGCCAAACTGCACTTGGGCAAGTAACACGCATCTATAGGAATCTATAGGTGTGTGTAGAGTATAGAATAGGCCACGATGGACATCTAATCACCAGTTTATATAGGAAAGCTACTAGCTTCCACTCAGAACACACCACAAAAGAATCCACATGTCTACAGCCAAGCCCTACAATTGCATTTGTTCACAGACTCAGACAGAGAACTGAGACTTTCAAATTTTCACCAGACATTCCTTGGAATCCAACACCCATGCAATGCATGGTACACAGGACTATTCTACTATAGTGCATATCCAGAAGAGAAAACTACAGATCGCCACTTGTCACTTTCAGCTCCCAGTTAAAACTAATCAAATATATAATGATCTATAGCATACTTTCTTCTCACAAGCTTTGGGTGGCAGGCCCACACTTGTATAGAGACACCCTCTTAACCTAGAACAGCTACTCATGAACAACTGGCCATAAAACAGACATCAAGCCACTAGACCCTGCCACACTTCCAGAAACCCTGCCTCTGTCCCCATGTCAACTCCACAACATTACAAGATCTAATAACATCATTCCCATCACAGCTTCTAATATAATACAAGCCACCTGCCAACAATTCCCTTCTACATGGAGAGGTGGCCTGCTCTAGATCATCCACTGAAGAAGCAGGTATATAGTTAATTGGCTTCTCCATGATTCAACACAGTCACTGGAGATCCAGATGGCATTAGTGGCAAGGATTGCCTATGTCTAGCTCCAGCTACACCACCAGCTTTGGTAGGGCTACCTTGTGAAGATCTGAGAACTGCATTTTGTGCAAAATGTGACCACCAGATTGTTGAGTGGTGTATTTAATCAGAATCGTAACACACCACTCCTGTGAAAACTGCACTGACTGGCAGAATGCTATTGAGCCCAATTCAAGGTTCGACATTAACATATAAAGTCTTACATGACTTAGGTCCCAAATACTTGAAGAAATGTCTTGGCCTGAGCCTTAAATTCTGCTAGGAAGGCCCTTCACATGGTAGCACTGCTGGGCATAGCTTGATGTGAATGTGATGATACAGGAAAATACCTTCTTGATTACAGCAACACATCTGTGGAATTCCCTTCCCCTAGAACTGAACTGTGTGTTGTGACATGTTAGTGTATCGACTGCAGTATGTAGGTGTGTCGTGTGAATGCTCCCCACTCTCCTCCAGGGGCTAGAAAGGGGTTAGTTTAAACTCTGGTTTGCTAGTAAAACTGAATTACTGTGTAGCGAAATGATGCAAAACTGAATTATTGTGTTGCGAAATGATGCATATCTAAAGTGTGTTGTCACCATATGAATAAAAATTTCTGTCTTTTGTAAACTGTTCTGAGATCTAATTAAGGGAAGTATAAAAATTTGATCAAATAATTAGAGATTGCTGCTTTCCCCCCAAAAAGGGCACGAATCTGAGATAAGAAATGTCAGTATCAGTGGGGGAACATTTCAACCACACTCTAACAGATCATAAGATAGCCATGATAGAATGCCAAAGGGAAACTGCAACATGAAACTGTTGGATTAGCATCAAACTTCTTGATGAATTCTTTCTTGTGAACCAAATTAGGATATCACACTGCTTGTTTCAATTGGCCAGGATGCCTATTTAACGGAATATAATTATCACATTCTGCATTTTATTTCCTCCTGAACTTAAAGTTTATAATTCCCCTTCCCCCAACCGTAGATATGCATCTCTGCTGCAAATACAAACGCATCTGAAACAGTGGGCTGCCATCTACAAAAGCTTATACCAGGATAAACTTTGACAGTGTTTAAGGCATCACAAGACTTGGTCGTTTTCAGGAAAGTCTTTGCAAGTGATTTTGCAAGTAATGCTGACTACAGAAGTGGTTTTGGACTTTGCTCTCCTTCTCAGAGTAAGCCTTCATGCATTACAAAAAGATGACATGAAACACAAATCAAATCAAAACATATGCAAAACTACTTTAAGATTGGCCATATTCAAATACAGAAAAGAGGGTATGAGGTAGAGAAGGGAAGGGAACAGAAAAGAGGAATTTTAATTAGCAGGCACACTACATTTTCAACACAATTTTGTGGAGTCCATCTTCTTTTTCTTAACTGGTGATCATTCGTGGCTGAGTAAAATTAAGTAGTCCCGTACTGGGTAAGTGTATTGCAATTTTTTTGCATTTAGCTAACTTGGGTGCATTTTCCATCCATGTAAGCGAAAGCATGCATCTGTGCAATGCAGAATCCAGCTAAAGCTCATTTGCTATTCATTTTTTTAAAACTTAAATTTCTATGTTACAATGGAAAATCAGTACAGTACAACCATACCAGCAAAGCACACACTGCGGGCTGTAGACCTGGAACAGAACTCTGGGTGTTTGTGAACAGGTCTTGTCCTATCCTCGACTTTTTGCCGAAACTAATTCAAACCATACATGAATTTGTTAGCCACTGATACTTCCTGTTTAGTCAGAGTCAGCATGATGTACTGGCTACAGTGTTTGACCTAGATATGAGACAACTAGGTGTGAATACTTGCTCAACTATGAAGCTCACTGGGTGGCCGTGGGAAGTCTCTCTCAGTCTAATGTTCCTTACAGATCTGCAAAAGCTAAAATTCTTCTTGGAGCCCTTTAGAGGAAAACTGGGGTACAAGTGTAGCAAATATATACAGTCCTGTGCAGCACTATGCATCTTATAGGAGGCTTTCTCTGCAGAGAACTGAATGGGGGAAGCATGTACCTGTCCCATGTACCTGGTGAAAGCATGTACCAGCATAAGCTTTGTATGATTTTCTTTTCATCAACTACTTCTGTTTAAATAAAACTAAGCACACAGCAGCCCTGATCCCAGTGCTTCTAGGTTCCACTTATCTCAGAAAGCATTTGTGCATGTTGAGTAGCATATTAAGTATATTGTGTTAATAAAGGAATGAGCAATGCATCATGTGTTGAGAGGTTTTAGTCTTCAGGGCCAATATTTAGGTCATGTGCCTCCTGATTTTTAATATTTGAGGGTTTGGTGGGTGTGGGTGGGTGTTTTTTTCTGTTATCTTGGGTGATGGCTGGGATAGCTAAAAGGAGAAGTGCAGACCTGCAGTCACCCTGCCCTCTTCCTCTCCCTTCCCCAGAATGCCTCTGGGCTCAGGGAAAGTCTTCATAGGAAAAGGAGGGCAGGGCAGCTGGAGGCCAGTGCTTTGTTTTGCAGCCTGTGTAGGAGGGGGAAAAGGAATGCTGCCACTGTCTGGTGAATTTGGGGGAGGAGAAGTGACTTGGAAATATTTAGGGGGCATATTTTACCTGGTTGTAGGTTCTGGTGTTACAAATTGGGTTTTTTTTGGCAGGGGTGGAAGTTCCTGTCCTTTTTTTGTTTAGGGGTATTAAATAAGAAAATAAGCCAACGTACCTGGATATGTAGATCTGTATTTATTTATAGAATTTATAGGCAAATAAAAACAAAATAGAAGGTTTTTAATTTAAACAACTAAAATATGCTAGCATTAAGAAATTTTACTGTGCATTCACGCTGTGTTTCCCAGAATTAAATATTAATATTACATTAATTCAGAGGGTCGTTTTTCTCACCTCTGCCACTGTGAAGTGAAGCAGAGAAACCCAAAGACTGATAAATGGCAGTCACAATCAACAGCAGGGTATGTCAGTTTCTCATTTACCGATCACTGAAATTATGTTCTCATGAACCTGAGCTTTGGAAAAAGCTGCTCTCACCTCGCACACCACAAGCCCACAGCTCCAGGTTGTGTCCAAGGATATGTGCCCCCCACAAGCTTCCTGTCCCACCCTGACAGAAATCATCTAAAACTCCCAGATCTAATTTGTATACACTTTCCTCACCCTGCTCCAGATTATACCCCCCAAAATCAGTTTAAAGATAAAAAATAAAATCTGAACTTTCAAACTTACATTTATGCAAAGCAAGCAAATAATGTAGTAATCAATTATTTTGCATAATGCATTCTCTTGCAACATCTAAAAGTACATAAACCTTGACAAGAACCTACAGCAGTGGTTTTCAACCAGTGTGCCATGGCACCCTGGGGTGTCTTGAATGATGGTCAGGGGTGCCATGGGCAACACTGGCCTCTGTCCCTCTTTCCTTCCCTCCCTTCCTC